>NW_026555086.1:7094248-7768496 GCF_021234165.1 Pteronotus mesoamericanus | reverse complement strand
AATTTCCTATACACCACCTGGACGCTTTTATGTGGTTATCTTATACCTTTCCATAAAGATCTACCACCTGGAACAGCAGACACAAGGTCGCATTTGGCAGCGAGAGAGAAAGATCTGATTGTGCCTGAATTAGAGAAAGGGACTTGTCAGGAATAATATGAGTATATTAATAACATAATGGGCCAGACGGCTCCAAACATTTTCCAGTAAAGCAGACCATGAGACGGATATCCTCAATCCCCATTTTACAGATGCGGGAACTAAGGTGCAAAGAGGTTAACCAGCTAATCCGAAGTCACGGGGCCCGGAAGGAGCACAGCCCGTCAAGCTCTGCTTGTAACCACTGTCCTCTACTTACAGCTTCTGTAAACACCGGTAACAGCAAACCACACAACTTTAGAAGCTTCAGAGGAACCCAGTCCAGACTCTATTCATTAGCTGAGGAAACCAGAAGTCCAGGGCAGTGAATGGCCAACAAAGAGCAGTCAAACCAGAGTCCAAGCCGGTTCTCCATGGCATCTCTTCAAAAACCAATCACGTGCCATGTATTTCGAGTTCCCTCTCTGTGGCCCAGTCCAGCAATACAGGAGGCTGTCGCCTGACTAATAAATGTTTTTGAAGAGAGATGGGAACAATACAGTGAGCTTTATTTCTACTTCTCTGGGACAATGTAACAATGGAAGCATTTTTTTAAAAAATCACAGCGTCTCACTGATATCTAGAACATTCTCTGGAAGAAAGACACTTAGGGGAATTAGATTAATTGTTCAGACTGTTGCTTTGGGATCATGATTTAGTAATCCCACTGACCAAATCTGTGCGCATTCTTAGCAACGCAGAAGATGCTAGACGACTCGGCAGCATAAGCAACCCTAACGTCTACGGGTGTGGCCCCTAAAACTTCCAATCCTGAAGAGATTTGCTGACGAAGAGAAAGGACTTGTCACACTCACTTCTGTGCTGCTAAGTACTACAGGGATCGATGGTGTGTACTCAGAGGGCTCGGCGCTGTAGATTTTCATCTCCTCCATGTAGATCCGTCAAATGTCATGCCATCCTGGGGCTTCCCCTCCAAGCTGCCGTAGCAGACAGATAATCTTGCCTCTCCCCCCTAACAACCCTTAACAGCTACTACAGGCTCCCTGCCCTGGCTGCTCGTTAGGATCCCCCAGGCAACTTTCCTCCCAAGGATGCTGATTAGTGCTGGGTGATACCCAGACGGCGGGTGTCAAAATAACTCCCTCCTTCCTGTTTCCTAACAGCTTTGCTGAGATACAGTTCACATACCATACCATTCAGCCATTTAAGGAGTGCCATTCAGTGCGTTTTCACATGTTCACAGAGTAACCATCGCCACGATCAGTTCTAGAACACTTTTATCATCCAGCAAAACAAACCCCCTGCCCATCAGCAGTCACTCCCCGTGTCCCCCACCCTCCCCACTCCCGAGGTGAACGCCAATCCACTTTCTCTCTGCATGAGCTTGCCTTTTCTAAACACTGCACATAAATGAAACTATGTGATATGTACTCTTTGGTGACAGGCTTCTTTCGTTCAGCATAATGTTTTCAAGGTTAATTCATGCTGAATCATGTCTTAGTAGTTCATTTTTTTAATTGCCAAGTAGCATTCCATTGTATGAATATGCCACATTTTATTTATCAATTCATCAGTTGATGGGCTGTTTCCACGTTTTGGCTAATATGAATAATGCTAAACACTTGTGTACAAGTTTTTGCATAGACATTGTTTTCATTTCTCTTGGGTATACACCCAGGAGTGGAACCGCTGAGTTGTATGGTAATTATACATTTAACCTTTCAAGGAAATGCTGGACTGTTTTTCCAAAGGGGCTACAGCACTTTACATCCCACCAACAGGATATGAAAGCTTCCATTTTTTCCACATTCTCATCAACACTTGTTCCTGCCTGTCCTTCTGATTATGGCTCTCCCAGTGTGTGTGAAGCAGTACGTCACTGTGGTTTTTATTCGCATTTCCCTGATGACTAGTGATGTTGAGCATCTTTTCACTTGCTTCCTAGAAATTTATATATCTTCTTTGGAGAAATGTCTATTCAGATCTTTTGCTCATTTTTAAACTGGGCTGTCTTTTACTTTTTGGGTTGTAAGAAATTTTTTTTTACAAATTCTGGATACAAGTACCTTCTCAGATATAGAATTTTCAAATGTTTTCTCCCATTCTGTGGGTTCTTTTCTCACTTTCTTGATGGAGTCCTTTGAAGCACACAAGTTTTTTGTTTTGTTTTAATCAGTACAGAGATCTTTTATTTTTGCTTTTGGTTTCATACCTGACAAGGCTCTCCCTAACCTAAGATCAGGAAGATTTATACTATGTTGTCTCCTAAGAGTTTTCAAATTTTAGCCCTTATATTTAGGTCTGTATTCCATTTGGAGTTAAGGTGTCCAACTTCATTCTTTTGCACGTAGATATCCAGCACCATCTGTTAAAAAGACTGGATGGTCATGGTGCTCTGGCTGGAAACGAGCTCACCAGACACACGGGTTTACTTCTGGGCTCATAATCCTACGTAATTAATCAACGTGGCTGACCTTACGCCCGTCCCATGCAGTCCTGATTACTGCACCTTTGTAGTACGTTTTGAAATTGGAAGTATGAGTCTTCCAACTTTCTTCTGCTTTTTAAATATTGTTTTGGCCATTCTAGGTCTCTTGCATTTCCATATGGATTTTAGGATCACCGTGTCAATTTCTGCGAGGAAAAAAACAACCAAAAAACAAACAAACAAACAAAAACAGGTGGTATTTTGACAGGGACTGCACTGAATCTACAGATCAACTGGGGAGTATTAACAACTTAATAATATTAAATCTTCTGCTTTGGGTGGTAAGCAGACAATGGAGTATAAAAATGTTGTATTATAAAGCTGTACAAATGAAATCTGTAGAATGTCATTAATCAATGTTACCCTAAAGAATTTAAGTTTAAAAAATTAAGTCTTCTGATTCAGGAACATTAGATGTTTTTCACCTGCTTTCTTAAATAAATGAGAGTACGACACATGTTTCTCCACCTTGCATTTTTATTTAACTTGACAGTATGTCCTGGAGTCACTCCACGGGAGTGTCTACTCTCATTCCTTCGTACTACTGAAAAGTGCCCCCTTCTACAGACGTACCACATCTAGTCACCCAGTCCCCTCTGACGAATATTTCCAATTTTTTCTACTACAAATAACGCTGTAACTCACAGGTATCCTTGTGCACACATCATTTCATACCTTTGCCAGTGTATACCTTTGGGACAGATCCCCGGGAGTGGCATTGCTGGGTTGAAGGAAAGTTTGCCAGGTATTGCTGAACTCTGTCTCACAGGCACTGTATCTCCACCGTGACAGGTGAGCATATCCCCAGTGCCCAGGTTCTAAGGTGCACCAGTGATGAGAACCTTGGCTTTTAAGGATTAGCTATCAGAATTATTAGAAGAGAAAGGTCACCTCTGTGGCTGGAGCCTGCAGGAACTGCGCAGTGATGGTGCGGGGGGTGGGGAGGGGCAGGAGGACAGATCGGGGAGGTACCAGAAACCTTCAGCTTCGAAGGGTGGAAAAACCCAGAGGTCTCCTGCCCTGTACGAGACCCAGTTTCATAAACCAAGCGGCTTCTCCTCAGCAAAAAGCCACAGAGAGGAATCAAACACTCCAGTCCCGGGAGAGTAGAACGCAAGCTGTTCTTGATACCGTGGGGAGCAGAACAAAAGTCGGGAGGCCTACGTTCAAGCTCCACCTGTCACTCACTGCCTGAACATGGGGCACACACCACCTTTCCAAGCGTCACTTCTCCTCTGTTAAACGTGGACCTAACTCCCTGCCCCTCCCACCTCTCAGGCCTGTGAAGACCGTCAGTCAGGAGGACACCCAGAACCATCCTTTGCATCCTGAAAAGCGCCTTGTGAATGGGAGGCGGGTCTTACTGACCAAGCTGGATTGGACTGCTGGCTTGGCCACTTGCTATCTGACATTCCTCAATTAAAAAAGGGAGATAATAACACCTATTTCATAGGGTTATTTTAAGAAGAAATTATTATATAAGGCAGGCAATGTGCTTGGCACAGTGCCTCACAAATAGTAAGTGCTTAAAAAGGTAGATTAGTAGTATTATCATAAGCAGGGTTATAATTTGCTGTGTAACGGGGCAAATGAATGCCTGTTCATGCTTTTCACGGACATGGTGAACAGTACGAAAGAATAAAAGCAAATCAGTAACACTGGCTAACCTGGAGTATGAAGTTAGGGAGGAAGAGTTCTTGCTGGCTTTTCCTCTGTGCACATCTAGGTTGTCTGGCTTCTTAATATGAATGGAAAAATCCGATGATGCATCTCTGATGGTACGGGGGGGGGGGGGGGGGGGGCGGGGCGGTGAGGTTTGCAATTGACGACAGGGAGGGCGTCACAGCTACTGATGATATTCTATGCCTCAGTTGTGCAATGAGCACACGGGTATTCACGCATTTTAATATTTACGCCAGGAGCCAGCAAACTTATGCTTAAAAGGCCAGCAGCACCTGCATCAGGCCTTGCAGGCCACGGCGCCTCGGTCTCACCTGCTCTGCTCGGCCACGCAGCGCCCCCGTCGCCCAGACAGCACAGAAACCAGCGCGCTGTGTCCCAGCATGACCTCCAAGGCAGCCGCTGGTTTTGGCTCCCGGGCCATAGCCTGCTAACCCCTGAGAGCACCTTCACAGTCGTTACGCGTGCCCGTCTACATGTGCGAAGAAAATTTAACAATTCAAAAATAATAGACATACAGAGGCAAAAAGCTATCAGCTCTATTCCCTAAAATGAAAAATCCAACAAAGTGTATTTAAACAAATAAATTCAACACCAAACAATTGCATCTTAAACCTGTAATCTAATTTTAACTAAAATCTTAAAAGACAGAATTTCTTTCAAAATTTACTTCAAGAAAAAAAATTTCCAACTCAGTTGGCTCCTCAGTCCTCATCCTGCCCTAAAACATTCACCGCAGCCCGAACGGCTCTGCCTGTCAAAGGGACAGAAAACCACAGTCATCGGCCCTTTGGCTTCTTTTTAAGCACCGGCTCCACCCCATACCCATTCTTTCAATATTTCAACTTCCTCCTCCCCAAAATAATGAATTTAAGGGAGAAAAAGATGAGGAAGAATGGAAATTTACAAGAAAGAGAGCATAACTGTTAACTGTTACCAAGAAAACATTTTCCCTTTTTGCTCTTAATAGGCTGCAAAGCCGATGCAATTAAATTATAACTATAGCAACTCAGCTGGCATCGCGGTCCTCTGGCTCCAGCAGCAACCTCGCACACGAGCATGGAGCCTGCACACACAGGACCGTGGGCTGCGGGGCGCAGCGGCGGGGAGCCTGCAAGGAGGGCTGGCTGGCACAGGCGGCCAGGGGCTGGCGGGGGCCCGGGGGCGCTGCGCAGGGAGCGCTGGGCTGCAGCGGCTGCAAGGCTGCAGACTTCAAAACCCCTGCCAGGGTTCCTCCGACTTGCCTTTACCAGTACCAACAGAACCAAAACTAACTAGTACTATTTTTAAAAATAAACTTCTGGGGAGGCCTACAGAAGAATTTTTACAACATGCTTACTGACTCAGAAGAGCAGCCAAGATATTCAGCTTTCAAGATTAGTTGGAAAAAGAATGTACCCCTTATACTCACTCCTGGGACATCTGTTACGTATCCATACCCAAAACAACGTACCCATGTTAATATCAGCATTTAGGTCCTCCTCAAGTTCAATTCCAAAACGGGCAGTTTCCCACATCTGCCATGCAGAATCTCAGTGATTTCCAGACCCACCAAGGTCACAAATAACAGCACCCACCCCCCACCTTCCCGTGACCCTTCCCACATGGCTAAGGCAGCACGTGCTCTGGAGTCAGCCTCTCTGGGTTTCCACCCGGGCTCACCACTCACTGGTTGTGGGATCCAAGAATTACTCGCCCTCTTTGAGCCTCAGCTGCTCAATTGCAATAAGCGGACAACAATTCTAACTTTGGCTGAGAGGACTAAGCAGTTAGTAATCAGTAAATCACAGGTCTTACAGAAAGCAGCAGGGACTTTCTCTGCCTTCCAAAACGATAAGCTCCTTGAGGGCAAGGGCCGCATCTACTGATGGTCGGAGCCCCAGAGGGCCCAGCTGTGGAACCAACAGCCCCATCAACATCGTGCAGTGGCCACGGCCACCAGCCAGCCGGCTGCCAGCACTTCTCTGCGGTTGCCCTCTCTGGCGCTCCCCCATTTTCCTGTCCTACAGTCACTGGCAGCCACTGCGCTGCCAAGGCCTCCGGGAGGCAGCCTACGGTGTCACTGACAATAAGCAATCACTCCTCACTTGGATGGCTTCTGGCCACTGACTGCGCGTCAATTTCTTCCACGTGCTCTTAAAAACTGCTCATCGCTGAGTGCTCTCTGGCACAGAAGGGAGCACTCTCTGCGTGGCCCACGGTGACTAATACACTTACTGGGGCCAGTGCAGCCCAACAGTCAGCGAGCCCAAGCAGGAATTACTACTGTCCCTGGTTTCACATGACAGAACTCTTCACCTTGTCCCATCCTGATCATCTTTGCTTGTGCTATGGGCTCGCAGCTTGGCCAGACAGACGGGCTGGAAAACCCAGGCAGGGAGACAAACTGAGGCTGCTGACCTGTTCACAAAACCTCTGTTGAGGGCAAACTCAAGACAGGAAGGGAGCAACGGATCCTGCCTCCAGAACGCCCCCGGTACCAGTGCTGCCTCCCCACCCGTACTCACGCCTTGACATCTGCTGTCTCCTGGGACGTGCGGGTGAGGGTACGGGAACGCAGGCGCTCGCCCGCCTGCTGGATCTCCTGCAGGTTCCGTTCCACATGGGGAAGCTCTGAGATGCCCTCGGTCTCCGCAGCAAGCTGTTCGGCTTGCTGCAGGAGCTCACCAAACCCCTCAGTATCCATCGGAGCACCGGTCCTAGAGAGGGGAGAAAAAAGGGAAAGACAGGCTTCAAACACTACCTGAGTCGTTGCAATCTTAATGAAACAATAGACTTTTTGTAAACAGACAAGGAGACAGCTCATCAACATGCGGCTCTGTTCCTGAACGTAGCCCAAGGACAGGCCTGATAAAATGAGTCAGACTGTGAAGAAATAGATCATTTCTGTGCATACTGACAGTCTCAAAATTGATTTCTGCCACCAAAACAAATGCAAAGATACTAAGCCCCACACCAAGATCCCTGCCTCCTCCCACAGACTCAAAGCTGACAAGGAAATGGGAGCCACGGTGGCCGGCAACCCCTGGGCGACTTCCACCTCCCACTTCTCCACCTGCCTTATAATAAAAATCCCCTGCCTGCAGGGTGCTGGGCGATTTCTACGGCCCTCGTCCCAGGATTCTCCTGAGCAGACAGGAGAAGCAGCTCCAGTCCACCGTGCTCCCTGTCACGCCCAGAACACTCTCTGCTACCCAGCAGCTGAGCCAAGCCCCGAGGAAGGCAGGTCTGGTGACTAATCCCACGTTCTCCTCACCCACCTGCTCCTCCACTATCTGAAAAGACAGTCTCTTCAAACTCATGTCCAAGTCTGCACTCTCATGTTCTCTAGCTTATGAGGTGGCTGAGGGCAGAGATCTGTGCTCGTTATGACATTCAGGTATTAGACTCAACTGTTAATATACCTACTACTTTTAGAAACACGGTAGCTACTGATAATTATAGTAATATACAGGGCCCGGCATAAATAATGCCCCTCTTTTTTTATTACATAAAAATCTTCTTTTGGAAAATCATAAGCATGTAATTCTGTAACATAACGTTATCACACTCAAGAACACCATATGACATTTTAGGCGAAATGTTCAAATTGCTGTCTATCCTGTGCAAGACATTCAGGTACCCTACCAACCACACTCAATGGCATTACTTCTGCTGGGCCCTATAAATAGCAGCTGGCTTCTAGACCATGAACATTAACAAGACAACCTGTTTCTCTACTGATTGACCAAGAAAAGCCCAATGAACAATGTTGACATTTAATGGATATCATGCATTTATAAATATATACACACATACTATACTATTCTTGTACAAGGTTCTTGACCAAGGCAATGTTAACTACTACCACTATTTAAATCACCAGAAGATAAACAGCATCGCCATCATAATAAAAACTTTTTTACGTTGCTAAAAAGTTAACAAAATTATTTATTTAAAAGAGAACAAAATTCCTTAAATAGTAGCTCTTGCTGATGACACTTTTCTGTTTTGTTTTAAATCCATGGTTTCTATTGCACTTTTGAAATCCCACTGGTCTAGGCCTGTAGTTACAATATTAATGTAACATACATCTCAGCTATGGAGCACTGGTTAATGTCAAAAGGGCACGGTTACCACCATAAATCGACAGCAGGAGAACAAGAACTTTTTAAAGTGAACATTAAAGAACATTAACGTTACAATCAAGGCCACAGGGTTAAAACAAAAATAGCTCAGCTGGAGTAAACATGAAAACACTTTGGCATTCTTTATGAAGTGCTAAACTGATTTCAATCTTTAGACAAAAAGTCATATACACAAACTCTTTACCTGAAGTTTCTAGTAATCAGTTTTGTTTCCTTTAACCCAGGAGAATCGGCTCTAGCCGGCAATCCCTGCCGCTGCCGAAAGGGGGTGGCAAAAAGGGGAGGGTCATCTCGGGGACAGAGAAAGAAGAGTATTTTTAAATAGCAGTTCCTGACTGACAGAGAAAACGTTTTTCTTCAGAAACCTACAAGGTCAATGACATTCTACCACCAGCAACATGGTCGCTCACCAGAAAGAGGAAGGGACAGGAATCGACTGCCTTTTCAACCACGTTCTTTTCATTCTAAGATAAAAATAATTTGTCTACCATAGCCAATGTGAAGGAAACTTTTTCTTTCATAAGAAAAATTTTGAATAAAGAACTGGATGAAATAAAACTTTCCTATGTTTAAAAAAGAAGAAAAAAAGGAAAAATAACATTCTACATTCATTTAAGACAAATTCAGACAAAGGAAGTGCTTAACTTCTCAAGTGGCCTACCCATACAGAGATTTAGAGTAATGGATGTGAGCTTAGACAATAAAGGCAAATAAAAGGCATGATTTACTTTCACACGGTCCCATAAATAAGGCTTTTTGAAGTCAAAGAATTATGGTGACCATGGTAAAAATAAAGCCTGATTCTCTAAACAACGTCTTAAATTTAACATGCCCCAAACTGAGCGTTAACCTTCGTCTACACAACGTGCTCCTTGGCCTTCTCATTGCGGAGACAACATTACTCAGTTGCTTCGGCCAAAATCCCTGAAGACCAACATGACTCACACCCCACATCCAATAGGCAAACCATGCCTTTCAAACCCACCTTCAAAAGGCATCCAGAGCCCACCCCCTCCCACCTAAGTCGCTGTCACCTCTTCCCTGACCTCCCCCCTTCACCCCTTCCCAACCACTCTATTCTCAACCTGGCAGGCAACCAGTGGTCCTTCAAAAGTCAGGTCACGACCCTTCTCTGCGTAAATCGCCGGTACAGAGTGAAGCCCTGTAGAGTGGCCCCACCTCCTCTTACCTCCCGACTCATCTCGAGCCCAGTCCCCATTCCGTTCCTGGGCTACCACCACCCCGGGCCTCCTTGCTGGGCCCCCGGGGGTCAGGCACATTCCCACCCTGGAGCCTTTGTGTGACCTGTTTCCTCCACCCGGACTGCTCCCCTCCCAGACCGGCTCAAGACAACCCCCTGCCACTGCTTCAGGGAGGCTGTCACCTTGCCTTTGAGGACAACCTAGAACAAAACACTTAAGAGCGCAACCTGCTAGCGCCCCTCGCACTCCCCCATCTGTCTGTCTGTCTGTCACCTCTGCTGCACGCACATTGCACAAGGCCAGGGATTTGTCTGCCTTGTTCACTGGTGTTCCCCTGGCTCGAGAACAGTGCCTGGCACATAGTAGGCAATCATTTGTTGAATGAACAGGAGGAGTTTCATTCCTCCATTTGTGGGTCTGTTCTTCTCAACCTGCCAAATTGGCACCCACAGGCGAGCCAAGACCATAGCAGAAACATTCCCTTCCGACTACCAACTGATACTTAACATTTCTGCGGCTGCAGAGCATAAGGCAGTGGCAGAATAAATGGCATGATTTCATATCACACTTGGTCCAGACTAGTGCTTCCCATCTATGTACCCAGACAAAAACCGGTGGTATTTTAGGAGAAACATCCCGTTTTCAGGTGAGCAGAATTCCAAATGAAAGGACAACTAGACATACAGAAAGAAAAATGCTATGTAACTTCAGAGTAGAAAATAAACTTGTCCCATGTCTCTGAGAAGAGATATGTATATAATGCCATATTTAAGAAATACTGATCTATCCTGCATTATATATAAATCAACCAGTGGAAGTTAAATTAAAAAAAAGTTATTAAAGTTTCCAAATCTAAACTTAGATGTAGTCATTATCCCATTTCACTAAAATGTTTTAATTTGTGGTTAATTTTTATCAATTCAAGGACAATTTTTATCCCCTCTGCAAAATACCTATCAAATTAACCATAAAACATAGGAATTAAGCCAACCAAGTATCAATTTTGACCCAAGACACTATGAACTGATCATGAAAAGAACCTCACTAGCTCTGACCAACAGAAGGAACCACAAGGACGGGGTGGGAGGGGAGACAGCCCAAGCTTCGCATGGCAAAGCTGCCCAGGATGCTGGCAGAGCCTGGACTGGCTGCAGGCTTGGGGAGAAGCTGGGAAGAAGCCTGGGAACTCACGCAAGTGCGGCGCGCGCGCACGGGCCAATGCAGCAAAGCTGCGGCTGAGCGGGAAAGGCCAGCAGGGATGGGCCCCAGGGCACTGGGAGTCCTCTCTGCCAGCAGAGGCTCTGAGCCTGGCTGTGAGAGGCCTCTGGAAACACCGGCAGGCAGGTGCTCAGACACCCTCGCAGGGCACCAGGGCCCTGAGCAGCAAACTGCGCCCCGGTGCCACTTGGCGCAAGTCCTGCTGAGCCCCCGCAGGCCTCCTCAGCCGCCGGGCAACCGAAAGCCTCGAAGTGAAGGGCGCATGTGCCGCTGCTGTCAGAGGGCAGGACCGGTTACCCCTGCAGGGCGGCAACAGAAGGGAGACTTGGGGGTGGGGTGGGGAGGGCGCAATTTTCTGTTTTTGTTTTTTTGTCTTTTCACTTGGGTGCTGCTACACAGTGTGTTTGTTCTATTTGAGAAAACCCATTGAGCTAGACTCAAAGGGGAGGGTGAAGGGGACAAAGCTGGTCACCAGAAAGGCTAAGCGACTGGAGGGCTGGAAATCTGAGCCTGACCCGCCAGGCTCTGGGAGGGGACGAGGGCTGCATATCGAGCTCAACAGAAACTCCTCACCGGTGACACTGCCGAGCTTCTGGGTGGTGGGCGCGCCATGCGCCGGAAGGGTGGCGCATGCCAGTTCCACGGGGCAGATGCTCTAGCGCTCAGGACCCTTCCAGACCCCACGCTCTGTACCTCCTTATCTGGCTGTCCGTCTATGTCCTTTAGTAAACTGGTAAACATGAGTAAATACTTCTGAGTTCTGTGTCCCACTCTAGCACATTAATTGGACCTCCGACCTACAGCCAGTTGGTCGGAAGCACAGGAAACAACGTGAACTTGTGATTTGGCTTCTGAGAGGGTGGGGGGGGTGCAGTCGCGTGGGACTGAACCCTTAACCCCTTGGGATCTGATGCTGCCTCCAGTGAGACAGTGTCAGAATCGCGTTAAACTGTAGAATACCCAGCTGGCGTCCAGAGAATCAGAGCATGGCTTGATGTGTGGCGAGCCCACGCGTCTGGTGTCAGAAGTGAAGCGGTGTTGTAGCAGAGCGGTAGGAGAGTGTAGGAAGAGCACTCCCCCCTTACGAAAGAAGTCACCGCTTCTCGTCAAAAAGCGGAGCACTTGCAGACCGTGTTAAATCAGTGTTCTCCCAGAACGGCCCCTGCAGGGTTTTGCAAGTGATCTCTTAGCCTCTCAGAGTAGACATGCTTATTGTATTACTAGCTTATTTTCTTTCCTTTTTTAAATTTTGTATTTATTGATTTTAAAGAGCAAGAGGAAGGGGAAGAAGGGAGAGCAGAAAGAAAGAGACAGAGAAATGCTGATTTGCTGTTCCACTTCTATATGTATTTACTGGTCGATTCTTGAACGTGCCCTGATCGAGCCTGCAACCTTGGCACAACAGGGTAACTGACATCTGACCAACTGAGCTGCCTGGCCAGGGCTAGTTCCTTTTCTTTTAAAGCATCAGCCACAAGAAGAGTACGCCTTCACGTGCCCAAAGCTTTGTGGATTCCCAAGATGGGAAACGGCTGGGTGCTTTAATGGCAGTTACTTGTTTTCCTTACTTAAGCCTTTGTTACTTCTAGAATATAGTCCCCAAAATTGGTGCCTTAGGGCCACAGAGCTGGCAGGAAACAAAGGAAAACATGAAAGAGCCTCACAGCCACCCATCCTAGCCTGTCTACCAAACTCCCTTTCCCAGCATCTAGTCTTTGAGACCGGTAACCCAGGGCAAGGGTCAGCGAGCTTTTCCTGTAAAGGGGCAACAGTGAGTACGTTCGGCTTTGTGGGACAGTCCCTTGCTACTACTGAAGTCTCTCTGGCAGTGGATAATATGTGAGCAAATGAGGATGGCTGCGCTCCAGTAAAACTTTAATTATGGCCACTCAAATTTGAATTTCATGTAATAGTCACATGTCATGAAATACTCCCCTTTGAATTTTTTCAATTATTTTTAAAGATGCAGAAACTCTTCTTAGCTTGTCTGGCCCCCAGGCTGTAGCCTGCCAGCCCCTAGTTGCTGAGGGTGTCTGAGCTGGACGCTGTAAGCACAGGCCGGTTCAGGGCCTTCCCTGTGCCCGAGCGAAGCTGTCGTCACTAGGCCTGTGCAGTGAGCACAGAAGGACTGAACGAGGGACACCGCAGACCTGCTGTCCCCCCCTTCCTGAAGTTGTGTATTTGAAGAGTATATCTGGGAGAAGAAATGTTTTATAAATGATGAAATCTGTCCAGTATATGGTTTTGACCTAACACACGGAATGCTAGACAGAACTCACTGTCCTTTTCAAGTACAACGCAATGTATTAAACCATGTGAATTTTTTCTTTTCCTTATCACCCACAATCCAAGCATCACAGTTATCCAAGAAATACAAAGGATTGAGGAAGAGATGAAAAAATAAAGGCAAGGCCATCTGTTAAAGGAATCTCAAGATTCACCCATTTGCATGAAAAAATGACACCAACTACTTTCCCCACAGAATTTCAATATATTCCAACAATACTTTTACCACTTGCTGTGAACTCTAATCTTATCACATACCCAAATATTATCTAAACCAAATGCACAGTCAGCAGTGCGAGAATTTTTTGGATGTTGTCTGGAAGGGGAATTTTATATATATCAGAGGAAATAACTCATGCTGCTATATATGCCTTTTTTCTTCAAAGTTTACAACTAACAATGTTATTCTTTTTCAATTATTTTTAAAAGTTTTAATATGACAACAAAACAAATCCAAAACGAATATTTTAAACAGAATAGGTAAACAGGAGAAGACTGAATTTTGAACCCACAAACCTGGTTTGAGTCTAGAGTGCTCCCTTACTAGCTGAAAGGAGGGGGGGTCCTTTACCCTTGGATGAAATCCAAATCTCCCCTCTCAGTCTCCTCATCTATAAGAAGGAGCCCTATCTACTTCAAAAGGTTGATGATACACAAGACAGTATTTTATAAACTCCACCGATTTATATCATTGTAAAAAGCTACTTTAGCTTTTTTCCAAAGCTGCCAATTTAGCAACATTTTGTCATTCCATAATAAACATCCCTGTTTCAAAAAATGTCCTGTTAAACATGTGTTACTGATACTAAATTATAACTTATTTGATCACAACGCGTATCATTAAGAACTTCTAGAAGGCAGTTAAAATTTTTAAATGTATGTTATGCTCCCTATCATATATGGTTATCATTACAAACCCTATTTCCCACAATGAAGGTGTGATTCAAAAGAAATTTAGCATTTAATTTCAAGTGGAAATCTTGCCCTCAAACCTTCTTTTCCTTCTTTTTTTAAATTGATTTTAGAGAAGGAGAGAGGAAGGGAGGGGGCAGAGAGAGAGAGAAATACTGATGCATTGTTCCACTTCTTCATGCATTCACCGGTTGCTTCTCATATGTACCCTGAGCAGGGACAGAACCCACCACCCTGGCGCACCAGGATGGCATGCTCACCAACTGAGCTGCCTCAGACCTTCTTGTTAATTAAACTGTAATAGGATCAAGACACAAGAGCAGTGTTCAGTATTCAACACCAAAGATCTATGAGTAAAGCCTCACTCAAGAGAGCAAAGACTGGTTTTGCTCTTCTCTCTTCTTTTGAACGTATAAACTATGGTTAGATCACGGTATCATTCCACTCTTTACACTATCTGTCAGTTGTGAATTACAACAACCAAAAAGAAAATTATATCTTAACAGTCACTATTGTTTCAGAGGCTTCTAGAACAGAATGATGATTTTTTAAAAATTGTTGCTGGATAATTCTTTATAGTCTTGTAAGGCTAAACAAAGTGAAACCTAATCATTATTCAGAAGGCAGACTGCTGAAGAAAATAAAGAACTGAAATAAATTACCCCAGACAGAGGAGATATTAAAGACTGGCTGATTCCGTTGAAGTGCTGGCCTGGATGCCTCTGTGTCTGCAGTTGGGAATGTGTAAGTATCAGCTTTCCTGATACATAAAATACCACTTACGTTATTTCATCTTCAATAAGCAAAGAGAAGTAACCTGGCCTCCCACGGCAACAGAAAGCATTCACATACGGTACTTCCTGCTAAAATCCCAGCCGTCCAGTCCAGTAGAAGCCGGCCGGGGAAGGAAGAGCAATGGCCGCCAGCCTGGCTTTTGCCACATCAGCCCTCTGACTTTCGGGCTGATCCTTCCCCATCTCTGGACCCCAGTTTCACCACCAGTGAAGATGAGGAGGCTGGCTCCGATGACTTCTTAGGGTCTGACCACCATGAAGAATCTACAAACGTGGGACATTTTAATTCAGTCTTTAAACTCGTTTAATGGGTCCTCAGAAGGAGCAGCTCCATTTTAGTGGTGATGGAAACTATTTGTATAGAGAACCTTAGGAATGACACCTACCCCATGTTACAACTGGTGTATGACCGATCACCAACTCTGCCTCCAAGAGGGCTTTGGCTCTGTCTTTTCTCTCTAAACCACTGCTTCTCAGCTCTGGGAAGTCTGCCTCCCAGGGGTCATTGGCAATATCGAGAGACACTTTGGGTTGTCATAACTGAGGGAGAAAGGCCTTGTACTCCTGACATCTAGTGAGCAGAGGTCGTAAGTGCTGCTAAAAATCCTACGATGCAGCACAGCCTCCACGACAAAGAATTATCCAGCCCCAAAAAACAACAGTGCTGAGTCTGAGAAACCCTACTGTAAGCCAAGGCAGGCTTCTCGTCCTGAGGCCGTGACACCTGGAAATGCATGCAATTTGTTTTAATATAAGAAAAGCACTATAGCTTTTATTACAGCCTAACAAAAACCTGAGCCCCCTCCACTACACACACACACGAAACTTCAAACTGCTGTATATACAGTATTATCTCATCTGGGATTTTTATGGTTATATTCATACCCTGGTGTACCATACAGCAATAGAAAAGCTCAAACTCCAGCTACAGGGAAGAACAGGAATAAATTTCAGACATAATGGTGAGCTAAAGCAGCCGGATACCAAAAAAAGGACATACTGCGTGATTCCATTTATATGGATTTTAAGAACAAAAAAGTACTAATCTGTGGTTCTGGAAATCAGAATACTGGTTATTCTGGGAGGGGATCGATGGGGAGAGTACAACAGAACTTTCTGGGTGCTATGGACAAAAATGTGACCTTCAAAAACTCTTATGTTGAAGTCCTGACCTCCAAGGTTATGGTATTTGGAGAAGGGGCCTTTGGGAGGTAATTAAAATTTGATGAGGTCACAAACATGGGGTCCTCACAGTGGGATTAGTGCCCTACTAAGAAGAAACACCAGAGAGCTTGGATCCTCTCCCCCCCCCCCCGGCCACCCCCAGCCCCCCTACACCTGCACCCAGGAAAGGACATGGGCACACAGTGAGATGGTGGCCATCTACAAGCCAGGGAGAAAGCCTTCGCCAGAACCCAAACATGCCAGCACCCTGATCACAGACTTCCGGCCTCCAGAACTGTGGGAACCAAACTTCGCTGTGTAAGCCCAACTTCCGTTGTTCATTTGGCTATGGCTGCCAGAGCTAACACACCGGAGCACTGGAAATGTTCTGTATCTCGATATGCGTGGCGGTCACGAGCGAGCAAATACTTAAAACTTTACTGAACTATACACTGATGGTTTGTTCACAGATAGTTTCTAGAAGAAATAGCAAGAAACACAACATTAGCATACCAAGTAACCTAACTAAGCATTGCCTCCCAGGAGTAAAGCTAAGAGTGGGGACATTTCTCCTCATTTTATACCATCAGTCTGATTTCTTTCCCATGAGTGTATGTGACCTTTTCTAATGCTTAATAACTTGTTAATTTTTAGATAGCTCTAAACGCCCTGCCTCAGAGCGTGTGTTCTACCCCTGCCCCTGCAGGCTTGAATGACTGTCAAAGCCACACCCCCAGCCTGCGCCTTGCACTCACACTGCAACCCTGAGTTTGCTACCCTTCCCGACTCCTCCATCTCTGTCCCCAGGATTCTCTCTCAGGTCCTACCTCCTCTGTATCTGTGCATGACCTTAGCTTGTTTATTTACAGCTATGCTCCACTCTCCAACCTGAGAAACCACCTAGATACATTTCTGCTATCTAAACTATTGCTACTCTAAAAAAAAAAACCTCAGGAAACCAAAATGCTATTCAGTTAACATGATACCCCTCACTCTCCAAATTTGCTATCCAAACTCTCATCACCTAAACAGATTTAGATAGCAAGGAATACTTCTTGATTTTTTTGGTCCTCACTCAAAGATGTTTACTGATTTTAGAGAGAGATGAAGGGAGAGAAACATCGATGTGAGACAGAAACATCAATCGATAGTGGTCTCTTCTACGCGACCCCACCAGAGACCGAAGAACAACCTAAGTATGTGCCCTGACTGGGAATCAAACCTGCAACCCTTTGGTGTATGGGGGTGATGCTGTAACTCACTGAGAGGCCCAGCCACGGTGATACTTGTATTTTTGCAGTGTCTTTGGTTACTTTCTCCTTCTTCCCCAGCATTCTTGAGATATAATCGTTAACACATGTTCAGTGTGAGTTCCCTGTCAACCATCTCAGTGGAGATAATTAAGTAGGCAGCTGGATGCAGGCCGAGGGGCCCAGGCTGGAGATATAAACATGAGATGTTGGCCTAATATGTAGATATTTGTAACCTGAGCATCGATGAGCTCACCATTAATGAAAATGTCCCCAACAAAGGCACAAAGAACATAGCTGAAAGAAAAGATATGATGCCCAAGGACACCCTCCCACGCCTCCCAGAAGGAATACAAAAGGTGATGCTTGCATGCTAAAAGCCATTTCCGTTAAGCAAACAAACACCTCCTTCTCACATCTGACAGAGGGACAAACCCAGACCAGCGACTGTCAAAAGGATCCTCCAAACTCTGACCAAAGACCTCTGCGGTCGAACCCATAACCTTAGGCATTGCCTTTGCAGAGGATGGGGTGCTGTGAGCCCAAAGAAAGTTCGAGCCACCCCCTAGTTCTCATCACTAGCACCTCCCTGGATGGGGAAGAACATTCCGCGGGATGCGATAGAGGAGACGACAGGTCGGGGGAGGCTCACGGGGTCTTCACCCTCGCCCCTCGACAGGGTGCACTCCCGAGGGGCAAGCGCGCAGCCAGGGCGCGGGTGGAATGCGGTGGCGGGGAGGCGGCGCCGACCCGGCAAGTGGGCTCGCACGGCGGGGGCGGGGGCGGGGGCGTGGTGCGCCGCGGCTGAGCGCCACCGGGGAGAGTCGGAGGCACAAGGCTCCGCCTTCAGAAAAAAGGGCCGACAAGAGGCACTCCCGGGACGCAGCCCGACGCTTCACCGGGGCGGTACGACAGGAAGCTAGGTTGCCGGCGCCAACTGAGCGATCCAGTCTGCCACGAGGCCAACGGGAAGTGTCAGCAGCATGACTCCGAGCGTGGGGACCCAGCTCCGCCCATCCTCGGAACCGGTGGGTTCAAGGACAAGCCCCGGGGCCACAGCGCAGCCTGAGACAGCCTTACCGAGCGATGTAGCCGTCTCCGCCGCCCCGATCCCGGCTAGAGAACGCGGCCGCCGCTTCTCGCGCCGCTCGCCCGCGCTCCCTGATTGGCCCAGGCCGGTTCTCCCAGAAGCCCACGCGCGGCGCGCTGCTAAAAGAACTTTATGGAGAACCGTGGAAGGAGACATGGACAAGGGCGGGTCCGAGGGCGGGGCCTCCGGCTGAGCTGTCAATCTCGACTCGGCCACGGCCACCCCTCAAGCCCCTCCACGTGGTTACAGACGGCGCTGCCCGGAGAAGGCGATTCCACAATTACTTATGCGGATTTTTTACCCTTCATTGAGTGCCGTCCTAGTGGCAGGCACTAATCTAGGCGCTGGGGGAACGGTGGCGACTACGACATAAAAGATCCCTGCGCTAACAGAGTTCGCAGGCTAGTGGGGGAAACAAAATAAGATCTGTAGCCGCTATTTTGTAAGGAAAGCTTGGACGAAAGAAGCCGGAGGATGGAAGAGAGAATGCCTATGTAGTCAGGGAAGGCCTCTGAGCAGGTGACGTCCGAGCTGAAACATGAATGATAAAGGATCAGCTTTGCAAAATCTTGGCTATAGAACATTCTAAGCAGAGGGAACAGAGTGAAGGCTCCAGGGGAAAACAAGTTTAGTGTTTGAGGGATAGAAAGAAGAGACGAATGGCTGGCAGAGGATGAACAAGGACAGACAGGAGGAGTAAGACTCACATCTGGCTGGGTTTCTTTCTTAGGGACCAACACCGTCTTCTCACTTTTTGTAATTTTTCACTTTCCTGAATCTACTGAGCTCCCACCACCACTGTTCACTGCCCCCCGCCCCCGCCATTCTCTTTTTGAAACATCCAGTCACCTCTGTAGAAATCAAAGTTGAGTTCAATTCATACTGAACTTTCCCCCTGCTATTGCAGTGGTATATTCCTGATTAAAATAAGCCCTTACTACTTTATTTAGTGCCTGGCTGTGTTTCTCTTAACACTTTACACCAGCATATTGTGGGTTCTCTATAAATGATTGGTGCTGATTGACAATATGCATGAGCATGGTCTTTGTCCTAAAGCTATTAAATATTTATTTAGATCCTGCTGTGGTTAGGCAATATCCACAAACATAATAGCATCTTACATCTGAGTAGTGTTTTATAATTTTATCTTGCTGTTTCCTTTAGGTAAAAAAGAATGTTAAAGACAGACAAATACTCATAAATCACTGCCAAAAATCAGGGTGTTTGCCTTTTAAAGCTGAATATTTCCGTATCATAAAAACCAGCAATTGCACTCCTATATTCATGCCCAAGAGAAACTCTTTTAAAAAAAGATATTAATTATTTATTTTTATAGAGAGGGAAAGGGAGGGAGAAAGAGAGGGAGAGAAATGATACAAAAGAAACATGGATCAGTTGGTTGCCTCTTCTACACACCCTGACTGGGTATCAAACCTGCAACTTAGGTATGTGCCCTGATTGGGAATCAAACCAAGAGCCCTTCACATTGAGGAATAATGCCTAACCAACAGACCTACACCAGTCAGGGCCCAAAGGAAACTCTTACACATGTGCACTAGGAGATATGAGCAAGAATCTTAATAGCAGCGCAGTTCACAACAGCAAAACAAAACCAAACAATAAATAAATCAAATGTCCCTTAACAAAAAATGGATAAATAAATTGTGGGTATTATCACAATGAAATATTACACAGCAGTGAAAAATATGTGAGCTAATAGCCCCAAAAACAACATGGATGAACCTTTGAAACAATGTTAAATGGAAAAAGCAAGTACCAGGAAACTATATAGTATAGTATGAACCCAAAATTTCTAATTAAGTTAAAAAACAAGTAAAACCAAACCATATGTTGTTTATGCATAGATACGTAACTATAAAACATTGGAATGATAGATAGGGAGTTTGAAATTGCAATTATCTCTAGGGAGAGAAAGGGGCATGGGGAGGGCCACATGGGAAGGTGTAAGGCATTGGACACATTCTAGTTCTGGGGGGGGCGGGGTACTTGGTTCACAGACATTGATTATATTATGTGTTGTTATGTATGACAAATAAATTATTTTATATGTGTAAAATAATGTTTTATATAATTAAGATGCCCAAGAAGAGGGAAAAAGCAAAACACTAGAACTAGAATTTCGACAATGTCAGAACAGTAGTTATTTTGAAGACAGGAAGTGTTGTTGACTAGGGAGGGAAATGAGAGAATATTCTGAGGTCTGCTAATGTTCTCTTTCTTAATCCGGATGCTGGGTGCATGGATGTATTCACTTTTTAAAAATTCATTGAATTGCACATTCAAGATCTGTGCAGGTGACCAAACATACTTATTTTACTACAATAAAAATGTAAACTATTCCCTACACTGTGGTATATTAACTACTTTTGCTATCCAGAACTCATATCATTTCTCCTCCCTCAACTGTTTGCCCTCTGGAACTTGTTGTACTTCTTTGGTTTTCCCCCCACAACCCCCAGCATGTGGTCCATGGAAGGAAAGCAAGATCTAGTTCTTGAGTGACAGACAGAATCCAGCCCCGTGGTTGTCCCTGTTTTGAGCTGCGGCTGCCAGAGATGGATTCTTAGTGGGTGGCAGCAAATTACATAAAGCTTTGTGAACTGTGGCTGAGTGATCAGCAATATTCTTTAAAAGTCATTAAAAGCTTAAAAAGGAAGCTTCTTACTTTGCACTCCAGATGGGTTTAATTTCAGCCACACAAAAGATGACTTGGCATCGTCAGGGATGGCAAGTAGGCTTTCTCTAGAATGCACGCTACTGTCCATTGGTCGGCTTTACCAGCGGTCCCGTGCTAAGGATGCTGAGAGCAAGCTCAGGCTCAGTGTAAGAATGCAGGGATCATTTGGTGTAGCAGTCAGGACGTTTGAGCTCCGAATCACCTAAACTAGCCTAACTGAGAAGGAAATGTATCGTCTAGGCTAATGAGAAGTTTGGCAGTAGGGTATCTGGTTGGTTGATTCAGCAGCTCACAGTCCCCAAGGACTCAGGCCTTCCCATGCCTCTGACCTGCTGTCCTCGGTGTGGACACCATCGTGGGGTAGTAAAGATGGTTCTGGTCAAAGCTCTTACCCTATAAAATGAGTCATAATCCTTGGGCCTTTGTCAGAGCTCCTGACAGACAAATGACATTTAAAGATGGACTCTCCAACTGAGATCTGTTCAGGAATAGACTAAATAAGTAAATAAATGCACGAAGACCACAGAAATCATTAACTGTGCACTCATTGGGTACAATAACCCATTCCAAAGTCTACAAGGGTTTTCTCATTTAACCCTCACAATGACCCTGTGAAAGAGGTGCTATTGACAGCCCCATTTTACAGATGCGAAAAGTGAGGCTGGAGGGGTTAAGTGCCTAACTCAAAACTATGTGGTAAGCCCAGCATAGAACGGTGATTCAGACATGACTCCTGACCCCATATTAATCCCTATACTATCTCTCTATGCTAATAATAATAATACCCCCTACACTGTAGAGGGCGCTACAATTTAATGGTGACAAGCATGACCCCAGAATAGAGGCATAGAGTTCTCACACACTACTAGAGGGAATATGAATTTATAGAACCATTTTGGAAAGCTAGCAATTTCTTAAAAAGTTGAACACACACCTACCTATAACCCAACCATTTTACTTTTAGGTATTTACCCGAGAGAAATAGAAACATTCACACAAAAACCCTTGTACAAAAATGCTCATAGTGGCTATATTCAGAATAACCCACACCCAGAAACGACTCAGGTGTCCATCAACAGGAAAAGGAATAAACTGTGGTCTAGCTCTACAATGCATTTCTATTCAGCAATAAAAAGGAACGAACTCCTGATCCCTGTATCAATATAAATGGAGCTCAAATACCACTATGATGACAGAAAGACTTAAAAGAATACATACTATGTCATTCTATTCATATCAAATTCAAGAACAGGCAAAGCTAATCTGTGGTTGATAGAAGAGAGAATAATTATTCCTTGGAAGTATTGACTGGGAAGAAAGACGCGGAATTTTTCAGGGTGCCAGAAATAGCCTACATCTTGATCTGAGCGGCGTGGCAATGTACATGTAAAAGTTTATTGAGAAGTACACTTAAGATTCGTGCATTTTACCAGATTAAATGATTCCTCAATAAAAAGACTGATAATCTTGAAACTTAAAAAAGTGACTTGCATCTAATAATATTACACTTGAACCTTCCAGTAACTAGAGGTAAGAAGGGCAGGGCTGATTAACATGTGCGATTATCACAAGTCCTGTGGGGAAACTAAACTTAGGGATGAGTAAATGATTTAAGATGACACAGGAAAATAGTAGCAGACCAGGGCCTGCACACAAGTTTTCTGGTATCAAGACCAGTGTTCGTTACCCTAAAAAGCCTCAGAGGTGGACTTAGAGCCTTCATGAACCATAATAAGAGCTACCCAGTGAAGTCCTCAAATGGACTTTACTCTCAGCTTTCTGAACTGGGACTGGAATGAATCCCATGTTCTCATTAACCAGCAGCCGTTAACTATGAGATGACATTGTGAAGGTGGTGGGATTTTATAAACATCTGGTTGTTTTATTTGTTATTAAACATACTGACTATTGAGTGGGGAAAGAAAACCCATCTATACATCTCTCCATTGCTGCTGTTTAAAAACAGCTTTGCAGACATCTATCAACTTTGTTTATGTCAGATTGTGCAATTTGTCACTGATGCTGAATTTGCCAAAAGAAAAGTGAATTTGATTGACAAGGCCCCAGGGTTTCTCTCTCTTCCTTTGCCATGTTCCAGATGTTTAAAAAAAAAAAAGTTGGAAGGCCTGTCTGTGGGTGAAAAATATATTGAAGGAACTGGTGGTGCGGCGGGGTGGGGGGAGGTATGGCTTCAGCTTCTGTAGAAACTTTGCCTCTAAGAGACCCCATCTTCTTGATTGGTTCAAATTACCCTCTGTTTTCAATTGCAGCCTTTCAATGGAGCCATCTGTTTTCAGGCCCATCTGTCAGGGGGCTCTGTTGTGGTTGATCATTAAATGCATTTGCAGCTGGAGATTCAGGAGGGGTAAAACCAACTTAAAATGACAAATGACAAAAGCAAAGTGTCCCCAAGAGTGAAAGCAGAAAACAGAAACAGACTTTGCGTTATCCCCACGCTTAGAAATCAAAGGACTTAACCCTTCTCTGAAAACCCAGGAGAAAAATCATCAGCAAGCAAGTATAGCAATGAATAGCGGATGGCATGGCTTTGAGGCTGCCCACCATTCATTGCCTCCCGCACACCTTTTTTAAGGTTTTATTTATCTATTTTGAGAGAGAGAGACATGGATGCGAGAGAGAAACATCGATCGTGGCCTCTCGCACGCACCTGACCAGGGACTGGACCTGCAACCCAGGCATGCGCCCTGATCAGGAATGAACCAACCTGTCGCCTTCCGGGACAACGCCCCACCAATAGATCCACAACGGTCAGGGCTCGTTCTTCCTTTTTTGATGGCAATACCCCAGAACACCCCAGTTCACATTGGGGAGAATACCTCTTTCACTTTTACTCTTGTAGGGATAATAATAATCTACCACAAAGTGTTATTCTAAGGATTAAATTAGTTAATACATGTTCAGGGTTTAAAGCAGTCTTGGAAGTAGTAGGCACTCGGTAAGTGTGAACTGTTTTTATTTCTGGCAAGGCCTGTTGCCACAATACTCTACAATTAGTACAGGCTTCTCCGACCCACCAGGACAAAGCTGCCAGCTGCTCCCCACCCCACCTCCAGGCATCACAGGACATTCCAATTGTCTCCGTAGCTCTCATCAGGTTGGAAGCCTTGGGAGCAGGGGCGTGGCGTGTTTGGCTTTATGTCCACCAGGGGGCGCTCGGGGGCCGTTGGTTGAAAAAGACCCCGCAAGACCCACCAGCCAAGAGATTCTCAGAATGGAGGCTCTGGCCCCTAAATGATCAACTATGCTGAAGGCAGAGGCCGAATTTCTCAAATAGAACTGGCACCTCTGCACTTGGCCCAAACTGGGTTAACAGTGGCACGGCGTAGCAGGGCAGGGCCGGCTTCTAAAAGAGGCCCTGTCTCGGCAGTCAGTGTTTCTGTAATATCACGGGGCACTGGAAGCACTTCCTGAAACTGCCTATCTTGCCTTGGTTTATTTCACCAGCTAGCAACATTTAGGGAGGACCTATGGCAATCTATTTTGGCAAAAAGGGGTTTTTGCTCCCGGCCTCCCGAGGGTGTATTGCCAACTCCGGGCTCTTCTTTGCTGAGCGTCTATGTGCAGGGCACTGTTCTGGGCACTGGGATTGACCCGCAGTGACAGGTGCAATAAGCAGCAGAGGCGGGGCTTGCTCCCAGGCCTTCAGACGCCGCATCTGATGCGGACATCAGAACCATCAATGATTAAATTCTTGTTTTCATTAAAGCCATCGCAGGAATCGCGGTTCATCTCTCAGCACTTATTCTACAACGTGGTTGTTCTGAAATCCGGGGCAATCACTCCATAACTACCTCTCACTGTTCTCATTTCTTCCTTGACTGACTAAACCCTTAAGGTAACAAGCAGAGGAAGTGAAATATAGGTCAGATCTCATCTGTGCTTATAAGACCAAGATGTGAGATCATTATATTGCTTCCTGGGCTAAGTAAAAATGATTGAACAATTTTTACCATAATTATAAGACATTTTTTGCAGTAACTATATAATGGCTTATAAGTGATCTCCTTCAAATAATGTCCCTAGTTCCAAAGAGAGAGATTTTTAATTTGCAAGTTTGCCTTGCCTGACTTATTTCTTACGTATACACTCTGCCATGTAATGTCTGCAATAAGCAAGAATTTTTCCATTAAAAAAGTCCCTGCCCTCATGGAGCGTGCATTATGTTAGGGGAGACATGCAAAGTGTCAAATACAAATATAGGGGGGGTTAGGAAGAGAATGAAGCTGGGAAGGGGGCTGGGGTGAGTTCCAAAGGCAGAGGGGGCTGAGTGAAGATTTGCAGGAGATGAAGAAGGGAGCCACTGAGAGCATCTAAGGCATAGGGAATGGTAGGTGCAAAGGCCCTGAGGCAGAACACTCTTAATGGTCCTAAGGAACAGGACTAGGCAAACGTTGCTGGTGGGAGGGAGTAATATAGGGCCTCATGAGCCAGTGTAAGGACTTTGGCTTCTACCCCAAGAGAAATGATGAGCCATGGAAGAGCTTAAATAAAAGGAGTGACGTGTTCTACCAGGATGTGCCTGGGTGCTGTATAGAGAATAGACCCAAGTTCTGGCTGCACTCACTTGAATTCTCTCAAAGAATTGAAACATCATCATTATCACTATGAAATTTTATATATACTAATAACAGTTGCAGAACCTGGCTTCTGCCCAAGGTTGACCTCTGGATAACCATCATGTCTGGGCTCCAATGGACAGTAGGTAGCACGAACCTGGAAGCTGAGTCCTGGAGATAGCCGCCATCCTCAAGGTCATCCAGAACTCCAAGTCACCATAGCAACAGCCCCGACACCTCATGACACTGAGGTTCCCAGACCTCCTTGCTGTGAGTAGACGCTGGGAGGCGCAGGGCTCAACCTTAGGCCTATGGCATCACTTTCTTTATTTCTAGTGTCAGATAAATTTGGAAAACACTGTTTTAGTACAGGGCAGCCTCATTTTACGGAACCCTAACGTAGAGTAATTATTCTCAAGTATACTGCAAAATTCTCAAAACTGTCTTCACAAAGTGAATGGAAATGCACTTGGTCATAAGTTATAAACGCAGTCCAAACAGAACCTTTGGTCATAGAAAAGGTAGGAAAGGTGGGGACAAAGCCAGTGCCCTAAGAATCCGTACCAAAGCTCTAGGAAAATAGGCAGAAAATTGCGTACACCAGCTAACTCCAAACTACATTCCCGAGGGCCTCTCATGCTGTTGTGGCTGTTGCGGCTGTGAGCTTAGAACTGCTTTCTAGTCTCTGAGGATAGCAAGTCTAGTCGTTTTAACCTCTGATGTGCAGGCTGGATGTCAAGTGAAACTTAATTGAAGAGGTGGGGAGAGAAACAGGTTACAATAAATAAAATGACCACCAGATGGCAGCAAACACCGAGTAAGTGAAGTCAAGCTTTTTGCAGATTTGAACAGAAGAGCTGGGATCAGTAGCACTCCTGGGCTGTGGCGTACTTAGCATTCTAGCTAACCATACTTCAGTTAGGCTGCTGATTTTTAAAGAACTGTGTCTCGCTTTCAACTTGCCTCCTATCCCCTTGACCTTATCTGGGATCTTGATTTTTTAGAAAGCATTTACTAGATAAATGAATCAATGAATTAAACCAGTTCTCACCTGGGAATTATTTGTCTCCCCGGGGAACATTTGTCAACATCTGGAAATATTTTGGGTTGTTACAGCTGGGAGAGTGTTTCTGGCATCCAGGAGCTGGAAGCCAGGCATGCTGCTCAGCACCCTGCAATGCGCAGGACGAGCCCCACAACAAGGGCATTTCTGACTCCGAGTGTCGCTGGTGCCCAGATTGAGACGCCCCGGATTAAACCAACAAACAGCAAAATCCCGCCCCTGGTGCAGGGACAGGGGCTCCTTGGGTCTCATCGCTCTTTAGCCCCGCCCTTGGCCCGGGTCAGGAACGGAGGAATCACTCAGCGACGCCACCGCCACCGCACTGAATTGTATAGAGACTGCAGGAACATAGACCGCATCGCTGTCCCCAAGCAACTGACAGTCTGCGGGGGTTGGAAGCTCCTGGTTGGCGAGTTAAAAAAGGGGTGAAAGGGACCAAAGGAGATTAAAATGGGGTGGGGACTGTGACACATTGGAGAATGTGCCATGCAGGCAAGCGGGCCCAGTGGTCCTGGACCGTCTGCCTGGGGGAAGGAAAAGGGGTGACACTGGGCCGGGCCCTCAAGGACGAGCAGGATTTGGGGAGGTGGAGGGGAAGCAGGCGGAGCTAGCATTGCAGGCAGGGACACCCCAGCCGGGAGCTGAAGATTGGTCAAATCTGGTTCTCTGACTTTTGTTGGCTCCACACAATGTATTTTTTCTCTTAATATGATTTTTCAATTATAGTAAAATATACATAGCATGGAACTGACCATTTAAACCATTTTAAAGGGTACGATTCAGTGGCATTAGGGGCACTGACAATGTGGTGCAACCATGACCACTGTCTACCTCCGGAACGTTTCCATCTCCCCAAAGTGCAGCTCGGCCCCCATGAAACACTCGCCCTCCTCCCCAGCCCTGGGTAACCTCTATTCTACCTTCGGTCTCTATGAATTTGCCTATTCTAAGTACTTTGTATAGGTGAGATCATATAGTATTTGTCCTTCTGCGTCTGGCTTATTTCAGATAACATAATGCTTTCAAGGTTGCATCCAATATTTTTAAAACCTGGGTATTTTACATTAAAATCTGGACTTCCGGTTTGTCCTAAGAATTTGCAACATCTGGCCACACTGAACCCCCACTCCCACAGGACAGCGACGGGCTGGTGCTGAGACGTGACTGCCCTGTGGAGAGACGCTGTGAGGGCAGCACCAGGCCGCTGGCTGGGAGCCTCCTGAGCGTTTTTCCACCTTGTGACCTTGTGTTCGTCCCCATTGTCTTTCACAAATAATCATTTTTTTTTTTATTCCAAGAGAAATGCATGAATTTATTTGCCTGTCAAAGAAAAAAATTCAGAACACTGTAGATAAGGCTAAAGTCCTTTTGGTCTTGTACAGTAGTGGGTAAGCATGCCCATTTGATATTGTCAAACTTTCAAATCAAAGTTGATCTGGCGGAAAGCCACACAGCTTTGGTTAATACTATCGGCCATTTATTGAGCGCCTACTGTCGGCTGCGCATGGTGTTATTTAGTCTTCATAATCCCATTTGATGGATGAATCAACTGAGACGCAGAGAAGCTGAATACCTTGCCCAGTATCACACAGACGGAAGGGGCATGACTGGAAGGAAAACCCAGGGCTGGTGTTCTCCGTGCCCCGCACTCTTTCCCCGTAGCCTTCCTGCTTCTTTGTGGTCGCAGTGAACTTTCTGTAGCACACCGGGGGACTGTGGAGTACAAGGCCACTACAGGGGGAAGTATTCCATGACCTGCCACTCGGAGTGCCTGGGTAGGATGCAGGCGCCCCAGGCAGGGGCAAGAACACGGGCAGCAACTCAGCAGGGACGCTCTGCTCCCTCTCTGCCTGTCTCTGCACGCCTTTGAGGGGAGACAACAAATGGGGAAACTGAGGCTCCAGAGCAGAAGAAGCTGGCCTGAGGTCAGGCCCTCGAGAGGGTGTGAATCAAGACCAGGACCCTGATCTCTGGACGCCTGAGTCCCCATGAGCACCTCTTGGTCTGGGGATCCCAGAAACTGGCCCACAGATCTGGGACGGGCCATTCAAAATAACTGCCTGTTCACGCTCCCTGCTTGTCAAGAGTCAAAAAGCCCATGGGAAACTGGCTTGAGTGAACGAATGTAATCATTTAACTGAAAATGCATGTGAATCTTGCTCAGGCCCATTGGATGTGGGTGCTCCAATGATGACACCAGGACCCTCTCTCTCCAGGTCTTGGGCCTGCTGTCCTCTGTTGGTGTCACACTCGGGAGAGTTTTCTCCATGGGGTGGCTTCCAGTAGCTTATCTACCCCAACAGAAACAGAACATCCATTGTCCCAGAGTTCTAGCAAATGCCTTAGAATTCACTCTGATTGGCCTGGACTGGGTCGTGTTTGGGATGAGGGGCAGAGCCAACACCACAGAGCCACCCAAAATGGTTGGGGGGGCGCCCTGCTCCGTGAAATGAGGACCCCATTACCAGAAGATGCATGTCTCCACTTTACTCATATATGAAAATGGCATGAGTGATTTCTTTGCATTTTTCAAGTGCTAGAAGAATATTTCCTCCATTCTTTGTGCTATTTGCGATATAGTGGTTACACATTTCAGGTTCGATCTGCATTATCAACACTTACTGCCTCACTCTCTTAAGTCTGGACAATCAACAAAGAGCAAACCACTCCCTGTTCCCATTTAGAGAGTGTAAATATTGCCCACCTCAAGCTACCACTGTGATGAAACTGGGTGCAGAGCTGGGAACAGGTGCGCCACAATGCACTGTTACACAGAGTTTTCATCAATCAGATATGCAGATGTAAACAGTCTCAAGAACAAAGATCAAAGGCCAATGGATAGTAGCCCATGGTCCAAATTGGGCCCATGGCTCGCCTTTGAAAGGCCTACAAATAATTCTATATTTTGAAAGGGTTGTAAAAATAAACAAACAAAAGAAATAACTGCAACAGAGGCCATATGTAGCTTTCGTCTTACTTACTAATGAAAACAAAAATATGAACCTGCATTCACCCTGTTGGAGCTACATTTATTCATCACTTGCAAACCATAGATTGGCTACAGATACTACAAATCAGCAAAAAATCAACGAACGTGTTCAGTGAAAATCAACAGACTATAGGGATGGTATCGAGTGCAACAGATAGTATTGCATATTTCATTATTTTCCTAAATTGCGTTGTTTTTCCTAAATGTCCTCTATATTATAATTTGTAGTAAATAAATGTGCTTGTGTGTATGAATGCACAGTTTATTTTTTCCTATCAGTGCTTGTTGCTGGCCCAGCCCAGGGGAGGTTCCCAGGAATGAACCCATGAACAGTCCCAAAGGTGTTGTTCTCTTTCTCCTTAACCCTCTATGGTTCCACATTATCGGGGAAATGATCGAAAAAGCCTCGCTCTCCATCTCCAAGCCTTTCCTCCACTCTTCCTCCTTCAGGATGGAGGTGGGTGTGCTGTGAGGAGAGTCAAGGGAGCTAAGGGCCTTGGGCACATGTGCTCCCTGGGCGGCTTCCCTCTAGGGGAGCTGGACTTGGGGGGTTTTGCCTTGATTTTTCATTGCTCCCAGGGCCCCACACCCTGTGACTAATGGGGCTTTAAGGAGCGTTTGTGGAATCCCTGCCAGGAAAGTGAGCTTCCCAGGCCTGAGAGCCGCAAGCCCCAAGGGCAGGCTCTCAGGGTTTCCTAACCCTCCGTACCCAGACAAAACACCACTCACATAGGGGCGTATCTCGCAGGTCCAGGCAGGAAGGGCTGTGGCCCAGGACGGGGGGGGGCGGCCCTCAGAGCCTCAGGCCCTGGGGGTGGGCCTGCAATGACGCCCTTGTCCCACCGGCATCTTCTCCAGGCTCCCTGCTTACAGGCAATGGAGTTAAGCTGAAAGTCAAGGATAAAGGTGGGGAACTGCGGGACCAGGTGTGGGAAGGGGGCAGGAGCAAGGAAATGCCATAGGGTTGAGTTGCAAGATCCACAGGCCTGGACTCAGGGCCCAGAGCCTGGAGCGGGTATGCGCCTGTGACGAATGTCCTCAGAACTTGTTCTAACTCAGCTTTGAGTACAAAAGGGAACACCCGATTGGCTGGAGAGCAAGGGTATTAGCCTTTAGCTTTTTAAGCTGGGCCCCAGGGTCCCCACTCCTGTCAAGACTGAGCACAATGGGGGCAGAGGGGGCTCCCCCAAAGGCGGTTGGGGGATGGATGCCAGACAGTCAAGCTTGATCACGCCTGTCACAAGCCCCAGCCCACCCCGGAGAGAGACTTCCGTGGGGGAAGCATTGCCCTACCGTCTGAAGGACCACGTGAGGCTGGGGTGACTCAGCGTCACTGAACCGTTGATGGAGGTCCTGACTTAGCCTTGTTGGGGTAGGGGTGGGGGTGGAAGGTGTCTTGGAGACAGAGCAGAGTCAAGGTGGTTGGCGTGTGGCTGTCCCCCTACCCCAGTGACGGTGATGATGTGTCAGGAAGGCCAGGTGGCTTGATGGGACACAGACCCATGCCCCAGGTTTGCAAAGCAGCCTCTGGAACCCCAGGGCCTAATCCACCAGTCCTGTGTATAACCCAGGCCTCCACGACACCACCAGCTCCCCAGCCGAGTCTCGGCCCCCTTCCTGGAGAGCTCAAGGATCACCCAGTCTGTCCAGTCCGAGGCTCAGAGAGGGTACCCCTGAGCTGAGAAGTCCCTACTGCTGGCCTTGAGGCAAAAAACAGCCGACCTTTATCTCATACCCCAACCCTGCCCCCCCTGCTAAATAGGGGAGCCTGCAGAGGGAGGGAGGGAGGCCACCATGGTGGCTGGGGGGCTGGGCTTGACAGGTGTTCAGCCTCTCGGGGTCCTCAAGGGACAGAGGTGCCGCTGTTCTCACAGAAGCAGGTCTGTAGCTTGGGCCAATTGTCCTTGTGACTACCCCTCAGCGTGGATTTGTAACTGTTCCCATGGCATAGTTCCAGGTGTAGCACATGTCCCAGGTACCCTTTGTTCCTGCCACCTGCCCCTTGAAAGTATAGTTCTCCGGAACAAGGATCTGATTGGTTCAGTGTCAGACATACTGAGCATCTGTGTTGGGCAGGGCTGTCCTGCCAGCTCTCCCCTCCCCCCCCAGGAGGGATCGCCTCCCCCTTTGCCAGCCCACTCCCCACCAGCACCCTAATCAGTCCTGGCCAAGGAGTGACCATGTGAATGAATGAGAGGAAAGGAAGGGAGGGAGGGAGGGAGAGGGAGCAGGGTTTCCCCAGGGCTTCTGGTCAGACCGAATCACACCCCCTTCCCAAGGCTTGCACACCTCTGTCTGAGCTTGTCTCACCCTCGGCCTGTCCCAGAGTTGGGGTGAAATGGAGCTGTCCTCCTGTAGGCAGAAGTAAGTGTTCAGCAGCTGCATCTTGAAGTGATAAATAAATGCTTCCTGACTTCAACAGGGACTTGAAATACCTCCTCCAACAAAGGGCTTGAATCTTATTTATCTGGTATCTTCCTTCTCTGTGCCCAGAACAATGATTCACACAGTAGGGGTCCAATAAATGCTCCTTGAATCAAATTCAGAGCACTTACGGATTGCCGCCTGATTGTCAGGCACCCTCCCTCCCTGGCCTAGAAGGAAGTAGTGTTTCCTAAGCACCTATTATGTGCCAGAGACTGTGCTAGACACATTTAACCCCACGACAACCCTGTGGTGTAGGCACTATTATTGTACCCCCTTTCCAGACAAGAAATGCGAGGCACCAACAGGCCACAGAACTTGCCTGGGTAGTGGGGCTGTGGTTCCAGCCAGGCAGTCTGGCTCCAGAGGTGACACATTTACCTGCTTTCCCCATTAAACAAGGTATTAACCTCTGGGATTCAACAAGATGTTCTGCCGCCATTGGAAATTAGAAAAATATGATTATAAATTAATGTCTCCAACAGATGTCCATAATGGGCATGCCCCACCCATCCTTGGGGAGATGGGGCTAAGGGACAGAGTGAAGGTGCCCCTTCATGGGTGGCTCAGAACAGGAAAAGCTGCCAGTCAGATGACTGTGTTTGTCGGCCACAGTGGAAACATTGTGTCCTCGTCTCCGGAGGTTTGACACCTGTGTTCTCCCAGGGCAATTGTGAAAGAGCAATACCCTTGACCGCAGGACGGCCGGTGCCACATCACGCTCCTGCTGGAGGCCCAGGGGGCCGTGCCAGGCTCCTGGCGGGCAAAAGCGGCGAGGGCACAGCCCGCCCCCAACGCCGTGGTTTTCACAGCAGGAGCCCCCAGGAGGCCTGGACCGCCCTCTTGGCCTGGTTTGCTCTCTACGAAGCTACTTGCCACATTCTGCATAACAAACCCTGCCTGCCCCAGACAAGACAGGAACCCGGTCCCTCCAGGGACCCTCAGCCACCGGGGCAGACAGCCACATATTAAAGGTCTTGGCTCCAAATCCAACTGGGGCAGAAATACTTCCTGGCGGAAGCTCATTGCATTTCACTAAATGATTCTGTGTGACTGTGTCAGTGGGTTGCAGACTTAGGTGCTTGTTAAACATACAGGTCCCCCTGACCCGTCTTAGACCTAAGAAATCAGACGGGGGCAGGGGTGGGGGCTGGGAGGGGAAGTGGGGTGGAAGCTTGGCGACCTTTCCCCCTCACCAAGCGACTCAGCTGCGTAACCAGGTTGGGAAAACATTCAGATGAATGAAGCACGCGGTCTCTGCGCCTCTCCCCGGTGCTCGAACTACGCCCCTCACTACGCCCCTCACTCGCCGGCCCAGACAGGCCGGCCTTCTCTTTCCTGAGCACATCAAGCTCTTCCCGGCACCAGGGCCTTTGCTCCTGCTGTCCCCGCATCAGGGGTGCTGCTCTCAGACCTCAGTGCCAAGGCCTCTCCACCCAGGCTCACTGCACCCCGCGCCGCCCCCCGCCCCCGGCATCCTCAGCCTTAGCCTTTCTGTTCCTCCCATGCAGTCATTGTCTCTCCCCAGCAGCCTGTGAGCTTCACGCCAACTCACCGCTGCGAGCCCATTGCTGGTGTATACAGTAGGTGCAGCATAGGCGGCTACCCAATAAATACACGCAGTGGCACAGATTCACAGAAAGGGCAGGGGCCAGTTAATTCTAGAAGGTGGTAGAGGAAACGCTCACCAGGCAGCACCAAGGGCAGGCCAGACAACAGGAAGCGTTTCACCCGCCCCCACTCACGGCGCCAGCCCCCTCCTCCTCCCTCCAACGCAGGTTCCTCTGCAGCCCCGCGGGCACCAAGTCCCTGTCCCCACACCACCATCAGGAACGTGGAGCCAGAAGAGTATAGATAAGTTTATTGTCATTCAGGTATTTCATACAAAAAGGAACATAGCAATCGGTTTAGGGTTTATGAAAAAAATATTAAAAAATGCGGGTTTGCAGATGTTGCTCTATTTACACTGGGGAGCGGGCTCTCCCCCGGGGTCACGCACAGCAGCTGCACTTGTCCGACGCCCCTTTGCAGACGCAGCCCTGGGCGCACTTGGCACAGCCGGCCGGGCAGCAGGCGCAGCAGCCTGGGGACAGCAGGGAAAGTGGGAGGTCAGAGATGACTTCAGCAGGCGCCTCCCTGCCCCACAGCAGGCCTGGCATCAGCTCCCCACAATCCCCCCAGATGACGCTGAGTTTGAGAATGGCACATGCTGTCCTGAGACTATTGGTAGGACCTCTGGAAAAGGTCCCGCCCCCTAGGAGAAGGTTGCCCTGCCATTCTGAGTCCAGATGGGGCAGAAAGCCTGGAGGGGCAGTGCCAGGGCCTCTGGGGGCCATGGAAGTCGGCCCCCAGCCTCCTAGACCCATACAGTGCAGTAAGGGAAGTCCTCAAGATTGGAGAGGGGGCAAAGCCCAGCCACAGCACTGCCCAGGAGCATCCGGAAAGCTCGGAGCTGACTCCACAGGAAAGGGTTGCACCAGCAGGTCAGAGAAACCAAGTTCATGTGCATAAACTGCTCGGGATACTAGAGGGGTCAGGAGGCTGCCTCAGGAGACAGGTTCTGGTTCTGGCTCTGCCTTGACTGTATTTGGTGACTACTCAGGACCTTAGAGTCCTGTTCTAGGATGAGAGGTTAGACTCAACCACCTCTATGGCTCGCTCTGCTCTGATTCTGATTCAGTCGTTGAAGAGAAGTGGGTGGGGGTCGGTGGGGAGGAGGTCGGGAAGAGATGCCTGGACACTGGTCTGCTGCTGCCTGCTGGGCTGCAGTTCCCACCTCAGCCTTAGCCCCGCCCCTAGATCCCTAGAGAGGGCTCCTTACTTTTCTTGCAGGAGGTGCATTTGCAGTCTTTGCATTTGCAGGAGCCGGCGCAGGTGCAGGTTCCACCTGAGAGGAGGAGACAGGCAGGGAGATGGGTGAAGCAGAAGACACAGCGGTCAACCAACAGTCGCTCCCTGCACTTCCTCTGTCAGGACGCAGCGCCGGGAGCACCTGTCCCACTCAGGCCATACAAAGACAAGCCTCCCTTTCTCTCTTTTAGTACCAGGAAGGTAGGTTTCCCTCCAAATTTTACCCCAAAGGGAAGTCCCAGGCTCCAGACACAGCCCAGGTGGACTGGGGCTGGGGCCAGGGTCACGTATCCTGAACTGGAACCAGCCTCCACCTCCCATCAAGTCTTGGCAGCTGCCAGGCCTGGGCCGAGCCCTGGGTCCCAGGCCCCCTACCCACTGGTTAACCTGGAGAACAGCCACTCTGAGCCTCAGTACCCTCAACTCTAAAACAGAGGCGAAGGGAAACTGGAAATGCTCTCAGCAGCTTGCCTAGGAAGGACGCACTAACCAACTGCAGGAGTCCACTACAGCCATAATTAGAATACCCCCTGCTCCACCCCAAGGACACTGGTCCTGTGCCTGGGAAAGGAGCGACCTACGGCCAGAGCCGGGGGGCGGGGGGGGGTGCGGTTCTCACCAGTGCAGGAGCAGTTGGGGTCCATTTCGATGAGAGGTGAGGCAGGAGGTCCACAGCAAGAGGAGAAGAGGCACTTGTGCTTGTCCAAAGCGTGGTAACTCCTAGGAGCCCGCGTGCTCACTTTATAGCCAGAGGCGGCCGGGCGCAGCGGCCCGGGCGCAGAAGCCCCGCCCCGGCGCTTGCACCCCGCCCGCCAGAATCGGTGCCGCCCGCAGCGCGCTCGGCGGGCTGAGCGCACCTGCCGGGGCCGGGCGCACTTTTCCCGGAGCTCCGGTGGCGTTTGATCACGTGGAGGGGCTTGTGCGGCACAGGGTGTTCCAGCTCCCGGCCCGTCCCAATTTTCCCCAAGGGGCAGCCACCCCTGTTCCCGGGCGTTCCGGGAACTCAGCCCCTGAGTCTTAGCGGTCTTCCCCACCCCTGCCCCCTTAGTCTTTGTCCTCAGGTTCACCTTTTCCCGGGCCCGTGTGCAAACCCAGTCTTGTCGCTCACATCCCTGACTGGGCTGGGGCCCAGGACTTGTGTGCAGAGCCCGTGGTGGACGTGACCTTCACCCCTCACTCCCTCATCCCCCCACCCCCGCATTGATGTCTGTCCGCGGGTGTTTCCTGTTTACAGCAACACGGACACTAGGGGCCCCTTTCTCCTTCCTTGCATTCTCCACGACCGGACACTAGGGGCCCCTTTCTCCTTCCTTGCATTCTCCACGACCGAAGGGATGAACGGGCACATTGTCGTGGTCGTCCTTGGCCTAAACTTCCCAGCGCTTTCCTAGTATGTCCACCTCATTCCAGGATGGAGGTTAGCAAAGTATGGGATGTACCCGCCCCCCCTCCACCCCCCAGCCCCCGGCCCTGCCCTGCCCCGCCCCTGAGAAGGGATCCTTTTAGGCTCTAGGCTGACCTGGCATAAACAACAAGCCAAAAAAAATTATTTCCCTTTCACTGTTCATGACAGTTACACGACATTTAATCTGTACCAGGCCTCGTTAATCACTTTCACTCTTTAAACCCTAACAACAACTCTAAAGGGAAATCTTAGAATTACACACAACACAGGGGGATTCTAAGGAACTCACAGTCACGGTGCTGGGAAGTGGTGCCCTGGATCTGATCCCTATCGCTTCCAAGGAAACAGAAAGAACCTTCTGTCTGACTCAGAGGTGCATCTTCACCACCTCTCTTGTGTCCCAGCGGAACCCTGGGAGCAACAAAATGATGCCTACAAAAGGGATAGATATATTATAGAACACATATAGTATATCATTTATATGTATGATTTTGTGGTTATCTTCTATGTTTAGAAGCAAACTGATTCTCATTTTCAGTAGTGATAAGGCATTTGCTTGTGATATAAATATGTTTAAGGAAATACGGATGGTTTAAAAATTGTTAAGGAAACTGCCGGTGCAGGTGATAGCAGAAATGGTGGCTCCTTCTGTTGACTGTCTTGCTCGTGCGTTATATCCCTCGTTTGAATTCCTCTTTGTGGGGAAGAGGCTGGCCTCCTCCAGACCACCAGCCTCAGGCCCGCGTGGTGGATGAAATCAACCTGGGACAGAGCTAGCACACCAGGCCTGCCGTGTTTGTCTGCAAGTAGGAAAGTGTCTCCCATGCTATGGATGGTACATATAAAGTAACAGCTAATATTAGAGGTTACTCACAGAAGGCCAGGTTTCGTTCTAAGTTCTTTGCATGTATTAAATCATTCAGGCCTAAGAGCCAGACACTTATTATTTTCCCTTTTCATAGTGGAGGAGAGGGAGCCACAGACAGGTAACTATCCTCCCCAGCTATCAGCGACACAGGTGGGACTGGCGCTCACACCGGCTGCCTGCAGCGTCAGGCCCTCGCCTGCTGCCTGGCGCCATGACATCACATGAAAGAGAAGGACAGGGAACACCTGGCCCAGAGGCAGTGGGACGAGCACTGAGTGGCAACCAGGTCCCTGGACATGGCCTGGGAGTTCTCTGGGCTCCAGTTTGCCGTCTCTCAAGCCAGAAACACAATAGGACTCTCTCAAAGGACCCTTCCAGCCTGGATAACAAGAGACAGGACTTAACACCCAGAGACACTACAGTCCACCACCTGTGGGCAGGGGATGAGTCAGCCAGAGGGTAGGTTCAGGCCTCTGACGACGAGCTGTGTGATCTTGGGCAGGTGGCTTAACCTCTCTGGAAGGTGACACAATCATTCCAGCCCCCAGACCTTCCACTTTCTCACTGGTTCCTGGGCAGAGCAAATGACTTGATAGGTGGGAACGGCTCCATGTCTGTGCAAATGTTGTGGCCGCGTCTTGTCCCAGGGGGCTTACTGCAGCTTATCCCCATTCTGCACAGCACTGGGTCAGCGAGTTTCCAGTGCCATCTCTAGCTTCCGACCCAGAACAATGCTTCAGAATCAGGGAGCCTTTCTCCCTCCAAGAGCACGTGGGAGTAAAAGGATCCTCGCCACATGGATGTCGGTGTGGACAGAGTGATCCTAACGGCCCGCTGTTTAGTGAGCCCCAGCCTGGAGCCAGGACACTGTCAGTGGTTCCTCACTTAGAGATCTCAAACGGAGGAAAGGCCTTCTCCCGGTCACACGACCAGGACTGGGCCTAGCGGCCTGTGAGCCAGGATGCCTGACGCCGGAACCCACGCCCCCAGCAAGGCCGGGCTGCTGAGCCCTCTGCCCACAGGGCACCTGCCTGCGAGCACTAGCATGGGCCTGACTCTGGCCCACGTGACTTGCCTTCCTCTTTGATTTTACATCAAACAGCAACTCCCTCCACCAACAGCCAGGGGGGAAAAACCGTTGTTGTTAATTACAAGACACTCAGGGCCTGGCTCCTGTCTAGTAGGCACGACCACGCCCTCGAAGGGCAGGACCCCCCATTGCCCTGCGAGGGCAGACAGACACACAGTCCTTCAGCTGGAACCAATTCTCAAGTCCGCACCCGCTTGCCGAGAGAGGGCCAAGTAATTCCCTCTAAATCCCTAGTCACTTTGTTGATGCCAAGTAGCTAAGGGCTGGGTTTGGGAGAGGCAAATTGCTGCCTGACTCAGATGAGATGCCACCCCACAACTAGGAGCTCTGGGGTGGGGGTGAGGGTAGGTGTCCTCTCCGAGACTCCAGACAAGGCAAGAGCAATGGTTGCCCAGGGGGATGTCGGGGTGAGAGGCGTGCGTTGCTCTGCAAGGTCGTGTGTACCGCACACTGGCACGTCCGTGACTTGTTTCAAGTGCCTAGTGCACACTTCCAATGAACACATGAACAGTGTTTATAAATATCTAATTTTCTTATCAGTTCTTCAAATACTTATTGCAATTATGTGTGTTGAACCTCAAAATGGGTTTTGTCTATTGTCCTTTCAAACTGTTCTTAGTAATTCATTTTATTTGATAAAACTTGATATCAGTGAATGTGAGAAAGGAGGAAAAATGGCCCTCACCCCCAGCGTTTTAGAAGCAAGCCCTCGCAGCTGGGAGCCCAAGGCTGTGCGGCTGACAATGATGAAGCTCCGCGAAGTCACCTGTTGGCCTTAAGACAGTTCATTGGGGACTAGTATTTCCATGCAGAACTCAGCTCTCTGTCCTTCTAGTCCAATCTCCAACCCAGGCCCGGTGGATGCAAGTTTCTCATCTCCAATGCACAGAAAAAGAGCCAGAGTCAGAGAAAGACAACAGCTTTTATTATCTGTCATGTATTTCACAGAAAGAATGTGGCAAGTGGGTCAGGATGGAACGAAAAAAAAATGCGGGTTTGCAGATGTTGCTCTGTTCACATCGGGGAGCGGGCTCACCCTCGGGGTCACGCACAGCAGCTGTACTTGTCCGACGCCCCTTTGCAGACGCAGCCCTGGGCGCACTTGGCACAGCCGGCCGGGCAGCAGGCGCAGCAGCCTGGGGACAGCAGGGAAAGTGGGAGGTCAGAGATGACTTCAGCAGGCGCCTCCCTGCCCCACAGCAGGCCTGGCACGAGCCCTCAGCCCCAGAGGGCCCAGAGCATGCAAAAGCATTTCTGTTGTGAAACAAGTAGTAAGACCTGTGGGGGCTGGGTTTCACCATGAGAAGGCTGTCCCGACCCGTCAGAGCCCAGGACAGGGCACAGAGCCTGCAGAGGCAGTGCCAGGGTCCCAGGAGCAAAGGCAGACCAGTTCCCCCTGAGCCATCCACTCATAACCCTTGGCTCCCTCCCTTGCCTTAGCCCCGCCCCCAGGTTCCCAGTGAAGGCCCCCAACTCACTCTTCTTGCAGGGGGTGCGTTTGCAGTCTTTGCCTTTGCAGGGGCCGGCGCAGGGGCAGGGTTCACCACCTGCGAGGAGGAGAAAGCCAGGCAGTGAGATGCGTGATGCAGAAGAGACAGCAGTCAATCAACAGCTGCTCCCTGCACTTCCCTGTCAGCATCCAGCCCTGGGAGCGCCTGGCCCGCACGGGACAGGTGCAAGCACCCCCCTCCCCGCCCCCCGCCGCCCGCCCCCTTCTCTGCCCTTGTGCCTGAGGAGGGTGCAGTCCCTGTAGGTATGTGTCCTGCAGGGATGGTCCCAGGCTGCGGAACCAGTTCAGTTAAGCTGGGTCTGAGGGTCAGGGCCTTATGTCCTGAGCGCACAAGCCACACTGCTTCTGCCTCCAAGATACCGCAGGCCGCTCAGAGTCCTGGGTCCAGCAGCCTGGGACCACCTGATGATGAGGAGCAGGACAGCCTTGAGCCCCAGGCCTCTCCAACAGGAGCTGCTGGGAGGCTGGAAGTGCTCTAAATCACAGAAGGTGCTGCCTGTCTGCGGGAGTCCACCTCCTTTCAAATTCAAAACATTCCCTCCTGTCCACGCAGGGACACGCAGGGACACTGTCGTAGCGCTGGGAACGCGGCATTCTAAGTCCCAGAGCCTGGGGTCCTTATCAGTTAGGTAGGAGCAGTTGGGGTCCATTTCGATCAGACGTGAGGCAGGGGGTCCAAAGCTAGAGGAGGAGAGTCACGTGCACTAGCGCAACGCGTGGTGGCGCCCTGGAGTGTCCCCGGGTATCACTTTATAGCGAGAAAAGGCGGCTCGGGCGCAGAGACCTCTGCCGGGCTCTTGCTCCCCGCCCGGCGGAAACCGCGCGGCTCTCAGCGTCCTTGGCTGGGCTGGGCGCAGCTGGCGGGGCAGGGGCAGGGCGCACCGTTCCCTAGTGCTACTGGGCTCCGTGCGCACCGTGCGGCCGCACCATTAACGCCTGGTTAAGAGAGGGGCTTGTACGCCGTAGGAAACCCGGGGTCCAGCCTCCTGGTGTGACCCTTCCCAATTTTGCCCAGGGGGCAGTCGTCTCAGCGCTGCAGGCCCTTGGTATGGAAACCCAGTTCCTGCGACCTTGACACCTTTCTCTACACCCAGTGCCCTGTCCTCCGCTTTGCTCTTTCCAGTAGCCTGTGTGCAACACTCCCTCCCACGCATGTCCTTGACTTGGCAGGAATGGGGGAGAGACCAGAGGGTGCTGTGTGCAGAGGACCGTGTGCAATGGACCTTGGCCTCCCACCCGCGTTTCTTCTCCCTGTCCCCGACGCGTTTGTCCACATCCCTGGCAGAAAATGCTAGTGCTCCCCACAGCCTGTTGGTACTGCCCCCCCTCAATCCTGGAGGTTCCTGCAGCTTGGAAACCCCTCAAAGAGCATCCCTTTAGGTGATGGGAAGACTTGGCTTTGAAAAGCACAGCAGGGAAAGCAGTTTCACCCCCTAACGGGACTTGGCGCTTAGCAAGTGCCCAGCCAGGTTTAGTCACTTCGCGCTCTGTCCCCGGCACTGCCGCCCCACAAAGGAAATACTTCCACGTGTGAGGCCCTTTGGCTAACAGGACCACTTCAACACAAGGATTCTAAATTCCTTGCCTAAGGGGACGTCACTGGGAATCTGTATACTCAGTGGAAGCCGGTCAGGCTCCCAAGGGAAGAAGGTTCCAGAGTTGCCAGCCTGTGGCCCAGGTCTGTCAACAACACTCCTCTACCACTTGCAGCCGTTTTAATAACAGCAAGCTGCCAGCTCGACCATGGCAGCAATACAAGGGAGCCCAGTGAAATATGTACATATTTATAATAATTTCATATAAAATAATAATGTAGGTAAGGATGATAATCAGAGCGATTATGTTATAACAATAAAATTGTCTGGCTATCTCCAATGTCTTGCATAAGATAGATTCTTACTATCAGTGGTAAAATAGTTTGCTTTCCCTATAAATATCTTTAAGAAAACGGGAATCATTTCCAAGTACAAGGTGATGAAGGCGGCAGGGGAAAATGGCAGGTTTCTTTGCATTGCTGAGAAGACACAGGGCACCTTCCTCATGACCGGATGTTTTTCATGCCGGTGACAGTTTGGTGGGCGAGTGAAGGGCTCTGTCTTGTCTGCGGGCCGCACCTTCATGGGGCTGACGAGGACAACCCAGGACACACCAGCCCGGACTTACTTGCCAAGAGGTAAGCACCCTTTCCCGGGCCAGGTCGAAGCAGCGTAAAGAAACGGGTGGGGCTGTCGACCATGCACCATGTGCCAGAACCCACAGCAGCTTCTGCCCATGTACGAGTTCACTCACTCTTATGACCCACATGGCTTCATTTGCCCCTTTGCAGTGGAGGAGACTGAGCCACATAGAGGGTGTGCCCCATGGCTCTAAGTGACACAGTTGGGGCATGCACTCATGCAGGCTCACTGCAGCATTGTGCCCTCAGCCACCGCCCTCCACTCCGACCGCCCATGGAGGAAGGTGCTAGAACCTGGCTCGGAGGCCTTAGTGGTGAGAACACGCGCGCTGGCAGTCTGCGTAGCTCTGCGGGCTCTCTGGGCTTCAGGTTCCTGTCTCTCCAGCCAGGGGCACAATTGAACATCCCTTCTGGTCGTCATTGTGAGATGCAGCATTTAGCATCCAGTGACACCCTGATCAGCTAGCAGTGGCCCGGGGGTGAAGCCACCTGCAGGACAGGTTCAGACCTGTGACGTCTGGCCTGTGGTCACTTCAGCCCTTGCATTTTCTCTGTCTTCCTGGCTCCTGTGAGGCTGAAATGACACGAAGGGTGGGAGAGACTTTTGTGTCTATCTAAACGCTGTGGCAGTGCCTTGTCCCAGGAGGCTTATTACAGGAGGTCATCTACAGCCTGGCACCAGGTCAGCAAATTCTTAATCCCACCCTTAATGACCAACCCAGAGTGATGCTTCTAAACCAAGGAGCTAGAAGGGATTCTCTTCCCCCAAATGTCCTTGTGGACACAGTGGCCCTGAAGGTCGCTGTTTATTAAGCCTTAGCCTGGAGCCAGGACGCTATCATTTATTCTTTACTTAGAGAAACAATCTCCCCCTATAAATGGGGAAGCGGGGGCTCAGAGAGTTCCAGCAACTTGTCCAGGACTTACCACTTGGGGCTGCGAGCCAGGATGCATGGCACCAAAACCCATGCCCTGGGCACAGGCTGGCTTCTGTGACCCCCTCTCCACTCAGAACCCTGTGGGCAAGCGTGGTCCTGACTCCTGGTCCCCATGACTTGTCTTTCTCTTTGATTTTACATCAAACAGCAACTCCCTCCACAAATGGCCACAGGGGTGGGGGGTGGCGACAAACCATTGTCATTAATTACAGGCCACTCCGTCCTAAAACTGCAGAGCCCCAGATCACCATGCAAGTCCTTCATCCGGAACCAAGTTCCAGGCACACTGCCATTTGCCGAGAAAAACTGGGGCAATTTCCTCCAAAGCTGTAGGAATTTTGCTGCTTTCAAATAGCCAAGAGCTGGAGTTTGGAGGAGGGCCTGAATTTCAGCCTTGGGGGGAGCTTGGGAAGGTTCAGAGCCAAGTTCAAATAGCAAGCTCTGGGGGGGGGGGGGGATGGGTAGCAGGTGTTCTGTCAGTGACACTGGGCAGGCCAAGAGTCCTGGTCCCCTGTGGGGACATCAAGGGCAGTGCTGCCCCAGGTGTCTGTGGTCCACACAGTGGGGGACGTTTAAGAATTGTTTCCAGGGCTCACTGCACACTTCTGATGAGCCACATGCTGCGTTTTAAAAGCTTGCATATTATCATTTTTCTTTATATATTGAAATTGTGTGTTGAATCTAAAAATGGGGGCTCTGCACTGTTCTTTTTATGTCATTTCATAGTAATTATTATTTTCCAAGATTTAGGTTGGGGAAAGATGAGGGGGTGCTTATCCTTCACTACAAAGATTTATAAGCCCATGTTGGAGTCAAGCAAGTGAGAAGTTGTTTTCTACTCTTTTGTTACTTTCAAGCCTTAAATCCAGTGAGGGACTGAAGCTGGGCAGGGAAACCATGAGAATCTGGGATTGAGAAGTTTGTGTCCTATCCCTGTTGACATGGCAGCAGAGGGGACCCTGCAGCTACCCAGCGCCCTGAGAGCCTCTTACTGAGGTACCTGGCTTGGCTTAAGGCTATTAGGGAACAACAACACTTCAGTCCAGAACCCAAACCTCTGTACTTCCCACCAACCCCCCACGCCAGTCCCGGTGGGCACCCAAGGAGGACAGAGTCAGAATAAAGCCAACAACTTTTATTATCATTCATGTTCTTCATAGAAAAACAAAGGGAACACAACAAACGGGTCAGAGTTGTACCAAAAAAAAAAAAAAAATGCAGGGTTTGTACACGTTGTTCTATTTACATCGGGGAGCAGGCTCTCCGCCGCATCAGGCACAGCAGCTGCACTTGTCGGACGCCCCTTTGCAGATGCAGCCCTGGGCGCACTTGGCACAGCCGGCCGGGCAGCAGGCACAGCAGCCTGGGGACAGGGAGGTGGCAGAGATGAGCACGTGGGATAAAAGATCAGTAAGAAACCCCGTCCTGCCCGGCTGGGGCCACGGTGGAGGTGCCACCCTCCCTACCGGGCGTCAACCGCCCTTTTTAAACTCCCCTCGGAGTGGAATAGAGGGTGTGGGGGGCATGTAAGGAGTAGAAAAGGGGACTCCACTCACTCTTCTTGCAGGAGGTGCATTTGCAGTCTTTGCATTTGCAGGAGCCGGCGCAGGTGCAGGAGCCACCTGTGAGGAGAGAGGCACGTGAGAATGGTCCCCGGGGACTTTACCCAGTGAACGGGTGCCAGGAGCCCAGATCTACAACCATCCCGGCTGCACAGCCAACTCCCAGTAAAACGGGGGCCAGCAGAGACACGTAGACCAAACGCTACAGAAGGGGATTAGAGCCTTGAAACCCAGTCATTAGAAAAAGCAAGAGGGGTCGCAAATTGCTTGTCTAGTTCCACGGCAAATACCCCCGGCGTCCCCAGCTGCGGACCAGGTCCCCTCTTACCGGTGGCACAGGAGCAGTTGGGATCCATGACGAGCTGAAGCGGTGGCTGGAGTCCAAGAACAGCTGCAAAACGGATCGCTAGGACTTCGAGGAGGTGTGCTGGAGCGGAGCGCCCGGTGGACTTCCTTTATAGCGCGAAGGAGCTGGGGCGAGTGCAAAAGCCCGCCCGGGCCGGGCGCCGCCTGCACACGCCCCGCGCTGAGTCACTGGCGGCGGCGGGGCGCACTGGGCGAGCGCCTGGCCGAGTGCACAGGGCTGTGCGCACGGACCTCCGGGCTGCTGTTCCTAGAAGCCGTTCTGCGTGCCGTGCCGGCTACTCCTGCGCGGGAGGGACCGGGTGCAGAGCGGTGACGAGGCACGCCAGCAGCCCGGGCCCTGCGCCGAGCACTCTGCCTCGGCCCTCCCGCTGTGACCTCGGGCCCACCTCGTGCTGCGCCCCGGCCTCCAGCCCCCTACGCCGGCTACTTGAACCCCAGCGGTTAGAAAGCGCGTGTGAAAGCTGGCCTTGGGGATCCAGCTCAGACAAATAATCCTTTGGAAGTGAGGACAGATTTCAAAAAACTTTTTGTACCTGTCAAGGCTTAGTAACTGTATAGCAACATATTAAACCCCGGGGAAGGTTATTGGTGACAGACCTTATCCATTGTGTATACAGTGCTCGACATGCAATGTCAAGGGTAGTAATCCAGTTATGTGTGAGCTCTCACTTAATCCTCTATCAACCCTGTGAGGTAAGGACTATCAGTGATTCTTATTTTTAAAGATGAGAAAACAAAGGTTCGGTAACTTGTCCATTGTCACCGAGTTAGGAAGTGGCAGAATCTGGTGAAGGCCATCTAAGGGTATACCTCACCCACGGACATGAGAGAATAAACATCAAGAAGCCACAAGCTTTGTGCTCTGGAAACTCATGGTCATGGGGGCAGAGTCGCAAGAGCCAGAGGAAAAGTGAAACCAGGGTCAAGGCTAGCCGGGAGGACACCCTTGGAGCTGGGAGGACAGAGAGGAGGAGGCCCAGTCCAGCTAGGAGGAAGTGGGCCCTGAGCAGGGAGGGTGAGAAGGTCTTGCCAGGCAGCAGAGGAAAAGGAGCAGAGGAAGCGGCCGGCTGGAGAGCTGGCATCGTCCCTGACCACCCGGGAGGGGAACCCCCACGAGAACTTTCTTCCCCAGTGGATGCTAAGAGAAAGAGAGGCCATGTGGGCCCGGATTCCTCTCTGGGTCATGAGCCTCGGATGCCCGGAGTGTGTCATCAGAGCAGGGGAGGGGTTCCTGGAAAGTTCCTGGCAGGCTTGGACAGTGCTGGTTGCTATGGCGGGAAGCTGAGTGAGGAGGCGGCGGGAACGGGCTGTCCTCGCAGCCTTTACTGTAAGGTGGTGTGGCAACGTCTTGACAGCTCAGCTGAAACGTCAAGTCCTCTGGGGAATTTGTCCTGACCCCCATGCTCCCTCACGGTGCCCACGGAACATGCTGGGAAAAACCCTGTTCTTTTCCTTTCTGGAACTTTCCATGTCTGTAATAGGTAGGACCTTGGGTGATTCTTGGATTGCTGTCTGTGTCCTTCCTTCCTTGGCCCAGCGTGCCGCTGAAAACGCCAAGAGCCGTTGTTGTCCCTGAAATGTGCCTCCAGCCCCAGGGCACAAGGTGCGTTTGTAGTAAGCGTTCCATGAACATTTGTCAAGTAAATTATTGGTGGTGATCCCCTCGATGGCCCCTCTCTTCCCAGCCTCCACCTTGTGTTAGGGCCGATTGCAAAATGAAAGTAAAACATGCCTTTCTCCCCTCTGGGGCCTGTGTGCTAACTTAAATAAAAACACAAAGCAGGGAGGATTGGACTGTTAGAAGGACTACATTCTAGCGGTCACTCTGCTGAGTGACTTGGGGCCAGTTATATGCCAGGGTCCCTCTGAACCTCAGGATACTTGTCTGTGAAATGATCAGATTGCATTAGGATTTGGGGCTCCCATGCAAATACTCTCTGATTTTCGAGCAAGGTTCTGGCATGTTCACTGTGTCTGGCAGCGCTGTGAACTGAGAGCTTTGAAGGGCTGGTCTTCGGCAGTGGGCCAGTTGTGTTGTTGATACTTACATGTGCACACTCATATATGCAAAACTGCTGCTTTCTAATAAACCAGGGGCACATCGTCCACTCAGTGGAAACAATCCAACTCTGCAAAGAGACAACTGGGCCTGTGTTCCGCCCTGAAAGTATTAAATCAAGCCCTGGGTTTAGGCTATATGCATGGGGAGTAAAGCCAGGTTCCAGTCTCAGTTGTCTCCCTTGAATCGCCTTGACGCTGCCAGGAGAAGGGTGACCAATCAGCAAAGGCGAAGGCGGGGCTGGGCCTAGTCTTGCTCATCTCCATACCCCTGAAAGCCTCCCCGGGCTTGGGACAGACATGGAGAGGGAGGACTTCCTAACGTCTGCCCCTCAGCGTGGTAGCAGGCGAGGGAGATGAAGCCAGGCTGCTTTAGGCGTGGAAAAACATCCCCCCTGCAAGTCTGATGTGGTTCTTCGGGGTGAAGCAGTGCTGTGCTCCCAGCCTGCATCAGCAGGGGTATGCCCTCTAGAATCAAGGAGGTGACTTTTCACTCTCTTTTTAACTGCTGACGTGGGTGTTCATAGTTCTGCGACCCAGCCGTTCACTCCTTCTTCCCCTGTGGCAGGAGCTTTAGTTTTCTTTGGAAGAATCACTCTTCTCCATTCTTAGCTCATGTGCTTTGGCAGGAGCAGGCCCCATCTGTGGACTCCCAGGCCTTTCTGCCACCTTGGCTGTAGTGATAGTCTGATGGAGTTGCTTAGCCCCGAACCAAAGAGAATCAGTGAAACTTTTGCGGGGAATCCTGGAAAATGGCAGTTACGCTTACCATCTGGAAGAACCTGAGAGGGTGTGAAGCTGAGTTTCCGAAGCCTCTTGTCTCTATGAGAAAAGCCTGAGAATAAAGTCATCATGAAGGAAATGGGGTCTGGCAACAGCACTGGAGCCCATGAACCCCCTGGATCCAGCCATGCCTGAAGGCATTGTGAGTCCATCGTTTCCTCTCCTGTTAAATCAGTTCTACGCAGAGTCCTAATGGGCACCACTGGGCAGGCCATCCTGGGGACTATGTTCATGACTGGGCTTCCGCTGTCCAGAAGACTGTTGATCACAATAGTCCTAAGACTCAAAGCCCATCATGTGAGCAAGAGCCAAGAGGGGTGGGCAGGTTCGACCCGGAAGGAAACAGTCACCATCAAATAACTATGGTTGTTCTGATTATCTGTAGCTATGCAACAAATTACCGCAAACATAGCAGCTTAAAACAACCACCATTTTATTGTCTCTCTTAGTTTTGTGCGTCAGGAATTCTGACAGGGCTCATTTAGGTCATCCTTTTGTTTTTTATGTCATTGACTGAGGTCACTTGGTGGCATTCAGCTGCTGGATGGGCTGGTCTGGGAGAGCAAAGACAGCTTCCCTCTACACCCGGCAGGGACGGCTGGTGGGCAGAGCTCAGCTGGGACTGCTGACCAGGACTCCCACATGTGGCCCCCCCAGCGCGGCGGCCTCAGGGCCATCAGCTCTTTACGTGCAGCTTGGGGCCTCAAAGGCGAGAGCCCCAAGACACAGGAGTGGTAGCTGGGAGTCTCTGGAGTCCTGGGCCCTGACACTAGCACTGGTCACTTTCAGGACAGTCCGTGTGTCAAGAAGTCCCAGAGCCTTCCCAGGTTCAAGGGGAAAGAATGAAGGCACCACGTCTGGACGGAAGGAGTGGACGAATTTGCTGCCATCTCTAAGCTGCAACAGCAGACACAGGGAATAACACGAGCTCCTACTACGCACCTTCGGAGTGTATTCTACTTAGACACCCACATGGCCCTCCAGGCAGGTGCTGTTACCACCTCCGTTTTACAGGTGAGGCACTGAAGAGTCACATGGCCTGCTCAGGGTCACACAGCTGCGAGTGGCAGCTTTGAGACTTGAACCCAGGACTCTCTGATTCCACACGCACATGTTCATGCCACGTTGAAAAGAGGAAATTAGGTTTGTACTCTGGGGTCCCAAGGACAGAACCAGGGCAGTGGGTGGGGGCTACAGCGATAAAGGTTTTGCCCTGGGTTGGAAAGACCTTTCTTGCGATTAGAGCTGGTCATCCCCGGAAGGGATCAACCGCTTTGAGAAAGAATCTCCTGTCACCAAAGCAATAGAAACAGAGGTGGTGACTTCCAGGATTAGAAATGTAACGGGAACAGAAAGTGGTCAGATCCTTTCTTCCCCAGGGGCTAGTGTGATTCTGTGGTCCTCCCACAGGTACCCTCTGTCTGATCTCAGTTCTTCTTCCTCCTACTGACCCTGCCTTCATTCAGGGGGCGTATTAGTTATGTCTTGCTATGTCACAAACTACCCCCAAACCAAGCAGGTCAAGACAACACTCACGTATTATCTCCTAGTTCCTGCGAGTCAGGAATCCAGCTGGGGCTTGGCAGGGCCCTCGGGCCCCCAGACACAAGCCAAGTGTCAGTCAGTCATCTCAAGAGTGACCTGGGACGGGGTCTGCTTCCAAGCCCCCTTGTGTGGTTGTGGGCAGGATTTGGGTCCTCGCGGGCTCTTGTACCGTGGCCTGGGTTCCTCACAGACGGTTGGCCAGAGGCTGCCCCGGGCTCCTTGCCACGTGGGCCTCTGTGGACAGCATCTCACAGCATGACGGCGAGCGGGCAAGGGGCCAGAGAGAGGGCCAGCCGCGGGCAAGCGAGACAGCGCGGTCTTCCGTTCATAACCAGCCACAGAAGTGGCGTCCCATCACTTACTCTGTTCGGTAGAAGGTCACGAGGTCCAGGCCACACTCTAGGGGAAGGGATCGCACAGGACATGGGTAGCGCAGGCTGGGATCTCTCAGGGCCACCTTAAGTCTCCTTACATGGGCGAAGGCAATGGTATGTTGTCTGACTTCAGGCTCTTTGCCTCGATCCTTCTCTCTCCTTTGTCTGTTGGTTCTCAGTTTAAAGGCCATTTCCATAGAAAAGGCTTCCTGGACCCCAGAATAGGCTGCACCCTACTGTTGCCAGCAAATGCACCCCTTCTCTGGAGCCTTTCTGGCAATGACAGCTACTAGCACTTAAGCAGCTCCTACTGACAAAGCCCACGTCCTACGCCGGGGTCTCCGGATGCCCTTACACGTGTGAATTCACTTGATCCTTCCGACCGCCTTTGAGGGCTGTTCTTATTTACATGTTACAGAGGGGAAACTGAGGCTCAGAGAAGGTCCAGAATACCGCTCCAAGCCGCATGCCAGGAAGGGGCCAAACCAGGCAGCCTGGCTCCAGAGCCCGTGCACTTAGCCAGTCTGCCGCACAGCCCCTCAGGGCAGCTTGTGGTGTTGTGTGTAGCTTTTTGTTTCATCTTCGACTCTCCCCCAGGCTGTGGGCTGTGGCTGCTGTGTTCTCCATCCAAGCTCTGGCGCCTGGCGCAGTGCCCAGCTCGTGGGGGCTGCTTAATAATGCAGAGGAATGAGAGAACAGAACCCGGCCAGCAGTGGTAAGCAGGCCCCTGGAAGGGTCGGCCCTTGAGGAGAGCCAGCCTGGAGAGCCTGTGTTCAGGCGGAAGCCAAACCCCCTCTGGTATCAGCCCTCCTCATGCACCGGACCTCGACTTCCCTTTTCTGTCCCCAAGCACGCCCGCCCGCCCGCCCGAGGATCAGCGCACCCCACAGCCCTCTCCAGATACACTCGCCACTCCGCGCACCAGGTGTGTGCTCCCTCCCGCCGGCCCCCAAAGCCCATTCCATGATCGATGCTCTGTAGCAGACCTCGATAACCTGAGAGAGAAACATCGATCGGAGAGAAACATCAACCAGTTGCCTCTCTCACACCCCCAACCAGGGACGTGGCCGAGACCCAGGCGTGTGCCCTGACCATCCTGGGCACATTCAACCGGCGACCTCTCAGTTTGCAGAAGGATGCCCAGCCCTCTGGGCCACGCCAGTCAGGGCTCTGTGTCTCATTTAAAAGAATAATCTCCAAGCCCTGGCTGGGTGTCTAAGTTGTCTGCAGTGTCGCCTTGACATGCCAAGGTTGTGGGTTCAGTCCCTGGCCAGGGCACATGCAAAACTCAACCATTGGCCTTGGCTGGTGTGGCTCAGTGGATTGAGTGCTGGCCTGTGAATTAGAGTCACCAGCTGGGTTCCCAGTCAGGGCACAGGCCTGGGTTGCAGGCCAGGTCCGCAGTAGGGGGTGCTCGAGAGGCAACCATACACTGATGTTTCTCTCCCTCTCATTCTTCCTCCCTTCCCCTCTCTAAAATTAAATAAATAAAATCTTTTTAAAAATACAATAAAAAAAGAATCAATGAATGCATAAATAGTGGAACAAATCGATGTTTCTCTTTCTCTGCCTCTCTGAAATCCATCAATAATAAAGTAAATTAAATAAAAGAATCATCTCCCCTCCAAAGTAACAAACATTTCATTTTCCTCTTCCAAATTCTTCTATAGCTTTGATTTTTGCTTTTTTCATATGTTATGCAAAAGGCTAGCCAATTGTCCCAACACTTTCCCTCATTAGTGGATACTTTTGACACTGACTTGATTATCTGCTTCTTCCAGATACGCGGGGATCTTTTTTTGTTTTTTTCCTCTTTATTGAATTTATTGGGGTGACACCGGTTAACCAAAGTCTACAACACAGCACCCTCACACTGCACTGTGTGTTCGCCACCCCAAGTCAAGTCTCCGTCCATTGGTCCATTACCATGTTTCCCCCCTACACCCTGCTCCTCCTCCCTTTGGACTCTCTCTGCCCGGCTGATCTATTCCTGGGCTGACACCACTTCCTGGGGCTTTAGAACAAGCAGTGCTAGCAAGTTAGAGCAAGCCTTGTTTGTTGTTTCTTTACAAAACTGGCCTGGCTCTTCTTGCACTGTTTTTTGAAACTCAACCTATTAGGTTAAATAAAAAACCAAAAAAACAAAACACCAAATCCCGGGGGGCTTCTGAATAGACCATTCTGAAAAACTAACTTGGAGGAAAACTGACGCGTTTACACCATTGTGTCTTCCTACTTGGAAACCTTTCTCTCCCGGATTCTATTCCTCCCTTCCCAGGCAACCCAGGTGGAGCTGGGTGCTCCCTTCCAAGAGACCTGGACCACAACCACTGGGGATAAAAGCTCACATTATCCTACTTCCCCGTGAAGGAGAAAAGGAACTGAGACCAACTGCCTGATGACGTTTGAAAAGGAGCTGAACGCTCGGTTTTGGGGACATAAGGTATTCAGGGCTGTGACCTTGGAAACGCAGCTGACAGTTTGCCAAGAGAGGCCGTAGGCCCCCCTGGACTCCTTTCTCACGGCTCTGAAGACAGGCAGCTTTGTAGGAGCAACTAGAAAATTCCAGAAACTATCGGCCTTTGGGGCTGGGGGTTGGTTTTAACTTCTCCCAGCCCCACTGTACAAAGAAAGGCTGAGAGAGGGGAAAAAGAGACAAACTGATAGGGATCTGGTCTCCCCGTTCTCTAGACTCGATCTTGACTTAGTGGGAAGATCAAGGCCCATCTGAAGGTGGGGAGGTTGTGCTCCGCATCTGTCTCAGCCCACACTGACCCGCAGCCAAGTCTTAGGGTTTCAACTGAGGCAGTTCCCTAAGGTTAGGCTCCCTGCTACTGCCACCTCCTTCCCCTTTAAGAAGAGACCAGCCCTCAGCTTATTGCATTCATAGGATTTATTGTCACTTGCCAGCAGCTAGCAGGGGTGGGGGATACAGAGCCGAGGCTCCTCCGCACAGGGAGAGGGGGCACTCGGCCACCCAGCACTGTTTACACCTGATTCCCGGAGGGGAGGGGCGGCTGGTTCTGTTTCATTCGCTGCAGCTGCACTTCTGAGCCTCAGCCTCCGCCCCCTCTCCGCCTTTGCACACACAGTCCTTGGCGCATTTCTCGCACTCTGCGGGGCAGCAGGAGCAGCAGCCTGCAGATAAAACAGGGGGCACCCAGTTGGATGGCCTCCCTCCACATCTGTTCCCAAAAAAGGGGAGCGGGGCAAAGGCGGGGTGCCAGGAGGCTGGCCGTTGTCCCCTTCCTCGTCCCACACCTGGCTTGACTCAGCATCTATGGCGAGTCTGCTGCCTGCAGGAGAGAGGAACCCAGTAACTACCACCCGCACCCCCAACCCTTAGGTGAGGCTGGAAAGCAAGAAGCTGGGAAAAGGCCCTGGCGCAAGTGGAATGGGGAAACTCAGGCAGAGAGCTGAACAAACTGGCTGAGCATCTTACAGCGGACACAGAGGTCAGCAGGGCGGAGAGCCCCGGGGCCGCAACTGGGCAACTGGCGCCAGGCCTCACCCCCAGGGCGGCCTTTCCTCCCCTGGCGTCTCCCTGGTCAGGCAGTTAGGGCCCTCTCCTCCCTGGAGATGACATCATCCATCAGCTCCTGGCCCAGAAAATCAGCAAAACCAGGTGGAGGACAGCGGGACCAGCAACAATGGCTAATGACTCCCTACCCGGGTGCTGACCAATCGGTGGAGACCAGGACTCTGGAAGGGACACTCCCGGAGAACTGGTGAATTTCCTACTGAGATCCACCCCTGAGACCTCCCTTTAAATGCCCACCTTTGCAAAGCAGATAAAACCCCTCAAGACAAAGAAGCCAGCGTGCCTGTCTTGGGGCACACGCACTCGAATCTCTTTTTCAAGGGAATTTTCTTTCTCCTAAACTCTAAGGGTCCTCATGAGACTTGCAACCCAGGGAGCAATGAGCAGCTCAGCTCACACCGAGCTCACCCCCTGAACCTGTCTCCAGGCCCCCTTTTCCCCGACTTTCCAGTGAGCTGACTTCTTTCCCATAACCCCTCGGGAGAGCCGAAGCAGCCACAGCCAGGCGGTCTCCTGTTGCTTCTTCTATCCCAGGCCCTTCCTTGTTCTGTCCCCAGCTTTAATAAACACACTCTTAACATCACCTGGACTTGTGCTGTGAAATCTTTCTGGCACAAAGGCCTGCATGCTGCAGGCTGGCCCTGGGCAGACCTGCCCCAGCCCTGTCCCCTTTCTGGTAACGCAGTGGAGTCTGGGATGGTGGGGTCAGGCCCCGGCTGGGGGAGTGCCGGGCCTTAAGGAGACAGCATCACAGGGTAAAGGGCCTTGGTAAGAGCCTTGAAGGATAAACTTGAAGGAGAGAGAAGATCCAGGTGTGGGGGGTCCAGGAGACCCACGAGGTGGTCCACCCCTAGCCTTACACAGCAAAGAAAAACAGGCCCTTCCCCACCCACCTACTCGCGCATCTCGCTGGCGGCTTTCGCTTCTAGGGAGACCTAGGGGAGGTCAAATTGAGGGAATCCACAAAGGCCTCAGAGGGGCCAAGGGATCGGAACTCCAGAGCCAACGCCCAGCCTCACTAATGGCTCCCCCATGCACTGGAGGTTTGAAGGGGAGGCGCTGGGCCAGGGTAACAGTACTCGGTCCCAGCTGCCCATTAGCATCTTTGGGGAATTTCCAAAACATCTTGCCCCAGGCATTCTGGATCAATCGCTGGAGGTGGAGCCAGGGTGATTGCATCCCAAGGCTTCCCCAGGTGCTTCCCGTCCCAGAAAAAGGTGGAAACAATATAATAGGAATTCGGGGCTGGGGTGGGGTCTCTCCACATTGCGTGGGCAGACTTGGGGAGGACAGGGACATGCGCAGAGGGGGACCCCACTCACTCTTCTTGCAGGAGGTGCACTTGCATCCCTCACACTTGCAGGAGCCGGCGCAGTTGCAGGAACCACCTAGAAAGGGAGAAGCCACAGGAATGGCTCAAGTGAAAAACTCGCGTGGGGCCAGGCCTAAAGGGATCTCAGTGCCCTTTGGGATATAGCCACGCCCACCCTTCACGAGGTTCAAAATGGGAAATAAGGGTCCCTTCCCCCAAATGTCCTTGACGGAAGCCGTAAGGCACGGGATGCCTTGCAAGTGAGGGGCGCGCTGTGTCTCAGCATGGGGTTTGGTAGGGGGGCTCACCAGTAGGACAGGGGCAGGTCTCAGGGTCCATGTCGAGCGGAGATGCCGCTGGAGAGGGTGAACTGGCTTCTCCCGGCAACTGGATGCTCTGACGGCAGCAGGTGATGAATTTTTTATAGCCCCAGGCGGTGGCGCGCATGCACGGCTGGCTGCGCGCTCGGTGCCCGGTCTCCTCCTGGGCTCAAGGCCCGGCGGAAGCGCGCATTGCGGCAGCGGTGCCCCCTCCCCCGCCGGGCCCCCCAACTCCCCGCCCTTCCTGCAGCCACCCCGCGTCCCACTGTGTGCATTGGGGAAGACACTCTCCGCTTGGGTGGACGCCGCCGTGTGCGCGGCTGGGGACGCGTCCTTGAGGTTGACGCTTCAGATCTGGGAGAGCAATCCCCGCTCCTCACATCCCCGCAACCCCACCGTGATGGGTAGTTTTATATGTCAACTTGACTGGGCTAAGGGATGCCCAGATAGGTGGTAAAACATTATTTCTGAATGTGCCTGTGAGGGTGGTTCCAGAAGAGATTAGCATTTGAATTGCTGGACTAAGTAAAGGTTGCTCTCACCAAGGTGAGCGACATCAGCCAATCTGTTGAGGGTCTGAAAGGCAGAGGAAGGGCGAGTTTAACCTCTGCCTGAGCCGAGACACACGTTCTCTGCCGGGGGGTGGGGGACTAGGGGGTGGTGAGGGGGGTGTCGCTGGGACAGGGGCGGGCCCCTGGCGGTCAGGTTTCAAGCTCCCGCTGAATCACACCGCCCGCCTGGTCTCCTGATTCTCCAGCTTGCGGATGGCAGGCAGACTGCGGGCCTTCTCAGCCTCCATAGTCATGTGATCCACACTCTAATATATAACATATGCACACACACACACACATACACACACACAAACAGGGTGCAGCAAAAGTAGGTTTACAGTTGTGAGCATGCAAGTTTATTCTGGTATTATTAGTTATTAATTACTGCATTATTTTTTCATAAAATCCATATGTATCCTGGTTCTGTTTCTCTGGAGAACCCTAATACACCCCCACACCCTAGAGCAGCAGGATTTTGCGGGGTCTGAAAACCACAACGTCCTTCTGAAATACCCTCCCCCATTCCTTGCCTGGCCAGGCCCCCCATCCTTCAGTTCTCAGCTTCCAGGACCCCCGAAGGGCATTTCACACAGGCATATTGCTCCAGAGGGCCCCCCCACCTCCACCGTTATTCCCCTCTGCCTCTTGTTAACCTAAAATAATTTTATGTTCCCTTTGCCTGTGGATCTCTTCCCACAGATACCCACACAGCTCACTCCCTTCTCTCTTTGCTTCTACGTCTTTGCTCAAATCCTATTGTCTCCATGAAGCCCACCATGATCACCCTGTTTAAAATTGCAACATGCATCTCAAAACCCCAGGACCCTGACACCCATACTTTGCTCTCTTTTCTTTTTTCATGGCATAAAACACCTTCTGATGAACCGAGTTCTTTATCTGTAAAGCTTATGTGCTGTCTTTCCTGCTAGAATTTAAGCACCAGCACCAGATCTAATAAGGAATCTTTACTTTTGTTCACTGACACACCTGAAGCTCCTAGAATGGTGTTCTGAACACAAAAGACATTCAGGCCACATTTACCAAAGGAATGAATGGCTCTCAAGACAAGTGGGCTGTGCATATATAATCCTTTCAAATATAAAAAGAGAAGCCTACAGTATACACTGACTTATTAATGACTTTTTCCCACATATTATCAGTAGATTATAAATATCTGTCCCTGAAATCAGCTTCATTTCTACAATTTTATTTTAGTAGATTCACTTTACACTCTAGTTAACCAATCCCCTACTTTAAGACCTTTTTGTAGCTTCCAAATTCCCACTATTATAACCCGTGCCATGATAAACACCTTGGTGGCTTTTGTGTGTGTCCATTCATGATTTTTTCCTTAGTAGAAAACATTCTTTACAGTAGAATTTATGGCTCAAAATGTACATATATTTATTCTACAAACAGTATTTTTAAATAAAGATTAATACATTTTGAGAAATCCAGAAAAGTAGCAAGAAGGAAAATTATGATTTGAACACAACCACTGTTAACGTATTTATTAAATGTGAAATACAATGTTAAAAATAACATTTTTTGTTATTTTGCTCCTTTTTTGAAAAAAATTATTGCATAACTAATTTGTAGCCTCTAATTGGTTTCAGATTTTACCGTCACCATTTCCTGTGCATTTTTAGGGGCTGTGTCATGTCCTATCACGTACATGGGCCACAGCTTACTTGAAAAATCTTGTAGACTTGGACTTGAGGTTGTTTCTAGTGTTTCACAATTATAAATAATACTGCACTGAGCCTTTTTATGAGTGAGTGAGGCTCCCCCCACCCCTTGAATTTGTGGCGAATTCCGTAGGATTTCCAGAAGTGAAGCTGTTGTGTCAAACAGGAAAAACGTTTTTAGAGTTCATTGATGTGCATTGCCAAATTATTTTAAAAGCCTTATGCGCTGTGAATCTGGGTGGATTACACATTGTTAAGGCCTTTTACACCTATGGCTTAATTGGCTCTTGGAGAGCTTGTCCTGATTTATCCTCCCAACATTGGTGTTGGAGGGGTCTAAGCCCCTTCTGGGATGTCTGGGCCCCAAATAAAGCCAAACTGAAGCAGGAACAGCCCTCTTAAGGCTTGCACAATTCCCAAGGGCTCAGAGCCCTACTGCCTTAGCTGCCTCCCGGCCTGGAGCGCCCCCTGCAGTTTGCATGAGGAACTTCCTTCCTGTCCTGAGACCTGGGCTCCATTCCTTTCCCACCAAACCCTCCTCTGGTCTCCATCCAAGCTGGAATGTGTCCTGAGATATAGGGTCTACCACAGCCTGTTCGAGGTTTCCATTGTCTTCCTTCAGCAACACAGGAACACAGTCTATGATGTGTCAGCCTTCCTTTGTGTTTCCTCTGCCTAAGTTTTACCTCTTCAAGATCACGTGTAACCCAGTCTGCTTCCTTTTCACTTCAGCGACAGGTACTCGCCCCCACCCAATCTTCCCACATGGCCTTCAAGCTCTGTTCTCAGCTGGCCCTGCCTGAGGCGGGGTCTTCTGTGAGTCTCATATGAGTTTCCTCACATGGAGAATGGCGATAATAATCCCCATCCTGCAGGGTGGTTACAAAGAGGAGCAATTATATCAATAAAAAGCCTCGCCCAGACTTTAGCTGAAGATGGTAGACCGAATCCTGCATTTACCACTCCTTCTTCCTGAAACTCTGTCAAAAGAAACTTTTAAAAGACAAGGAGAGAAAAAAAAGAAAAACTAATAAAAGAGCTGAGGACTGGAGTCTGTGGAGGAGAGGCTTGGCTGCCTGACCCTTGTGGGACCCTTATGCTAGATCCACTTATATTTGGGCAGAACAAAGATTGCTTCTGGTAAGCCCCACCGAGCCCACCCGGTGCCCCAGGCATGCAGCTTCCGGGGACAGGCCTGCGCCCTTCCTCAGGCAAACATGTAAGCCTGTTCCCCATGATCTGGTACCCCTATCCCTTCTGCCCTGTCCTATATGTCCCCTTAGTGCCTGCCACATGGTGCAGAGAACATCCATGTCATCTTGCTCTTCCCCAGATAAGCCTCGTATGTATATAAGCTTCCTTAAAAAACTCTTAATGTAATGATGGAGCTGTTAGGCTCTTTCTTCGGTCTCTCAGCCCAAGAAATTTTACATAAGAGTGTGAGAGAGGATAATTTGGACAAGTATAATGTTTTTCTGGAACACCAGAATGGGTCAAATTACATTTATGGGTAAATGGGAGCAGAGAAAGCCACAGCTCAGCTCAAGAAGTAGAGAGAAGACAATGGGGGATTTTGTTTTATGTTAGTTGAGGGAGTCAGGCTGGGGGAGCAGAAGATGAAGGAGCTGCAGAAACCAGGGTGGTGGCTAATGGAAGAGGTGGCTGTGGACCTGCCAGGTGGTCCCTGGGGCAGCCTCCTGCACCTTTACCTGCACCTCTATCTGCACAGCTCCGCCACTTGCCCCCTGCCTGAGACTGCGAGATGCTCTCCAAAGAAAGGGAGTAGCCCGTCTTGGAGGGGCCCGGGTTAGAGAAGGGGAGGGTTAGAGAAGGACCAGCTCCTCTCTGGGCGTGCGAAAACCAAGCCGCCAGTCCACAAGTCCCACTCACATCCACAGAGCCTGTCTTCAGCTCCAAGAGGCAGAAATAGTTCAAGAAAGAGTGAACTTAACAATAAAAATTAAAAAATCTTTAACTCTTCCGAGAGATTTGGGAAATTACTCTATTCAAAAAATTAAAACAGCCCTGGCTGGTGTGGCTCAGTTGGTAGAAGTGTCACCCTGTAAACCAAAGGGTCAAGGGTTCGATTCCCAGTCGGGGCATATGCCTGGGTTGCAGGTTTGGTCCCCTGATGGGGCTTGTGCAAGAGGTGACTGATCGATGTTTCTCTCCCTTTCTCTCTCCCTCCCTTCTCCCTCTTCTCTCTCTCTCTCTCTAAAAATAAATAAATAAATAAAATCTATGACATGTTCTTGGGTGAGGATTAATATAACTATAATAATAATAAAAATAAGCCCTCAGCTGTTGGAGCACCATCTCAATACCCCAAGGTTGTGACTTTGATCCCCAGTCAAGGCAAATACAAGAATCAACCAATGAATGCATTAGTCAGTGGAGTAGTGAGAGCTCTAATTTGTACATCGGCCTTCTAGGGGAAATAACAAAAACCTTGGTTTCTTTGTTATTGACTTCTATGAAATTCAAGAACTTGAATGATCAGTGCCAGTTTCTCCTGGTCCGAGTTACCCCCTCCGGAGGGTTGACCCGAATAGCCAAGCCAGGGCAGCCAATGCCCTCGGTGCCTCAGCCTCGAGGGTTTGCATTAGATCCACATAGACCTCCATGGCAGACTCAAGGCTGACGTCTCCCAAACAGCACCGTTAACACCGCAGTGCCAGCGCTGTGCCCGAAGAGCCCGGCTAGCCCAGGGTACCCCCAAAGCAGGTGTGTACAGGTAGTTTCTTTGGGTGGGAACCCCAGCGAGCATTGGTAGGAGAATGGAAAAGTGAGACAGAAAAGGAAGGACGCAAATTTGGGGTATGTTAACGGTCAGGTCACTGCAGCAGACTCCTGGGGACTCCTTGGGCATGGTGTAGACCAGGTCCCAGATGTGTCCCACTGTGAGGGTAAAGATACTGAGGGTATTTGTTTGACCTACTGATTCCTACTTGTCATCGGTTAAAGGCCGTTCCCAGTGGCCTTGACTTCCCCGGTCCCCCCAGCCTACCCCGTGCTTGTGTCAAGAGAGCTCAGGCAGCAGGAGAAAACCCCCAGGCAGAGTGGCAGGACCCCCTGGCGAGCAGCCACGAGCTGAAGGGGCGTAGGCTGGGCGAAACCCGTTGGCGTTTCAGCAACGGAGTCAGCCCTTCGTGGTCCTTCTGGGTGAGGGGAAAACAGCTCTCTGACCATCAGACAACCATGAGTAAAAGCTTTATTGCTTCAAGCACTTTAGAGGAATGTCACCAACACCTCTCTGGGGCGAATATATAAAAAGTACAATCATTTCAACTTCTCAACTAATGCACTGTACAGACGCTTCCCGGACCTCCCCCTGCGGCGAGGCCGGTGCCTTTCAGTTGCAGCAGCTGCACTTGTTTGAGCCTCCTTTGCAGATGCAGCCGCGGGCGCACTTGGCGCAGCCCGGAGGGCAGCAGGGGCAGCAGCCTGGACAGATGGGGAGATGGACAGGTCAGGCTTGGGTCCTCCCTGCTCTCTTACCCCTTCCCTTCCCCCCACTTAGAGGGAGTAGGTAAAGAAGAGCCTGCCACGGGCTTCAGCCCAGAGTCACGGCAACCCTGGGATGGGAAGCCGTGGGAGTTGGAGCTGGAAGGGGCCTCAGAGGCCAGGCAGAGCCTGTCAGAGGCCCAGGGACGGGGAGGGGCTTGCCCAAGTTTGTTGGACGGTGGCTGATGGGAGCCCAAAACCCAGAGCTCATGACCCCAGGCCGGTGCGCTCTCCCCTTCTCCCCTGGGCAGGCTGGAGCCGCCTCTCAGTCCTCTTCCCACTCTGAGCACCTGAGACACTGTGGAGGCCCTCACCGCTGGGGGACAGCAGTCCTGGGGAACCCGGCTCTCATTTCAGATCCCTGCCAAGGGGGTAAAGGGCATCCAGATACCCTCCCTCCCCCCATGGCTGGAGGCCTGAGGATGGAGGGAACCGACTTCCCTAGCTCCTGGCCCGCGGTGCCCTGGTCACCATACTCACTTTTTCGACATGTTTTGCAGCTGCAGGTTGTGCATTTGCAGTTGTCTCCACAGATGCAGACTCCTCCTAGAAGAGAGGACAGAGCCACCCGCGTGAGGGCCGAGGTGGCGCGGGGAACACCAGGTGTGAGGCAGCCGCCACAGTGGCAGGATTCCCGGCTGTCCCTGGGCGGTGTGGACAGGGGGCGAAGACGCTGCGGAGCATCCCCCCAAGTGGCGAGGACCGCCCCGTGGTTCCCAGTCACAGTCCGCACACAGAAACTGGGGCGGCTGCCTCAGCGACCCCCAGGATCCTCATTAAAATGTAGATTCCTGGGACCAGGCTTTGAGATGTTCTGATTCGGAGGTGGGGAAAGGGAGGCAGTATTTTAGAGAAAGCGACACAGGATTCTGCTGTAGAATCAGGGTTGAGAACCACCGGACGAGGCCAACTCCCCAAGCCCCAGGTCTCCCAGGGACCGTCAGAGCCTTCTGTACCCTCCTCACCTGGTCAAGGTCCCGGGCAAGGTGGGAGCCCTGAATGGTCAGGAAGGGGAGCAAAGGACATAAACAAGCCCGAAGGGAGAGCCGCGGGCACTGCTGTTTCCGTACCACAAAGGCCACACGTTTTAGAAAATCATCCCACCTATCGTTTTGAATTGCAAGATGCTGGGAACTCCTGTCTCTTTGGCAAGTTCTTTGGGTACAGACATGTCCCGTTAAAGACCACAGAGGCTGGGGAGATTTCATCATACCCTGCACCAGGGCTGTAAAACTCAGGATGGCCCTGAACCGCGGCCCCGCTCCTCTTGGCCAACGTGCTTCTGTGGCATTAAGCGCTTTCAGAGACTCGGGAGTCCACGTGGACTTCTAATGACTCCCCGGACAACTGCTAGTGCTTTATGATGCCTGCAAGTTTGCAGCTTCCCTGGGAGGTGGGCAGGGGGTGGGAGGTGAGTAACCTAGTTTCCATGAGGAAACGGACACCTGGAAACGCTGAGTCAGGAGGGATGGCAGCAATGGACTAAAACCAGGCTGCCAAGCTCTGGGCGCGAGCTCTTCTCCTGTCCTGGTGGCTGCTCTCAGGGGCCTGCTGCTGGGTGCCCCCTGCAGACATTCCCGAGCCAGGCTATCACTTCTTACAGACCAGGCTGGTGGCCAACTGAGAGTGGGAGCTGCCCCAGGGGTCTCCCGTCTGAAACCAACACCCCTGGCCGGCCCTAACTGCAGGAGGAGAAGTGTGAATCAGACGCCGGCAGGCTCCCTGGAGGAAGCTGGGGCAAGGCCCCAAAGCCCAAGTGGGCATCCTCACTCACCAGACATGCAGGAGCATTCCCTGGGGTCCATGGTCCAGGTATCTGAGAGGCTCCAGTGCTGTCTGTGCTGGAGAAGGGAGGCCGAGTGAGCTGGAGGCTGCCTATTTATAGCCGTGTAGCTGTAGGTGTAGGTTCACCCCACCTCTCCCTGGGGCCAGACGCCTTGCACACGGCCCAGCCTGACACCACAGGCTGGGGGTTGGGGAGAGCAAGCGGGAGAGGGGCAGAGGAGAGCGAGAGCAGTATAGTCATTGAAGTGGCTTTTCACCACAAGGTATGCAGGTGACTGCCCCCGCCCACCTGCCAAGGTGTCAAGCTCTATGGCACTCGCAGGGTAGTTGGCAGCTGCATCCATCCAGTCTCCCCGCCCTGTGCATTCTATCATCCGCCAGTTCTGTCTGCTCCTTCGCGGGGGCTGCCCCCTCCCGGCTCAGGGTCTCAGCTGTCTCCCCTGATTGGGCAGAAGGGGCCCGATCCTAGGATCTGGGCTTTGAAAGTCCCCACGCGGGCCCTCTCCTGGGTGTGGCTCCCAGTCCCCATGGGTGAGAAGGCCAAAAGCCAAGGCCATGTGCAGCCTCTCCATTTAGACCACACGTGGGGGAGCCAGTATTCATTCATCCCAAGCCCACTTGCTCCCAAGGGTTGGCTCAGTCTTCCTCTCCAGGTCCCCAAGGACACCTGTACAGCCCATGTGTGTCCCTCTCAGCCTGAGGGGTGGCCGGGGGTGGCTGTTCGCAGGGGGGCAATCAGAGCTGGGTGTGTGGGCAGGGTGCCCACCGGTGTGTGTGAGGCCCCGCTCAGTGGGGGAAGCAGCTAGGTGTGGGAAGAGAAGGGGGTGGGCCGCCGCTTGGGGATTGGGACCACTGGGCAGATCCTGACAGCTCTGTAGTCCTCTGAGAACCATACATTTGAACTTGGCCATCCAGGCTACCATGAACTTCATTTTGTCAGGGTAAGAGGATAGAACATATTTTGTTTATTTGTTAATTTGACTTACAACTTTTAAATCTTTTAGCCAAGTAACATGTGGACCACATTCATACTGTTGTGCCTCCCTAAACATTGGGAGGTACCTGGAATAGCCTCCTGTGGTCTTGCTTCCTTCTCTTCCTCCTCTACACTGGCCCAGAGATGTATTACTAAAAATAGCATAGGCTGTGTTACTCTCTTGCCCCAAACCTTCATTTGTTGGCTCCCCACATTTGTTGAATGAAGCCCAACATCTGAACTTTGAACTTCAAGCTCAACGTACCTTTCTGAGCCACTACTCACTACTTCCTTCTACCTGTTCCACCAAAACGCAAAGCTCCAGGATCTCTGTGATTGCCCAGGCCTGTGCTCCTGGCAGGTGTTCATCTTCTCCCTATCACCTTGAGTCCAAATAAATCCTCCCCATTGACCGAGGCATGTGCTTCAATGCCATCTCTTGGGAGGTGAAAGCAAGAAGGAGCTTGAGAGGGACTCACCCACCCGCCAGTCTCCACCATGACCCCCTTCTTTGATATGGATGGCTGACTACTTTTCAGTCTTACGCAAAGTGCCTGCCATGAGCTCCAAGCTTCCCCCTCCTCCTCTCCCCACATAGAAATTCTGCAGGTACTGCTGATCCTACTTCTTCCAGGGAGCTGCCTCTGATCGCTCCCTCTCTCGGCTGGAAGAAACCTCTCCCTATGTGGCTGCTCAGGGATGTGTTTGTGCATTTCTCATGACATTTACTACTTTTTATTCTGCTCTGTGTGATTATGTGTGTTCGTGGCTCTTGTGCCCCTCACCCCAATCTGGGAGCTTTGAGGAGCAAAGCCTGTTTCTGAAGCATCACTACATCCACACAGTGTTCTGCACAATGTTTAGGGGATGTTTAATAAATGAATGAGTCAATCAGTCAATCAATGAATCCATGAGTCAGTCAATGAATCAATCAGATGAATATCTGAATGACTGAAGACATGAGTGAGACTGAGCGAGCATATAAGTGAACAAATCAATGAGTGAATTAATGATCAGTGACAAATGCACGTATCTCCTGCATGTGGGTTCTGAGGACCTCTGCTGAAAAATGTTGTCACAATTCAGAAAGGCAAAAAAAAAAAAAAAAAAGAGGAGGGGCAGGGACTGGCCATAACCTCTGGAGATAATCCCCCCAATTTGTAGGTTAATGGGGTCTCTATCTCTTACCCGTAAGGACCACCAGGGCCTCAGGCTGACCCGTGGATCCATGGGTTTGAGCTGAGACTGTCTAACGAGGAGAAAGGGATTGCAGGGCACTGGGGAGGGCTAGGTAGGGGCAATAGCGTAGTGATCCCAAAGAGGTCCCTGCCAGAAACGCGCTCACGGCCTAGTGGGGGACCCAGGCTCGCTCATTCATTCATTCATTCAACAACTTCTGGGGGCCAGCACTGCGCTGGGCACCTGGGAGCCAAAGGTGAAGAAAAGTAGAGGTTATGGTTCGGAAGGTCAGGAGGGCGTCTCAGCTCGGGAAACCCGCGGCTGGGCAGGGCAGAGCCCAGAGGCGGGAACCATCTTCCCGGGCCTGCATTCCCAGCCCAGTCCAGCCCATCTCTGGGCAGGGCCGGCTTCCCCCTACAGCGTGGGTGTGCTGCCTCATCGATAATAATGCCTTGGAAGGTCTGGCCCAATCGAGTGAGCTTAGGGGGAGATAGAGACTTTCCTTTACCCCTGCCTGAGCCCCCTCTCCTCCCTCTTCACGACCTGTGAATTCGCTACCTGTGAGCTACCTCTCTCAATATCTGTCCAGGAATTGCTTCTTCCTTGGACAACTGAGGCTCCGACGTTGCCTAATGCCCCAACTGAATAATAGCAAAATCCAATTCCCTAGCATGATGCTATTTCCCAGCCTCTGGGCTGTGCGGGTTGAAACGGCTGTGCATGGAGCAGTGGAGTCCATGCTGAACTGCGCGCCTGGCTGCCCGGCTCCTTTCACACAGTCCTTCCCTGCTTCTGCAGCCCCTGTTTCCACTTTGGCCCATCTTCTCTGTCCCAGCTCCCGACGCCTGCACGGCAGAAGGAAAACAAGGGCACACACGCCACCCCAAGAACTCTCAGTGGATGGTGAGCGCAGCTCACAGCCACACTTAGAAAGGGACTATTTCTTCAGAGACGTGATCCTTAGCCTTCTCGGGGGGATTCAAGGAGCCCTTTAAAATCTGATGAAAACTCTGAGCCCTCGACCCAGGGGGAAAAAAATGCACAAATACACCGCACTTTCCCGCGAGTTCAAGGATTTTGCGGATCTCTTAAACCCCATGGGTGACCCCCGCCCCGGGTCCCTGAGTTGAGGACTCCTCCGCAAAGAAGCAGTCCGTGCAACACCTCCTCTGTTATTACACAGCAGCTGCGGCTCCTTTGAGCCACTGAGCCCGAAATAGCTCTTTCTCCAGTTATGGCCTCTCCTTGAGGCCTAAGTCACGTCAGGTGGTTCCCTCAGAATGATGAAAACAGGTTGTTCCAAGGAAGCAGCGAATGCTCTAGTGCTTACACAACACAAAATGACAGCCTTTTCTTCTTCTCCCCTCCCCATAAAAGCTAAACATAGGCAATCCCTACGCCCAGCAGTTTCTGCCAGAAAGGAGTTTCTGGGAGTCCTGGCCTCAGAATGGAGTTCAGCCACGTGGTGATGGACGAGACAGGTCCCCCGCTGTGACTCCACACCCTGGTCCGTGCTTGGCTCTCGGGATCGCCAACCTTTCCCTTGGAACCTTCTGGACACGTGTGGCTCCCCGGGAGTGGCCTGGGGCCACTGGTTTTATTGTGCTGGTTTATAAGCGAACCTCTTGCCAGACCACAAGGTTCTCAAGGACAGAGGCTGTACCCACTCGTCCCCGCATCCCCATGGTGGGGCACGCTGAGTGCTGCCACACAGTGGGGCCTCAAGAAATGTTGACGGGCTGGTGTGAGTAAGGGGCTCAACTGACAGAGTTACATCTCGGCTGCCCTCTGTGGCTCTCGCTGAAGAGATTTAGAGAAATGTGTTGCTCACCGAGAGCACTCCACAGCTTGAGACCTGGAGCCACGCGGCCTGGGTTCTTTCTAATCCAGACTCCGCGCCTTCCTTGCCGCGTGGCTTGGGGCAAGTCGTTGACCTCTCTGAGCTTCAGTTTACTCATCTGCAAAGTCAGAGTAATGGAAACAATAACCCCATACCCTGTCGTTGTGAGGGTTACGTGAGAGAAAGGACACCGAGCACTTAGTTCAGCATCTGGCACATAAATAGTATTATTGTTATTACTATTAATGCTGCTGTTATTACCTGTGCCTATTACGACTGGGCAGATTTGTTAGGACACCACCCATTTGTGTGTTTCAGGCTCAGAGACTGGTCCTGGGGTCCTGAGCAGGATGCGTTCATCGGCCGCAAATATTGGGAAGAATTTTAATCTCTGGGTTCCCTGATTTTAAGCTCAGCCTAATTCTTTTTGGGTCCCAGGTTCCGGGGAGCACGGGACCCTGTTCCTTCTGACTCCCCCTCCTGCAGTCTCCATATGTTTGGAGGCAAAGTTGACCTTCCACCCACAGAGTCCTCTTTTGGGGTACCTCTGGCCTCACCCGCAGGACTAGGCGTCAGAGGTCGCTGGATGACATCAGAGCAGGCAGGGCTCTTGGGGGCACCAGTGGGAAGCCTGTGTGGTCAGCATTGGGAGAGCCCTGAGAAGTCCTGGGCCAGCTCCTTGCTGGTGAAGTGGGGAAGCAGAGGCCCCAGGGAGACACTGTCGACCTCTGGTCACGGAGCATGGTGGTGGCAGGGGGATTTGAACCTGGCTCCGCAACTCCTTGCCAGCACCCCCACTTTAGGTCTAAGGCACTCATGGCACACGTTTCCGCAGTTTGGAGCCTTGTGGCCTTATAGACTGTTCATTAACTAACTCGATTACTCAAAAGCTCAAACATACTGTAAAGGACAAAGGATAGCATTACAAACGCTGCAGTATCCACCACTCAGCATTAACAAGTGCCAACACTGTCACATTTGCTTCAACTCTTCTATTCATAAGAAATAAAAAATGAATGAGCTCATGGCTTTAAATTTTGTCTGTGCATATGCGCTCCTCTCTTTTGAACTCCATAGCCACGTTTCTGGCTGCTGCTCCACATGCTGCAGGGATGCCAAACAACCTCTTGAACTTGACACATCCTCAGTGGAGCTCCTGCTCCCTGCCTCGCCTCCCACCGGACCCTCCCAGCCACAGTCTGGCTTGCCTCCAGCACCCACCTGGTTTGAGCCACCATCCTCTCCCGTGAAGATTCAGTGCTCACCTCCTAAGGGGCCTCCTGAGTGTGCCCTTGCCCTGGACCCTCATACTGCATTGTCTTTACTCTGAAACCGCTGCAAGGAACAGCCCCATCCGTGTCACGGACATGAGGGTACAAGGCGCATGCATCCTTAGAAGGAGGGCAGAGTGGGGGTAGTGGAACAATTGCTCTCCAAAGATCCTACCGTAATTTATAGTCCCTCTAGCAATTTCTGAGATCCCCATTTCCCTACCTCCTCCTCCAGTACTTCTGGCACGTACTCTCTGAGATGGTTGTCTATCTGATAAATGTGAAGAAGTGTCATGGTATCTCAGTGAGGCATAATCTGCATATCCCTGCCTTCCACCATCCATTGACATCCCGAGCACAAGCCATGGTCCAGCTGTCCTCACACTGACTGTGGGCATCTCATCAGCCTTTCACACGCTAGCGAGAGAGAGCATAGTGCAGGGGGCGAACACTGGCACAGACCCCCCCCAAACCCTGGCATGTTGGGTTTTGGGGTGAGAGGCTGGTTGAGAAGAACAGGGGCAGCCCCCGCTTTGTCCCGCTGCTGGGCTGACAAGGTCCTCCCCTCTTTGTGATCCCAGTTCTGACGGCTCTGCTGTGGGAGTTCGAAAGATCTTATCATCTAGAAGAGGTTCTGTGGATATTGATAGGCTGTAAAGTTTTTCACACACACACAATTTTGCTTTCTGACCCCCCACCCCCACCCCAGTTCTACTCATGGAGCCCGGGTAAGAGCCGTGTGGCCAGGGCGTGAACAGCCTCCCAAGAGGTGGGTCCCAGAGTGTAGGCTGTGAAAACCAGGCCAGGGCTAATTGGGAGCCGCTCTGCTCGGGCCCCATCCCCGGTGCAGTCGGCAGGCTTCACAGGCTCTCCAGGGCTGGCGGCTGCTGGTTAATTACATGGGACGCCAGCTCGGCAGCTGTAATTCAGCACCCACTGGGCAGGTGGAACCCTCCACTGTGCCCGCGGCCCCGGCGGGAGATGAGCAAGGCCAGAAGCCCGCAATTACCCCCAGCGGCAAAGTGGCTGGGCCAGCTTGGCGGGCTGCCCAGATCGGGGCTTTGGAGAGGGGGAAGGAGGTTCACGTTCGTTTGGCCTTTTCCCTTCCTTCATTCTTTCTCCCTTCCTGCCTCTCCTTTGCCTCCTCTTCCTCCTTCTTCTCCTCCATTTTTCTTCTCTTTCTCCTCCTCCTGTTCCTTCTTCTCTCCGTCCCCAAGCCCTGTTCCTTTAATCAATCATTCAGCGAACCTTCAGGTTAGCCCTCTGAATGGGGTACGTGAGCCAGACACGGGGCCTGGTCCTCAGGAGCTTGATTTCCAGTGGAGATCATAGCACGCCCATAGCTATCGGAAGAGGGGGAAGCAGCAGGTTTCTGTGAGGGCGCACAGGGGCAGGGCGGCGCTCGAACGACCCTGGGAGTGAGCACCCGTCCAAATTTCGCGCCCTAGGTGCCTCACTTGCTTGGGTCCCACCCCTCCCCCAGTGGGAGGGAGTAAAGGGACAGCCTGGAGCTGCATCCTCAGCCTTTACGTCCTCCAAGTGGGCAAAGTTCACCTTAGGTTCCTGCACTTTATCCCCTTTATTCAGAAACCTTCCTTCTGGCTGTAATGGATTCACAGCCAGGAGTTCTGGCTGGGCTCTGCAACCCCTCCCAGGAAGACCTGAAGGAGGAGGAAAGCAGAGCTCCTGGTATTAACATAATTCTAGAACACCAGAGCTATCAGGGTGATATAATGAGGTCCGAACCTCCTCTCAGTCCCACCCCCCGCTACGGATTGGGAGCCTGCGGCCCGAGGGGAAGCGTCTTGCCCGCCCACCGCCAGTGCGGGTAAGGTCGGCTGGCGCAGGTGAGGCCACTGGGGAGGAAAACCTCCCAGGGCCTTCGCAGCCTCCTCGGTGACTTCAGAGGGTGACCATTCGCAGAGCCACCTGCTTGGATTAAGCGGCTGCTGAGGGCCCCGCACAGGGCCACGTGCATCACGCAGGGGTACGAAGAAGAAGGTTTGACGATGTAATTGGGATGCTGAGACCCCCAGAAAAGAAACCACTGGCGAGCGCCACAGAATCGTGGGCTCGGATGATGAAGTAAACTAGGGGCCTCATGTACATGGCTCTCTCTGCCTCTCCTCTCGCTCTCTGTCCCTTCTTCTACGTTTCTTCCCTTTCCTCTCTCCTCCTCCTTCTCTCTCATTGCCCCTCTATCCACCCGTATCTCACTTTTTCTCTTGCGTCTCCTCTTCTCTCTCTTAGTACAAGAAGACTAAGCTGGGACTCAGGACACCGGAGCCCTCTAGGTCCCCTCCCTGGCATCACTCACAAGCTCTCTTCTCTGCCCTGGGGCTTAGTTTCCCCGAAAACACAAGGAGGCGTCCACAGGGAGATGACCACTCGGGCTGCTGCCAGCTCCGCCCCAGGCGCGGGCAAAGACAGTGGTTTTTAGACTGTTTAGGAGGTTCCTATCTCTAAGATTTCTCGAAGGGCAACCCCCTCAGCCAACATCCCCCAAAGGCAGTTTGTGGCTAAAGTTTCAAGATCGAAGCCATGTTTTCCAGAAACTTCACTAACCGTTAATTGTCTGTAGGTATTTTTTGGTCTTGTCTTTCCTCCTAAGATGTGTGGGTGACTTCAGCAGCTCGGGGCCCCGCAGCCCGGACCCCTCTTACGTGCTGTCCCAACAGTGAGTTCGCCAGGCCTCTACCATTTCCTCAGGCTGGGCACCCTGGGCACTCAGGACTTCTGTCTAAAGGAGCCCCTCAGGAGAGCGAGACTCCCTCCCGCCTGCTGGGGAGTTCGCTCAGAAGTCTGAATCAGAGTGCGGTTGTTTTCTCCAGTATAAATCATAGCTCTCTGCTATGGATCCTCCCAGTCCACGTTAGGGAGGGAAAAGCAAAGACAAGAGCTTTAGGGTTTTATAAGAGGGGATAATTATGCACTGCTGTCATTTCCTGCGCTGTGAAGGGGTGGGTGACAGGGCTCATTGTCCCCCTCAGCATCTGTGGGGTTACTGGCCTAATGTCTCTGCGCAGCTTGGGCCTGGGAAGCCACGTGCACGTGAGAACCAGGACAGGCAGCCACGACAAGCTGGCTGAACAGGAAAGCCTCCGTGTCCTGGAATTCCTGGGCCGGCTTTGGTCCGAGTGAGGCTCAGAGGAACAGATTTTTTTCCGTCACAGCTCTGGTTTTGTCTCTAAGGCCTTGGGCAAGCCATTTGACCTCAGGTTCCCTGCCAATAAAATGTGGTTTTAAAACATCCCCTTCCAAGGGCGCCTATTAAGGATAATTGGCCACGCCCTGACCAGTGTAGCTGAGTTGGTGGGGTGTCGTACCGACAAGCGAAGGTGGCCAATTCGATTCCCAGTCAGGGCACATGCTTGGGTTGCAGGTGTGGTCCCTGGTCAGGGCACATACGAGAAGCAACCAATCGATGTTTCAATCACAGATCAATGTTTCTCTCCCTTTCATTCTCCCTCCCTTCCCTTCTCTCTAAAAATAAATAAATACCATTTTTTCTTTTTTTAAAAAGAAGAATTGGCCAGTTCTTGCAGGGCTCTTTGAAGAAAATTGCTGTGAAGATGTTCTCCTGGCCCTGGCATTTTCCTTGGTGCAAATATCAAACAGGCGAGAATGGTCAAAGTTCTGATTGTGGCCCTCCCCGCTGAACCATGCTACCCGGCTCCGGCTCGGCTCCGCTGGAGGAGAGGAAGGCAGGGGAGGGGCTGTGATCACAGCCCAGGCCTACCTGGAATAGTATTAAAGGCACAGCCCTGCCTTTGATGCCTGCCTGCAACGCTTGTTAATTTTAATAGGAAGCGAGCAGAGGCGGGAAAGTTCTACCTGGCAGAAGAAAACAGGTTGAGGCCAAGGAGGATTGGTGCCAACTCAGTGTGGAGCTTGTTTGGCTTTGAGGTCCTTGGCCCAAGTGCTGGAGTCACAAGACAACTCCTAGATGCCACAGGGTAAGTGTGGACAGGCATCTGGGGAAAGTACGGATCCCGGGCTCCTCGGTTCCCAGCTCAGCCAGGAGCACGTGGACCCTGTCTCAATGGGGGACTCGCCTTAGAGCCAGTACTCCCCCAAGCTGGTGAACTCCCAGGGAAACTCCTAATAAGGGTCTCCAATGTAAGCAACCTAAGGGGCAAGGTAGTTAATGTGTAAGAGTGAAGTAAGCTGACTGCAGGCAGTAGGGGCAGTGGGAACTGCGGCGCACCGACTGAGCTGCAGCTGAGTGGTGAGACTGGGAAAGTCAGGTCAAATTTTGTCAGCTCTTCTGGTTTTTTTGTTGGTAAATTGAATTTTTATTTTGATGCAGAGTCTTCTGGTTTTATAAGAGAAATTTAAAACCTAAATTGTCTGTGTGTTTGTGTTTGTAAAATACTCCCATTTTGAACACCGATAAGAGTTGTTTATTTGTTTATTACTCTAAGTACTCTCCCTCTTAACAACTAACACATCCATCGGCCAGCGAGGCCCACGGCGTCCTGACTGGGGACCTCCTGTTCTAGAATCTCAACGCTTCAGGAGTCGAGTCTCTTTAAATTCACCAAGGCCTTTGGTGACTATTTTCTAGAGACTTCAGACTGATCCTTGGTCGAGGCCATCAGAACAACCCAGGGAGAGATTTTCAAAAACACAGTGTTTTAGGGATTCTGACTCAGTCGGCTGGGAGTGGGATCCGGGGACGGTCCCATATTTTTTTTTACCTCCTTGGATGATTCTCAGGTTTGGGAAACAGTGACCTCATGGTTCCTCTCGGTGATACTTAATCTTTTTGAGTCATAAACCCTTTTGAGGAGCTGAAGAAAGTTATCAACACTTTCCCTGGGAGGGAAAAATATGCTGATGTACTGTTTCTTTGTCCAGCAGGAAGAAATAAATCCAGGGTCACGAGGAAAATGTGTGTTTGTTTCGCAAAAGGAATGAATACCTTCAAAAAAGTTGCGACCCTCTGCTGACCCAGAAGTCTGGCTGCACCAGGTGTTTTCTGAGACTGGAGGAACACAGACTCCTCCCTGGGTTGCCTGAAACTTCCCTTTCCCTGCTCCCTGGCTGCTGAAAAACTCCCTGCTTTTGCTTCTCAGGGAGGATGGATTTGAGAGGTCTTGCTCGCCCTTCCTCTTGCTTTGGCCAGATTGAATAAACCTTTCTCGATCTCTAAGCTGTGGTGTTTTAGTGATTGGTTTTGTCTGCGCATTGAACACGTGAACTTGAAGTGTGAGAGATGGTTTAGTGACGACAGTCTCACTACCTTAGAGGGAGAGCCTGGTTCTGCTCTTCTGTGATCTCCAAACCCCCTTTGGTCCCATTTATGCATCTTGGGACACCAACACCTCACCAGCAGAGTAGGTACTATTGTAAATCCGTATTCAAGACGAGAACTCTAGTTCAGAGAGATCACCTGCCGCGCTCAGCCAGCTGGGGTCTGAACCTCAGTCTATCTGGTTGCAGACTCTGAGCTCTCTCCCCAGTGCTGCCTTGTCAAGACAATGACTAAAACCCTGGAAAACGACCCTCTGCGGTCACATCCCCAGGGAGGAGAAGCCCCTATCTCTGGAGCCCTCTTTTTGGGTGAAGCAGGAAAAAAAAATCGCTCTTCTAAATTCAACACTCGCACAGAGCTGGGTCCCGGGAACACTGAGGAGCAGAGGCTGGGCCCTGCATGTGTTTGCATACTAATGAGGCACGGAGGCCAGTGGCTAATTAACAAGGGCCTGACCTGCCAGCTTTGGTCCCAGTCTCTCTTTCAGAGAACTTTGAACTGGTGCCTGGACGGCTGTACACAAAGGGCCTTTCAGAGCCTCCCTTGAATGAAGTGTTCTGTTCCTACCCCAGTTTTTTAAGTCGTGGCGGGGAAAGAAAGAAACTCACAAGGACTAAGAAGTTCTGTTCCCGGTGGTGGGCAGGCCAGTGCGCTGCAGGGTCCCGGGACAGGTTGCCATGGCTGGCGAGCCAGTGCAGCCCTGGGCCTGGGCCTTTCCAGCACTGAGGTAAACCATTGCCCTTGGTCTGCAGCTAGAAATCCCGAAAGGAGATTCGGGCCATCGGGCATGGCTGTGGTCCAGGGGCACCAGGACCTACACACAGACCCTTATCTTTCATCGCCTTCGGGGGGCCAGAGAGGGCTCGCTTGGGATTACTGGCGTGGGTTTCCCAGTAGAAAATGTAGACCATTCATGTAAGTGCAGGGAGGGGCGACAGAGAGAAAAACATATACAAATTGCTTTTAGAGAAAGCGGTAAAACACATCTTCACTTATGATCATAGAAATGCAAATTAAAAGTATAACCAGTGATCATTTTTAAATTTTTTTCTTGTTGTTCTATTCTTTTACACTTGTCCCAATTTTCCCCTGTTGCTCTCCCCTGACACCGCCCCCCACCACTCCCGCAGTCTGTCCCCATCCTGTTGTCCACGTCCATGGGACATTTATACCTGTTCCTTGACTAGATCCTTCCCCGCCCGCCACCCCTCTGGTCGCTGTCAGTCTGTTCCTTGTTTCCATGCCTCTGGTTCTATTTTGCTCTTTTTTTTTTTTGTTCTTAAACATCCATCAGATGGGCAGAGACTCTGGAATGTGCATCATGCTGTTTGGGGAGGTTGCAGGGAAACGCGTGCTTGGGCAGGGATGGTGACTTCAGGCTACAGGACACTCACAACACAAAACACAACACAACAGGCTTTCACGAAACGCTGCTGCTGCTGCTGGGAAATCGTCCTCGCTGTGCATTTATTTACACATCGCGCACAAAGACATGGGTGCGATTCACTGCAATCTTGCTTGTAAAGGATTGGAAAGGGACAGAATGTTCATCTCAAGGAATCATAACATGTCAGTGCAATGGAATTCCAGGCAAACCTTAAAAATAGAGAGGAGCTTCCTGTGTCCTGATACGGAAGGACTGAGAAGATAGTGTTAATTGAGGAAAAGCAAAGTGCAGAATGGTGTGTTCAGAAAATACAGGATGCCACCCTTCGTGGGTGGGGAAGTGCAGAGAGGCTACCTATAGTCATACATGTTTGTACATGAACAGGATACAAGGAGACACAAGAAACGTGACAGTGATACCTCTGAGAGGGGACTGGGGAGCTTGGGTCTGTTCAGCAGGGAGGGAGACTTACGCTGTATGTATGTATATATTTTTTTACTATTTCAATTACTTTTGTCCTATGCTGGTATTTCTTTTTCAAAGGAATGTAGGGAGGAAGGAAAGGAAGGAAGGAAGGAGGGAGGGAGGAAGGGAAGAAGGGATGAAAAACAAAAAGAAAATATAGATTGAAAGAAGAAAAAACTTCCTAACAGTCCTACCATCCAGAAATAAACACAAATATGATTTTGGCTCGTATCTTTCCATCATTTTAAAATTAATTTTAAACTTAAATGTTGCAAAAATGGTACAAAGGCCTCTCATATTCCCTGCACTCAGGTGTGCATTCCGCCACACTGGCTTTGTCATTCCGTCATCTCTCCTCTCTCTCTCTGCATATGTAGATGTACCTGTCCACACTGTATAGACATGTATAGATTCATGTTTATCTATTTTTTTCTCTCTGGACCACTTGAGAGTAAGTTGCCCCTTCACTAAATACATTACTATGTATTTCCTGAAAACAAGAATGTTAATTTACACAGCCACAATCCAACCAATAATCAGGAAATGGAATATCGATATATACTACTCTACAGACCTTATTTAAATTTCACCTGTTGTCTCGCTAACATCCTTTACAGTCATTTTTTTTCGGCTCCAGGATCTAATCCAGGGCCACGCCATTGCATTTAGTAGTCATGCTTTTTAATCCTCCTTTCCTCCCTCACAGTTCGTCCCCCAGTCACTGTGTGGAAGGGCCCTCAACGTTTGCCCGGTGTCTCCTTCAGAGTAGGTTCTGCGCTTTTGACAGCAGCACTTCAGAAGAGATCCTGGCCCTGTCCAGTTGGTTGGAGCATCATCCCAATACGCCAAGGCTGTGGGTTCAATCCCCGGTCAGGGTATGTACAGGAATCAACCAATGAATGCATAAATAGGTAAAACAACAAATTGACGTTTCTTCCCCCTCCATCAGTAAATTAAAAAAAAAAAAGTGACTCTGGGCCCTCAGTGCATCCCTCCAGGAGGCCCATCAGGCCAGCATGTCCCATTATTGGTGACATACACACATAAAATTTTGATTACAAAAACCTCAGACTTAGATTATATTAAATAAGCCACTGTGTAACTTTTAGGCTGTAATCACTGTTATGAAAAATATTTAGTTTTATTTATGAATTTTTAAAGCACTACTAGAGTCATATGGTTCAAAATTCAAAGGGAACACAGGGAGAGCAGGGGAACGTCTCTTCTTCTGGAGCCCGCCACTCGATGGCCCTCTCAGCAGCAACAGCCCTCCCCGCTCTTCTGTGTCTCCTTCCTCTGATGTGTCACATAAGCATCTGGTGACAGGCCAGCGTGTGGTGACCATCTCACGAGCAGCAGGCAGGACCAGCCTGTGCACATCGTTGTTTTAGGAGGGTGGCCCCGGGACTTACCTGCTGCTGCCCATGGTGCCTTAGGAGGCACCTGTGGTCCTTCTAGAAATAACCAGAATCTCCTGGCACCCAGTCTGGTGTACGAGGTGGGCAAGCCCCTTGGGGTCAGAGAACAAGCTCTGGCTTTGGCGGCATGCCATGAGATGTCTCTGGGGAAAAGAGAGGTACTTCTATAGCATCATCCTCATCCTTGTCTGAGGAAGCCTATTCAGCCCTGTTTCAGGGAAGCCTGAGCCTCAGGGGTCCGAAGTAGGGTGCGGGGGTGCGTGAGGGTCTGGGAGTGCCAGGACCAGCCCAGACTCTGCTACTTACCCGTGGGCTGCGTGCTCCTTGGCAAATCACCTTCTCATTCCACGCTCCTTTCCCGTCTGAAAAATAGGCATCATTCCACCCACCGTGTACGGTTGTTCTGAGGGATAACTGAGCTTCTCTAACAAGAAGCTTCTGCACTGAGCAGGTGCTTGGGAAAGCCGCTTCCCCTTCCCACCCAGCGGAGAAGGGGGCCACAGCCAGCAGGGGACCTTGGGCCTCCCTGGGCCTAACACACACCTCTTTCAAGGCCTCACTGCGCAAAAGCCCCACCCCAACCCCCAGACTTGCTGAAAGGAACCAGTTTTGATGATAATTTATTTTCCTTTGATATATCAGCAGTACTTCTAAAAAGCAGAAGACCAACTTACCTTGGAATCAGCAAATGTTCCCCAATGTCCCCGCTCTTTTGACATATTCAACTGAAGGCAATGATTACTTTTGTCAGGGGTTTTATTGGCTTTTCCTGGGGTGTAAGATTCTAACACCGTGTGGGAGGCTATGAGGCTCAGGATTCATTCATTCCTTCCATTTATTCAAGAAATATTTATTGAGGACCAGATAGGTGCTTGGAATCATCAATAAACAAATATCCTTGTTCTCATGGAATTTACATTCTCATGAAGGAACAGGAGGGAAAAAAAGAATAAACATAAGCAATCCATCGATCATATAGTTTGTTAGAAGGTAATAAGTGCTATGGGAAAAAGGACGAGGAAGAGGGTTCAGAAGTTATTGGGAGTTGGGGACACATGGCATACACAATAGGACAGTCAGGGTAGGCTCCCTGGAGGAGGCGCAAAGTCTCGCAACAGCCCTGTGAAGTAGTCCCCCATTTCCAAGATGGAGTAACTGAGGCAGAGATGAGCTGTGACTTGCTTGCCAAAAAAGGTCAGGGCATGGATTCTCACCCAGACCGACTGGCTCGGGTCTGTGTATTTCACCACCGTGTCCTGTACGAGCTGGGACACTGCTGTCCAGAGAAAGAAAAGAGAGCTGCCCAAGGTCACGGAGAAGAGGAAGCATGGGATTCAATGAGGGATTAGTGAGTCCTGGGCGCATCAGGGAGAGAAGTGCGCTAAGCTGGGGTCCCCAGGGGGGCAGTCTTTCAGATAACGTGCAGAAGAACTTTGCTTTTGTCGTGTTAGTAGTTTGAATGGATTTCAATGCATGTGAGAAATAAATGCAACTCATACATGGAGCTTTAAATTTCACAAAGGATCGTGCTTTGGGGGAAGAATTTTGAAGTGAGTCAATGTAATGAAAGACTAAGGGAAACAGCACAGGCAGAACGAAGTTCAGGCAGAATCCGGGCAGAGTGGTTCAGCGAAGACTGAAGTCTGGGCAGTTCTGCCCCCTGAGGGTGGCGTCCTCTGGGGCCAGAGAAGAAAGTCTCTGGACCGCGTGGAATAGCAGCCTCCTTGCCCAAGGCTCCTCTGCCCAGCACCCCTACCTTGTCCTGACATGGTCATCCCCGCAGCCTGGCCGCCTGCAGCTGTGGGAACCAGGCCTTTTCACGGGCAACGCCATCTTCAAAGTGTCTGGGCTTGTCAGTTGACTGCCTTTCACGCCAGGCCGCCTGGAGATCCCAGACATTCCCGAGGGAAGGGGGCTGCGGGATCAGCCCTGGGCACACCTCGGCGGCTCGGAGTCCTGGGCCAGCCTGGGCGAGGATCCTGGTTTCACCGTTTAAGCGCATCTCTGGGAGCCTCGATTTTTTTCTGTCTGTGAAACGAGGGTGATACTTGGGTTGTTGGGAAGACTCAGCCTTTGAAGTGGCTGGTGTGGGACAGTTACTCCATAAATGTTGGTTCCCTTCACACTCAGATGTCACGTCCTCCACATTCTTTTATTCCTCACTATCCCTCCTCTACCCTCCAAAATGTTCAGTAAGTTTTTCTCTCTCTTTTTTTTTAAAGGTTTTATTTATTTATTTTTAGACAGGGGAGGGAAGGAGAAAGAGAGGGAGAGAAACATCCATGTGTGAGTTGCCTCTCACACACCCCCTACTGGGGACCTGGCCCACAACCCAGGCAACTGCCCTAACTGGGAATTGAACTGACGGCCCTTTGGTTCACAGTCTGGTGCTCAATCCCCTGAGCCACACTAGCCAGGGCATGTTTCTCTCTTTTAACACTGCCTGGCATTAGGGTGGGCTGTGCATTAGGGTGAGTTGTAGACATTAACACCTTGAGTTTGGGGCTTATGTCTAAGGCATCATTACATCTCTTTCGGGAGCAAGCCCAAGGCCTCGCATGAAATTCAATAAACGACTATGCGCCCGAGAGGCGGCACAGAGGCATAGTTGACGAGGGCGAGGGCCTAGAGCTCCACTCTGTGGGTGAAGTCCACTTGTGTCATTCATTGGCTCCATGATTGTAGGCACGTTACTTATCTCACCTGGAAGTTCTGACCTGTAAAATGGGAATAATTAATAAGGGCACCTACATCACAGGTTGCTGTGAGGATTAAATAAGTTAATGTGCTTAGAACAGTGGCCGCCACAAGGCAAGAGCTTTATAGCTCTTGGCTATTATTATACCAGCTTCTAGCAAAGGACCTTTTCCCTGGTGTGACCTCCATCATGTTAAGCTGAACTGAAGAGACTGTATCCCCACCCCCTCCCCATGCATACACACACCGGATAGCTTTCCGAAAGTCTGATGCTCTTAATTCCTCCTTTGGACTTAAGGCATTACACCTTATTAAAATGCAAATATTGTCAGCTGGAAACATTAGTTGAATACTCTCTATGTCAAAGCCCTTGTGCTGGAATACCTCTCTGTGGCCTTAAAAGAAAAAAAAAGCAAGGCCGGTCTCCAAAGCAATACTGTTAAGTGCAAAGAGCAAAATATAACACTGTGAGTCTAGTATGCCACCATTTATGGAGTAAACCAAAGCTAGAGAGAAGGGTGTGCACAGGAAGAGAAGGCTCGACCTGTGGGGTTCAGAAGAGACCAAGGAACTGGGTTCCGGGGCTTCTCTGGGGAAGGGAGCTTGGTGACAAGGACAGGGTGGGAGGGCGACTTCCTTTTGAATATAAGAATATATATATATATATATTCATCTCAACTTTGACCTATTGTGAATAATTCTGTTATGAATATTGGTGTACAAGTATCTGCAATGAACATGAGGGTACAGATATCTCTCCAGACAGTGGTTTTATTTCCTTTGCAATATACCCAGGGGTGGACCTGCTCGATCCTACGGTGGGTTTACGTTGAATTTTTGAGGAGCCCTCGTGTTGTCTTCCACAGTGGCTGCATCAGTTTACATCCCCACCCACAGTGCACACAGGTTCCCATTTCTCCACATTGTTGCGTGAGTGCTTTCATATCTTTTATTATTTATTTATTCGTTTATCCTCACCCGAGAACATTTTTTTCACTGCTTTTAGAGTGGGGGAAGAGGGAGTGGAAGGGAGAGAGAGACACACCAGTGGGAGAGAGAAGCATCAGTTGGTTGCCTCTTGTCTGCGCCTGGACCGGGATTGCACCTGCAACCCAGGCTTTTGCCCTGACTGGGATTCAAACCTGCAACATTTTTGGTTACGGGACGAAGCTTCAACCGAGTCACACCGGCCAGGGCTACTTTCATACCTTCTAATTTGGTTGGTATCAAAGTATTACCTATTCAAATAGTAACTTAATACTTTAAAAAGATGTATTGTGTTAAAGAGGTTAGGGTGGGCGAGTCAAACAAACAGGACAACAGGGGTAAAACAAAAAGCCGCCCAGGCTGGTGGCTTCTCTGGCCCCTTCCTACTGGGAGATGCCTGACTGCAGAAATGGCACTTGGAGCCCCCCGAGCCTGCTCTGCCCCGTGCAGAGCTAATGCTCACATCTGCCAAGCCGCACACTGCGTTCTGCCACAGGAGTTCATACGAAGGTTGGAAATCTCAAGCCTTCCAGAGCAGGTGCCCCAGAGCTCGGCGACCTGCCCAAAGAGGTAACTCCCAATGCTGAGTCAAGACTCAGCCAGCGTCTGATGCTGCCCACACCCAGGTATGGCTCCAGGGGGCTGTAAAGAGCACCCTCCCTGGAAGCTGGAACACTGGCCATCAGCTTTGATCTGAGCCCTGGGAGCAGGCTGCGCCGGGAGTTGGTTCCTCTGCTCCTTGGATGCTGGGCTGACTGCATCCTGCGGCGGCCTCCTTGGATTGCAAAGCACTCGAAGTCCCGTGGGTCTTCCTCGCCTTGGGAGAGCCAGCTTGTCCTTGTCAGCCCGCCTCTGGTCACACCTTCCCATCCATGCCACTGTGGGCTTGGTAGGCAGAGATCAAAGAAGGGGGAGTTTTTTCCATCAGCCATAACGATCAAAAGATTAAGGAGAGTATATTTATAAATTTAAAAAAATCACCACTTATGTAAGTTATATAGGTATTTCAAAATCAGATGCATATGCCTGAGGCCAGAGAAGGTTAGAAAGAACTACATCAGCAAAAATGAATCAAAATGTGTTCCTTCGAGTGAATGGTTTGCAAGGCCATTGCGGTATTTGAATCCTGCTGGACCAAATCTTTTCTTTATTTCCCCAAAGAACCTTTAAATGTAACCTTCGGAGTCTCTGGCTTACCCGGAAGCACGAATCATGCTCAGAATCCGGCCCGGCATCCCAAGCATGATCTCGTGGGTGTCAGCACACAAGACAAAGAAACGGGCGCCGCTTCCCAATGCTTATCAGTACAAAGCCACCCGATCTATTTTGAACTTTTCAGTGGAGAGAAGTCACAGAGGCCAGTCCTACAGGGGGAGAGTGATAAAGCAGGGTGCTGAGAGGGACTGGGGGCCCCGGGACCGGCCTCTGTGAAGGGGGCAGCCCTGAGCCGAGATCTGATTGACAAGTGGGAGCCAGACTTAAAAAGATCTGGGGGCTGAGCATTTCAGGTGGAGAGAACTATAAAGGGGGATACTAGGTCTGGCCAAATGAGTTATTTAAGATGTGAATATTGATTCGATCATTCATTGACCAAATATGTAAGGGGCACCTGCTCTGTGCCAGTAACTGTTGTGGGTGCCTGGATGATGTTCAGCTGGAGCGCTTGTTGAGTAGGGAGCAAAGGTATGGTATATCTCTCGCGGCTGCTGCTCCGCTCTGACTCCTGGGGTGCGCAGCTCCTCTCCCTCTTGGGTGCTGGCCTGGCTGCTCCCCAACAAGTGATAAAGAGGCCTGCCCAGGATCGGGCCTGTGGTTCTCCCGTGGGAGACACAGCTCCCTGATTCTGGCGTTCAGAATTCGGAAGTTTATTTTCCAGCAAATGGAAGTCACCTTCTCCATGATTGGTTCTTACCAGGGATAAAGTAATACTTGAGCTTCCATCTGCCTGACGTCTTCCCTTCTCTCTCTCTCTCTTTCTCTTGGGGTGGGGGGTGTTGCTCGTTACCAGGCTCCCCTATCAGAAGTGGGCAAGATATTTGCGTTCCAGTGTGGGAGAGACAGACCAAAAAGCAGAGAAATAAATAAACAAGGCCACCTCTGAAAGAGACAAATGCTGCGAAGATAATAAAGCAGGACAACGTGCGAGAAAGCTGGGCATGCGGCACTGAGGACGGCAGTACTGAGCGCAGACCCGATGGCCCCGGGGGGCCAGACTGGACAAGACCTGGGGGCAGAGCTTTCCAGGCGGAGGGAACTGTAAGCGCAAAGGCCCTGAGGTGAGACCGCACTTCGGTGGTTCACAGACACCAGAGCTCTACAGGCCAAATTGGGAGTTCAGCTTTTATTCAATGTGTCATGCAAAGCCACTGGAGGATTTTGGGTATGGGGGTGACTAATCTTCTATTTTGATTAAAAGTTTTTCTTTTATTGATTTTAGAGAGAGAAAGGGGGAGAGAGACAGAGAGAGGGAAACACTGATTCGTCCCATTTATTTATGCATTCATTGGTTGCTTCTAGCATGTGCCCTGATTGGGGGTTGAACCCGCAATGCTGGCACATTGGGACGATGGCCCAACCAGTTGAGCTCCTCAAGGGCAAAAAAAAAATTTTTTTTTAATCCACTTCTTAGAGGCATAATTTACATACAATAAAATTACTTATTTTAAAGGTACTGTTTGATAAGTTTTGGCAAATGTGCACATCTACATAAACACAACCTCAAACAAAGTATGTGCCATTCCTCTCACCCCAAAAAGTTCCCTCCAGCCCCTTTATAGTCAATCCTTCCTCCAATCACACCCCAACCCCTGAGGCGAGAGTCCCTGTACACTCTTCATGCAGCTTCCTCCGGGGTTACCATCCTCCGTAGTTATGGTATGGAGAAATTAACACTGGTACAGCATCCCTCACCAAACTATGAACGCTAATCAGATTTCACCAATTCCCTCATGGATGTCCTCTTTCTTTCCCCAAATCCAATCCAGGATCCCATTTACTAGTCACGTCTCCTTCCTCTCTTCCACTCTGTGACGGTTTCTCAGTTTTTCCTTGTTTTTCGTGACCTTGGCAGTTTTGAGAAGTAGTCATCAGGTATTTGGTAAAATACTTCTCATTTTGGGTTTATCTGATGTTTTCTCATGATTAGACAGGGTTGATGGGTTTTGGGGAAGATGACCCCAAGGTGAAGTGCCCTGCATGACAACATGATTTACCCCTGGTGACATCAGTCTGGATCCCATGGTTAAATAGTCAGGTATTGCCTGTTTTAAAAATCCTTGTGGCACGCTGGTTGAAAATCACTACTCTAGTCCTTTTTGAAACCAGCGCAAGGCAGGGTGCTACCCTGGCGAGCGTGCCCTTCATTTTCGGTCTCTCGCCTGGTCATCTTTGTTGTGATTGTATGGCTATGATTTCTGAGCACTTGTGCTGAGAAAGCACCTTGATGTGTAAATTTTGACGTGCCAGTTTTAGATACTGACAAAGCTGGGTGTCAGCCACGTAAGTACCTCGAGTGGTCACATTTTTAAAATTTCAACTTATTCTGAGATAATTGTAGATTCATGCAGTTGTAAGACAATACAGAGAGAGCTCATGTGCCTTTACTCAGTTTCTCCCAATGGTAACTGCTTGGAAAAGACCTGCTCCAGCTGGCCGCCCCGCCCCAGTCCACTCCCCCGATGTCAACCCTGCAAGTGTTGCAGGCCTTCTCTCCCAGGGCCAGAGGCAGGGGAGCTCTCTTACCCGGTGTCCCTCCAGGCCTTTAGTCCAGTGTCCTAAGGTGCTTTAACCACCATTCTTTACACCTGCACACCCTCTAGTGGGGGTGCTTTGCATTTGCAAAATGAGGACAAGGAGAGGGAGAGGCAGGCAGCAGGCGGAGTGTAAGTCAGCGTCTAAATTCTTGATCTCCCTATTCCCACCAGCCCTTGACTAGCTAGGTTGGTCTTTCCCACCCCAGGGCTGAGAGGGAGCCTGAGACAATGCTGCCAGCTAACAAAAGAAAAAAAAAGAAGAAAAGACACCAGCTTTATTACAATAGCAACCCCAACACATCAAAGGCAGCTCTTATTAAGTGCCAGGCACAGCTTTAAGTGCTTTATTTATATTACTTTGTCTACTTCTCACAACTACTTCTCTTTTTCTAGAAGATGACACTGGTGATCAGGAAGTTCACTGCCAGACATGTATGTGCAGTGGTTAGCACATCCTAACCATTCCTGCGAGTCCCCCCTGGCCATCATCCTTTCCTTCTCAGAGGAGAGCCACCGTGTCCCCACCTGTGATCAGTGCTAGTCACAGACAAACCAATAGGCTTGAAAAAGAAAGGATTGTTCTAGGCTAGAGCACCATTCCTTTGGGGAAGGGCAGCAGGGATCTCATTAGGCAGATTATCTCCCTCGTGTTGATTGGGAAATTCCAGACTATTTGGTTTAAGGCCCCATTCCTGCCAGGGGCTGAAACTGCAATGAAGTCTTGGTTTGCTCTCCTGGACACAAAGGACTCCACGCCAGGCATGTTGTTTCTTCGACAGTGCTTACCACCAAATGACCTCTGACATGTATTTCTTAAGTGCTTGTCTCAGCTAACTAGTAGGTCTGCTCCAGGAGAGCAGTAAACTAGTATGCCACCGCCATACTAGATACCTCTGTTGACATACAACATGCCTCTATTGTCTACGACAGTGCCTGACTGAAAAAAAACAATCAACCAAAAAAGAAAAAAAAAAAAATAGAACCGTGCCTGACACATCGTCGGCCCTCAAAATATTTAAGTGAATGTTGAGAAGTTTCATGACTTTTCAATTTTGCATTTTTGCATTTAAGCATGCATAGGGACTCTTGCAAGGGGCTGTGGACAATTTAAACGTGAGCGTCTGAAGTGTGATTTGTTTTGGGGGAGAGAAGTAGCACACTTAGTGGAGGGAACTACTGTGGTCTGCATCCACAGAACAGCTAAAATTAAGGGTCAGGGCATTTCTTGACCTAATTAATGGCTCTTTGGAGTGGGGTGGGAGTGGCCGTAATCTGCAGAGTGCAGCTTGGTTGCAGCGCTACAAGCAGTCCCGGGGGTGCGCTGGTGCAGGCACGGCCACCGTAGATGCGTCAGTGGAGGGGAAATAAGGCGGATAAGTTACAGCCCCACAACAACGGACTCCACCACCAAGACGAAGCCAACTTCAAGCTCCGTCCCAGGAGAGTCTCGACCGCGCAGCCGCCGAAGCCAAGCAGAGTCTGCGCAGCCGCAGAAGAAGCTGGGTGGGCCCGCGCAACTGCAGAAGTAGTTGGCGGCCCGGGGGTGGGGCACCTGGGACCCGCGCCTCGTCGCGCCGGGCCTGGGCTAGTGGAGCGGAATTGGTCCGGTCCTTGCGCCCCTCGCCACAGCGGGTAAGACCGTCTCCACTGCGCCGGCCTCGGGCCACCCGCTGTCCTCCCCACTGCCACCGCCAGCATGCTGATGCCCGTGTTCACCCTGAAACTGCGCCACAAAATCAACCCCCGCATGGTGGCCGTAGGGCGCTACGACGGGACGCACCCGTGCCTGGCCGCCGCCACGCAAGCGGGCAAGGTAACCGCTTCCACCTTCACTGAACCCGGGCCCCTGCAAATCCCACGGTCTCGGCAGGCCGCTACCGTGCGGCCCCGCCCCTCATTCTTCGACCCCGCCCCCAGCCAGGGTTGCCCGGCAACCGGTCGACAGTCTCCCTTTAGTTCTCAGTCGTGAGCCCAGGAACGAGGCCTCGCGTGAATGGCTTTTCTGAGCAGTTAACTTTGCCTTCAGGCACTTAGACTCAGACAATGTTGGAGTCCCTGTGCAGACAGGGAGCTAAGGAAGGAAGTCCACAGAAGGGGGAAGGGGCCGATCAGGCTCCGCAGTGGTAACAGACCTCAGATTCCCGCCCTGGGAGTTCAGGGTGCGTGTCTGTCACTCTGAACTCCTTCCACTGTCTCAGACTGCCTCGAGCCAAACAACTTGATGAAAAAATAAAGAATACAAAGATTGCCAAATGAAATGATTCAGGTCGCACTTTTGATCTGTATCCGTGTACATTCACATCTTTTCCCATAATTTATTCACTAAGTGCCTATAAGGGGTTTACTGTGTGCCAGGTGCTGTGCAAGGTGAGGGACATGGTCATTCAACAGTCACCAGACTTTTAGGGAACCCCTCCTCTGTGTTAGATGTTGATTCAAAGATAAAGCTGGAGTCCCAGCTTTCGGAAAGCTTATGATACCGAAGGACAACAGACAAAGCCAATCAAGTCGCTGTATGTTGATGGAGGCTTGCCTCAAATACATGGGATATGGTGACACCAAGCGCAATAGCTCTAACAGTTCCGAAGCCTTATCATTACATTAATTATCTCAGCATTCTTGCAACAATGCCAAGGGCAGCGGCATAGCACAGGTGTGTTGGATCCTGGCTCCAGTACCTACTAATTTCATGACCTAGGGCAAGGTACTTAATAATAGTATCTGTCACATAGGGTTGTTATGAACACGAAATAAGTTAAAACATATGAAGCACTTGGCGTATAAGAAATGGTCAGTAATTGTTAGCTGTTATTTATTTATTTTTGTGACTGCCACTTTTCTAACTCATGGTTCAGCAAGGTTCAAAGTAATACTTGAGGTCACTGAACTAGAGAGTCATGAAAATGAGATAGAGTCCATGTTCTCCCACCCAGTGCGGATTTAATAATGAATAAAACATTTCTATAATGATTTATTGTTTTCAAGATACTTCCACCTATGTTGTATGTTATCTCATGATATGCCTTGGTATACGTAATTAAAAAACAGTGATTCATTTTCATGAAGTAGTTTAATGGAGTAAAGCGCTCAGCACAGGCTCTTAGCACATAATAACGTTAGTTGTTATGGTTAAGAAGCACTGACAGATGCCAGAAAGAAATTCACCTTGGTTCTGCTGTAGGTGTATAGCGGTTAAATAAATGGATTGAAAGGGCCCATTGATAGTAGCTCAGCCTGTAACTTATTGAGGTCTTACCATGTGCTGGGTACTGTTTTCGTCTGCAGGTGCAGGGCAAATGTGAGAATTAAGTTTCACCTCCCTAGAGCTTACATTTGAGAGGAGAGGCTAGACAATTAACAGGGGGCAAAATCTATCTATCAATCTATCTATCTATCTATCTATCTATCTATCTAGACTGTCTCACACACACATAAGGTCTCCATGGGTGGGGGCGGGGGGAGGTAAGAGGCTGGGGATGATGGGAGGTTGCTGTTTTAGGCAGGGAGAACAGATAGGTCCCTGATAAGGTAACTGTGGATCAGAGATTTGAAGGAAATAAGCCCTGCGGACATGTAGGTAAGTACCTTCCAGGCAGAGGGATCAGCAAGTGCAAAGGCCTTGAGGTGGAAGTGTGGTTCCGTGTGTTCCAGGAGCAGAGGGAGGCTGCTGAGGCTGCAGCGAGGGAAGCAGTGGGGTAGCCAAGGGCCAGGTCGTATAGGGCCTAGAGACCATAGTGAAGGCCTCGGTTTTGATTCCCGCGGGTGCTGGGGTTTGACTGATGTTTCAGGTACAACTCTGGCTGGTACTGCAACAGAGATGCAGAGAGCCAAGTGTCCAGGTGGGAGTGGGAAGATGAGGCAGAGGTTTCTATGGAAGCCCTTTCATTAGAATGTGACCCAGAGTGGGAGGCAGGAACACTTGGTTCTAGGCTTGTTTCTGGAGATGGCAGAGAGAAAGCGGCGGGGGGAGAGTCCTGTATCCTCTGTCACTGGACACTTTATGTTCAGAACTTTAAACAGATCTGAAAAGTTCTTATTTTTTATCTTGAGGCTTTTTAAAAAATTGGTGATATTTTATGATCCAAGTAATACTCAACTGTATTCTCCTTTAAAAAGCAATTGAACATTCCATGTAAGGCTAAAGCCCCCCCTTGACTGTGGGGGCCCGTGTTTCCAGAAACAGGACTTGGACATTATATTAGGACTCTCTCTTAAACGTGGAGCTGTTGATCTGGTTTCCGACCCTGAGCCAGGATATTTTTAAAGGGGTTTCTTACACGATGAACATTCGTGTTTTCCTGTGGATGAAAGATACTAAAGGAAGTGTTTATTATTCTATTCTATGTGACTGTTCTGGTGTGTAGCAATCATTGTAGCTGGTACTATCTTTCTCTAGGCTGATCGGACAAAGGCTGGTTCATCAGAGTGCTTTGACAGCCTGCTGGGGGTAGCCCCTAAGCAGCCCTGGTAAGCAACAGCTAGACCTTGTCCATCACCTTGTTCTTTCCAAGGCCAAGAACCACGATGTCCACAGTTCATAGCGGTTGAAAGCCAGCCACGCACAGAACGGTGGTAGGGTTTGTAATTAAGTTTTATAGGTAATGAAAGTGACTTCTTGTGAATGTTGATATCTGTTAATAACCTGAGTCTTTCAAAAAATGTATGTTAATTATATATTTTTGGTATTTTAAGGGAATGTAATGACCTCTTTCTGTTTTAGGTTTTTATTCACAATCCTCATACACGGAGCCAGCATGTCAGTACATCCAGGGTCTTCCAGAGCCCCCTGGAGTCTGATGTTTCCCTTCTCAACATTAATCAGGCTGTCAGCTGCCTGACTGCAGGAGTATTGGACCCTGAACTTGGCTACGATATCCTTTTAGTGGGGACACAGACTAATCTCTTGGCTTACGATGTCTACAATAATTCAGATCTTTTCTACAGAGAGGTGAGTACACTCCTTATAATCCCCAAATTCCCATTACCATTAATATTCATTTTTGTTGTGCTCAAAAGAGATCAGACATTTATTTTGGCTTATTGTGTGGCTGTTGTACTGTTGTTCAACAACATGGTGATTCTGCCATTTGCATCTACTTTATCTACTTGACACTTGATTTATCATGGTCACTAAGCAGTTTCCTTTTGTTTTTCCCTCATGAACAATGATGTAGAACACCTTTTTTTGGTGCTTATTGCTCATTATATGTCTTCTGTGAAGTATTTAAGTCTTTTTCCTATTTGTATATTGGTAGTTTGTGTATTGTTGATTTGTAGATATTCTTTGGATACACTGGGTACAAGTCCTTTGTCAGATTTATATATAACAAATATCTTCTCCCAGTATGTGGCTTATTCCAATAGTTAGGTGTCTTTTGATGAGTAAAAGTTTTCAATTTTGATCAAGTCCAGCTGATCAATCTTTTGCTTTAATGGTTAGTGCTTTGTGTGCCCTTCTAAGACATCTTTGGTCACGTAGATACACTTCCTATGTTTTTGTACAAGACTGAAATTGAGTTTAGGACCGTATTAGTCACAGTTCTCCAGATAAAGAGAATTAATAGGATATGCACATATAGAGAGAGGAGGGGAGAGGGGTATATTTTAAAGAATTGGTGCACACGGTTGTGGAGACTGGCAAGCCCAACATTTTCAGGGTCGGCCAGCAGGCTGGAGACCCGGGGACGGGTTGATGTTGAACCTCAAGGCTGAAGGCAGTCTGGTGGCAGAATTCTTTCTTCATTAGGGGACAGTCTTTTTTCTATTAAAGCCTTTAACTGTTTGGACGAGGCCCACTCACATTATAGAGGGTAATCTGCTCCGCTCAAAGGCTACTAACTTGCATGTTAGTCTCATCTAAAAAATACCTTCACAGAAACATCCAGAATAATGTTTGGCCAAATATCCTAGAGAGCCTTGGACTTCGTAGCCGTTTACTGTAGCAGATTAGTGTGTATCACGAGTGGCCTGAGGGTCCCCCTTGCGTCACGGACGCCACAGTGACTATCCTCGGTGGGCGGCCCCGGCTTGCCTCTCAGGAGACCATGTGGCTTCTCACAACTGATGACAGAGGAATTTGAGCATCCAAGCAGAGACAAGGATTTACATTACCTCCAGTGTGCCTGTGCATCCTTATGATCTGAGATTTTATATCTTCTTTCTTCTTAGGTGGCAGATGGGGCCAATGCAGTTGTGTTGGGGACATTGGGAGACATTTCCTCTCCTCTTGCAATCATTGGTGGAAATTGTGTTCTGCAAGGTTTTGATCGTGAAGGCAATGATCTCTTTTGGACGGTAGGAAAAACAAAACACTCCCTTTAGTACTCTTACACATTTTTACTTTTAATGTTCTTTATTTATGTTTTGTCGGTTTTTACCATTGACCGTAATGGATAAGAGAAAACAGAATAGAACCATATTTAGAATTCTGTACACTGAAAAAAGGATGTGTCAAATCTGAATAACACCTGTTAGCAGTTTGTGTAATCTCTTTCATGTAGCTGTTATAGTCAGATCAGTGAGAAGAGAAGACATAGTCATGCTATTGGGTTTTATTTTCAGGTGACTGGAGATAATGTTCATTCTTTGGCCTTGTGTGACTTTGACAGTGATGGAAAGAAAGAGGTATGTGGGGGAGGAAATTCTCCTCCTTGTGTTCAGCTGACTAAATTTTCCCATGACAATGACACTGGTGTGGCGAGAAGCGTTAGCTTCTCCTGGTTGCTGTTGGTGCCCTGTTGCCTACATCATAATGAGCGAACTGGCCTCGTTTGTCTCTCTTCTCTCTTTTGAACAGTAAATCCCTTTGTCTAATACAAAGATCAAGGCCATGGTGTTTCAAAGACAAGGGAGGGGGTGGGAGGGCGGAACAGTTGATGGGACCGCAGTCACAGTGATAATCTTAGAACTTGCTTCTGATGCTTGTGAACCACATCAGTAAACAGTTTTCAATTTTGGCCCACTTTTGCAGGGATTTAGAAGTATTAGAGATCGACTCTTAGCCTTTGAAATGATCCTCATGGTGACTCTAGAAATTAGCTCCTTGAGCAGGCAGCAATGCACTGTGTTGGGTGGTGACTTGGCCCTCTCTTGTCCACGGATATGGGGCCCTGGCATTTGAAATGGGGCTTCCATCTGCAGGGAGAAAGGGGCTGAGCCAGGGAGCATCTTCAGGCGCATGCTGGGGACCGTGCCCTGGCGGAATGCGTGGCCCATGTGGCGGGAGGACATCTCTAGAATCACAGTTTCTTCAGTGACTGGACTTGTTGACCTCGCGTTGCAGGGAACCTTCCTGAGCCCTGGGTTGCTGGGAGAGACGAAGTCTTGGGGAGCAGTAGCGACACACAAAATATTATGCAATGTTTTGCTTTATTTATCAAAATTGTTTTGTGTTCACTCGCTGAACGAAATGTGCATGATTTTTTTTTTAAAGCTTCTTGTTGGATCGGAGGATTTTGATATCCGAGTTTTTAAAGAAGATGAGATTGTGGCAGAAATGACAGAAACAGAGGTAAGAAGTGCCACCTCAGAATTCTGCTGACCTCGGGCAAGATAGGCCGGCGCAGTCGAGTATCACATCAGATGAGGGTGCCGCGGCGTCTGCTCAGAACCCAGGCAGTTCTGGGACAAACACTGCAGGGACTGAACAGCTGTACGTCGCCAAGAAGCATTGAAAAATCTTGGATGAGAGCGGTTTTGAAAAGACGGATTAAGTAGAGGAAAATTACTGAGCAGAAAGGCATTTCTTTTAATGCGTTACACCATCGTCACCATCATCATCATCATCATCATCATCATCGTGGCAACTATTTATTGTGCACCTAATACATGCCAGGCACTCTTCTCAGTGCTTTACATGAAGTAACTCATTTAACTTTCCAACAACCCTATTAGGAAGGAAGCACCGTTATTCCCATTTTACAGATGAAACTGATGTTAAGTTTCTTTGTTAAATGAGACACACAAGGTCATGGCTATTAAGTGGCTTGGTCAGGGTTGGAACCTTTGTGCCTTGTCTTCTTCCACCTCCTCCTGTCTATTAAATAGGATTGCATGAAGTGCATATGTGAGATTTTTATACTTCCTTCATTCAAATTAAACACTTCTCAGGCACATTTCTGTAGGTACACTTAAAAATTAGGTGTTAGAAAACTAGGCTAGTTTCTTTGTGATTAGAATAACTTCATACAATTGAACGTGATATGTTTCTTAAGGAGTTTAAAGTTCATTTTTTAAAGCAGCGCCTAAGGTTGCCCTCATCCTTTGTAGTTTTTATATTCTTAGGATATATGCTGCTGGTTTTCCAGGACTGAGCACGGTGGAAACAGGCAAAACAATTGGGATATTCTGAATTAAGGATGAAGAGGACAAAGGAGCTATGGCTTGTGGGCATTGTCCATGGGCAGGAAAAACAAAACAAAACAACAGAAGGCAGTCTGAGAGGTCAGAACGGCTGGATTCTGCAGACGTAGTCCCGTGGTGCTTGGCAGTCCAGCCTCAGAACCGCCCTCAACCGCCTGTCCTTGCTTCTCGCGCCTTTTACAAAAGCAAGGCTTCTCTTCTAACTGCAGAGGCGGCCAAAAGGCAAAACTTGCACGTTGCTATACAAAGCGCTATCGATGATCTTAACCAATCGACCATTATCCTATAGCGAAAGCTGTAGGTTTTTTCATAGTCCTACAACACTTCGTTTATACTTGCAGTTACTGTGATTGTAAAGTGATAGTTATGAGCAGAGGAGAAGGGACGCAGAGAGATGAGTGTCAAAAGCGGCAGCCTGCAGGTGCGTCTCTGCAGGAGTCCTGTCTTCTGTGGAGACAGGGCCTTAGCTTTCATTGGATTCCTAAAGGGGTTTGCCACCTCTCCAGCTGCTCCCACAAAAAAAAAGCGCGCACATCCCTGGCCTGCAGGTGCTGTGCCTGCATTGTTTTTCCCCTTTCTTTTGAGTTTGTAGTGCATTTCCCCCCATTTGGCGGGGGTCATTCAGGTTCTGTTGGACTTCTGCTTATTGTCCATACTAGATGGACGGTGCATTCTCTGAAACACCTGTTTCTTAGGTCCTGGAAGAGGCCAGGGGAGCGAGGAACAGGGCTAGGGATTGGCGGTGACGGTTGCTCCCCTGATCCACGGAAGAAAGAAACTAGGGAACTAAGGAAGGACTGGGGACCCAGGGAATCTGGGCCCTAATTTTCTGAAAATAGGGGCTTTATAAAATTTTTCACTTCAGGGTCATTTTCCTGTCCTCTCAGTTTGATTTTACTCCGAGCACAAATGCCTTTTCCCAGACCAGCAAAATCATGATCCGCTGGCAGCGCAGCGGGCCTTGAGTGAAAGGGTTCTGAAATCCTGCACAGCACTTTGTGTTCAGAGTTGTGTGATGTGGGTGGTTTTGCAGAAAAGCCGTAGGCGTAGAGGAAATTACATAACTATTCTCTGCTTTATACGCTTTGTTTCTTAACATCTCTTTTATGAGGGTGGGAAGGAGAAAGGAGGTCTGCGTGACCCAAAGGGCTATGGAGCTTTGGTCCTCACTTCAAAAGGGAACTTGGTTTGGTATCTAAAAATGTATCCTTTTAAGATGTTGATTCCCAAAAGAGCCCTATAAATATTTCTGTATGATATGTGCATTCTGTATATTGTCACATATGCGCTCGAATTTTCACTCTTTGGAAGATTATGTGTTTTTCTGAAAAATACCTTTCATTTCTGGCAAACAAATTATGTCATGTAAAGAAAAGTGGACACACAAAACATGTTCAGTTGTGGATTTTGTAAGTCTTTTTTAACATTTAGGCTGCGGGATATTGTAAGTGAAGGAAATTGGAATAATCATGAAAACCTTTTCGAGTTAGTATGTATAATACCTATTGTACCTACTCTAGATCATGTGTACTCAGCCTATGTCCTCTCTTACCCCTCAATTTTACTGTATTACTTTTCGTAATTTGCTGAAGCTTGCCACTTAGGCTTGGTCTAAAAGGGCAAACTGTGAGTTTATTTAGTTCTGACTATCCAGGCTCTGAGACAGATGAGATGAGTCACAGAGAAGAGAATACCTTCTCCACAAATGGACTGGAAGTGCATTTAAATCTAATGTTCACGCACACAGTTTTGTAAGGACATACTTCATATTAAATTGAGTCGTAGTGAAAAGTTGTATTTTTATGTTTTCTTTTCTTTTTTTCTTCCAGATAATCACCTCTCTTTGCCCCATGTACGGCAGTCGATTTGGCTACGCCCTTTCCAACGGCACAGTTGGAGTTTACGACAAAACAGCCCGCTACTGGAGGATTAAAGTTAGTGTGATTCAGCCTCTGATGTGCAGGGATTTTATACGTATTGAGAGGCTTCTGTACTCATTATTGGAATTCCTTTTCAGTCCAAAAATCATGCCATGAGCATTCACGCTTTTGACCTTAATTCTGATGGAGTGTGTGAACTGATCACTGGCTGGTCCAATGGGAAGGTAAGTTTAAATCGCAGAGTTCAGGTGTAATTCAAAGCCATAGCTGCCTGAGGCACACTGGCTGCGTGAGGCGGAACAGTGACACGAGGACACAAGCTTGCCTTCCTTGGCTGTGCTTTCAAATTTAACTTCATTTGTTTTTCCACATTTTTTCCTCCTGCTGCAGGTGTTGACACCACACAATGAGCGTGTGTGTCCTTTGGCCTTATGGCCTATTTGAGTGATACTCTCCGGAAGATTCTTGAGGGAATGAGGATCCGTGCAGCCAGGCTGACCCTAGGCCTAGACCAGTACAACAAAGACTTTTAAGAAGCTAATCAAGGACTGTTTGTATAGCCCTTTTCTAGTCAGTCTTAACATGGACTGAAAACCTAGAATTAATGGGAATAATGTTTCCTCAGCTACAACTTCAAAATAAAATTTCTCCGATTTCTTTCCTTTTCTTCACTTCAAATCAGAATTTCCTACAGGCTCTTGTCAAGTCAGGACTGTTTTGTTAGCAGCGGCCCAAGGAGCTGCCAGATCTCCGCGGATGCCATTTGCCCCAACTCTTCTTGTCTGTCCGATTGCCTGGAGATCAGATCATCCTGTCTTCTCTTCTCTGACTTTCCTTTACTTTTGGCCAGGAGTTTGTAATCTTCCTTTGCTCTTATGTTGGTTCCTGCTTCTACAGTTGGTTTTGTCTTTGGTATGGGTGTTAAAAATTATAGGGGGAGACTGTGCAGTTGCATATTAAGAAACTTGAGAATCCATAAAATGGACTGTATTCTGGGGGAATATAAATTATCGTGAATGATTCAGGAATTAGGAGTTACTCGATTGAGAGGTTATCAGAAGTTACTGCCAAATAGGACTCTGGGCCTAGATGTTTTTATAGTTAAATACTTTAAAAATTCCAAGGAATTTCTATTATGTAATCTGTTCTAGAGCTTAAAAAAAGATAATAAAATTGCACAGTTTATTACGTAAGTAGAAAAACTGATATCTACTCTTAGCAGAAATAGCATAGAAAAGGAAAATATACAGATACAACATGTGAACGTAGGTGCAAAAAAACTAAATAAATGTAACTAGCCAGTTAACTTTGTTGTTAGTAGGTCACTTTAAACAATTTCTATGCAAGTTAGTTTTTTTAAATTGATTTTTTTAGAGAGAGAGAGAAATACCAATTTGTTGTTCTACTCATTTATACATTCATTGGTTGATTCTGGTATGTGTCCTGACCAGGGATCAAACCTACAACCTTGCAACCATGGTCTGTCCACCCAGAAAAGGTTTCCCTAACCAACTCAGCTACCCAGCCAGGGCTGGGTTATCTGTTGAGTTAGAGGGCCATCCTCTCCTCCAGGTTGAATAATGCAAAAGAGTAGAAGATCCACAGAAATACTAATTTGTAGTCCTGTGTCTTAGTTAGCAGATGACCCTCTTATTTGCTAAACATTCTGGAAAGGCAGGGCTGAAGGCTTTTAAGTAGCTAGAAAGAAGCAATTCCAGTTCAGTCTGAGTTAGCGGGTTCTGTTGCCGTATTAAGAGCTTCGATAAAATACAAGCCATTCATTACATCACAGGCTTTAGCATCCCTGTTTCCAGCTTCCACGGTGTTGCTATCAATAGCATGCATACATGCAAGTGATACTCTCCAGACAAGGGGTAGGGACCAGGAGCAGGCTATGACATAGGTTCCTTTATTTACTCATTGCAGAGTCTTGATGGAAGGATGTTTATGAACAGGCAAAAGCAGTGAGAGGTGGCGGTCACTCAGACGATCTCTGCCGGATTTTCCGTAGCTTGCCTTTCATTGGTGGTACAGGTCTTCCTGCTTAGAACAACATTGTCATTTAAGTGGTCACTCTTCACTATTGTCTTTGAGAAGCTTTTGTTTCCGATGAGTCAGTTATGCATTTGCCTCTGTTAGGAAGCAGAAACTCAAAGAGGCGGGAGGACTCGCTAGGAATCTCAATAGATTTTATGGGGACGGAGGATTCTTACACAGGGCATTATAAAAGGTTGTGTCTGTGGTGGAAGTTTGGCATTTTCAGACTTTAGATATAACTATATTTTATGCATTTATATATAATACATAAAATTTTTACATAGAGCTCACATTTCTTGTATAGCTCTATGTGCCAGGCCCCATTCTAAGAGCTTTACCTGCGTTACTCCTTTAGGCCTCCTTCCAACCCTGCGAGGTGCAGGTGCAGTTAGTGTCCTCCTGTTCTTGTCATTGATCCCAGATGGCGAGGCCAAGCCCAGGATGGTTAAGAAACTTGCCCGGGATCCCACAGAGAGTAGTGGGGAGGCTGGAACCGGAGCCTGGGCAGGTCGGACTTCCGCTCTGTGTATTATACATACTGCCTCCCAGCGAACCCATTTATCCAACTGAAATGTGACGTAAAGGCCAGTTGTAAAATAACTTATTTAGGAAGAAGAAATCATAGCTGGTGAAGGCCTACTCTGGTCCCCTCAGGCCCCAGGTGTCAAAGGTGCTCCCTCAGAAGCCAGGGGGTGCCATGGAGGACTCATGGGGACCACTAAACTAAATGACCTTTTTTTGTGTTTTTTAAAAACTGTAGCCTAAGTGATTTTCTAAGTGCTTATTTCATTTTTTAGGTCGATGCTCGGAGTGACCGAACTGGGGAAGTCATCTTTAAAGACAACTTTTCTTCGGCGATTGCTGGTGTGGTCGAGGGAGACTACCTCATGGATGGCCACGTCCAGTTAATCTGCTGCTCAGTGGACGGGGAAAGTAAGCTGGGACGCGGGGGTCCCAAGAGGTCAGATTTTAAGTGAGATGGATCGGGTACCAGGAAATCCCACTGTGAAATGTTTGGCTTGCTATCCTCTCGTCCTAATAAGCTCACCTAAGTTGAGGGAATGAGAACTTTGGTTTTTGGTTTGTAAGACCAGGTAACTGATGACTTACAAGTAGACCCCGCTACACCTGGGACATCGCTTAGTGCGGCGAGTGATTGTTTCTCCTGTTCAGTCCGGGGCTACCTGCCAGGCTCGGCTGAGATGAGAGGGAACCTCATGGACACCAGTGTAGAGCAGGACCTGATCCGAGAGCTGAGTCAGAAGAAACAGAACCTGCTGCTGGAATTGCGCAACTATGAGGAAAACGCCAAGGTGGGGCCCAGGGGGAAGGGAGATGGGAACTCAAATGCTGAGGGTTGGCACGTGTGAAAGGAGGGGACTGTTAGTGTCGTCGGCTGCCACGCGGGCGGAAGTGCGGGCTGCTTCAGCCTTTCTGGCCTGGGGCAGAGTGGCTAGGGCATTTTTCATCTAGAAATCCCACGTCCAGGCAGCTGAGCTGCAGAAATCTTTGCGCAAGTGGTCCATTCACGGCAGCCCCGTGTGTAGCAGTGCCCAGCTGGAAGCAGCTTAGATGGCGACCAGTAACAGGGAGCATATGCTGGGGAGTGTGAAGCAGCTCAGAGGAGTGGAGTATGTGCACCTGGGCTGATGCAGAAGGGTGTGTGTGGTATGAAGTGAAAAGGAGGAACAGTAGGTATGGAGTATCTTTTATCTTTTTACAAACAAGTAACATACCAAGTGACAACTACAGAGATGCGTGTGTGTTTGTCTATACACATATGTACCACGCTGGCTGGAGGATGAACTGGCGCGTAGGATTTTAATTGATCCTGTCATGCATGACTGTATTTTAATTTGCTATGCTAAATGGATTTTATTTTGTTATTTTAAAAGAACAATATAAACAATGTTTAGGCATGATGGGGTGCAGGAGGCTGGAAGCAGAGAGAGGGATGAGGGTATTTTCGCTTGGGAAAACGCCAGGTGGAGGAAGGGGCGCTCATGAGGAGAGTCCTCTGAATTCTAAAAAGTTAGATTAATACGATGAGGTGAAGAGTGGGTGTTGAAGCGGAATAACCACAGTATGTAAAAGCGACATTCGTTCACTGTGCTGACTGACTGAGCTGGAAGCGGGGCGCTGTCTGGCAGGCCGAGGTGAGCGGTCCCCCACATGAGGCGGACGGGCAGCGGGGCATCATCCCAGCCAACACCAAGCTGCACACCGCCCTCTCGGTCAACCTGGGGAATGAGACGCAGGCTGCGCATGCGGAATTGTGCATTTCTACTTCCAATGGTAAGAGGCCATTCACAGCGGGACTTTGCAGGCACGCGGGCTGCCTTGGCGTGTGGTTCTTGAACCGCCTGCCGTTTCCCTCTCCTCTGCAGACACCATCATCCGAGCGGTCTTGATTTTTGCGGAGGGGATTTTTGTAGGTGAAAGCCACGTGGTACACCCCAGCCTTCACAGCCTTTCCAGCTCCATCCGCATCCCAATCACACCTCCCAAAGACGTCCCTGTGGATCTGCACCTGAAAACCTTCGTGGGTTACAGAAGCAGGTGACCCACTGCAAGTCACAGTCTACTTCCGGACAGCCCTGAGATGAGGGCAAGATGTGTGGATTTTTCTATTGTGCCAGGGACTCGGTAGGGCCACAGAAGCCATTTATTGGTCTGTCCACCCAGAAAAGGTTTACCAGAACCTTATTTCCCTAATTTGAAGTCTTTCCAAAAAGAGGAGGGAGTGGATATTTAAATTAAAGATGGTCATTTTCTGGTTTTTAGGCTGATGATTTTATAATCACAAAAGCTCCAAAATACGTTTGATTTGTCAACTCCTAGTTTTGACCTCTAAGGCTGTAAGAGTTGGGATGCATCTTTATATTAGAGTTATGTATAACCTCAGCTCTTGGAAAAAATCCACTAGATTTGTAGAAGTCAAAAGCGTTTCACATTTTTTCAGGGTGTTTAAGATCTATGATGCATGGATACGTCTACGTAGACTCGTATTATCTCCAAATTCTACACCCCATTCTTGCGGTACTTTAACCCTGCAGTTAAAAAAGATGGGGATTTTTTCCCATCTGTGAAACCCTTAAGTATTAACTTGATGACTCGGTCCTCTGTGTTCCTTTGGTCGGCCGCAGCACCCAGTTCCACGTGTTCGAACTGACGAGACAGCTGCCGCGCTTCTCCATGTACGCGCTGACCAGCCCGGGCTCGGCCAGCCAGCCGCTTAGCTACGTCAACTTCACCGTCACCGAGCGGGCCCAGAGAGTGAGCACCGGCTCTTTTCTTTCAATACTTTTGCCTTGTAGAGTCCCTTCGATGTTAGTTCTTAGGAGGGAGGATTCACGTGAATGAATTATTTGGCAGCAGTAAAAAAGACATGAATTATATAGCTTGGAGTTGGCTTATAACCTGTAACAAAATATTGCTAAAATACCTCCTCTCAGTTTGAAAAAATACACACCTTATTTACCTGAACAATCCTTCATTATAGGTGAGTTGTCACCAGTTTTAATTCCTGTGTGGCTATGGTCTTAATGTGGCTGTCCTCACCTAGTGTTTCAGGAGAAAACCTGCATCAGAATGGAAGGGGAGTGGGACTTGGAGCTGGGGACATTTGGGGGTTCACGTGCTGCCTTAACTAGTTAAATTCTTAGTGACTTTGGGGACATGCCCCTCACCAGTCCAAGCCTCAGTTTCCATATCTGTAAGTGAGGATATCTTACCTCACAGGCGCCCCTGAAGATAACGTAATGGGTGTGACAGCGTCTTGTAAATTTGAAAGGCCTGATACCAGTGGACTTGAACCGTGGCTCACCGCCGAATTTTTAGTGAGGCTTTTCAGTCATGGAGCCTCTCAGTCCCCTGCCGGGCCTGGGGAGCCAGACGCTCTGTAGGTGGGCTCTTCAGAAAGCTTCATGGTGGTTCTTATGTGAAACTTGTATTATGAACCACTGTAAAGTACTGTTACTATTTTTAATATTAAAATTTATTTTTGTGTGGATGTATCATGTTGTCTATGCTGTGTGTGCGTGAATATTTCGTTTAAAATTTTTTTCCAAGAATGGACAGGAATGATTTTAAGCAGGTTATGCTGTCCAGGACAAAGCCACAAAAGAGCTATTATGTAAACGGAATTAGCACCACACCTGAACTGTTTCCCCATTGCACATAGGATTATGTCTGAGTTGAAAATGCTATTAAATCATGCATGCTGTGGGGCCAGCCATGATCATGAATGCTACTTAAGGACATGCAGGCTATGGGAAAAGGGGGCAAGGTTAGTGTTTTCTTGATGTTGGGGCGGGGGCGGGGTGTGTGTGTGAAGTATAATTGTTTACCAAGCAATGAAACGAGAAAGAAGGATAACTCTTAACAATGACCGCACTTTAAAAACAGAAGTTCATTTCATCCTGTTGCTTTTCAAGGTTGTTATATGGCTCAGCCAGAACTTCCTGCTCCCAGAAGACACTAACATTCAGAATGCTCCGTTTCAAGTGTGTTTCACCTCCTTACGGAATGGTAGCCAGCTGTATATAAAAATAAAACTTAGTGGAGAGGTAATGTGTAACATCTTCGACATAGATTTCTCATGTTGTGTTTGCCACTCAGCGTGAGTGAGGCGGGTGCCATGTCTCAAGGTCATCACACCACGGGTTTCAACATGTGCTGGTGGTAACGATCTCAGACACTGGGCTGTAACCTAGAGCAGCAACTCCCTGCTTCCCTGCATCCCTGCCTCCCTGCCTCCCTCCCTCCGTCTCTCCTTCCCTTCAGTCCTTCCTTGTCTAATTGGGGGAGGGTTAGGAACACAGAGGAGACAGGCAACATTTTCACTGTTTGAATGACTTCGTTGTTTAGTCTACAAGGCCAAAGGATTGATCTTTAGCCTGCTGCTAGAAATAATGAATGTGGTTTGTAATTTCCTTGAGGGCTAAGTCCTGTCTCCTTTCATCACCACGTTTGAGTTCATGCTCAATAAATGTGTTGAATATGGGTAAGTTCAGGGACTGTTTTAGCTTGGTTTGTCCTTAATGTCTGGGGATGCTAAGTGTGTCTCTTCCTCTGGATAGATCACCATAAATACTGATGATATTGATTTGGCTGGCGATGTCATACAGTCAATGGCATCGTTTTTCGCGATTGAGGACCTTCAGGTAGAAGCGGATTTCCCTGCCTACTTCGAGGAATTACGAAAGGTGCTAGTTAAGGTGAGGACGCCTGGTGGAGGCCTGTTCGAGAACATGGTGGTCCAGTAACGTCTGAACTGTTTCTCTTAGGAGATTAACGGTACTATAACTACGCATGTTATACAATACTCATGTTTTAAAGAATTTTGCAAATTCTTAAAATAAAAATTGAGCTAGTATTGGGGAGTTCACTAGTTGAAGCATCTCTTTTACAACAGTGAGTAGTTAGCTCTTGACTACCCTGCTTTCTTTGTCTGATTTGGGAGAGGACTTTTGAAAATGTAGATCAGCAGTGTCCTTTGCTAACCCTTCACCTCATCTGTTGCATCTACTTTGCACATTGGTTTAGTGCTTTCCAACAATGCAAATTCAAAAGAACAAGGAAAAATAATTATGGGGATTGGCTCCCAGTTATAACCGAGCTCCCACCCCACATTCTCTGAAGTGTGAACATGTGGCTGCCAGGGCTCCCATGCGAAGACCCGGAAAGGATCCACATGGAAGGTCCTCTCGAGTGCTGGGGACAGCTGAGACTAATCACTTCCCTGGGGAGGAGGTGACACAGTGGGTGGTTGAGAGGGTCCAAGTCAACAGGGGAAAGGGGAGGGCCTCGGTATACGGTCAACAGTGTCTTCTCAGTCTGTCTGGTTTTCAAGGAGTCTGGGGGGTTTTTTGATTCCCGAGTGTCCATGGTCTCCAGGTGGATGAATATCACTCAGTGCATCAGAAGCTCAGCGCTGACATGGCCGACAATTCTAACCTGATCCGAAGTTTGCTGGTCCGAGCTGAGGATGCCCGTCTGATGAGGGACATGTGAGTACTGACCGTGACTAGGACAGGTGGCAGGTGAAACAGGGCAGCTGTGTGGAATAGCAGCTCTCTGATGCTACTGGCAGGAGTGTAGCTCGTACAAGGACTTTGGAAAATAACGGCGTTATCAGCAGAGTTGAAAATGTGCAGACCCTACGACCCAGCGGTTCTCCTGGTTTATAACCTAGAAAAACATGTGCACTTATAAACCAGGGTGTTTGTACAAGAATGTTCTTAAAAGCTGTGTTCCTAAGAAGCCCAAAGTGGAAGCAGTCCAAACCAGCATCAACAGTATAATGGATATGTTACGACATGTACGCACTCACAATGAGAACACATGTATCTCAATGACATGTACCAACGTGGACAGGTCTAACAAACATAATGGAGACTGAAAGAAGTAAGACTCAAAAGAATATCTGCAAAGTGCTATTTATATATTGTTTGGAAACAGATGAAACTGTACTGCATCATTTGGGAAGCGTAGCATAGATGATAAAAGTATAAAGAAATTCACGGAAAAGAGGACCGGATAAGATAGTAGTTTGCCCTGGGGAGGGAGGGACTGTGTTCGGAAAGGACGTAATGGGAAGCCTCTGGGATGGGGCAATGCCCCTTCTCTTCACTTGGCTAATAAACATTTGTTCCACGAATTTTTTTGAATGTGTATTACATTTTACAGCAAAAAGGTGAAAATAGATATGGGCAGGTCTAGCACATTCTGCCTAATGCATGTTAATCTGAAACCTGGAAGATGGGCTGTCATCTTACTCACTTTCCCTGCCCTCCACTCCCCGCTCCTCCACCCTGCCACCCCCGCCAGGGGACGCTGGATCATTCTTGGCTCCTAAACTCAAACTATGGACCAATAACAAACAAAGACCGTTTGCATTTTCCAAGCAAATTTTAGTAGTTACCCTGTTTTAATGACAATACAGTTTTTCTTTATGTGTCTAAGAAGTTTGCAAGTATTTTCGTTTCAATCTGCCATTGAGGTACAATGATGCTAAATTTCTATTGATTTACACAGGAAAACAATGAAGAATCGCTATATGGAGCTCTATGATCTTAATAAAGACTTGCTAAATGGATATAAAATTCGCTGTAACAATCACACAGAGCTGTTGGGAAACCTCAAAGCCGTCAATCAAGCAATTCAAAGAGCAGGTCGTCTGCGTGGTGAGTCTCTTTTTGCAGCACTGTTATCAGTAATTTGGGGGTGAGAACCATTGAAGAAGGCGGTAGCTCCAAGAATCCATATTGGAGCCTATATCCATTATACAGATACTATCAGCCCTGGCCAGTGTGGCTCAGTGTGTTGAGCACCAGCCTGCTAACCAAAAGTTCACCTGTTCAATTCCCGGTTAGGGCACATTCCTGGGCCGTGGGCCAGGTCCCCGGTTGGAGGTGTTCGAGAGGCAACCAATTGATGTTTCTTTCCCTTTCTTCCTCCTTCCCTTCCCCTCTCTCTAAAAATAAGTAAATAAAATCTTTTAAAAAAAAGAAGATACTTTTAACACTCCAGTTGGCATCAGTCACTTGAGTTTCAGTCAGCTAGTCGTTTCGTTTTAATTAGTGTCCAGATTTCAAAGGAAAAGAAAGCTTTTAGCTCCTTTTCTTAGACCTTACTGCATCCTCTAAAGAAAAGCCTGGCACACACCCAAGAGGAAAGCCTTAAATACCCCTATTAAGACAAGGCGGTGGGGGGCGAGGGAAGACTGAGAATTAATGAGTGAAGTGCCCAACTTAAAATTTAGAAAAAGAACAATAAAGTAAACAAAAGGAAACAAAAATATATAGCCAGAGATTTATACCTAAAATCTGCTGTTTTGGGTCAGCGCTTTTGACCTCCTTTTAGAAATAATCTTTGGTGGGTGGGTATGAGCTTTGATCCTTTTCTGTAAAACTGGCTTTCGATTTCTAGGTTAAAAATGGTATCTAGGTCTGGTTTGTGATAAACCTCCTCACAAAGGTATGTTTTTTTGGGGGGAGTGGTAGGAGAAATTAGTTGAATTCGCACTACATGTGACTCTCTTCTAGGTTTACGCTGTTTTAAAGCCACCTCTGATTTAATCGTTCCCCTTTTCATAACCTTTCAGATTGTGCTGATTTGATGTTTCTTATCATTTAGTTGGCAAACCAAAGAACCAGGTGATCACTGCCTGTCGGGATGCGATTCGAAACAACAACATCAACACGCTGTTCAGAATCATGCGGGTGGGGACAGCTTCTTCATAGGAGAGGAAAGCATAGGTAATGAAGTTCCCAGAATGCGTTTTTTCCTAAAAATCTAGACTGGTTAGCTTTGGGTTGCATCCTCGTGAGCCAGGGCACTGAGAATGAAGACGACCTTGGGGAGCCGCACACATGAGAGACCAAGCATTGCATCTGAAGAGTGTATTTACTTTCTATTTTTAAGATCAATAATACTGTTGCCGAATAATACTAGACTTGTGCGTAGAAAGGTGAATCCTTTTGAAACGTTAGGGCTTTGAAGTCCAATATTTCTGTATGTATGTAAAGTTGGTATATAGATACATCTTTTTCCCTGTCATTGAATTTATGATTTCAAAATACATTATCTACCTTTACATTAAAATTGAAAAGCGTTGCACTTTGTGTTGACCGATTTTAAAATCGCCACCACATCAGAATTGCACACACCATTTGTATTATGTGGAGAAAGAATATGGACACTAAATTTGCATGCCTTTTTTAATCATTGAAAGTTGATGGTAAACAAATGTGTATTAAGAGTTCTGGTGATCTATTGGTTGGAGTAACGTTAACTGCTAAAGAAGACCTGAAAATTCCGAAGGGCCCATTCATTTCTCAGGACGTCAGGATCTCTCTATATTCAGAGACCCAGACCCCTTTAATCACGAGGCTGCGTGACCCTCTTGGGCAGCCTTTCTCAGCCTCAGGAAAATGACCTGGGGGACCCTTTCACATTCACCTCACACAGGGAAGGCGCTTGGCCACCGTGGCTTCCCTCTCAACTTGGAACCCTGTGGAGGAGGGTTGTCCTAAGGCCTTGCGGTTATTTATACCCAAGCCAGCACAACAGGAAGAGCTGTGGCCTGGAAAGGCCCCTCTCTCATTTCCACTCACGTTCCACCAGCTGGTGTGGCCACAGCGGACGGCCAAGGCCGGGAGGTGCAGCCGCACCGTGTGCCCACCAGGAAGAGAAAGCCGAGGTTGTGCCAACAGCTAGCAACTCCTTTTTTAAGAGATAAAATTTTGCCCTATGGGAGGTTTCAGGACTGATTTAGTCCATTTTCACATCCTAACAACGTTTGCAAGGGGTTGGGGGCGAGGGGCCTTTCCACTGTGGCAAATGAACTTGCCTAGTTTCTTCCAATTGGCCACTTAGGACGAGTGCGTCTGTCTCTGGAAGGTGAGCTTTATGGAGTCCTAATTGTTATGAGATTATGCCTCATAATTACTGTTATTTTCCATAACCCCTGAAGCAGTAAGGAGTCCGCTCTGCTTCAAAGCCGAGGAAGTAGAAGGGCCGGGATCCCTTACACGCTGGAGTCAGAGAGCTCCTGGCAGAACTCCAGTCCCACCATTGAGCCCTTTTCTGTCTCAACCAGAGTTTAACCTGAGATTGAAATCTCTCTTTGGAGCTGGCCTTGAATTGTATGGCACTTTTCATTTTTAGGGACCCTAAGAGAATAACCTGATCAAGGGTCATTCTGTTGTTCCTCAGCCAAAATACTTCCCTCTTAACCTAAAAATATTCATGGGCAAGGCTTGAAGGAGGCTGTCCTGCAGGTATTTTTAAATACTGTTGATTTATAGGTTCTAAGGTTATCTTCACATGAATTCGATCCTCTTAATAGTAGCGTCTCTGAGCTCAGAGAGGCAGAATATTTTCTACAGAGCCCCACATCTTGCCTTAGTGAGTTGCGTGGAGGTTTGAAACCAAGTAGTCTTAGCCCTTTCTGCTCTTCTGAACTGTTCCCATGCAAGTTAAGACTGGATGAGGTGAAAATGTTCGTAAAAAACTCAGTTACCTTTCTTATCTTAAAAGGCACTGTGTTCAGCTTAGGGACAAAAAAAAAAAAAACTGGTCATCAGTTACTTCCCTATTTTTTTAATCCCGATAGAATTGGAGTGCCTTCTGGAACTTACACTGTAAGCTTTGTTTTTTTGCAGCTTTAAGTGAACATTCGGCCTTTGTGTAAAAGCAGACCTTGAGGATTCCGGTATCTGGGAGAAAGCTTTCAGTCATTGTGTGAGCACCCCTTTAAGAAGTCCCCACCATGAGGCGCTCAGCATTTTGCAGGGAGGATGCTTTTTATCATTTCCCACTATGGCTGCCCATCGGTCCACACACCTCAAGGCTCAGCGGAAATGCTCTTCTCAGGAGGGCTTGCCTCTCCCAAGGCTATTCCTTAACCCTCACTACTTCCTGTGTTTGCATAAATCTTAATCCCCTCCTCAGGGAGAGCGGGGCTTGCATCTGGATCGGCTTTATCTCCCGGTGGGTGGTGCCGGGCACAGAGGGCTGCCCTGGGGACTGTCTGTCCTCAGTTGGCCTGTCAGTAGCTTCAGCAATCAAAGAACTAGGAACTTCACAACTCTTACGCAACCCAGCTGGAAGGGCTTTACAAGAATGATTTTTAACATTATTAAAGTTTCAGGTTTTATAATGAGCAATTACGAATCTGCCAAAGCAGAGTCCTGTGATTACAGAACTAAATTGTGCCCAATTTCACTTGGAAACTAAAGTACAAGACGACACCCGTGCAGCGTGGTGGTTTGCGTTTTGCCTTGTTCCCATCTGGCCCCTGCCCACACTGCGCTCCAGCCCCTGTGCTGTCTTTTTCTTTGTATGGTACAGAAATCTGCTTTTCCTAAAATGATGCTACACGGACAGCTCCTAAGTGGTTTTCAGAATTATCTGTGTGGACTGACTTTGTAGCAATCAGAGGAGAGATTATCTGTTTTTGTAGGAACAGGGGTGTCCAACCTTTTGACATGTCTGGGCCACACCAGAAGAGTTGTCTTGAGCCACACATTAAAAACACAAACACTAATGAAAACTGATGAGCAAAATAAAGGTTTTAAATAAATTTATGACTTTGTGTTCAGTCGCATTCACGGCCATCCTGGGCTGCATGTGGTCTGCAGGCTGTGAGTTGGACGCCCTTGGTAGTTCATGGAGGCTGGAGAGCCAGCCTCAGGTGTCATTCTATCAAGGATTTGTCATTTCTCACTCTGAGTAGTGGTAAGTATGTAATGGTATTGAAGGGATATTGCAACCGAAAGCTTCTTGTTGAAAAATGACTGATCTGGGAGAGAGAGCCTGAGTGTTGATATTTTTTTTGTATTCTGCAGGAAAGAAACCACCATGTTTAGTGGAATTTGGCAGACAATAAGCAGTAGAAAAGCCAGGTTCCAAATCTAACAGCTTTTCTCTGCTAGGCTTCATTTTCCACATCTTTAAGATGAGGGACTGAAATTATTTATAGGGTTTCTCCTCATTTTATTTTCCTCCCCTTAACAGATGCTAATATGCTCTCAAAATAACTCCATGAAAACATTCTTAATTTCCATCATGGGTAACTTATCAGGAGGACCTGGTATGGGGGTCAGACCTTACACAATCCATAGGAAGTGCAGAGTGGTCCCTTTAAGGCTACACTCTGTCTGATACTGGACCTTGAAGCCCACAGGGCAGGCAGGCAAAAAGGTTGTAAAACCAGGAAGGACAAGAACAAGTTGGAACTTACAGGCATGAGCTGGATGTTTTCTGGGTCCTTTCTGGACCCCGACCTTGATGTGGGCGTCCTGCAGAAGCTGAGACCCTTCATCAGGGAAGCTGAAGGAAGGCGCACAGAAGTGGATCGGCTGCTGGCCCCAGTGCCCCGATACCAACGAGGCGAGCCAGTAGATACGTGAAAACGTGTGTGAGCTACAACGCCCTCCGAATCTTGCCTAAGAGTTTGTGGCTCATTCTAAGTGAAACGTGGGGGAGGGAGTCCTGAGGAATGCGGTCCAGTCTGGCCAAGGGGACACGGCACACCGTGGCTGCTGCAAGACGGTGGGGTTACGGGTGACCGTTACTTTGTATTTTTACACGTTGCTTTCTTTACAATGAGCATGTATTATTTATATAATCTGAAAAACATAGAGCTATTCTCTGAGGGAAAAAATCTTCCTTTACCAAAAGGAATTATTAAGAATTTGAGGTTCACTATTAAGCCTTAAGAGAGAAGATGCCATACGTTACAGGGGTGAACACCACAGCTTTTATCTGAAAGAAGTAGAAAAAGGATGCCTTTGCTTATTTCCTCTTTGCTGCTTAGTTGTCAACGTTGGCTCTAGGCCCTAAAAATCAAGATGAAGAAGAATCAAGATGGCAGAGGAGTGAGAGGAAGTCACACTGACCTCCTCCCAGGACCAACCTGGAATTACAACTAAATTGTGCAGAAATCACCTGGAACAAACAACTGAACAATAGTGAGAGAGGAGCCTTATAACCTCGGACAGACAGAAGAATCAGCTTTAACACAACCTAAACACTGGTAGGGAGTACAGTAGAGACTTGAGAAGGCGGGTGGGGCAACCACAGGCGGCAGCACCAGAAGGATATTGAAATGGCTTGTTGGGTCCCCCTGAGAAGAGCAGGGTCTAAATCATAAGCAGGGATCTCCAGCCTACAGCACCAGAGCCCAAAAAGTACACAGAACACAGCCAGCTGTGAAAAGCTGCAGGGTTGCTCTCTGCCACAGACAGCCAGCTAGAGACGCAAAGAACCGTTTAAAGGGCCAATGCATAAATTTTTATTTGCAGCCACTTACCTTGGTCTCTGGCAAAGGTAGGGGCAGAGTGGGCTGGAGATGCCTGAGGAGAGACTGGCGATGGAATCTTTGGGGAGAGAACTGAGAGAGTAGCAGGCGGGATCTCGGTGCTGACTCATCCCCATACAGCAGCGGCCATCTTGGTCAGGCAGAGACCACTCCCCCTGGGCGGCAGCAGCGTCAGAGGACCCAATAGCCCTGCCCCCAGGTGGGATTCCACCCCACCCTGTGCTGTCTAAGCTGCCTGCTGAGCACAGAGTGGCAGCCACAGAGAGTATATCCCTGGCTAAAAGGGGTGCAGAGAGGTCTAGAGACACTTGAGGAGAGACTGGGGACGGAGGCTTTGGGGAGAGAATGGAGAGAGTAGCCGGCGGGATCCCAGTGCTGACTCATCCCCCACACAGCAGCAGCGTGAGAGGACATGATAGCCCCACCCTGGGTGTCTAACCTGGCCTACTGAGTGCAGAGTGACTAGATTAACAGCTGAAGGAGAGTCACAGAAAGTAGATTCCTGGAAGTCTTGAACAGACTGCCTAAGGTCAGACAGGGTCAACATCTGACATCACCAGAGGCAGATCCAGAAAGAAAAAACAGCGGTCTCCTACCATAGAAGTTCACACCACAAAGTCAGGAAATCAAGACAGATCAACTTAAGAAGCAGAAACAAAAAAGAAGAGTCTCACAAATAATGGGAAGACAAAGAAATATCCCCCACTTGAAGGGAAAGGAGGAATCCCCAGAAAGAGAACTAAATGAAATAGAGGCAAGTAAACTATCAGATATTGAGTTCCAAACAATGGTTCTAAGGAAGCTCAATGAGCTCAGAAAGAATTACAAAGAACTACAGGGAAACTATGAGGAACTTACTGCAAACTATATCAGCATGAAAAAGGACACAGAAACTATCAAGAAGAGACAAGAGGAAATGAAGAGTACAATTTCTGAATTGAAGAACACAGTGGAAGAAATCAAAAGCAGGCTAGATGAAGCTGAGGATCGAATCAGCAAGCTGGAGGACAAGGTAGAAAAAAGCTCCCAGAAGGAGCAAGAAAATAAAAAAGGCTCAAAAAGAATGAAGAGGCATTTAGGGAAATGCAGGACAACATGAAATGTAATAATATTCGTATACTAGGGACACCAAAAGGAGAAGAGGAGGAGCAAGGGATAGAGAACCTGTTTGAAAAAGTAATGATGGAAAACTTTCCTAATTTGAGGAGAGAAAAAGTCACACAAGTCCAGGAAGCACAGAGGGTCCCATTCAAGAGGAATCCAATGAGGCCCACTCCAAGACACATCATAATTAAAATGACAAATATCAAAGACAGAAAATCCTAAAGGCAGTAAGGGAGAAAGAGGTAGTAACATATAAGGGAGCCCCAATACAGCTAGCAGCTGACTTCTCAACAGAATCACTGCAAGCCAGAAGGGAGTGGCAAGAAATAGTCCAAGTCATGAAAAGCAAAGGACTGCAACCAAGACTGCTCTACCCAGCAAAGCTCTCAAATAAAATGGAAGGTGAAATAAGGAGTTTCCCAGACAAAAGACGGTTAAAAGAATACACCTCCACCAAACCAGTACTGCAAAAGGTGCTAAAGGGACTGCTTTAAGATGAAGAAAAAGAGTGTATGAATACCTAGTTCCTTTCACAGTTGCCAATACTTGATATTACCAATATTTTTTAATACGTATTAATCTGATTGTGACAATGATGTTATTTTAATTGTTCCTTTAATATTTGTTGAAACTAAACCTGTTTTTGTATATTTCTTGCCTATTTCTATTATTTTTAAAAAGCTTTAAATGATTTTTTGGTATTCTTTATCCATTTTTTGTTCGTAGAATTTTTTCCCTAAAAAAACAAGACCCCCCCCATTAACCCTTTTTTAGATGTTGCAAATACTGTCCTATTCTTTGTCCTTTAACTTTTTTATATGTATTTTACTGTACAGTCTTAAATGTTTAATATAGTCATATTGTCAATATTTTACTGTGCAGCTTCTGGGTTTGAATATTTTACTTCAGGGTAAGAAAGGTGTTAGTTTGTATTTTCTCCTAAAAGTCCTTAGATTGTACATATTGATTTTTAACTCACCTGAATATTTCTTGTGTATTGTGTAAAAATAGGGCTCTAAATTTTTTTATTTCAAGTAACTGGTCCATGCACGTTGTTAAATAAGTCTTATTTTACCCATTGATTTGAAATATCAACTTAATCATATATTACATTGTTAGACCAATATATATGTTTGTCTCTAGAATGCTCAATATATTTCATTGATCTACTTGATTATTTCTGTGCTGGTGTCATGTTGGTTTAATTATTGAGACTTTATAATGGTTTTAAATTTTTAAATATTTTATAATTAACTTTGACGTTTAAAAAAATAAAATCAATCAGTATTTAGAAAGAAAAAAAGAGAGAGAGATGGAACTCCTACCTTTTGCGACAACATGGATAGAACTGGAGATTATTAAGCTAAGTGAAATAAGCCAGTTGATGAAAGACAAATACCATATGATCTCACCTGTAAGTGGACTCTATTCAACAAAATAAGCTAATGAACAAAATTAACCACAGACATGGAAACATGGAGCAGACTGAAAGTGACCAGAGGGCATGGGGAAAGAGGACAATGGTGGAAAGAAGGGGAAGGGACTAGACAAACATGTATGAATGACCCATGGACATGGACAACAGAGTGGGAATTGGCTGTGGGAGTCGGGAGTGGGGGTGAGAGAGGTGAAGGGGGGTAAAGGGGGAAACATTGAGACAACTATAACAGAATAAACATGATTTATTAAAAAAAAAAAAGATGAAGACTGGAGTACTAAGGAAAAGCAGCTTCTCAATCTCTGGGTACCACTTGCAGAAAGCGGCCTCTAAGCTACAGCATCCTTGCAGTCTAAGAGGCGCTACTGCGGGGGATGTATCTCCCAGCAACAGCAGAGTCTGGCTCTCAGGGGTTCACGGCCCTCAGCAGTGAAATCTTTTGTAACGTGCAGAAGATTCTGCTGTGTGGATAGAACGTGAACACACTGAGATTAAAGAGAAAATAATGAGCACATTTTAACACTGGGGTAGTGCGTCAAGATTCAGGCTCAGTGTTCCATTGGCAGAGCTGGGTGGCCTCTTAGAAGTTCCCTAGAGCCTTGACTCTCAAGCTGCTCCCCGAGTTTGACACACCATGGTCTCACCCGCCCAGCCCTTTCCCCGGGGCTTCCCGGGCTTCTGCCGCTGCCAGGCCTAACTAGGACCTCGACCTCTCCCTCTCCCACTCGGGAAAACACATCAGGAAGTAAGTGAATGGAATTTAGGGGTGACTTTCAGCTCTGAAATGTAAATCAGTAATGAGAGAGTAGCTGTAATCTCACCTGAGTGTCACTACACTATGGTTTAAAAATTGTGGTCTCCGAAATTGTATGCATGTGAAATCGCCCATTATTGTGTGAGTGTAGAAAGGGAATAGTAGAACTAGTCTTAGGTATTTGTCATCTTTTAAAAATCTGTTTTATAACAATACCGAATATCAGCACATATAAAATTTACAGATAAATATCCATATATTGGGCACACATGCAACAACAATTTCTACTGACTGGGGTGCACAATCAAATAACTGATAGCTTGGTGGCTCAGTTGGCTGGAGCGCTATCTCATACACCTAAAGGACGCGGGTTCAATTCCCAGTCAGGGCACAGGCCTAGGTTGTAAGTTTGATCACTGGTAAGGGTGTGTACAAGAGGCAACTGATCAATGTTTCTTTCTCCCTTCCTCTCTAAAATCAATAAACATATCCTTGGGTGAGGATTTAAAAAAAGAAAAGATGAAACCATCAACCGAGACGAAAGTGAAACTCATGTCCTTCGTTTAAATGCAAACTAAAAAAGAGTCAGTGCGCGTCCTGGGACAGCCACCGAGGGACAAAGCCGCAGCAGTGGGTGGAAGTGTAGCAGGCCCAGGATGGGACGGACATTCTGGAATTTTCTAAACCCGTGTCGTTAGGAAGAACAGAATCTGCAATCATTTATGAGTGTATTTAAAGAAAAAAAAAAATCACTGGACACATGGATGAGTCTTGAAGGGTTTATGCTAAGTGAAATATGCCAGTCACAAAAAGACAAATATTGTACTAGTCCACTTACATGAGGAACATGAGTAGCTGATTCGGAGACAGAAAGTAGACTGGCGGTGGCTGGGGGCTGGCGGAGGGGAAGGGGGACAGAGCTGCAGTGTGGGAAGATGGAAAGTTCTGGAGGTGGATGGTGGTGATGGTCATACAGCAGTGAATGTGCTTTATGCCACCGAACCACACATGATAAAGTGGTTAAAATGGTGAACTTCTGTCATGTACGTTTTACAAAAAAAAAATCTACATTTTTAAATCACTGAAGAAGTCCATATGGAAAAATGAAGAACCGAATGTTAACGGAAAAGGAACATTTTCCCATTAAGAGATAAGTACACATCTATCTCCAAGCTCAAGGTCCAGATTGAGGACCATCGCTGTGAGTCCTGCTAAAGGACAACCACATGCAGTTTGAGGAACAGTGTCAGACAGGTCACCTGCAGCTGTCCTCTGCTCGACGCCCAGCTCTCCCAGACTTCCCAGTGCTGACGAAGGGTCTCTTTTTCTCAGCTGTGCCCAGCCCCTGTCATTCATAATAGACAAACGAGAAGTCCCAGAAACCGGTTCTGTTGGGGAAGGTTTTCTTTTGTTCTAGGCTCCGGTGATTAATATGCTTGACAAATTTAAGAGTCTCTTTGTCTCTGTAGACCAAAGCCAAAGAATTGTTTTCTGGATTCACGGTTAGCAGCTGAAATGGGCAAATACAATGAGACATCAGAACATAGAGCTTATTCTCAACTCTTTGCTCCCATGATTCATCACCGCACAGATGGCTTCCACAGAGCCTTTATGAGGAAGAGCTATTGCTGTGGCTGTCAAGACACCATCCAACGAACCCCACCCCAGTATATACCCAGACAGGCTTCACCTAATGCGTTTATTTCTTATTACATTGAAGGTTAATGGGAATGTACCATGTGACTCTCAGTTTACTTGGAAGCCCTCAGGGTAGAATAAATAAATGTTTAGCGAGCATCCTTTAGCATCTTTATTCCATGCCGAGTACTTTCTACTAGAAATCAGATCACTGCCAGGCAGGCCAACGGGGACTTACCAGTTAAAGACACTGATTGAAGGTCATCAAAATTGGGTTTTTGAAGAATGAAAGCTTCCTTAAAACTAAAAAGTTACATTTGCTATCAGAAGCAACTTACCTCCTCATCTTCGCCTTTGGCAATGTAGGAAGTAAAGCCGCCGTATTCTGGCTCCCAGCCTGGCAAGGGGAAAACAGACAGCGTTCAGAGGGCCCATGCTGCCAGGGTTAATCACGGCCCCTGCCGCGACCGCTGACCCCAGGCTGCATGAATGCGGGATGTGGGAGTTCAGCAGTAACCAACTCCACGACTTAGGAGCCTGAATTTACCATTTACCATTCCATCCACATTAAAGAAGAACTGACAACTAAGAATTAAATGTACAATTTAAGGACAATTACATAAAAGCTGTAGATGGGGGTGCGGGGAGTTCCTGAAGGGAAATTATGGTTTGGTTCATCTCCCATACCCTAGTCACAGACAGAAATCCCGTGTTGAGTTGGGAGGCTAAAACTCGCAGCCCTTTAGACGCCTTCCAACGCTGAGCCCCTGTGGCCTGAGACCCCGGACCAGGCAAGGACTTCTGAACTGGTGCAGTCGGGGAGGGGCGCGCAGGACAGGCTGCCCCCGGGAGGGAACGACTCACTGCTTCCCATCCCCCGCCTACCTTCACAGCCACAGTAAAGAAGTAAGTCCAGGGCAAATTCAGTCTTGCCATTGTCATGGATCAAAGTGTAGTGACCAGTCTGCCAACGCCGCAGTTCCCCCTGGCATGTGGGGATGCTTGCTTCTAAGGAAAAATTACAGAAGGTCAGAAGAATATGAAAATAACCTTGATACCACTGCTAGATTACAAGGGAATGACAAGGACTGGTTTTCCAAACATCCTGAAATTGGTGTTATTTATACACATACTTTAAAACGCAAAAACTTAAAATTGTCAGGTCTGGATACATTACTGAACATGCTTAGCTATACCAACCTTAACACTGCTAAAGTTGCCTTAGCAACTTTATAGCTTTTATTTTAAAAAAGCTTTCTAGCTCTGTTTAAGATAGTAAACGTTGTAAACAGTGACTTTCCTCATTTACCTCTGTATCCCCCACTTGCTACGGCCAGAGCCTTGCATGCAGTAGATGCACAATCGCAGAATAAAGCATCTTTTGGCTGCTCATTATAAGTTTTCTTCTAAGCTGCAGATTCCCATAAAAACAAAACCAAAAAGGAAAAGAAGTGGAGAAATACTTTGGTTTTTCTAAACATCTGGGGCAACCAAAGCGACAGGTCAGCCGGGACGGAAGCCTACAGAACGCGAGTTCCGCTGTGTGTGGCGAGCATCTCACACCGCTCGCCTTACTTCCCCAGTATCACCTTCCTGATTCCATGGTATTCACTGCACAGGGTCCTTCTCAAGCAGTCAGAGTGGCAGCAGGGAACAGACTTCTAATGTGATTTCATCTGTGCTGTAACCTTTACGCTGACTTTATAGCTGCTCAGGTAATGGGGCTGACATTTCCACAGAAGCAGTGCCTCTTACCTTTTTCTTTCCTCTATTTTTAATAATTTCCTTCTCCCCATGTGTCCAAATTCCGACAAGTTTTTATTAGCCTGCTATTAATCCTTTGCAGAAATAAGCTGCATGCCTTCCTTTCCTTAATGGTCTTGTGTTTCAGAGTAGTTTTAGGCAGAGACGGTCACATTTCTGTCCCCTGTTTGTACTGATAAAATGTACCAGCTGTCCCTCCCACCTGGAATGCTCTTCCCGCAGGTCCTTCCTGTCCCTCAGATCTGAGCTCAGCTGACAGCTTTCCCAGGCTGCGCATTCACTTAGCGGCCACGCAGCCAGTCATTCCTCAGCACGTAACCCTATGGAAACGACCTGCATAGCATTTGTCATTATTCGACGTTTTCTAGTTGTTGGTGCATACATTTAATCTGTCCTCTCCTTTTAGAGTGTAAGCTCAAGGACGGCAGGGACCTTGTCTTTCTTGTTCTCCAGCTCCCGAAACAAGACCTAGCAGACGGGAGATGCTCAAGTATTTGTGGAGTAAATGACTGAATGGTGAATGTGTAATGGAAAGCCGGGACAAGCCGTAGCAACAGCTTACCCTCTTTGGCTTCGTGTTCCTCTGGCCCCGGGCCTGCCTGCTCGTTGCTCCGCTGGCCATGGCGGCTGCTGGCCTCCTGGCTGTTCTGCAGCTCAGAGGAGCTATAGCTTGTCCCTTCCTCAGTGCTGTCAGGAGCAGAGGCAGTGTCCTCCGTCTCATCTTCCTCTGAAGGGGCCAGGAAGTGAAGTCTGAGGCCTGTGAAGTTGGACAGCAGCAAGAACAGAGCCTCGGAGCGGAACAACGTCATGCAGTCCCTCAGTACGTCTGGAAGCGTGCTCTCCTCGGCTTTCTCGTAAAACCTGGAAAGTAGCAACAGCAGCTCCCGTCAGCGCTGCAGACGTGAAATAACTCACAGAAGGGAGCTGCCTGTTAGATTTGTCCCTCCCTCCCTGGGGCTTGGCACAGCTTGCTAACGCACGCGTTGTTACAACCGTGCGGCGTGCTCGGGTCTGCCATCGGAAGTCCCTGGGAACCAGACTCGGTTAAGGTGACTGTCCTATCACTGGATGTGAGCTTTGCAGACAAACAGGCAGGTGCCAAATGCAGAAGCAAATGTCTTGGATGTTGGGTTCTACCTTTTGTTAGGGGGACCTCGGCTGCTCCATCTCACATCGCCTTTCTCCAAAGCCTCACAGACCGCTGCAAATTTCTCGGGCTGGAAAGTGAGCAGACAAAGAAGCAGTCGGCAAATCTGCTTGGGACCCCACACTGGTCTTGCCAGTGCAGCAGCTCAGCAGGATCATGGGGCTGATTCCTGTGGGGGTCAGCTGGCTCTCCCCCGCTTTCACACAACATCCCCCAGGCCTGGACGGTGAAGCCAGAGTGAAGATGGGATAAATCGCCAGCATGCTTTAGCCAGGAGACCCAAGTGTCAACCTGGGCCATTTCCTTAAGTAGTTGTTTATCTTATGTCAAATTGCTCAGCCTCTCAAACTCCTTCATTTATAAAATGATGATCATAATACAGATTCTTTAATTCATAAGATGTAAGGGAAAAAAATTAAACTGCAAAGCAGTCACTGTCATTACAATGAAAATCAGTGTTAACAACATGAATTCTCTAGGCCTTAGCTCGTTCCCTTCATTTAATCAACACTGTAAATTTAAAACGTCAAGCTGAGTACAAGAAGCTGATTAACCTGCTGAAATATTCTCCTTGGGAGGCCTTCTATGTGCTTGTTTAATGCAGTTTCCCAAGGAGTGTTCTGAAAACAGAAGGCCTGTAGCTTAACTAGAAAAGGATCTCAGAGTATGGTTTAGTTACACTGGATTAAATCGGATTAAATAAGTTTCCTTAGTGTAATACTTCTGAAATTCCTTAACATGCTATAAAATTGAGAGAGAGAGAGAGAGAGAGAGAGAGAGATACAGTATGTATTGTCGACCTTTTTTGCATGAAGGAACAGCTCTTGGGACCGTGATTCTGTGGGTCAACTGCGAGGTGCCACACCAGAGCACGTGGTCTCGTTTGGCCCTCACCACAACTCTTCAAGATGGACAAGGCAGGTTGAAAGCTCAGACCAAGTGACTTGGTCAGGCTAGTAAAGTCACAGAGCCAGGACATGAATGTGAGGCCTCTGACTTCTGAGCCAGCTCCCTCCCCACTGCAAAGTGCTGCCTCCTCACCATCACATTCACCCACAGGTGCTGATCGACCAGCAATGTCTATCTCTAAAAGTAACAGTACGCACCAGCGTCACCAAATGAATAGGAAGGGAACTCCATGCAACTCCCTCTCAGTATAGAAGCTTCTGTGTGTGTGTGTGTGTGTGTGTGTTGTGTGTATCTGTGTGTACCATTAAGGTTCTAGAAAACTGGGGAATACCCAGGGGTCTCTTAACCTAGTAAGCAAGCAATTGATACCACTGTTAGTTATTAACATTGTTTCTGTATTTTACTCAAAGTAGAGGATGACCTAAACATTCTAGGCGGGAAGAAAAGTCTCTTGGTGATGCCTATTCACCCACCCAAGAGGCAAGACTGCAGCGTGCCAAACAAGTCACACCGGACAGGGTGTGTGCACCTACCTTAAGGAAATCCTTTAGGAGAATTTCGGACTGTTCTTCAAACTCCTCTTGAATTTGAATTTGGTGATCCATGTCCAGATAAGTAGGGTTGATCCACTCATATAAAATTTCATGCTTACAAAGAAGCAGCAGATGCAAAACGTGAGTTAATAATTCCTACTGCTTTTGTTCTTACATCACTTTATAGTTGTAACATAGTATATGAAAATCCTCACTGTATATTGTCTCCTTGTTAAAAAAGTGCTGGAAAGCTCCCTGAGAAGGACACTGTCCACAGTCTACCCAGGAAAAGTGGACGCCCCAAGCTCCAAGTCTAGCTTCACTGTCAGGAATAGCCACTTTCAAAACCACAAAAACAAGCGATATGTTACAGCGGCTAAGGTAAGAATCCAGCAGCAGGAATTTATCCTTACGTCTTGTGGGATATGAGGGTTCCGAGGTACAGGAGGTTCCAAGTAGGTGGGAGGCCGGGTCAGGGAGGGGCCGTGAAACCAGCCACTTATGGACAAACGTGACTTTTCTTCAGACAGAACTTCAGACACCTGAAAGGACAAGACCAGTGGTACATCAACGCAAAGAATGAGGAAGAGGATGACCAGCCACGGCACACAGATTTCGGGAACCTTCACGTTAGGTGTGAAGACAATCTGGTCAGGTAAGTCCAACAGGAAGCTGTCACATTTAGATAATGGGCGACTAAGAGGCGGGGTCCTTAGCGCTCTACACGCTTGTGGCTCACAGTCTTTACCTGGTGAAAGGACACTGGAGACACTTCAAAGAAAACCAGTGTGTTCCACGAGGGGATAAGAGACTTGACGATCTGCTTCGGCTGAAAGTGTTCTGCACCAGGAGAGAACACGCCCATAAAAATGATTTCATTATCCTTTCACTTCCAGGCCACCCCGCGTCACCTTGACAACCCTCCGATTTCTGAGGGTATCTAGATGTACCCTTCTGATCCCCAAAGATCCCCCCAATACCACCCCTGCCAGCGGTTTCACTCAGACTTGCCAATTCTGCCAGGTGACACCTTTTCTTCCAGTGACCACCCATCTATTGTTGGGTGACGGCTGAAAGTTTCTGGGAGTCAAACTCTGGGGCCAGTCATTACAATAAAGAGCCCCGACTTCCTGTCGAATGGGCTGGTCCTGGCAGAGTCACAGCCACAGGCAGCTGCATACGCTTGCCACTACCCTTCTGCGGCCCGTGGTCAGAAGCCTGGTCTGACTACTCCTTGTCCGTATCAGCTCTGCTTTGTCCCCAGAGCCGTGATTACCTCCGGCACAGCCTAGCCAGGTGGTCGTCAGGGCAGCACTAAGGCCGCCTGCAGAGCCACAGCGGTCAACGGCTCCCTCTCTTCTGAGGGGTGCAGATGCTGTGCCTAACGACTGAGAAGCAGCTGTGGGTGCTGAAGAGCAAGCGGGCGCCTTACCGTCAACGTTGTACAAATCCAGGGTGCCGCCCAGGCTCCCGTCCCAGGGGGGGACCAGGTAGAGGATGAAGGCGACTCGGCGCCCCTCCAGCTCGTCGTCGTGGCAGAGCAGGGCATCTGCAAGTACAACACGTAGCCTCACGCCCCTGCGCAGGCCGGGGTGGCGGGCCGGGCCCTGCGTCTCTGTTTGCCTGATGCTCATCCCTAACATCGGCTCCTCCAGCCGTCGAGTGACACTGATTTCTCCTCTCGTCTAATTATAGAAGTGAAAGTGCCAACTGTACGGACACCGAGGAGCACATATGTGGTTAGACCCTGAGATGATCACTAACAACATTTTTACGTATTTCTTCCAATACTTGTTCTACACACATGTATTTGCTTTTGGAAAAAAAAATGGTATCCTCCAGTGGTTGTTTGGTGGCCTGCTCTTTAAACTTGTACTGCGTGGCAAGTGTCTTTCCCTATCAATATACATACCTGTCATCTCTTTTCATGGCCGCACAGTTGTTCCACTATGTGGGTTATGAATTGCCTCCCTCCCCCCTTAATCAATCCTTTATGTTGTTTCCATTTCTTGTCTGTTAAGGAAGACTTTTAAGGGACATTATTTTTTGTACTTGTTCCCATTGATTTCTTAAGTTAAAATTCTAAAACCAGCGGGGTGGGGCTGAGCACAGGAGGAGACGTGCAGGGCGGGAGGAAGGGCCGCTCCGGTGAACCGAGGCTGTCCGCACACGGAGGGGCCAGGCTGACAATAAATATACCGAAGCTAAGGCAACGCAGGTTTCTCACTGTCAAAGGGGAGAATTACCCACGTGGAAAAGGAGGACTCTCGAATGAACCCTATGGCGTGGAACTGGAATCGGAGGAATCAGTGAATTCAGTTTCCTATATACATACACATCTACAGAGATCTTCACCTAGACGCCTAGATATAAATACAGAGAGCGGAGTAACACACACGTAAATGCAGGCATGTACCCGCATACATTTGCTGCTTCCTCCCTCTGAAAGGGTTTTGGAGCAGTGACACCCTAATAGCAAGAACAACTTGAGTCCAGGAGACCTTGATTATTAAATATCATTCTTCACTTAAAATCAACCAGGGTTCTTTGGAAGAATGGCCAACTCAAAGTCCAGAGCAAGAAAATATATGATAAACCTGGATAATCTTGTTTTGCCAGAAAGTAAGACATATATGAGTTATGGGGACATAACTAAGGGACACAGAAATCAGTTTAAAGGGTGCCCTTTGATCAGATCAGGGACAATGTGAGCATCGGTATAATGGCAGTAACTGGTAACTGCCCATTACATACACAATGATCCATAAACTCATGCTGACAGAAATGAGGGAATAAAGAGATAAACAGGGAGAGAAAAAGGTTGTCTTTATGGTAGAATAAAAACTAATAAATATAGAAGAAATGATTTTATTGCAAAATGCACCATTTGGCAACCTGCATAGTAATAATTTGGCAAGAAATAATCAGTGGATGCTAAACCGAATGAACGAAGTGTGATGAGTGGGAAATTTATATAACCTTAACGTTCCTCCCCACAGAATAGTTAACTTACAGACAGAAAAGGACAAGTTTACAATAGAAGAACACTCCAGCCACCACCTTGATTTTAACTGATCAAAGCTAGTAACACACAGAAACCATGCAGCGCTTGACAGGGTGCAGCAAAGAGAACACAGAATTCTGTAACATTCCTGTCAGAATTGCACGGCTTGACTCAGGTTCTGAGGAAGCACCGGACAAAAGTGAACTGGGGCAAGTTTTAAAAAAACAGCAACTCCGCAAATCTTCAGCAGCATCAAGGTCATGCCTGTCAAGGGGACCCTGGGGAACTGTTCCAGACTGAGGGAGCCTAAGGAGACATGACTAGTGAGTGCAACGCGCAATCCTGGACTGGTTCCTCCGCTACACAGGACCTAAACGGAGCCTGTGGATTAGATGGGAATAATGCATCCATCTTAATTTTCTGACTTGGATGGTTTATTACTATCACGTAGGACAATGTCCTTGGTGTATGAATTACTGAAGTCATTCAGGGCCACGGAGCACGACAACGGTAGCCTGCTTTCAAGTAAAATAGAATAAAAATGATTTGTACTATGCATGCCACTTCTCTGTAAATTTGAAATTACTTCAAAGTAAAAAGAAAAAATAAAGTTAAAAAAGGGCGTATGATATGACTCTTCATGTGGATCACTAAGTTATCCTCAAAAAGTTGTCACCATGTTAAACTTCCAGGAGTGAAACCCAAATCAAAACAAAACAAAACACAACTCTTTTCCTTCCAGGCAAAAATACCCAACATGTTTTCAAAAAGACACGTGCATGCTCGGAAAGGGAACTGGGAGGGGGCACCCCCGACTGGTGACGGCGGATACCTCTGCAGAGAAGGCGCAGGGGCGAGGAGCAGGTGCAGGGGACTATCAAGGTTTATGTTGTGTATTTCTGTATTTGAATTTTTTTCCCTGAAGAGTGTGTTCACTATTACCTTCAAAAGAAAAAAAAATGATGTTGAGGAAGACATTTGCTTCCTAAGACGTTTAAGAGGAGAGTTTACGTATCACCTCTGAATTTCCAGATATTATATGACAAGTTGGAGTGCATGTGCATTATGAGCCCTTTTCTGAAAATAGGGGCAATAGCTTTCACCATATTCTCAGAGAGAAGTACTGCCTTCTACCTTCCAAGGCGGTGGGCACTGCTATATGTGGGCCGGTCAGATCTTCCTTCTTAAGATCCCGATGTTAGAGGGGACACAGTCTGGGATTTCGATCCACTGACACTATCTTTCCACCATTGTCTAGTTAAAGACTTTAAACCCTACAGACATCAGGGCTTTCCCTTTCTTACCCGAGAATTCATATTTAGCACAGGACATGTCAATGGTTGATTCCAGGTCAATCTTGGAAACATCAGAGAGCCAAGCCCGGAAATCTTCAAACAGAATTTTCCTAGAAAAGCAAACAGGGTAACTGTTATGCCACAGAGCGGGCTACATTTGGGTCTATGCCACAGCTATTTTTTCCTGGAGGCTGTGGTTTATCCAAGAGATCCATTCTCAACAGTGTTCTCACTTTAAACTTGCACAGTTTAGGAGTAATATTCTCAGGGCACATCCTTATTTTCTTTGGATAAATTCTTACAAGTGGAATTATACTACAAAAAGCTAAGCCTAATTTTCAACGTTTTGATACATCTTTCAACGACACCTTCTAAGAAAGACTGCAGCAGTGCATAAAAGTATCTACACGTCTGTCAACACCGGAGTTTTTGTTTCTAATATTTGCCAACCAAATAGGTGAAGCAAGTTAGCTCAGTGTTCATTTGTTTTCATGATTACTAACACAGGTGAACGTTTTTGTCATTGAGAATGTGGGCCCTGGAATCAGTCTTGGGTTTGCATCTGAGCTCCCTCGATTTTTATCGAGGTGGCCTTGAAGAAGTTACTTAATTTCTGAGTCTGTTTCCTCCTCTGCAAAGAGGGCTAATCATGTCAACAGAGATTGCATGACCTAATGTTTAACGCATTTACTAGTCAGCCTGGCATGTATTAGGCACCCAAGAGATACGATTACTTGTTTACCTTAAAGCACAGATGTGAGGCTCTCTTCTCTTCTTCAGGTCATCAGACTTGGTCATGAAAAGAGAGAAAAGGGTTTTCTTCACGCATCAGGAGCACACCGGAGGGCGGCGTGGTGAGTGCCCTGGCGGTCTGGCACTGTGGCGCAGAGGCCTGGACACTGGGGCCAAGCTGCCTGGGTTGGTGCACGGCCCTCTGGGCAGGTCTGTGACTCAGGCAAGTTACTCCGCCTCTCTAGGCCTTATTCATCAACAAATGCTTAAGGAGTTATTACAGTGGAGCTTATATTCTTGTTGAGGGAGACAGACAATAAACATAAAAAGTCGGTAATTAGAATAAAAGGTGATAAATGCATAGGAAAATCCCAGCAGGGTCGGGGGGGTCAGAAATGCTAAGGGGGGAAGAGTTTGTTAATAGAAACAAGTTGGCCAGGCCAGGCTTCCTGGAAGTGAACTGAAGACTTAGGAAGTATGACAGAGGGCCATCTAGGCAAAGAGGATTCAAGACGCCGAGGGAGGAGCGTGCCTGGCTTGTTCAGGAAATCGCACGGAGACTGCGGTGAGCGCGGAGAGAGTGAGCGGGAGAGCAGCAGGAGATGAGGCCAGAGAGGCGGTGGGGCCGTAGAGCCATTCTAAGTACTTCGGGTTTCACTTAAAAATACAAGGAACCATCCAGGCTAGTGTGGCTCAGTGCACTGAGGCTGTCCTGAGAGCTAAAGGGTTGCAGGTTCGAATCCCAGTGAGGAGTCAGTGTACACGCCCAGGTTGTGGGCCAGGTCCCCAGTAGTGGGACTCGCAAGAGGCAACCACACATTGATGTTTCCCTCTCTTTCTCCCTCCCTTCCCCTCTCTCTAAAAATAAATAAATAAATAAATAAATAAAATCTTTAAGAAAAAAACAAACTGAGCCTTAAAAAAAAAAACACTAGGAATCACTACAGTTTTTGAGCAAAGGAATTACATGATTCCACTTATGTTTCTTCAAATTGAGATAAAATTCATGTAACGAGGTTATCATGTTAACCATCTGACAAACGGAAAGGATAGCATATTACAATATTATCAAGCCAGCTAAACAAAGACATGAACTCAAAAATTTAAACGGTTATTATCTTCCAATGTACAACTCTCTTAGGTATACCACTCCTCACACTGCAACTCACCCCTGTGTATAATGTGCTGATGTACTGGGTCACTGTATTTCCTGACCGTCACCGTCACTATCACCTCTAACGTTTTTGCTTTTAAAGTGTCACAGGCCAAGAACTGGCAAAGACTCCCATAGAATAACTACAGCACCTAACACGTAGTTGACACTCAGTGAGCTTATGTTAAATGGACAAATACTTTTAATAACATCAAGGCAAGGACTGTCCAAGGCAAACCCAATCTGAAACCTCAAGTCTGAAAGTACTGAATGACTGTACAAATAATGAATTTCTGAAGTGGAAGAACAAATGGAAAGGGGCATAAATACCTGCTGGAACTTATATAAATCATTATACTTTTCATGGAAGTCCAAGTTCAAAAGTTCCTTCTGAAGCCCTTCCAAAAAGGTTGGACTTGGGATGAAGTTTGGGATCACGCAGTGAAGAAAGGGGTCCATGTTCATGGCAATGGCTTCTGTGGGAGAGAAAACAAGAGAAAACATGGCTTTTCTGACCCCTGAGTAACACAGTACACAGAATACAAAGGGCCATGGTCAGGAATTTTCAGGAAAGTAACTAAAGTCTAAGATCTGGGGGAAGAATTATAAGCTCGTCTCTTTTTTCTTTACCCACTCAATATTACTTTTTTTAAAGATACTATGCTTAAAATATTAGGCCTTAGGATGTGTACACATGACATCACTGAGCTCTGGTTCCTGCTCTTGGGTGGGGGTGGGTTAATTTGATGTTTATGTGTTGAATTGAATGTACTTTAGAGTCTTAATTTATTTCCCTCCAAACTTAAAATGAGAGTAGCAAATTAGAAATGAGAATTGCAATACTGGCTGGCTATTTTCCTTCAACCCTTTTTCTTTCCTAAGTTATTGTCTAAGCTGTTACAATATACACTCTTAGTTTTTTCTTAAAAAAAAAAAAAATCAGTTCAGGCATATAACCCCTTCTAATCCCTGGACTTCTCTTTCAACATGGTACCTGCTGCTTCTTGTGGCTTAGATTATGCACCCCTCTAACAATCACCAGCAGCCCCTACTTAGTGCCAAGCACAGCCGGGCTTTATTACAAGCATGATCTCATTTAATCTTCTCCACAACTCTAAAGCAGACATTAGCACTCCATGCTACAGATGAGGATATTGAGAAGTTCCTGAGTGTACAGAGCTTGCATTTTAAGCACTGAGCTATCATTTTCTCCCCACCCCCAACTATGCTGGTATCATGGTATAGTTAACAGAGTTGGCACGAACCAGGCCTAGCACGCCAACAAGCTGCCAGCTGCTGTTCTCCCATTCTCCCAGCAGCGGAGCACTTGCCTAGGTACAAGGCAACCTAGCCAGCTGTCTACAGCTGGGGGCTGTCACTTTCTAGGTGCATCCAGAGCCCCCAGGACTCACCTCTCGAAAGCACTTCACTGACACAAAATCACAGCAAACTTTAGAGGGGAAAGCTTGCTGCATGGAGCAGACTTTGTGTCCTATAAGGTGACATGTGAAGCTGAGGTTGGAATTGTTCATGACAGGTTCCTTCTTTGAGCAACAAACGTTTACTTTCATAGGTCATGCAGTTGAACTATAGGCACGTAAGAAACCGAGGACGCTCAGGTGATGGCTACCTACCAGCTCAATACTCTGGCTCTACTGTCACGGGACAACCGAGCTTTATCTTTAGAGGAAAATGTAAATTACGCCACCCAAATATTTGTCCAAGGGTTTATCGGTTCTTTCTCAGGGAACCATTTATTGATGCATGCATACATGCATTACCTTATTAATCTCATTCAACATCTTTCCGAGGTAAATACTATGAGCTATCCTTTTTTACATAAGCAGAAATTGAAGTTTTAAAAAGTTAAACCCATTGACAACGACCAGTGGACAGGATTCGAACTCCTAATCCTTGCTTCCAGAAGGCAACTATGAAGTTTACGCCCTCTACTCTCCCAAACTCTCTGGCTTACGTTTCTTCCACTTCTCGGGTTTTTAAATCCCAACTGAACTTGGAATGAAAGCGGGCAGCAGGTCAGGCAGGAGGGTCGGAGGTGGCCAAAGCCAGGCTCCCTCCCTTGTGTCCCTGCTGCCCCGGGCTCGGCTGGAGTGCCAGGACTTTCAGAACCCCCCAGACATCGCGCAGCGGCCCCCCTTCACAGCAGCAGGTTACCGTGACTGAACGGCGTCCTGAGGCTCCAGGCCTCCGCCACCTGCTTTTTCAAGATTTCCTCCGTGATAAGACCCGAAAACTCCACCATCACCTCCTTCTTTCTCTTTTTCCCCGCCTGGCCCGGAGTGGGCTCAGCTGGCCTTTTCCCGCTCATCTCTAGAGCTACAGACCCACACCGCGTTGATCCAGCAGCTATTTTCCTACGAAGACTACAGTTCCCAGAATGCGCTCTTTCCCAGCGCCATCCAATAGAAAGTATTAAGGCAAAAGAAGGCGGAACCCATACATGACTTACCAATGGGAGCTCCAGATATTGCGGTCATCCCACCAGCGACCGTTCCAATGGTGCTCGGCCTAGCAGGCCACCTCCTCTCTACTTCCTGCCGCCAGAGGTTCTGGGTGCACTTCCGGCGACCGAACACCTCTTCCCTTGTTAATGGCGGGCGGCGGCTGCTGAGTGGGACGCAGACCACCGCTGCCCGCACCGGGAAAGTCTCCCCGCTTCTCCTCCTTGCCGCTCGCCATCAGTGCTCGTCATCATGTCCGTGGTGCCGCCCAATCGTTCGCAGACCGGCTGGCCCCGGGGCGTCAACCAGTTCGGCAACAAGTACATCCAGCAGACCAAGCCCCTCACCTTGGAGCGCACAATCAACCTGTAAGTGCGGCCTGGCCTTCCCGCGCTGCCTTCACCGGCTTACCCTTCTAGGGAGCGCTGGTAAAGACCCCGATCTTCTCTTCTGGCGCGCCCCCAGCCCTCGCAGGCTCCACGCCTCCCCACCACCCCCACTCCCGCTTGTGAGCGCGGGCCTGTCTAGCCTCCCACAGACCCCTTCCTTGTTCTCCAGCGCCAAGGGGTTAGCGTCCTATTTGAGAGGGTTTTCCTTTTCCGGAAAGAAGGCTTCTTCCTCTGCCCCTGGAATCAGTGGGAGGAAGAACGGGAGTTGGCTTTGAACCCTTTTCTCAACCTCCCCAGAGATAACGGCAAAACGTGGTGCTTATCTTTCTAACAGTAAGCTTTCGAGATGTAGCTATTGTGCGGAGCCCTAGTTTTTTCCGTCTTAACTCCAAATTGCATTTCAGCTCGTGAACATACATTTTATTCGTGTGCTTCAGGCTGTCTGGCCTGCGCTGTGCGTTGTCAAGTCCATTCTGCCTCTGCTTCGTGGGAGCGTCCAGGCACCCAGGAGGCCCCCCTTGGGAGGGTGGATGCTGTTAGGGTTAGGCTTTCAGACAGTGGAGGGGCCTATAATGCAGCCCCAGGGAACCCATTGTGGCTGCGTCTTGTTATCTACACCTTCCTTTTTAAGCACCTAAAAGCCTTGCATTTCGAGTTCACGCTCCTCAATAACCTCGCTGTGGCGGGTAAGGCTGGTAATTTGGCATTTGGGCTGTGTCTTGCTCAAGAATTCGTCAGGATGCTCGTATCTTACTGTCCTTGAGAGTTTGTGAGACACTGTGGTGCTGGTCCTAATGGAGGAAGGTGGCCACTTAATTGTGTTCAGTGTTTGAAAGGTGCAAGGGTTTACTGACAATACTGGTGTTTTTGTAGGACGCTTTAGGTGTTTCCTCTGTTTCATATTCAAATAAATGAATTTTCCCCCACAAAAGAGATTTGAAATGGGAAGGATGGTTATTGTTTCGTTTGGCAAAACAGGTGCTGGCCTGGAAATTTAGATTACAAAACATTAGGCGTATGAAATCTGAAATTAGTAGATAGTTGTGTGTATGCAAGTGCATAGCTATTATGTTATCATAATAATAATTTTAATTTCATATCATTTCTTTTAAAAATCCTCATAGAATTCCCATGAAGTGGGATAAGCAAATGTTGCCCTTTTTAAAAACACGAAAGCACAGCTTCTGGATCACTTTTAGTGGTGATTAGAACTAGGACTCACAGTTTTCCCTTGATTTGCCTTGATTATTAGCTCAATTTGCACTAAGCCATTATGTAGACTTAATTTGATGAAAATGTTTTAATCTTTACTCCCTTAAAGTTACGGTTGATGGATTTACAGTACTTCTATATAAATGCAGTATTCAGAAATAATCATCATGTTGTAAACTCTTGTGTGTAACGATCTAAATTGAAAAATAAGTCCTCTCTCCCCCAGTGTATTTTCTTTTAGAAAATACTGCATAAATGCCTACTTTGTTCCAGGCATTGGGCATAATGCTGGATATACAGAGGTGAGGAAGTAAGATGTTGTCCCTGCTTTATAAAGCTCACAGTATGATGGAAATAATATGTGTGTGTCCCGGCTGGCACCGATTTCACAGCTGAAAATGATATTTCGTCTTGATTGCATCCCCTTATTTGATGTGGGGGCTGGCTCTTGTAGTAGAGTTGTGTTATAGCTGTCCTTAATTCTATATAATTTAGTTTGTGAGTACTAAATGTTTATAAATAAAAAGCATTTTAAAAAACTGCCTGGCACGTAGTGTTGTGTAAGGTTGCTACTGCTAACGATGGTAGATTCAGCATTGGAACTATTGGGAAAGGTCTTTCTAAAAATCTTTAAAGCACTCTGGAAATTGTATATTTAAGAGCTGCTTCGTTTATGCTTAGAATCTGGCTTCTTGAATTAACTTTTGAAGTTTTGGCAACCTTGAGTTGTTCCCCTTTCAAGAATAGTGGAGTGGATTATTTATGTAGCTACTGACTTAGGTCAAGGTGTTTTTATAAAAAAGATACCTTGGGGATAGGCAGTGTAGTCAAAGCGTTCTTATCTCAAAGACTTCTTACTGTAAGTCTTAGGATTGAGGGGTTACAGGGTGATACGTGTGATACACATATAAAATGGTATTTTAAATTATTTTTGAGGAAAAATTTGATCTTTATTGGGCAATTTGGAAACTCTTTAGCAATATGAGCCATATTTTGCATTCTTGATAACGGAGGAGCAAATATTCAGATTAAGTATGGTGGATAGAAGATTGAATGAGGAGAAGAATAAGGATAATGAATGAAATAAATGCAGAAGGTTTTAAAGGAGAAAGAAAAGTTTATCTGGAGATGAAAGGGTTGGGGTACCAAAAGAGTCTGAGGATAGTTGACGGGGGAAGTAGAGATAACAGGAGAGATGATGGAAGTGACGGCTCAACTTGTAGAAAAAGAGATTAGCCATTGGTGCCCGTAATTAATAGAATTTCTGTCTAGATGAGCAGTCAGAGGAGCCCAAAGGGATGTTAGCCAGCTTGGCAGTGTTACTACACTAGCCATGACCAGATGTCCAGATAACCGCTTCTGTAAGCATGGAAGAGCCTTATGGATAGTATTATCTACGCTTGAAAGTTCAGCTGTAGAGTAACAGGCTTGTCCTACTACAAGCTCCGGTTTTAGAGTCCCAAGACCTGGATCCTAGTCTCTGCTGTCTCGTTAACTAGCTGTGTAACTTTGGACAAATCCTGTGGCTCTGAGTACAGTACACACTTTTTACCATGGGGGGGGGGGGGGTGTGTGTTAAGCATGGTTGGTATCTGTGATGGTATATTACGGTCTCCAGGTCTCACTGTGCAATCTTTGTCTTTGGATCACAGGTACCCTCTTACCAATTACACTTTTGGTACAAAAGAGCCCCTCTACGAGAAGGATAGCTCTGTTGCAGCCAGATTTCAACGCATGAGGGAGGAATTTGATAAAATTGGAATGAGGAGGACTGTAGAAGGGGTTCTGATTGTACATGAGCACCGGCTACCCCATGTGCTACTGCTACAGCTGGGAACAACTTTCTTCAAACTGTAAGTGTCATTGGAAAATGAACAGCAAGACCGCTTTTACTAGGATTGCTGTTTTATGTGGCTTTGGAATGTAGATTTAGTCCTTAGGCGTTTATCTCAACAAACACGGCTGTTCCTGGAGTCTTTAGAAGAATAGCACCAGTAATTTTTCTCCAGGACAGTGCTCATTTATTGCCTAACTAGAAATCTGCATGTTTCTGTGTATCGTTGATGTTAATGACTGAGCGTGGTGGGAGCCCTGTTAAACAAATTGGTCCGAAGTTCAATTACTAGATGTCATTGTAGCATTACTAAAAACAATTGATATCATTTCTTTGGATGAAGTGTGTTTTCTATTCTTAAAATGGCTTATATTTTTATAGATAATTATCTAGCTTTATCGTTTAAGCTCATGAATTTCTCGATATACATACAGTTCACAACTATTTGACCACATTGTACCAAAAGTAGTCTTAAATATTTAGGGTGGAGTTCTGGGAAAATGCCCCATTCTTCAGACTTAGAGAATGTGTGGTTCATTGCTCTCTGGACATTTTTAGACTTCATTAACACTAGATAGCTTCCAGAAAAAGATTGGGATGGACTGGTGGTCAGCAATTATGTAATGTTTATATTACAGTACATATTTTGTTTAAAATTAGAGTTTGTGTTATGATTAGTCTGGCAAATTAACATGAATTCAGCTTTCTATTTCTAGAATATTCTTCCTTCTCCCTTTGATTGCCTCATGTGACACTGAAATACGTGATACTCAGTTACTTGAGAGAAATAAGTATTATTGCCTTCTCCCAAAATTGTATTGATTTGAAAGCTGAAATTCTTAACCTTTATGCAGACCTGGTGGTGAACTTAACCCAGGAGAAGATGAAGTTGAAGGACTAAAACGCTTAATGACAGAGGTATTTTTCTATTTCACCACTTCGACGGTTTCATTATTGCCCTTGTTGATACCATCCACTTACTGGATAATTAGGCTTTTTATGTCTCATGAAAAGGATAACTTTGTTTTGAACATTTACTTTTCAATAAATAAAACTTAAATTCCAGAGTGGTAGTATGTACAATGTTTATTTTCTGCAAGTTGAACTTCTACTTTCTTTGTGTTTATGTAACAGTAATGGATAATAAAAGCCAACATTTATTGGGCACTTACTGTACTAGGCACTAAGTGTTTTACGTGCAGTAACTCCTTTGGTTATCACAACAGACCTAGGAAGTAGGAACTATTACTAATTCAGTTTTACTGATAAGAAAACTGGGGCACAGAGAGTTCAGGGAGCTTGCTTGGTGTTACACAGCTAGCATGTCAACGGAGCTGGAGCTTTGAGTGCGGGTCGTTTTGTTCCGTAGCAGGCCATACAGAATTTTGATAAGAGAATGATTTCTGTTATGTACCTATTTTCATTTTTGCACATCAATTTGTTATTCCACTTATTCATGCACTCATTGGTTGATTCTTGTATGTGTCCTCTCTGGAGATTGAACCTGCGTCCTTGGAGTATTGGGGTGATGCTTTAACTGACTGAGCCACCCAGCCAGGGCTTCAAGTATACTGCCGTGTAAAAGTCATTCTCATGTCTGCCTCTGAAGATTTTGAGCCAAATGTACAGAATCTGGAGGTTTTTGAGATTATAGATTGTTTTTGTTATTAAATACTTTTTTAGCATGCAACCTGCCCCTCCCCTTTATATACAAAACTAATACATATTCTTTGCAAAAACCTCGGCAAACACAGAAAAGTAGAAACAAAACTAGAATAACCTGTAATTCTACCACTTCAACCTATTATTCTTTCTGGTAACTTTTAAATATTGTGCTGTTCTTGGGTACTCATTTACATGTGGTAGATCACACCTACCTATTTACCTTAGCTCTTTCTCAAAATTCCACCAAAAAGGGGGTAAGGGGATTTTAAAAGGATATAAATCCAATAGGGCTGAGGAGCGCAAGAGGAGACTCTAACAGAAGTTTTTGGAAGCTGGAAGGCAGTTAGGCAGATCCTGGCCGACAGGGCAGCGTCAGCCCAGCAGGAGGGCGGTTCGGCACCCAGCAGTGCGGAACACCGGAAAGGCTGCGGGGTTGGGGGCGCCTGTGGAAGTGGGGCCCTGCGTGGGCTGAAACCAGGGCTGACTGCCAGTCTGTGTGGGATGTATTTATATGCCTCGATCGTCTTCCCCACTCCGCCCGGTTGGGCACCGTCTAACTGGGGATCGATTCTTTGTAGAGCTAGAATCAGAAAACATTAAGCAATGAAAAGGTTGAGATGGGGAGAATGAGTGGAAGTTTACATCGTGAAGAGTGAGACTTCTAGGCTTCTCCTGCTAGGCCGATAGTTTGTTGGCAACTAGTTTACCCTAAGTTGAAGGTTGGAGTTTTGTTTCTGGAGAAAGTGACTAAACAACAAAATCCAGATGGGTGACATTTGGGACTCTTCCAAGGAGTGAGTGCAGGCCCGGCATCAAGCTCCCAGGGGTGACAAGCATCTTACTGCTTTACCCTTATTTGTAAGCAGATAACCAAGTATCGCTAGGCTTTTGGAGAAAACTGCTTAACAAGAAAGATCAAAAGAAGCAAAAAGAACTCAAAGGAAACAAAATTCAGTGATCAGTAAAGTCCCAATCGATACACTTGGTATGATAAAGGAGATGCTGCATCTGTCTAACAGTGTGCCAGTCAGAAAGGCTCCTCAGCCCTCGCCAGCTGGCTCGGCTGGTTGCGGCTGGTTGCAGCGTCTGTCCCGGGCACTGAGAGGCCGTGGGCTGGATCTCGGGCGGGACACTTACAGGAGGCAACCAATCGATACTTGTTTCTCGTTCTCTAAGAGCAATGAAAAAAATGTCCTTTTTTAAAATTTAAAAAATAAAATAATAAAAGACTGTTCAACCAACAAAAAGAACTCATGAATATTAAAACGAATTAGCAGAATGAAAAATTCAGTAGAGTTAAAAGATTAAATTTAAAGAATCTACAAGAAAGTAGAATGAAAAGATAGACCATAGTTAAGAAAAAATAAAATTAGCAGGTCATTCTGGAAGGACTAATATAAACTATACTTGACTGTTGAGTTAGGTGTGGGTTAGAGGTTACCAACTGCCTGTACAGTTTAAAATCCATGTAAAACTTTTGACTCCCTTTAAAACTTAACTGATAGCCTGCTGTTGACTAGAAGCCTTTTGGTTACATAAAACAGTTGACTACTCTTGCATACTTTGTATGTTATATGTATTATGTACTGTATTCCCATGTAAAATAAGCTAAGGAAAAGAAAATTATAAAGAGAAAATACATTTGCAGTGTTTATTGAAAAAAAATCTGCGTTTAAGTGGACCTGCGTAATTCAAACCCGTGTTGTTCAAGGGTCAGTTGTATAGATAAAAAGGACAGAGGAAAAAGAAGAATTTGCAAAGTAATTAAGAAAATTTCCCAAATTCGAAGAGAGTAAGTTTTCAGACTGAAGAGAACTACTGGCCTGCCCCCTATGATGAATGTCAAAAGATTTGTGCAAAAGCATATATCGTCATGAAGTTTTAAATCAGTGAGGATAAAGAGGAAATCCTACAAGCTTCCAATGTGGGTGGGGAGTAGAGACATGGTTTAAACACGAGCATCAAAATCAGAAATGGCATTGACTTCCCAGAAATAACGCTGGAAGCTAAAAGAGGGAACATTGCTTCTTAAATCTGAGGGAACATGATTTCTACCCTAGAATTTTCTGTGTAGTCAAACTAAATCAAGTGTGCATGTAAAATAAAAAGTTATTTCCAACATATGGAGTCTCCAAAGCTGTGTTATCTCTTAACACCTTTTCTCAGGAATAAGAGGGGTGTTCACCACCAGAATAAACTAAGAGAGAAGATACAGGGCTCAGAATGTAGAGAGGAGAGAGGCAAAGGGAGGCCTGGCTCTCCAGCTGTGAGGCGGGCTCCGCATCCACAGGTTGGAGCAGGACGGTAGAGGAGCGTCTCTTAGGAAAAATGAAGTGAATAGAACAGTTGATATTTGAATTGGCAGAAAGTTAACCTCTGTGGAAAATGGGGATGAATTAGTGATAGCGAATGACATGAAATGAAATAGTTATTAACTCCGCCAAAAAGGGATAGTTGTACACGAGAGGAAATGGAATTTAGTTCCCCGATGCCCTGTTGTCCGTGTGGAAAGCATGTCTATTAGGAGAGCTGCGGGCAGAATTCCCTTCCTGGCAGAAGGGTGTCGGGGGCGTGCCTGGGTCGCTGTTCACTGGCTGCATCGCTTCCTTCTGGCAGATACTAGGCCGCCAGGACGGAGTCCTGCAGGACTGGGTCATCGACGACTGCATCGGGAACTGGTGGAGACCGAACTTCGAGCCGCCTCAGGTCGGTCAGCGCCCGGGTGTGTTTGCTGGGCTTTCGGGGAGTAGGGAACTGACCTAATTCTAGCCATTTGAAAAGATTATGTTAGGCTTTGACTTGAAACATCCTTTTTAATCTCCTGAGTTTAGATAAAAAATGAAAAAGCCAAGCATTTTTTTCTTTGAAAGGAAAATTTCAAATATATTCAAAAGTAGAGGAAATAGTAAAACTAAACATATCCTCGTAACTGTCACCCACCTTCAGCTGTTAACAGCTCATTGTCAAGTTTCGTCAGCCCCTCCCCCCTCCCCATTCCCCCTGCCCTCACTTTAGATTGTTATGAAGCAAATCCATGATAGAATTTCAGTTGTTAATATTCCAGTGTGCATTTCTAAAAGAGAGGGATTTTTTTAAAAAAAAACCACAGTACTATTTATTACAATAGTAAAAAAAAGAAATAATTCCATAATGTCATTAAACATGTAGTCACTGTTCACATATCCTTTATAGTTTCACATTTGGTTATTTTGTTTTTAGAATTTGTTCAAATTAGGATAGTCTCTTAAGTCTTTTTTACATCTACAGGTTAGTTCCCCATCTTTCTTTTTCCCCTTGTAGTTTATCTGTTAATGAGCACAGGCTGTTTAAAGCCCTCAGTGCTTGCGTTGCTGGCTGCATCCCCTGTTGTCATTGTGTTTGGGAGGCGATCCCCAGAAGCGGCAGGATACGGGGAAGGGGGACCAGAGGCCACAGAAGTCACAAAAAGGAACATCGTTGATCTCATCACAGCTAAGGGCGCCAGGAAGGGTCCTGCCGAGGACTGGGAGGGACCCTGCGGAGTGCACCTCGGAACTGTCCGTAGGAGGGACGGAAGGCCCTGGCTTTGTCCCCAGTGAGGCGAGGGGTGCGTTAACTGCTTGCACTTTGACGCTGAGTCTGAGCGTTAGCTGAGCGGCTTTCCAGGGCCTTGGTAGCGCCTTGAGGCGGAAGAGTAGAGTGGACCAGAGGCAGCACCTGGGGGTGCGGGGGGCTTTTCAGCCCTTCCCGACACAGCCGCCCTGCAGTCTGAGCTGGAATGAGAAACTGATGAGAGGTACAAAAAGCATCTGTTTCAGTGACCTTTTAAAGTGTCATTTGACCTCATGGATTTTAAACATGTTTGATGTATTTTATAATCCATTGTAATAACTAGTGTTACTGGTGCGTAAATTTTCCTGTCTTTGGCCAGTGGGCTACTTGAAAAGAGATGCTGAATTCTTATGACAGGGTTCCATGGCTTTGATAGCTTCTCTGCATGACAAGACGTTCCAGGTCAAGAATTGCACAGAATGTCGGCCAGTCATGAGGTTGTTCTGCCTGTCCTCTTTCTTGTGACTCCCCAGTGGCGCTGAGGGAGAGGGCGGTAAGGTGTGATGGCAGCTGGCGCTGGCGACCTGAGAACTGTGTTGGCTTAACGGAAGCAGAGTTCCATCTGGAAATGGTGTTCCTGGGCCAGGAATGCACAGAGCAGCTATTGCAGTCGTATTTTGAACATTCCTTGGTATAACTGGAAAATGCTCAGTAATAACCCAGTTCTCCAGGCTACTTTCTGCGCACTCCCCTTCAGGTCCCCTCCCAGGAAGGGGTCGTAGGACAATTGCCTTAAGTCACTGAACCCATGTCTTGGCTCTGCCAGTCTAAGATACAGCACAGGAGTTATAGCGAACGTGGAGCACTGGTTCGGTGTCAGTGGGAAGAGAGCACACACGATCTCCCTGTCTCAGTCTGTGGGAGTCTGTGTGAGTGCAGCGGGCTATGCACCAAGGCGAGGGCTGTGGAGAAGAGGCTGGGAAGGAAAGGGGCGCGCATCCTGAGTAGAAGGAAATGGGGTGATGCTGGGCGGTGTGCTTTTGGGAACTTTTGTTGTATCCACATCAGGATTCTAGAAAATTAAACTTTGTAATGATATTTTTTAAAAAAGCACTATTTAATATCAGACTTCATTGTTTTAAATTTCTTAAGCTGTAAATAAGTTCTGTGTATACCTATTGTCTTGAACGGTTGAATAATTCACTGTTGTTTCGTACTTATTAAAACATTTCTTTATTAGTAAATAGAAGACTAGAAAGGAGTCTACTTCTCTCAGCAGTTTGCACTGTATTGGGGGATAAACATGTAAAGAAATAAAGCCACAGGATACATTTTAAAATAGAATTGTGTTGGGATTATGGGGAACTTGGTCTCAGAGGGATGATATTTGGGTTTAAGGTCTGAAATGGGAGAGGTGATAGAGGTGTGGCGGTGTAAGGGATGTCTTGGTAACAGCAGATTATTCTCGTTGTTTCAGTATCCATATATTCCTGCACATATTACAAAACCGAAGGAACATAAGAAGCTGTTTTTGGTTCAACTTCAAGAAAAAGGTAAGTTATTTGTTTTTGAATGCAGCCATCTAAAAACATTTGTGGAGTAATTTCAAGGATACCTCTGTGTTTTTTTATTAAGGTTTTTTTAATTTTTGAATTTATCACAACATTAAAAACATATACCATGTTTATACAGAATTACTTAAGTTTTTCTCATAGATGTGCCAGTCATACACTACAGGGTGGAAATTAAGTGTAGCTAGAGCCTAAAGTACCAGATTATTTTTAATAACTGTTTAGCTTCTGGTATTGATTTTCACATTGGAATAAACTGAAAATTGTAGGAGAGAGGTGAATTGAAATTTTTAGAGTAGCATCTTTAGGCTTGTTGTGCATTTTAATAACATATGGTGCTCTTGGTTGTTAATAGCACAGATCTCTTTAGCGAGTCCGTTTCGAAGTTCTTACTATGAACTTTGCTTAAAATACAGAACCAAAACGTATCAATGAGCAGTATTTTCTCCACAAATGTTTCCCAGATGTAAAACTGAAGATTACAAGTGAAGCGAAAGCCATGATTATATAAGGAAATAGAGAAAATGAATACTGTTTTGTTTTGTTGTAGCCTTGTTTGCTGTCCCTAAAAATTACAAGCTGGTAGCCGCACCGTTGTTTGAATTGTATGACAACGCGCCAGGATACGGACCCATCATTTCTAGTCTCCCTCAACTTTTGAGCAGGTACGCAGTGTTGAACACTTGTGGTTGATTCATTTGCCCTGCCAGATTTAAAATACTCCGAGCCCCTTGAGGAGGGATAGTTCGTGAATTTAGGTCTTTGAGGAAGGTAAGGCAATAGATGGACCCGTAGGTCACGTGAGAGTCATAGATAAAACATGACCGACCAAAAGTGGCCCTGGCCTGTGGCATGACATTCTGGTATTTGTGGAAGTGTTCTTCTCTGGATGTGATCCTCTTAGTTAGGTTTGAAGTCTGCATTTAAAGAGAGATGGTGAAATAATAGGCCGTAGTGGACAGTAAATATGAAGGGAGTTACCTACATAAAAAGGTGGAGATTGAATCTCTTGGTGTAACATATTTTCTTTCCTTTCTAGAACCTACTGTATATAGGCCCAAATTGGGGCATGTGGGATTAAGTCCTGATTTTGTACATGGAGTTTGATATATTTTTTAAGGTGGAGTGATGAGAAATGAGTTTTTTAGGTTGAATCATACTGGTGGAGCCCCTTAGAGCCAGCCACGGCTAGGATTTGCTGACTCGCAGGGTGGTCAGGAACACAGATTCTGGGTCAGTGTTTGGGTTTGATGATCACCTTCAGCACGTCGTAGCAATGACCCCAGGCAGAGGGTTACGCCCGTTTGCCTCTTTCTTCATCTGTAAATGGGGGTGGTAGTCCCCACTTCATAGAATCATGAGAAATAAGTGAAATAACATATAAAGTGCTTATACTGGTGTTAGGCACCTGGTAAGAGCTTAATAAATGTTAGTTTAAAAATAATTCCAGCAGTGACTTTGCTTTCTGTGAAAGCTAGTTGAGTAGAATTGGTCTTTCTCTTTTGTTACACTCATCAAACTTCATGTCTTAACTCCTCTGCTTGGTCTGCTGATGGGTTACAAATCGAAGAATGGGATATGGGAAAAAGGCACATTACTCATTTATTTAAACACCATCTGTCAGGTCATAAATTGTGCTGAGTGGTCAGAATACAATGAAGTGTAAAAAACTTTTCTTTCCATCAGGGAATTTATTAGTGGGTAATCAATCAAATTTAGACTTTCTTTTGTCTGTAATTATTCAACAGCATTGTTATTTAATGTGTAAGATGTAACAGGTGAGAGAAAGGTGTTTCTTGGTGTAGAAAATGCCAAAACATGTCAAGAGAAGGTAGAAATGTCTAAATAAATTTCTTTGTCATTTCAGGTAGAAACTACATAAATAATATTGTTTTTAATAAAGCTGTTGTTCTTTTTAAAATTCAGGTTCAACTTTATATACAACTGAATGCCTGCACAGGGGAGAAGTAAAGAAGCCGTCTCTGTGAGCACAGCTCTGCCCAGTACAGAATACACATAGTAGAAAATTGTTGTGTTTTTTTTTATCTCTTTCCCAGACCCTCAATTGCCTCCTCCTCTCTATTGTTTGAAGAGTAAAGTTGACCTGAAGAACTAGATAGTAGTGTAGACACATGTGGTAATGTTTAACTCACTTTTGTTTCTACTCATACATTTTTGTACATTAAAGAAAGTGGACTTCTTTCCATTTGTTTTTTTTTTTTAATTTCACATTCAACTTGAACAGTTCTTATACATGAGGATCATTTTTTCCTCGCCCCCAGGCTGGTGCAGGTTCAGGGACAAGGGCCGGGTTGGGTCGGCCGAGTTTATGGGACATCGGCTCTGATGCCACTCCGGGGGCACACTCCCAGGCCGCGTCAGAGACCTCTGTGATGAAGATTTTCTGTTACTTTTGGGAACTAGATTAACCTGAATGAGTCCCAGGTGTAGCTCCCGTACCACACTCTGCGCTCTGATGAGTTGTGTTTGGAAGAACTCCCAGGAGGCTCCTGCCTGGTACATTCTGTGCTGGTTCGGTCGGACCTTACTTTACAAGCAGTAGACCTCACCACGTGGGAAACCATTAAGGTGGACTAGGTCTGGCAAAGTCATGGGGAATGGTATATACAGAGACAGATCTGTAGTTCATTTCAGGGTTTTCTTCATATAATGAGGGTGTTAATTGTGCTCTTCTGAATTCTGGTTCTTGGTGTTCCGAGGGCCATGGTAAGACGGCAACCTGTGAAGAAAGTTTCTAAAAGTGGGTCAGTTAGGTTTTGAACTCTCGGATTACAAAGTTAGTTATTTCAATGAATTTGAAGTTATATTCATAAAGATGAAAAACTGAATTTAGCAAGTGATACAAAACCTTTTCAAAAATACGTGGGAATAATCTGAAATCTAAGGAAAGGATACAAGATAGGTTGTTGTGAGCCTAAGAGGAAAAAAACCCCCCACATTTTAAAAACTTTTAAAAATATTGCTAAATTAGTATCAGATTTAAAGGACTAAAAAAACGTATCTGAGGGCAAAGGAGTGTGCTGGCTGTGCCACTGCCTAGCAGTCGAAACGCACTGTGTGCGCCTTGCTACAGGCTTGGTGGCGGCAGGTCTACTGCGAAGGAGATCTTGCAAGACACAGCTACTTGAAGAAGATAGATTGGTACATAGTTAAGTTTTTAATAGAAATGGACTTGATTAGTTCTCACAACTTTATGGTACTGATCACAGGGCTATTCCCCTGAGCGTCGGGTGATGTGAAAGGTGTATCATGAGTTTTTTCCCTGTTTAGACCTGAGAAAGTCAGACCGAGAATGCCTGCGAAGATTCATGCATGAACAAGTTCGCTAGTTGAGGTCCTGTCAGACTCACATCGTTGCGTGTCAGGTCGTGACTGACTGGGCTCCTGTTCAGATAGCAGGTACACGCTGCACTGCAGGACCAAAAATGACTAGCGTTTTCTTTGAAAGAGCCACCAGTTCTGTGGATAGTTCTCCTTTAAGGGCTCAGTCCTGTCCTTTGGTTTACATTAGCGTATTACTAATTTATTACGATTTTATTGGTTGGCTCACTGATTAGCGAGTCATCGCCGGGGAAGGAGATAGCTTGGTCCAGTCCACCTTCCATGATTGTTTCTGGAATCCAAGTGAAAAGCTACCGTGACCATATTTCAGACCCGAGAAGCTCTTGCCATTTGGGGTGGGGGGAAATAGGGGGGCTTTTGGGGGGTATGATTTATAAAGTGTTGTCAGTAAAGGAGTTGAAGAGTCATGTGATTTGACGTGACGCGTACTTTGTAACTTAAGCTTTGACCTAGAACTTCTTTTTTGATTACTGCTTTCCAGTACAAGTGCTTGGATGAATCATCCATATGCTGGGACCTCGGTGAGAAAAACCTTTGATTTCAGCTGGCTGGGTTATAACCTTGGAATGAAAGAGGTCTGGTTTTCAATGTGAAATTCATGACACACACATACAAATTTTTAAAACTATTTTTGAACTGATCAGTTGTAGTTGTAGCCCAACACTGTTATTCTGGTTCCTGGAAGGAAATAGTGAAGTTCAAATCTGATGCATTAGAAGAGGGTGCGAGGGTGCTGTTCAACACTAAGGTCTTTGATAAATAAGTTCTTGTCATGCTGCTTCAGGAACTAACAGTTTGAAATTGTGCATTCCAATTCTCTACATGTTAAATACTGAATAGTTTTTAAATCAGCTCTCAATTAACTGACATATTTTGGATGGCCTTCTGTGTTCCAGATTTGTTTATAAATGAGAATGCTGTTTTGTATTCTAGAACTACATTTACATTGTTATTTTCCCTGAGTAATCCAAGTAGGGAGTATTTTATATAAAACTACTAAATGGCACTGGGAGACATCCAGTAGGTGAGGGGAAAAAAACAAACATTTTACTCAAATGTCTTAAATCATATTTAGTTAGCATTGATATCCCTTTGAGGAAAAGTGAAATTTTTTTCCAAAGTGATGAAGACTTGTGATTTTTTTAAAAAGGTAGATAATACTTAGAATGGCATATGATAATCTATGAATTTGTACTTTTAACAGCGGATCTGGATTTTTATCATTGTCTTACCTTATAACTAGTATTGTGTAGTTCAGTTACTACTTTGGATATTTAAGAGTTCCATTAAGTTAGCATTTGATTGGCTAAAGTAATTAAATTAATTTTTTTCTTTTATGATTAATTAGAAGTGAGAGGTAGAGGTCCTCTAGCATCAGCAGGTTGGCAAGCAGTTTAAAATTCTCTTCCTTAAATGATGTGGCTCTTACGCTCTCAGGTTTTTAATGACTGTTTCTTAAGTAACTTCTCAGTCGCTGAGATGAAATGCTTGGAGTCGCATTTCCATGTTGGAGTCCCTCAGACTTCACGTTTTTATGAGTTCACAGTCTTGGGGACATACGCCCCATCACTATGACTGCTGCAGAGTGTGTGCAGTTTGTATGTCGCACGGCCAGACAGGGCGTAGTGGTTTTTGAATGTGAGGCAACTCAGCTTCTGTAGCATAAGGTTTCTTTCATTTCCTATAATTATTCCACTTGTTTTCTATCACTTCTTCTTTTGGTTAAACCGAGTCATTTCAGTTTCCCTTTATTTAAATATGTGATGAGAAACATGATACTGTACTTTCCCCTTGAGCCATAATACTGTACATCTTCCTATTAGCTTATATTTATCAAGCTTGTTTTTGTGAAAAACTTAAGTCTAGATGAAGTCAGTTTAGGTGTAATTTGTATTTTAGTGATGGGTTGTATTGCACGACTAGAGATAAATTGGGAAAATGTATTATCCTGTTCTGTTGAGGGCAAGATTGCTACATTTATAAACTTAAACTTCTGGTTACTGTGTACACATCCTAGAGTACAGGCATCATTTATAGTTGGGCTTGGAGAATTTTTCTCCTATTAAGTTTTCTCGTATAAGTTTATAGAAACTATATAAAAAACTGTTTGAAGTTTTGGTTATATTTTTATATTTGTAAAGCAAAAGTTTGATTAACATGGTCACTGTTCTTTTTAATTTTATTTTATTGTCATTTCAATTAAAAAAAATATATAAAATGACGACTCTGATTTCATGTGCGGTTGCCAGCCTTAGCACACCGTTAGACACCCTTCAGTGGCCGGGCCGTCCGGAGGGAGGCAGCTCGGCGCAAGGGCAGCGCCTGCAGCCCCGGGGCGCCCGCGCTGCTGCCCCGCGCTCCTCCCCGGTGCGCGTCCGGGGTGTTGGCAGATTCAGAACCCTGCGACCTGGGGGTCCTGCGGGCATGGAACCTGAAGACTCATTTAGCGCTTGCCACACAATTGTGTAAACTGTGTTGTCACTGGGGACTCGGTTTCCTTATCTGTAGAACATTGACTCCTATAGTTTTTTTTTCCTCAAACTTGCCTGGAAGTCATGATGTTCTCTGACACCGTGCTTACCGTTTATGTATTGATAATACTGTGTAAGTTAATTTCAGCATCTTACCATATTTTGCTGTATACAGTGCACTCCTGTGGATACTCCTCACCCACGTTTCTTAGCCCAAGCTTTCAGGAAAAAAATCTTTTAATTTTTTTTCTTTTCTCTCTCCCCTTACTCTCCTCCACCCTGCACTGTTGCTCCCCCCTTAGTTCATGTCCATGGGTCATACAGACAAGTTGTCTTCTCCATTTTGTATACTATTAACATCCTCCTGCCTATTTTGAACCTACTATTTACGCTGCTTATTCCCTGTACCTTTTCCCCCACTCTTCCCTGTCCCCTCTGATCTCCATTTCTTTGATTGTTTCTATTTCAGTTACTTGCTTTGATTTTTGTTTTTGTTTGGTTTTTTTAGGTTCAGTTGTTGATAGTTGTGAGTTTGTTCTCATTTTACAGTTCAGTTTTTGATCATCTTTTTTTTAGATAAGTCCCTTTAACATTTCACATACTAAGGGCTTGGTGGTGATGAACTCCTATAACTTTATCTGGGAAGCACTTTATCTGCCCTTTCATTCTGAATGAGAGCTTTGCTGGACAGAGTAATCTTGTATGTAGGTCCTTGCCTTTCATGACTTTGAATACTTCTTTCCAGCCCCTTCTTGCCTGCAAGGTTTCTTTTGAGAAATCAGCTCATAGTCTTATGGGAACTCTTCTGTAGGTAACTGTCTCCTTTTCTCTTGCTGCTTTTAAGATTCTCTTCTCATCTTTAATCTTGGGTAATGTAATTATGATGTACCTTGGTGTGTGCTTCCTTGGGTCCAACTGCTTTGAGACTCTCTTGAGTGTCCTGGATCTCTTGGAAGTCCATTTCCTTGGCCAGATTGGGGAAGTTCTCCATTATTTTTTCAAGTAAGTTTTCAATTTCTTGCTCTTCCTCTTCTTCTGGCACCCCTATGATTTGGATGTTGGATTGGTTAAGTTGTCCCAGAGGTTCCTAAGTGTCTCATTTTTTTGAATTCTTTCTTCCTTCTGTTCTGGTTGAATGTTTATCTCTTCCTTCTGATCCCAGTCGTTGATTTGAGTCCCGGTTTCCTTCCCTTTACTGTTTGTTGGTTCCCTGTATATTTGTTTCACTTTGCATAGCTTCACTTTTTCCTCTATTTTGCGAACATACTCAACCCATTTAGTGAGCATCCAGATCACCAGTGTTTTGAACTGTGCATCTGATAGGTTGGCTGTCTGTTCATCGCTTAGTTCTACTTTTGGAGCTTTGATATGTTCTTTCATTTCGGCCATATTTCTTTGTCTCAGCGCACCTGTTACCTTGGGAGGCGAATCCCTGGTTACCTTAGGGATTCACCAGGGTGGGGCAATTCAGGTCACTATGCTGTGAGGCTGTGTGAGGGAGCGGTCCGAGAGGGAACAATGCCCCTTGCTTGGCTCTTGGTCGGCTTTCAGTCACTCCTCCTGCGACCCACAAGCAAATTGAGCCATTCTGGTGCTGATTCCTGGGTGGGTGGGTTTGCGTATGTCCTAGGACCCCATTGGTCTCTCCAGCAGACACTCCTGTGAGGCTGGGAGTTTCTTCTGCTGCTGCAACCCCCACAGGTGTTTACCTCCAGCGGTTTTGAGGCTTTTCTTTTGCTGCACTGGAACCCTGGGTTGCGGGTCTGTTTCGCTCCCCCGCTCTCCAGCTGTTCCTCCAGATTTACCTGCTGCAGGTGTGGGACTGCCCGGTTTGGCAGCCGCTGCGTAGTCCACCTGGTCCTCCAGCTGCTGCCTTGCCATGTCCTCTCTGTCCCGGCTGCTCGTCTCCACCCCTCCTACCAGTCTGGATGAAGGTTCCTTCTTTAGCTCCTTGGTTGTCGGACTTGCATTCTGTTTGATTTTCTGGCAGTCCTGGTTATTTTTTGTTTTAAAATTTGTTGTCCTTTCGGTTACACAAGGAGGTAAAGTATATCTACCTACACCTATGTCTCCATCTTGGCTGGAAGTTGTTTTAATTTTTTAATTCAACTATTTATGTTTAGATACTTTTTTTTATATTATAAAGGAATTTTAGCATTTATTTTTGAGCATATTATGGTATAATAAATTTTATATAACAAATAATTACAAAACACAACAGATACAAGGTATTTCAGGTACTACCCATGTATAATGCACATCCTTATTTTTCCCCAAAAAGTTTGGGCAAAAAAGCATGAATTATACATGGCAAAATATGGTAAATAGAAACAATTCACCAAAAATATGAGAATACTATGTATGGTAAAACCATAGCCTTGAAGGCTTCATATCTGAACAAAAGTTGAACAAAACCTGCTAAAGTTATTACAAAGTTCTGAAAGTGTTACTAGTGCATTTTAGAGCAGACACCAGAGCTATGCGAAATTATGGGGGGAAAAAGCTAAACATTGAAATATACCCTTTAGCTTAGTTTTTTCCATACAAATGAGAAGTTGGTTATTTCCCCTCATCTGCTGGATATTGCGGCCCCACTGGTCAAACCAGAATTCCATGGGAGTTTGTCGAAGGCTACTGGATTAGACCAGCGAAGTTCGTGCGCTAGGATATTGAGAATCCTAACAAAACAGCCTGTCTCAAAGCATGGTGAACATCAAATGGGATCACGACTATGAAAGTTCAAATATTTTTAAAATGAAAACAGCAACAATATATCTAGGTATAAATCTTACTTACCCCACATAAACTCTGGTTTGCCTGAAATGACACATTTCCTTATTTCCCTTAAACCAAATCAGCCACCATCTTACAGAGATGCAGGCAGGTCAGGTTCTCAGTCACTGGGCGGGGGGAGGTGCGGGGGAGGGCTACCCAAGGCTCACAAGAATCAATCCAGATGGCATAAATGGGACTCTGGAATGAAGGTGGAGGTGGGGAGAGCTCTAGCCATTGTGGATCCACAGGTACCCCCTTGGCCAAGCTCCCCAGCCCTTCAAAGCCTGGCGCCTGGCCTCCCTGGCCCAGCCTTCCCGGGCATACTATTCATCCCTTCTGTGCCTTGCCTCCTCCCCTGGTCCTCTCATGGCCTAGGATCTAATACAAAGAACCAGAAACATTGGTTGACTTTAGCAGGTTAGGTAGTGCCCTTGCAAAAAACAAAACAAAGCAGAAAACCTTTAGGGAAGGATGTGCAAAGGCATGGCCACCTTCTTGGAGTGAGAGGGGAAAGAAAGTTGGTAGAACAAATGCTAATATCCTAGTAAACTATGCAGACACGAACCTTTAAACATACAAATAAGAATTATATAGTGGGTTAACTTCAACTATTCTCTCATTGAATCTTCAGAAAGTTTAAGCTGCTAAAACTTTTCCATTAATTTAGACTATAATTCTTACGTAGTCAGAACTGAAAATAAAGAGTTGCTATTAAACATTTACAAAGTTTTTCCAGAAACTGGTTGTCTAAAGCTTTTCTAAACTTAGAAAGTAGTGATGACATAATTCCAGAGTAGAGCACTTTGAAATGTAGGATGGTGGGCTATTGTCTGTCATACAGCGAGGGCAGACCTAGGGCCACAGTTCCTGAGGGCAGCGGGACAAATTTGGTGTGGTATTTTGTAACGGTATTGTGACTTGGATTGAATATAGATCATCTGATAGTCTGGTTTAGAAATTACAGGGGCTGAGATAAAGTAGAACACTTAACAGTACTTCCCTGGACGACGACTATCATTTTTCAAAATAAAGCTTTATTTTACCGGTAAAGGTGAAAGTTCAGCATTTTAATCAAATGGCTGTGGGTAGAGAACCAAAGAGAACTGAAGTCTAATATTCGTACAGGCCTCATATAAAAAAGTGTGTGTATGTAGGAACCACTTGCCCCCGTCCCTGGCAAAAGGGGAACTGTTGTGTTCCATCACGGGCCCGTTAGTGGGGTGTTTCTAAAATTTCTAAAGTGGATGGCAATAACCTTGAGAGATCTTATTTTGTTTTCTAATGAACAGATGTTTAGAATTAGAATATTAGGCATAAAAGAGACCTTGAAAATAATTTAGTCCTTTTGAAAGTTTGTAAGATTTGACACAGCATTTTGCTGTGTATCATGTGCCCCTGCACTTCAGCACTACCCGTGTATACTGCACATCCTTAGTACTAGGTGTGTGTGACACACATCCTTCTTTTCCCCTAAAAAATGTGGGGGAAAAGTGTGCATTATACACAGCAAAGTATGGTACTTACTAGTATCTGCTGTGGGCCAGGCACTGTTACAGGCTTTGGGGATACAGTGAAAAGTAAAATCCCCAAGGTGACACATCTGCTTGGTAGCACATGTCTTATAATGGCTTCATTGAGCTATAATTCACATATTGAGATATACCTCATCATTTTAAATTGTGCAAGTGACTTTTAGTACATTCAAAGTTGTACAACCATCGCCACAATTTTAAACATTTCCATCACTTTAAAAAGAAATCTATACTTAGCTTGCCCAGTTCCCTCATGTCCCCTTCCCTAGGCAACCATTAATTTACTTTTGGCATCTCTAAATGTATTTGTTTGCCTATCCTGAACATTGCACATAAATGGAATCACACAACATGTGGCCTTTTGTCTGGGCTGCTTTCCCTTAACGAATTTTCAGGGTTTGTGCAGGTTGTAGCATGTGTCAGTATTTCACTAGTTTTTATGGCTGAGTAAGATTCTACTGTATCCTTTATTTATGGATTCATCCCTTGGACATTAGGGTCGTTTCCACCCTTTGGTTAGTACAATAATGCTGCAATCAACATGTGTGTACAAGTTTTATGCAGACGTATGTGTTTTCATTTCTTCGGGTATACACCTAGCAGTACAATTAACTGCTAGGTCAAATGGCCACTCTTAACGTTGAACTTTTTTTTAGGAACTGAGACTATTTTCCAAAGTAGCAGTACCATTTTACATTCCTACCTGGTGTAGGAGGAAACACATTTTTATTTCCTGCACAATCAGGTTTGTTTTAGACTGCTTGAGGCTACCCGTGAAACAGCACAAACTTAATTTTTTATTGGCGACAAATTTAAGACTGGGTTAATCGTCTTTGTTTAGGAGTTAGGTCCTCTATCATTTCCTATTATTCCCATCTGCCATCTGCGGCCAGGGAAGCTGCTAGGTCCACAGGGGTGCCCAGGAGTGACCTGCCTAAAGTGGGGTTAAAGGAAATAAACGGCTGGACGCCTGGTGGCCCAGGTCTCTGCGTCCTGCGGACAGGCCACGCGGCCTGGGCTCCACCGCCCGTCAGCACGGCGGTCGGAGCTGAGTGACGCGCGTCGCCTTGGCCCGGGCCGGTGTCCGTTGGGTCCGCGGCCTGGCCGAGCTGGACAGTCGGCGGAGGATAATGCTGGGTGCTGGGACCCAGGGCCCACAGTCGCGGCCTTCCCAGGGCAGGCGGCGGCGCGACCGCTGGGGGCGGGGGACGGAGGCCGCGCCCTCACGCCCGTCCCGCCTGCACCCCGCTGGAGGCGGCGACCCGCCCCGAGCCCGCCGAGGCTCTTCCGCGCCGGCAGGGGCAGCAGCGGGAGCGGCGCGAGCGTCCAGAAGCGGCCCGGCCCTGCCCGGCGAGGCGGCGGCGGCGCCGGCAGCGACGCCAGAGCCCGTGGGCGCCGTTCACGAGGCCGCCGCAGGGGCCCGACTGCAGCGCGGGGAGGCCTTGGTGCCGGAGGCCGCCGCTGCCGCCATGCCGCTGCTCTTCCTCGAGCGCTTCCCCTGGCCCAGCCTCCGCACCTACACGGGCCTCAGCGGCCTGGCGCTGCTCGGCGCCGTCATCAGAGCCTACCGTGCCCTCAGCCAGCCCGAGGCCGAGGCCGGGCCGGGGCCCGGCGAGTCGGAGCCCATAACGGCCCCGGTGCAGCCAGATCCAGGCGCGGTCGCCCGGCCCAGTGCCGGGGGCCCCGGGGCCAGCGACGTGGCCCAGTACCTGCTCTCGGACAGCCTGTTCGTGTGGGTGAGCGAGGCTGCCCGGGCCGCCGCGGGGAAGCGGGATGGGACGAGGGCCGCCGCGTCACCCATTATGGGGGGGGGGGCGCGCGGGGGGCGTGGCTGGGGCAAAGGCCCCCTCTCGCCCGACCACCGAGTGCGAGGTGGGGGGGGGGGCGGTCTGGGAGCGCCCCGCCGAAAGAGACGGTGAAGTGTTGGGGTGGCGGGTGGGTGGGGAGGAGATCGGGGTGTCGTGAGGAGGGGCGCCCCGAGGCTTGGGCTAGAGGAAGGGGTTGGGATGCGGGGGGCGCGTCTGGGACCGGGGGACGGGAGTCGATGAAGGTTAGGTGTGTGTGTGGCGGGGGAGTAAGAGGTGGGGAACTCTGGGGGACCTCGGGGAGGAAGTCCGAAGACCCCAGAGAGCAGGGTTCCCCACAGGGGAGTGGGCTCGGCGAGTCATTGACCGGCCCTTCCATTACATGGAGTCGTGGAGGGAAGTGGGGAGGCTTTTCTGAGTCTGTGGGCGAGCGGGGTCAGTAAGAGGAGGGCCGGCGGGGCTCCGGTGTCTAGTGTGGGGAACTGGGGGCTTTCGGGTGTGTGGGGGCACTCCTGTTCGGAGAGGGGCCGTCCCCCACAACTTTTGTTGTTGTTGCCCCTTAGTCTGTGTTTGCCCTCTTTGGGCCCAACACACCTACCTTCCTTTCCTGTTGCCTGTACCTGATGATTCACGACTGTTTCCTTTGATGCCTGAAGACGGCAAAATATTGCGAGTCAAGGGGCGGTTCATCATTTCAACTCTGGATTTCTCCTTTTAGTTAGTGTTGCACTAGAGGTGTCTGCCAGTGCAAGGCAAGCACCTTTCAAAAGGCAGAATCGCTGGGTTCGCTTATTACAATAGGTAATTTTCAGGCTGGGCAGATAAACGGTTGTTTTGGCTAAAGGACGCGGCTTCCGCCTGCCCTGGCCTTGAATGCCTCTTACATAAATCCTACGGTGATCGGCGCACTGTTCCAGGATTTAGGTCTGTTGCTCGGGCTTACCGTGGCGTCTTGGGTCTTGTCTCTTTTTGCAAGTTCCCATTTGGGGTTGAGAGTAGGCTGTAAATGACAGAGATTAATATTCCAAGTGTATAGATGATATGCAACTCATTTGTTATAATTAATCCCACTGTGCTTCATCAGGAAGCAGAGGGATTTGTGAACTCTGCGGGGCTGTGGGTTAAGGTCTCCGGTCCTTCCGAGGAAGAGATTAGCAGGAGGCCGCAGGGGTGCAGTCCATTCTTCCTCTTCTGTAGGCCCAGCTGAAGCCTGCAGCACCCAATCAAGAAGAGCTCCACTCGCGTCTCTTAATTTCAGATCTAGTTCTGCATTGAGTTAGCAGGTAAACAAAGTGATGTGAACAGCACTTTTGCCAAATGTTAAGACTACAGCTTTTGCTATATTTTTCAAGTATAGGATAAATAATGGCTTTGAAAAGGAACCCCTATGGTATTTATATAACAAATGCTAGTATCATTTAATGATTTTTCCCTCCTAGGAGGGGTTTTTTTTTTTGTTTGTTTTTTGGTTTTTACAAAACCCATGTTCAGAATTCAAGGTTAACACACCTCTTCATGAAACAAAGCCTGTTTTTGTTTTTTTTTTTTTTTGTTTTTTTTTTTCTGTGAAAATTATTACTTTGAAGAAAGCTTTTCTTCTTAGTGTTTTCAATAGTGGTCTTGCTCTTGCAAGTTTATTATTTCTTCCTGTCTGTTGATAGATAAACTTTTCCTTTCTCGATTGATCTTCTTACTGTATTTTTTTTTCATTGTTTCTCTGTGATTTTCGCGCTCTCACTTGGCCTGCCCTGGTTTACCAGCCCCTCCACGTGTGCACTGTCAATTTTCCTCGTCGCCTGTTACACAGTTCCTGCTTTGGTAGCTGAGTAGGAGTCAGGATCTCAAAGACGCCCTCCGTGGAATAGGTGGCGTTGGACTTTTGTCAGAGTGGATCCTTTTGTGCCCTGCCCAAAGACATTCAGATTCCATTTTTAAAAACCAGGCAAGACAAAACAAAAACGGATCCTTCTGCCAGTTTGCAAATCCTGCTAGCTATTGTTTGACAATTGAAATCTCTAAAATGTATCTTTGTAGAGCACACTGTAGATTCATATAGGTCTGGTGGCATCTCAGGAGGTTTTTGATGAATAAACTCAACTTAAAACCTTTCTAATGAACTATTTGGGCCACTCTGAGGGCATAGCTGTGAACATTCCCCTCCCCCTGACCCTCAAAGGCAATCCGAGGCCCAATTTGATAAATGCTAACAGACATATAAAGAAAATGTGGTGGGCTCTGGAGGAAAGAGGAGCTGGTGCCTAGGGAGGGATGCCTGGAGGGTGGTGTTTGAACCCAGCCCTGGCAGGTGTGTGGGAGCTCAGCAAGCAGCGTGGGGCATTCCAGGCAGAGAAAACAGCCTGAGACCGGTGTGTGGACGGCATGTGCACTGGGGCCCATACACCAGGTGGTGAAATTGAAACTGGCGGATCCTCTGAATCCAGAGTGAGGTCAGGAGGGTGAACAGGGGCCTCAGGAGGTCGGGGAGAAGCCCTGTGTGAGAGAAAGGGAGAGGCGGGCAACCCCTCCGAAGGCATAGGCGTAGTGCCCCAAGTGTGGGCCTCCCGCCGCAGCCTGCTTTATTTTCACTTGGCGCACTTGAGAAATGCAGTTTCTCAGGCTCTGCCTGGGGGTCGGTTTTAGGGAGGAAGATGGATGGAGCCTTACAATCTTCATTTTGATTAATGTCCCAGGTGGTCTTAGGCTCACTGACGGCAGAGACGCTGATGAGGGAGAGGATGGGATGCGGGGCTACCAGCGGATTGTAGAAACCGCGCCTGCTGTGCTCCGGAGTATGGGCCTGCCTTTGTGTGCTCTTCGGTTAGAGTAGAAGTGCAGGGGAGGAGGGGCTGTCACGGGGACCTGATTCTTCAGGGGACGGTCGGTGGCAGCAGTGCGGAAGGTGGATTTATGCAGAATGGGAAGAGGCCAGGAAATGGAGTGACCTTCCTCCTCCCTCCGAGGAAGTCACGCCAGGGGCGCTCTGGCGTGGACAGGAGAATAGTCTGGAGAGGGGGCCTAGGGTGCCTATACTAACAAATACTCAGGCTTGGTGTGGTCACTCTAGAACTTTCTGGAAGTTTCATTTCAGATTAGGTTTTATTTGTTACTCATTTCTAGCCTTATTTTACGTTTTTTTCAGATGTCCCTTCCATTAAAGTACCTCTTGATTCACTCCATGATTGTTTTAAATTGTTTAGGTGTTTTGGCTTTCCCACTTCTTTATTCTTCCTCATTATTTTTGTTATTCTTTTTTTTCCTCTCTTTTTCTTTTTCTTTTTATACAGACTTGCTTCTAAAACTGTGGGAGGGCATGGTAAAATGGAGAAATAGAAATAGGAAACAAGTGTTAAGGTTCTGACTTAATTATATGCAAATCAAATAGTTTAAATAGAAGTTTCAGGGCAAAAACACCAGAAACAAAAATGGATAAAAGCGAGCTGACCATTCAGTGCAGAGACTGGCAAACTGTGGGGGCCCGTTAGGCCCAGCCTGTTTTTGTCCAGTCTGTCAACTCATGATGGCTTCACAGTTTTAAAGGAAGAATCTGTGACAGAGAGTGTGTGGCCCCGAGCATTTACTAACTGATACCCCACTAGGGGACAGCCTGGGGACTCTGCTTTACCCACCGCACCTTCACCTGATTATACAACTTCAGAACTGAAGGGAATTCACTAGGTTTGAGTCTTTGTAAGTCGAATATTCCAAAGAAAATTAGAGAAAAATGTTAGCTCAGTAAAATATTGGGGCAGCTGAAGAAAAAGACTAACCTTATGAATAATAGGATATCAGCCTCACTCAACAACTTAAAAATACAGAAAAACTCTCCAGCGAGGGGGAAGGAGCCTTCTATTTGATCACTGCTAGATGCGTCCTGAGTGCTTTGTGTACATCATCTCATTTCTCTCCCTGCTGAAAAGAGGAATACAAGTGTAAGGGCAGGGAGGGTGCCTCTTTGCATTTTATTGGCATTTTGTACTTGTCCCTGGGAGCCTGCAGAGGGGTCATATATTGCAGTTGTCCTTAAAGGGAGGAGACAGACAAATGGTGTGTCAGCGCCGGTGTGAAGTAGGGGACTAAGACATGTCCTTATTCGTCATGGCCTTGCAGCAGTTCCTGGTTGTTTAATCACATTCATCACAAGCTCATAAATACTGCCCCTTGGTGGCCAGCACTTTACAGGATCAAAAACACCTCCAGAGTCACACATGGATCAATGGGTGAAGCCGTTTGTTATCAGCTTCTACTCTTTTCCTCACAGGCCCAACTGTCTTGTAATTTAGTTTTTCTTTTCTCAGAACAGGAGAACCATTCTGGGAGGGAAGTTTTCTTTAGGGGCCTTGGGGTAAAGGCCTGTACGCCTGACTAAGTAGGGGCTCCTCGAGTCGGCGTAATCCGACCCGTTCTGTTACAGGCTGTTCAGGGACTTGTTTTTACTTTGTGTAGACTAATAAAAAAAAAAATAGCATTTGGTAAGGCTTTTAAAGACTATGACTTAAAGTTTTTTACAGTGTTATAGATAGAGAAACTTTTCCCAGTATAGCAGAAATGCTGTGTGTTACAACATTAATTTGTGACCTTAGGCCACCCCATTTGGTTTGTTACTCATTGGTCTCCTGTTACATAATGGGAAAAATAATGTGGAACTTCAGAACTGGTCAGATTAGTTAATGGAGTCCAAGGTTTAAAAAAATTAACAAATGCATTCTTACGGCATGAAAGTTGAAAAGCACACAAGCGATGTATGTATAGGGAAAAGTGTGCCTCCCCGCTCCCCGCTCCCTGCTGCCTGCCTGCCTCCGCAAGAAGCGGCCAGGACCAGCCCCTTGCAGTAAGCGCCGATGTTGCGTAGAAGACGGGTAGCTAGGCTGGCTCGAGTCCTTGACCCAGTTCACATCGACATGCCATATAAACGTGTGTGTGTACACAGTTCTTTTTTACAAGAAGTAGCATAGTAATTACATTTCCACACTTTTTTTTTAAGTGAGCAGGTTATTTTGGAGGTTCCATCCAACGCTGGTAAACACAGAGCTGCTGAGTCCGTTTTCCAGGCTTCACTGTGTTACGTTATTGATTGAGCTTGTCTCCCCCTTCTGCTTTCTGATAGAAAAATGAGCACTTGCATTCCACTTTTGTATTATAAACAGTGTTCCGGCGAACCCCTTATATTTACATTTACCTACATTTAAGCTTGGGCTCTGCCTACAGGGGAAAGCTAATTAGCTGCCGAGAGCAGATACAGTGGGGTAAGTACTTGTGCTGTGAACTCTGAGGATAAAGGCGTGGTTCAGGCCAGGCTTGCTAGGGCTGGTGGTTGCAGGTGGTACGGAGGTTTGTCCTGAGCTGTGAGCGAGCACAGCTGTGAACAGCTCCTCACTGCTACAGCCCGGTTGCGTAGCAGCATGGCTATGGACCCGCAGGGCTGGGGGGTGCCCTGGACCGGGGCGGCCGGGGGCAAGGCCCTTCTCTGGGTAGACAGTGCGGCTCTACTCCTGTCTGGTCTGCTCCACCTGCTGCGGTCCACGCGGCCGGGCCCTGCTCCGTTGCGCTCTGGCGGGACGTCCTCAGTATTTTCAGCTCCAGTCAGGGCAAGACGTCCTCACTCCTTAATGGAAAGAGAAAGAGAGCTCTCTGAACTCGATGGAAGCTGCCTTTCTGTCTTCATGCGAATTAGGGCTCCAAATTGTCACAGTCTGATTGGTTCAGAAGGCACTGTCTTGATTGGTCAGAATGGAGCCGCTGTGCTTGATTGGTGAAGATGCTGATGCGGATATAGTTTCACAGCTCCAATTAGAGGGGAAAAGCCTTGGTCCTATTGGTTGAAATATAGTTCCCCTAACGCTGTAAGGGCTGGTGTAGCGTGGCTGCCGGGCTCAGCTTTTAAATGAGCCCAGTCAGCTGCCTGGGGCCCTTCTTGGTATCTTCTTTCTCAGGGTCTCTGCTTCGCGTACCCTTGCTAATATTTAACTCCTTTATTTAAATTAAAAGAGAAACTGGTTATGTGCGGGTGGTAGGATTTGTGAAGGCCTTTTGTTTTGGGCTTTTTTTTTTTTTTTGTAAATCAAAGATACAACATTTTTACATCTTATTTTTGAATTTAGAAAAACTTTTAAAAAGTTTATCTGAGCAATAGCCAATAATACTTTATTTTTTGTATTGTAGTCTAAGGTGTTCAAGAATGCTGTTTTGAATAGAGAAATTATTAAGCAACCCTAAATTTGATTTCTTTCCTTTTTTGCTCTAACAGCAGCCTGCTTGTTCTGTTAGGTGTTTACTAAGTTCTGTGTTTTGTAGATCCTTGAGTGTAGATGCTAAATGTTTTGAATTTATTTATTTATTTCGCATGCCTGTGTGCAAAAACAGGAAACATTCTTTTTTAGAAGTGTACTGTAGTTAGGCTGGGGTGTGTTCCGCCGGTTTTTAGAGGCCGGGGATGTGCCTGCCCTAAGGGGTTGTGGTTGTGGTTTGTCTTAGGACTGATTTTCTTAATTAGCATGACTGGGTTTCCATTGACTGGTTTAGAAGCACAAGGGAGAGGAGCCTTTTAATATTACTTTATCTCCTTAAACATTAGGATTCTAAGCTATTTGTTGGAATGTTTTGAATGGGGCCGTTCCCCTGGGAGTCCTAAGTGAGGGATCAGGATGTTTTAGATAACTAATCTGGGATTTTTTCCCCTGGTTTATTTGGATTTAATTACCAGAACAGTTTGTTGTTGTTTTTTTTTCCCCACCAAAACTGTTTTCGTTTCAGTTCTTTAAAAATATGTCACACGCTTCCGTGCCCCATTAGGCAGGCAGACTAGAGGTAAACATAATTTAACCTTTTTTTAATGAATCAGGGCTGTTCTGTCAAAGGGTGGGTGGTATGAGATACCGAGGGGAGCCTGGAGAGATCTTAGCTCGTTTCCTTATGTTACTCTCTTCTGGCTCCTCTATTTATTTATTTATAAAGAAACTTTATTTGCTTCTTTTCAAAGTAGAGGGAAAAATGACCTGGGAAGTGGACTATGACCAACTTCACGTGAACTTAGTGAATCAAAGAGTGAAGCAGCCTTTACATGGAGCTGGTGTTTGTTTTCATTTGCTCCACTGACAGTCATCGCTGCCGTCTTTATCAAGGTCCTGTGGCTTTTTGGGGTCACGCAGTGTTTCAAAAATCATCGGCGCGTCAGTGATGCGTTGTGCCGCGCTAGCCTTGTGGTCAGGGGCAGCGCACTCTCTCATTTCGTAAGCGTTGGATTTGTTTAGATGTGTCTGTCCACCACTCAGTTACCGTAAAGAACAGGAAAGCGCCCCAGCTCCCTGCGAAGAAGGCCTTGGTTCTGCCTGGCGTCTCACAGTTGCCTTTCAGTTCTGAGCCCCTCGGGCCAGTTGTCTTTTTCCTTCTTACTGGTTTCTCAGTTCCACTCCCCTCTGATATCCCAGAACCTTTACTTTAAGGCCAACACCAAGCATAGAATACCTTTTGGTTGGCAGGTTGTCCCATTACAATGTATTGCAAAATAGACATGTATTTTGGTCTCAGTTCTTCATGTTCCTGTTTGACAGGACAGGGCAGACTATTTGGGTGCAGGATTTTACTGTTCATGATAACAAAACAGCTTCATTTTCTAGAAAATTTCTTTGAGACTATCAAAATCTTAATGTAGGAAATGATGTATCTAGGAGATACCTACAGTTTTGCACAGAGCACAAAGCTTACACGCAGTATGGTTGAGAGTAAAGGGGAATGTGGCCGGCTGGAGGGCGCGCAGCGGGACAGGCTTCCTCTCCTCCCCTCTCCTCATCCCTCCCCGGCCACCTGGCCGAAGTGCGCCCCTATGGAAGGTAGAGTTTGAATATCACCTTTCTTGTGCTGGCAGAGAGCTGGAAAGGCTCCGTCATTAGAAGTGATGGCTGAAAGCCTAAAACGGAATTTTAGGGCTGCTTTCATTTTCAGCAGGAGGAAATAAACTCTCCTTCTTCGGTTTGTGCACAGGTTCTGGTCAATACTGCCTGCTGTGTGTTGATGCTGGTGGCTAAGCTAATCCAGTGCATTGTGTTCGGCCCCCTTCGCGTGAGTGAGAGACAGGTGAGTCCTACAGCAAAGATGGGGTCTTGAGGGTCAGAATTTGTTTTTTTTAATTTCTTAGTTGATATAATTTCAAATTTCCGGAAAAGTTCTATGAATACTACCAAGAAATTGATTCATAGTTAACATTTTTTCTCATTTGCTTGACCATTTGCCTGTTGTTTGTAGGTATTTAGTTTTTCTGATCTGTTTGCAGGTAATCTGTGGACGTCATAGCCATTTACCTCCAAATACTTCAGTATGTATTTCCCAAGAGCCAAGGACGTTTTTTTGCATAACCGTAGCACAGTGGTGAAAATCAGGAAATTCGGCATTGAGAAAATATTTTCTGTAACCCGCAGTCCATAGTCAACATAGCTAAGTTGTCCCAATATTATTCTTTATAGCTGTTTCCCCCGTGACTTTTATGAATGTAGTTTATAAAGAAGCACAGATTTTAGTTTGAATGGTCATAAATATCACTCTTTAGAATATGGATTCTATTCCAAAGGAATTTACTGAGAGATTTTAAATTTTTCTCTTTGGAAAGTAAGTTAGGATTATTCTACATGCAGGAAATTAGGTGATTTCTTCTTTCTTTAGGTGAGAGAGTCTGATTGAACATTATTCTCAGAACGGGCGTTCAGTAAAGAATTACGTTACAAGATCCTGCACAGATTGGCAGTTCCCCGAAGATTTTAGTGGCTAGAGTATAGAACGACGTATTTTAAAATAAGAACTTAGAACTGGCCTTTAAAATAACAACGTACAAACAAAAGTATATTTTCCTTGCTCTTATCTCAGTGTTAAGGCACGGGGAACCCACTCCATTAAAAGCAAAGCAGCGGCCTCGCTCCGTCCTTACTCCTTTCATTCCGCATCTGTTACCAGATCGGCCGCCGCCTTAGTTTAGAGCTGAAGTGCAGTCACTGTGGTGGTTGAGCAGGGCTGTTTGTTTTCCCAGAGATTTTTCATTCGTATTATCACTTTCTCCGAAACAGCTGCTTCAGAGTCTCCCAGATGGGATCAGTCAATGGAGACCTTTTTTTTTTTCTTTTTGGTAGAATACAAAAGCTTCTTTTGATGCTCCTTTCTTCTTCAAGAAAAACTTTTGACTTGTGGGCCAGAAATTGGTCGGGCCAGGTAAGCCATCTGAGTGCCGATGGACGGAGCTGGCACCAGTGGGCCTTAGATACAACTTTCTTTTTTGAAAAAACTGTTAGGTATCAGTTGGAAATTTACAGAAAGCAACCTTGGAGTATTCCAGAGATTTTTACAAGGCCTGGAGGTAATCATCGTGGGCACATTTGTTCCTCAGCTCTGTGTTCAGGTTTTTCAGTGTAGAGATCATTTTTTGTGTTGTTCGCTGATGACTTTTTGACATAACATCACCTGGTAGCATTTATTAAGCACCATTTTGAATTAGGACACAGTAGAATTGACATGGGTTTGCTCCATGAATGCGTAAAGTTCAAGACCAGAGGAACGCTAGAGGCAAAGAGGTCGATTACCTAAAATGGAGCAAATATTAAATAAACTGTAGAGTGAGGTTTAGAACAGGAATTTTTTAAAGCATTTAATGCCTATTATGGTGCTCGCCTAAGCATAGTACCTATATTAACTTCCTTAGTTCCCTCAACAATTTTGTGAGATAAAAGCCATTGTTAAAGACCCATTTTACAGGTGGGGACACCAAAGCATGGGGATGTTAAATGACTGGCCCAAAGTCACACGGCAAGTCGATGATGGAGCGAAGACTGAAAACCAGAGCACACAGCGTCCTGGGTTCACCTTGTGCTTCACCTGCCCAGGTCTGGGAATAGACACCCGGCACCAAGCACTCCTCTTTTGCTTCGTTCTTTGTACAAAGGGTGTACAGCCAGCGTAACGTGTGAAAGTTCTCGGAAGAATTCTTTACATGTTCACGTACCAGTTTGTAACACCTTTAGGTTCATTTTCAGTTTTTATGCAGTTTTGCTTTTTGTTATAATTTTTTGAATTTGCGAAACATTACATGGTTCAAGAATGTCTATAAAAGTGCACTTGGAAGTCATGTCTCTGTCCCCCCACCGCCATGGATGGCTTGGGGGAGTGTATCTTAGTGTCTGTTGGCTTGCTGCCCCTCCTTGTGCGTTTTCAGTAAAGTTAAAACCGGGAGGCCTCAGTGTGGGGAAGGGCAGCGAGGCCGACGGACACTGGTCTCAGCAGTGGGCGCCTCGACCGCTGCTTTGGGAGCTGAGTGGATGGTCTGGTAATGCTGAAGAAATAGAAACTCATGTAGAGATAGATGCAGTGCAGCATTTTCTGAATGGTGAAAAATGAAGAATGGTTTCAGGGCCCATCTGGAACCACTAAGACGACATATTCAGAGAATATTCACTGACTTTAGTAAGGTTCTTACAATATGATAAGTGACATGAAGCAGTGTACGGAAAGTGTTTTGCACGCAGGAAGAAGATAAGAAAAATGCATACAAATGTTAGAGCATCATCTTTGTTGCACATGTTTTTGTACTTTTATTGCTTATGGGCTGCCAAATGAGCATATGTTATTCTTTAATCTGAAGGCTGTTTTAAAAAGTCTAATCTTTTCTCTTGTTTGTTTTAAGAATCCAGAGAGCAGACATAAAAATGATGCTTATAGCCCTGACCATTCTTTTTTATTTTGTGTTGGAAGTACATGTATCATTTAATTCATAAGGTACGAGGTTAACATCACCTGCCTTTTGATGGCTACAATTCCTAAAGACATTTAGGACCACAATCCAAAGCCTGCAGGTGACTTCCTAGGTGTCTTACCTCTGTTATTCAGAGGGCCCAGGTTTTCCTTTGCCTCTTATTTTTTTGCAGACGCAGCATCAAATATTTTCTCCACGGAATGTAGCTTTCTTTTTTATGCTGACTTCTCTTAAATGGGTTGGGGTGGTGGTACTAACCTTTGTAAATGTTTTTCTTTTTAGCACCTCAAAGACAAGTTTTGGAATTTTATTTTCTACAAGTTCATTTTCATCTTTGGTGTGCTGAATGTCCAGACAGTGGAGGAGGTGGTCATGTGGTGCCTCTGGTTTGCCGGACTGGTATTTCTGCACCTGATGGTTCAGCTCTGCAAGGACCGATTTGAATATGTGAGTTTTTAGCCAGCTCTTTGCTTGCTTTGTTGCACATTTGCCAGATGTGTATTCTGTGGTGTGAAGGAGCTGCAACAGGCATGTTGGCCCGGTAGCTCTGTAGGGGAAGCCTCCTGGGTCAGGTCGCCGCTGCCTGTGCCTTGGGGCACTTCCTGCAGCATCCCAGGAGTGGGGGATCAGTGTTTCCTAGGAGGTTCTGGTACATTACATGTCCCTGATGTTCTGTTACAGTATAGTTCCCGTGGGGTCAGTTCATCTGCACAGGCTGTTTTGATTACAGCACAAGGGACCTTAATATATAAACTGAATGAAAGCTGGTCTCTTCCAGGTATTTTTCTCTTCTAGTCTCCCATTTTTCCCCCCTTCCACTGGTTCTCGGAGCTCCTCCTCCTGATTAGTTTGTACTGTTTCCACCCCGACAAGGACTGAGGTAGCTCTTGGTTTCCTGGGTCCCAGGAGAAGTGAGTCCTTTTCCGTCCGGGCCCCAGATCCGCCTCTCGGCCCCAGGTCAGAGCTGGGCAGGTGAACCCTCACTCGTGAGCGCTCCTGAACTGATTTCACGGAGCCGGGCGCCCCTGCAGTCCTGCCCTTCCGCCCAGCTCCCTCCAGGGCCCTGTTTGCCCCTTCTTTACGCAGCTGCGCGGCCCAGGGGCTCTTGCTCCTCTGCGTGAGGTCCTTTCAGCCTCAGGGTCTTCATGGCTCTTGCACAGTTGAAGGCCAGAAAGGAACAGGAGCCTCTGACCCCTCTAACTGGTGTGCTGTCCGCACCTTCCTGGCCAGGAGCCGTGGCTCCAGGCCGCCTTCTCCAGGCTGTTGCCCACCTTGCATCCTGTTCACGTAGCGTTACTGCAGCGGGGAGGCGGTGCCGGGCTTGCCTTTCGGTGGTTCTGGCCCTGCCAGGCTAGGAGCGCCCTCCACATGGGCTTGCGGGAGGAGGGCTAGAGCAAGGTCAAGGAGGGCCAGTGGAGCGTGGGGCTGCCCTGAGTCCTGGTGAATGTTAGAAGAGGGCATTACATGCCTCTGCAACATTGCTTCTGGGGGCGCATAATCCCGCTGGTAGGAGCACCCTTGAGAATTGGAGATGAAAACATAATGTATATGGTTATATTCGCTAGCTTGAATGATAAAGATCTGTATAGCAGCTCATAGTCATGTTTAGGTTGGTTGGAGGACTTTGGCCACCTGGTAGTGGGATGCTTTTCTGTGCTTTGCGTTGAGTAAGCACAGATCCCAAGCAAATCCGCCAAGATTAACCTGGCATTTCTCGTGGAAGGGGAGCACCGCTGTGAAGAAGAATGAGCTTCCTTCTCCCGTTTTGTGCGTTTCAGCTCTCTTTTTCTCCCACCACACCGATGAGTAGCCACTGCCGGGTCCTGTCCCTGCTGGTCGCTATGCTGCTGTCCTGCTGCGGGCTGGCGGTTGCGCGCTGCGTCACCGGCTACTCGCACGGGATGCACACGCTGGCTTTCATGGCAGCAGAGGTAAGAGGCGGCGGCAGGCTTTTGCTCTGCCTACATTTCTGAGTATTTTCAAGAAAACTAGGGGAGTGTTGACAGGTTATTTACATCCATGAAGTACCTGATGGATAGTTAGTCTTTCATTTTAACAGGCATTTTTTGAGATCTGCTTTGTGTTGGGCACTGGTATGGAATGCTTCCACATGTGTTATTTCATGTAATCCTTGCTACGACCTAAGTAAAAGTGGTTATTTTTGCCATCATTTAAATAGTGCTTACTGTATACTAGGAATTACCTTACCTACATTGACCCATTTTTACACGTATTTACTCATTTTATTGTTCCTAGTCACGAATGAGGAAACAGGCATAGAGGGCGAAGCGAATTGCCTAAGGTTCCAGCCTGGCCAGTGGCGCAGTTCAAGTCCAGGGATTCCCAAGTAGGAAGGGTATTTCCCTTAGGATACTCTGCCAGAGGTGTCCAACCTTGTGGCGTCTCTGGGCCATACTGGAAAAAGAAGTTGTCTTGGGCCACACATTAAATATATTGTGACGCATGATCACACACACACAAATTCTCATGTTTTAAGCAAATTTACGATTTTGCGTTGGGCTGCATTCATAGCCACCCTGAGCGGCATGTGGCCCCCGGGCCGCAGGCGGGACACGCCTGCCTAAGCAGTGATCGGGGTGGATGAAGAGCACTCTGTATGGGTGTTTTTCGATGGGGCACGAATTAAGATTTTATAGAATAATATAATATGTAAACCCTATTTACTATTTTGAAAGAATGGTTTGATATTCATGTATATTTTAAAATTTACTTTTTAAACCTTTCTGAAAATATCAGTTTCTCTTCAAAAATGTCAAAATTTTCTCTATGTTCTTAAATTCAGTGACTTTGCTTTTTTACTCAGGACAAAAATAAAATACTTTTATCTTGTCTATAATTGTTATTATTAGTGAAAAAGTGAAGTAATAAATATATTAAAGCTGATCAGCTAATGTTAAAAACACTAAGTTTGAACTAATTGGGAACTTGTTAGAATAAGGTTAAACTTCATTTTGATTACTAGCATTCATTTCAGGGTATAATATAGTAGTGTAAGTAAAATTAGAAAAGGAACATTTAAGTACTTCATAAAAACGCTTGCAATTTTAGTTGAATTCTTTTTCTATGTGAAAAGTGTGCAACGATATTTCCTCTTGAAAAACACCTGTCTAAAACTTCATTTACACTGACTAGTATTGATTAGTTTATTTCAGATATGTTTTATTATAAACCATCATTTGAATAATACTGTGTTTTTATTTTTTTGGTTATCTAATTTTTAACATTAGGCAAACTTTGAACAAACTATACCTAAAAAGAAAGATATTTAAATTAGGTCTATTGGGTCATACTATGTAGTACATATTTTTATTTTAGTTTATTACTGTTTATCCTTTTAAAGTAATTTGTCATACTACAGATTTGCTATTTTGAACTAAATTATTATTTTTTTTAATATATGGTATTTATGTTCTATGTATGGTAAAATATTTTCCACTTAAAACTGGAAGTTTCCTAATCTCAAATATAAACAATTTAACAGTTCTATTCAGGTAGATTAAGAGGAAAATGTTCTTAACGTCGACGGTAGAAACCACCAAGAGGGGCTTGCTTTGTCTTTGGTTTCCTTCGTCCCCTTTGCCGCGTGTGGGCCCAGGCAGTGCGCGCAGCGGTGTGTGGAGAGCAGGCACTCAGGTCCGGGCAGTGGGATCCACCCCAGGCCACACCACGTGCTGCAAAAACACCTTCTTAGGTCACCAGCTGTGGTAGCTTCGCGCTGTGTAAAACAGAGGTGACCACCCAACTACTAGAACGACTCTCCAGGCTGCAGGAGGCAGCCTTAGGAGGTGAGCAGGCGTATTGATCATCGCCTGTCAATAGAAAAGGGCTCAATAAAAATTAGGTTGCTAGATCATGGAAATAGTCTATGGAAATGTGAAGCAGATTCAATAAAATGGTTTTATTGAGATGTAAGTGACATGCAGCGCTGGGTGAGTTTCAGGCGCACAGCACAGCGGCTTGACTTGCCTGTGCCGTGGAATGATTATCGTGGTAAGTTTTGTTAACACCCATCATGTCTTACCGATGCAAAAAGTTTTTTTCCTTGTGATGAGCACTTTTAGGATCTACTCTCTTTGCAGCTTTCAAATGTACTACACAGCAGTGCCAACTGTAGTCATTGCGTTGTACATTATGTCCTCAGTACTTACGTATCTTGTAACTGGAAATTTGTGCCTTTGACCACGTTCATCCAATTTCCCTACCCCCACACTCCTTGGACTCCTTGCATTTGAACTGATCTGAGAAATACTTGACTTTTATCATTTTGTAAAGTAAGTTTGGCCCGAGGAGTCCTAAATTTCACTAAAAAGAAAAAATCTATCTTCTTTCTTACAGTCTCTTCTTGTCACCGTGAGGACTGCTCATGTGATTTTACGGTGAGTAGGACTTGGGGAGGGAGGTGACTGAGGTCTGTTTAAACAGCTGAGTTTAAGATATAACATGTATAAAATACATAAACAGGTGACTGTGCTGTGTCATGTTTAAACCAAATTCAGTTGTAACAAAAAATATTAAGATGATTTTTCTGTGTTCATTGCAGATATGTAATCCACCTTTGGGACCTCAATCATGAAGGGACGTGGGAAGGAAAGGGAACATACGTCTATTACACAGATTTTGTCATGGAGCTCACTCTCTTGTCCCTGGACCTCATGCATCACATTCACATGTTGGTAAGCTTCCTCCGAAGGAGCTGAGCTTTCCACAGTCAGGACCCCGGTTAGCGCATGAGCAGATGAAACCTTGGTCGGTGAACCACTTTAAGACCATAAAAGCGGACGCAGCCGTGCCCACTCCGCTTCTTGCCACTGGGTATATAGAGTGGCTTCTGGGAGCCATGGTGGTGGCACCTGCTTGGGAGTTTGCCGAAGCTCCTGGGAAGCTTCGCGAGCACTGCCGGACCACGTCAGTAGATAATTCTTTTGGCGTAAAGAGGGTTCCTCTCCCCATAATCTCTGTGGCGTCTGTCAGTTAGTGGTTACTTTATAGACGGTAACGGGAATTCTCACAGTGTCAGCTACTTCATGGGTTCGTAGGTTTTCCATCTCTATGGTACTTAATTCCTCCTGCTTCATTGTTTACGTGTTACTTGGGTGTGCAAGAGACTGCAATGTTGAACACCTCCTTCGCTGGTTAGCACTGCAGTGTGCTCATAATGGTGGGAATCTACATATTTAGTGGGCAATTTATTTCAATTATAAGCCTGTCAAAGTAGTATTAAAAAGTTGGGTTAGACACAGCACATGTCTAAATACCTTTGAAAGTAACTTTGAAAACATACCTTAAAAAAAGCGTAGCTTTTTTAGCTAATGTATTATGAACATCTTCCTCTGCTATAACAGTTCTTCTATCTTAATGCTATCAAGGTGAAACCTCTGTCACATAGATGTATGATGATTTAATTAACAAACCCCAATAATGGGGTATTTAGATTGTATTCAGTTGTTTGCAAGATCATATCTTTACATAATTTTTTTTATCACACACTAGTTTTCTTAAGGTAGTTTTAGCCTGCCTTTTCACTTAAGTATTCTTTTCCCACATAAGCAATCTTCAAAAATGTTATATATAAAATATAATGTCAATATGTAATCTGGTAAACGTAATTAATAACCATAGAATATTACATATATGAGTTTACAACCTAATTATTCTCCTACTGGACATTTTGCTCATTTCCGGGTTTCCTTTTTTATAATTCTGTGGATATACATCTCTCTGCACAGAGCTTTTGAGTTTCTGGTTCACTCCTCAAGAATGGTCCCCGGTGATGGCATCACGGGCCGAGGAGCAGGCGCCTGGTTCAGGGCGGGGCGGCAGGCTCCGGCGTCTGCGGCCTGGAAGGTGGCTCGGCGCGGCTTTGCGGGCAGTGATGTCCATCTGCCACGCACCTTGCCTTCATTGCCAGTGAGCGCACGTTCATTTTCACTGTGTGCTTTATTCTCTTTCCCTCCCGTCCAGTTATTCGGCAACATCTGGTTATCCATGGCCAGCTTGGTGATCTTCATGCAGCTGCGCTACCTGTTCCACGAGGTGCAGCGTCGGATCCGCCGGCACAAGAACTATTTGCACGTCGTTGGGAACATGGAGGCCAGGTGAGTGAGCACACGCTGACGCTGACGTTGCCCAGGGTGACTCATCCTATTTTATTTTATTGCATTTTTTTCCTTCTGTTTTCCTTTTTTGCCCTAATGGAGTTGAGTCCTTTTAGATCTTTAATAATAACAGATCCCAGGTTATAAGAGGGCTTGCTTTTGTAACCTGGCCTGGGGTCAGACCGCCTGGGCGTGCATCCCCGCCTGGACGTGCATCCCCGCCCCGACGTGCATCCCCACCCGGATGTGATGGCGGGCAGCCCCTCAGCTCTCCGGGCCCCAGCGGCTTCCTCTCTAGGGCGACGGCAGAGCCTCCTGCCTGGGGCCGCTGGGAGGGTTCCATGGGACAATACATGTAATGAGCGTAGCGTATTCTTGTAGTGGGTACGTAGTGTGTGCTGAGTAAATATGAGGTGCTTATTATTATGTCATTTTTGTCATCATTATTATGTGGAAGCTTCCTTGGGCATTTGCCCTCTTTATTTTAAGAAGGTGGGTCTCACTTACTCTTTACACATGCATGTTTATACACACTCACAGTCTCACAAACTCTTAACCTCATTGAAGGAGGCACTCACGTGCCAACCTGGGGCTAAACCGGGCCTAAGAGTGAAATCAGTGGGTATCCTTTTTGTGTCCAAGGGGACCGTTTGGCTCTCTGGGGGTCCTAACTCCTCGGATGTGCCAGATGTTCCCTTCTCACTTCCAGGAGCCATGGTTAAGACAAAGTTTGTTTCTGTGTGTAAATTCCTTGCTTGCTCTTTGATAGGGCGTGAAGAGAACGCAGGGGTAATACTCTTGGTAGCTGGTAACCTTTTACTGAATTCTCCCTAATGGTGCTGTCGGAAGGTGACGTCTCTGAAGCAGCCCTCCGGAGACGTCTGCGCAGCTGATCCCTGCTGGCGCGTTCTGTTGTTCACAGGTTCGCAGTTGCAACGCCGGAGGAGCTGGCTGTCAATAACGACGACTGTGCCATCTGCTGGGACTCCATGCAGGCGGCCAGGAAGCTGCCCTGTGGACATCTCTTCCACAAGTAGGCGCTTCGGGAAGGGCCCCAGGGGACTGGTGTTCTGTCCCGGGCGGGCGGGTGCTTTGGGTGCTCGGGCTCCAGACGGATCCTAGCAGAGCAGTGGGGACGTTACCTCGGACTGGCCATGTGCTCTTCAGGATTTTGAAGGGAAGGCCAAGGTGGTGGCAGCATTAGTGGGCAGCTACAGCGGCGCGAGAGGACAGGCTGTTGGAGTGGAGGGTAGATTTCAGCCACGCGGAGTTCCAGGTGGTCGGATGGCGCTGGGAAGGGAGATGGTGCGCCACGTGATGAGGCCGCACGCGGGAGGCCATGACCAGGAGCTTGGCAGATGACCTTGTCGGTTAACATTACTTCCCGGCTGGGCCTACTAGAGGCATATCAGAGAGAAGTAGGGCAAAGAGGTAATGTCAGCAGATGTTTCTCAACATTTAAATCTCACCTAGCGGTCAATGAAAGTAAAATTATAAAACATTTGATACAGTCAGAGTACTTCCGGTGAATTCTTGCAAAACGCGCTAAGGATATCTTATTTTGCTCCTTTTGTTAGCTCCTGTCTTCGTTCCTGGCTAGAACAAGACACCTCCTGCCCGACGTGCAGAATGTCTCTGAACATCGCTGACAACAGCCGTGGCAGGGAGGACCATCAGGGGGAGAACTTGGACGAGAATTTGGTTCCTGTCGCAGCCGCAGAAGGCAGACCTCGCTTAAACCAGCACAATCACTTCTTCCACTTCGATGGTTAGTTGGTTTCAACCTCTAAAACCACAGCCAAGGGCCTATGCTGTTTTAATTATAAATTGCCCTGCACAGGCCAGTCTAATATAATGTTTCAGTTTTCACTGAAAACGTTCAGAAGCTGACGGTAGCTCTGAGGGGATATTGTGTGCCAGGCATCCCGCTAGATTTGCCGTAAATAAGGGCGGGGCGGGGCGGGGAGGAGGAGGTAGTCAGTTGAATCAACGCTGCTTGCCGGGAGCCCACTCATCAGTTTAGTGGTAACTGTTGCTGATCACTGATTACGTTGTGCAGCACGTAAGCAGAGAATTCAGGGTCACTGAGTAGCCTTTCCAGTGAGTGTCAGAAGCAGAGCTGGAACCCCGTGTCTTAGCCCATAAAACAGGACCATCCTGCCTCCCTTCAGTGGAGAAGGGAGTTAGAATAAATACCACTCTTAAAATTCTAAGGCCTTGGGCACCGCATCGGGCGGGGGCGTGGGGGGCTGATGATCCTTCCGTAGTTCCTGCTGTCGAGGGGGCAGTTCAGTGTATCGGGGCCGATGCCACTGAGTTCGGTGAGTTCCTATTTCTCGCTGTAGAGTAGGCCTCCCTGGCACCGTGTCAGGAGGGGCGCCAACCAGAGCTCGGGGTTGTGTTTGCCAGAGAGGGACGTGGCGGGAGTGGGCATGTTGCTGGGACCCCTAGTAGAAAGGACCGAGGGGAGTGGACTCAGGTGTCGGGGAGAGGCAGTGAGGGCCGCTCGGTTGGCCGGGCCGGCGGCGCTGGGCTTAGGGGGGCTGCCATGGTGGCTGCTAATTAAGGCCTCTGCCCGGTAGGACTTCTGGAATGTACTAGCCGACCTTGGACATGGGTCCTGGCTGTATACGCCATTATTTTATGAATATAAAATAGAAACGTCGACTTTATTTCTCCTTAGTAAGTAAGTATCCAGTTTTTTAATGGGCACATTTTGCTGGCAAACCCTTTGAGATGGCCGTGGCATTGCTTGTATGTTCCATGCCTCTGTGCTGCTCGTGGAGAGAAAAAGGACCCTTGAATGTGTGGCTGGATATTGCTGGCGTTAACCTCAGGGCTTCTTGCTGAAGAAACAGCGGAAGCAGCAGGCTTCTTGGTACCGTTCATTAGTCACGAGCCTGTGTCACAGAACCCTTTGGAATGAATTGTGAATCAGCCAGCCAGGTCTTCAAACCAGGTTATTAAGGAGAAAAATATGGAAATAATTGAGAAATGATGCCTCTCAATGAGTCGTATTTGTGTACAGTGTGAAATAGAGGAGCAAAAACCCATCGCTGTCACAGCATTAGAGCCATGAAGACCCCTCCACATTCCAGGCCCCTGGATCCAGGGCCGCCCGGGAGCAGGACAGCTTAGTGGTGAAGAGTTCTGGAACCTTCACTGGGGTCTGGCTTCAGATCCTGGCCACCTGAATTAAATTGTGTGATTTTGGGCAAGTTACCTAACTTCAGAGTGACTTAGGGACCAAAAAGCAAGGGAACTGGAATTCGTATCTCTAAGAAGAACAAAATGGGGACAGTACTAGCTGGCACCATGTAAGGTTTTCTTGAGGATTAAATGAGCCAATTCACGTGAAGCCCCTCGTACAAAAGGCGCGGCGTGGAGTGAGCCCCGCGTGAACGTTGGCTGGTGCCGCGCAGTGGCCCGTCCCAGGGCGGGGGCCGTGTGGGCAGGGCGTCTAAAGTGCGCGCTGCGCTCTGTTTCAGGGTCCCGGATTGCCAGCTGGCTGCCGAGCTTCTCAGTTGAAGTGATGCACACCACCAACATCCTGGGCATCGCGCAGGCCAGCAACTCCCAGCTCAATGCCATGGTGAGGACCGGCTGCCTGGGGCGGGCAGGGGCGTGGGTAACGCGGGGTGGAGGGCAGAGGGGGCTGGCGCACGGGCGCGGCGGGAGTGGCCTTGCAGGTCGCCTCTGCCCTCTGGGGGAGTGGCAGGATTCTGGGGGGCATCTCAGTTACTCCCTGGGATCCCTCAGGTTCCTGTGTTTTAAATTTTGAAGTCGGTTTGGACACCAGCTTTCCTCTCACTTGTGTGGCAGATAATCTCCCCTTTTCGGGGTCCTCCTGGCATCACTCCGCTGTGACCTAGGCCAGCGAGTGTCACCCCGTGGGCCACAAGGATACTTAAAACATGCGCTGCCTGACCGGTTAGTTGGGGGCACCGACCTCTTTTCCATTAGATTGTCGAGTAAAATAATGTCAGCAGTGAACACAGCAATGGCCGCCTGGTGCTAAGTGCCCCATCTTAAACCCTACATGTATAGGCCGTGCAGTAGGGCTGCTGCTTCTTGGTTATGCCACATAATAAGGTTGTGTATCATTGGTTAATTCTTGGTACCGGAAATCCTTATATACAAGTATAGGCACCTGATTTTTAAAAGTAACTTCGGAGCAAAAAAGAGTAGGTAATTACTACTGTTATTATTTTTGTAAATCAGTTGAAATTATACCTTTTTTTTTTTGCCAGATTGGCAAAAACTATTTTTTTTGGTATGCTGCAGAATTTTAGTAATTAGTTTGTGTGTGCCATGAGATGAGAAAGGTTGAAAATCGCTGATTTAGGCCCATCTTGGACTCTCCTGATTCTAGCCAAAAATAGTGGGGGAATTATTGACTGGAGCAAATGATGTGCCTTTTATGAAAAGTTGTGCTAGGCCTACCAAATGTGGGTTTTTTTTGACTCCCAACCTCTCCCTCCCCAAAATAAATAAATACGCCCACACACCCCCCCCTGGGTGTGTGTATATAAAATACCTTGAGACATTGAGACATGCTGTTGGCTTAAGGATATTGTTCAAATACATCAAGATTCCTTGCCATTTTCTAAAGCGTTGTCATACGGCGCATGCTTTTATTTTCCAGTGTTGGAGGAACACGTCTGACCATTGCTGAAATCCAGTGTTCAGCCTGGTAGTAAATGCGGGAGCACACCGGCTCCCTCAGTGCTGGCGGCCAGGGCCTCTGGCCGGCGCGGTCAGCCTGGCCAGTGCTGCTTCAGAAGGTCGTTGGTCACTCGCTCACTGATTCATTAATCTTAGTGTATTTGGTCAGCGGGTTTGGGCTGAAAGCCTGCTTCTGTGACAGGCACCGCGCACTGTAAACAGAGGGCACGGCACTTGCCGTGTAAACGCGACAGGTGCGAGGCCTGCCCTCCAGACGGGTGGCTCGCTCTTGCTGGGGAGGCTGGCAGTGAACACGGACGAGGCTGCTGCCGCTGCGGGTGGGGGCTCTGCAGGTGGGGGGCGGGGAGGTGGTCCGGGCGGGCGAGGGCTGCTCGGAGGAGGCATCCCGGGTAGTCCCTCCTGAGGAGGTGGCATTTGAACCGAGACATGGAGGACGAGAAGGAGGCAGGTGGGGGTGGGGAGGAAGGCGGGGGACCGGGTGCAGGGGCCACGGGGTGAGGAAGTTGTGGAAACAGGCCCTTGTGGTTGGAGCCCAGCAGGTCAGGTACCAAGGCCATGACATAAATCAAGATCGTAGAGCCAGGTCATACAGGGACTTGCAGGCTGCAGTCCAGTTTAAATTTTATAATGCAAATATTAGAAGGCCATTCGAGGCTTTCTGCTCCCTCCAGGGGACTGATGGGGTTGTTTTGCTTCTGAGAGGAGGAGAATAAGGGGCCACAATGGAGTCAGGGCAGCCAGGTGGGAAGCCATCGCAGTAGTTCAGGCAGAAGCAGCTGGTGGCTCGGACGGGGTGAATGCAGGAAGATGAAAGGCAGTGGCAGACCGAAGTATTTTTAGAAGATGAACTGACAGGACCTGAGGAGGCTTGATAGGGTGTGGGGCTAGCGGGGTGAGGGAAGTGGGGGAACGAAAGCGGCCGGCAGGCAGACGGCAGGGCCGCGCACTGCGATGGGCAGGACGGGTGCGGAGAGGCCGGGGTGGGGGGCGCGGGGGGAGGCTCGGCGTCAAGTCGGGATGACGGAGACAGCCCCAGAGCCTCTCGGAGGCTGCTCTGGACCGCCCAGAAGAGAGAGCGCTGGTGATTCACGCTGGGAGTTCTAAAGCTGTCGGTGCTAGTCAAAGCTGGGGACCGGACCTCCTCTGGGGAGAGATTGCTGCTCGCTGACGGCGGGGAGCTGGGCAGGGGCCTGGCAGCGGCCATGGCGAGGGAGGACGGAGCCGGAGCCGGAGGCCAGTGGAGCCTGTGGGAATTCTCGGGAGGTGGGTCGGAGGAGAGCAGTGTGGGCTTGGGCAGAGGGGAGGTGGTGGTTTGCTGGAGAAGCAGCAGCCGTTTCCGTGGCCGGAGTGGGGGCGTACAAGGTCGTGGTCGACTGACACATGCGTGGCAGCTGAAGGAACAGCCAGGGCCTGACAATGCGTTACCAAAGGGAGCAGAGCGCGATGGGGACGTAGCACGGGGAGAGCTTTTCTCCCCAAACATTTTTGAACAAGTTATTTTTCAAAACCCACAGGGAACTGCCAGTGGAGTCATGCTGCCACTTGGCCAGGTCACCTGCAGAGTGAGAGTGACGTCGGGGCAGGCAGGGACATCTGCCGCCTAACGTGGCCTCTGACGGCCTCGCGTGGGCCCGGCGGAGGCCCTGCAGGCGCGGCGCATCACCTGCCACCTCGCAGGCGGCACTGGGACCGTCTTGGCATCGGTGTCTGGAACCCTCGGGCGGGTCCTGTGTTCTCCCTCCAGGTCCCTGGGGGATCGGAAGGGCCTGTTTTTAGCATAGTTAATTTACCAGAACCACGCTTTTTTTTTTTACAAAGGTCCGATATTTAACTTGCTGGATTTTCCGGAAGAAAAGCTTTGGTCTAATAAAATGACCCTCAGGCATCTTTTTGTTTGGGAAGTGAGGCGGTGCTGTGCAGGAATAGAGATGAATGTTACCTGGTTGCCGGGGCTTCTAGGGACTCTTCTCCAGCCAGTTTTGCATGGGCCTGGGAAAAAGTGAGCCATGCGCACCATCGTGCACGAGGAGGCCCCAGGACCTAGGGGACCCCGGGCCCTCTGCGGCGCACCCGCCCCCCCATGCTGACAGGGACTCTAGGCAAAGCTTTGTGCACGTTCACCCCGATCATTTCTCTCAAGGCCCTGACATCATCCCCCCGCTTGGGACAGTTCTAACGGCCCGTTCCGTAGGAGCCCCTGTCGCCATAGTGGACTTTATTGTACCCCTAACGCTGTTAGGTTTTTCTTTCTGTTTTTTTCCTTTTGATCATTGGGACTTTTCCACAAATAAAACCCTGACCATAAGCCCTGTAGAAGAAACAGACATAAGTGGAAAGTGAGGTCTGGAGCCCCTCCGATGGAGCTGTGGGGGGCGGGGGTTCTGCCGAGACTCGTGCCTGCGCCGCCCCGCACCCCGCACGCACCCACCCCAGAGCGCAGCGTGGACGAGGCATTTGTAGGGTACCATTTGAAAACGATGGCTCCAGAGCAACCTGAGCAAGTCACATTCTTTATAATCTCTTTTATTCACATTGAAGGATCATCTACACATAGCACATTCATCCTTTTTAGTATCCAATTCTGTGAGTTTTGTCAAACATATAGTTATGTAACTGCCATCATTGTCCAGAGAGAGGGCAGGTCCAGCCCCTTCCCCAGAATTCCTTGGTGCGATCGTTTTCTCTGCCCACCCCAGCCTGGCAACCACTGTAACTTTGCCTGTTCCAGAGTGTCATATACTTGGAATGTTTGAGTCAGGCTTCTTCCACGTAACATAATGCATTTGAATTTCATCCCTGGGGTGTGCGTCGGGTTTGTTCTTTTTCAGAACTGTATCTTTAAGAACACATTTTTATATCCAAGTTAATGTGCACCTTTAAAAACTGGACTGTTCTAGTTGAGCCTGTTTCGGCATCCAGCTGAGTTTCTGTGGTTTTCGTGTTTTGAAATTGCTATTGTCTCAAGTTACCTGTTTGGCATCCTGGGAAAATATAAAAGGGCCTGCAGCTGGACGGTGCTCTGCCAAGTAGTGTGGCCCTTGCCTTGGTTTTCAAGACAGAACGCCAAGGCCAGCGCCTGCCGAGGGTGAGCGTCTTGTGGTCGGTCTGTGTTCCTGCAGGCGCACCAGATTCAAGAGATGTTCCCCCAGGTCCCCTACCCGCTTGTGCTGCAGGACCTCCAGCTGACCCGCTCGGTGGAAGTGACAACGGACAACATTTTAGAAGGACGGATTCAGGTCCCTTTCCCCACACAGGTAAACGGGGGTTGTAAGCTTGACAGATGGAGTTTGTCTTCACCAAGAGTTAATCCTCTAGGTTTTTGTAGTTACTTTAACAGCTAGATGTTATTTATGTCTTGATGAAGCGTTTCTGTACTTTCCCTAACTTTCCAAATGATGACTGAGAACAGCCCCAACAAAGATGAGAACAAGCGTGTCTGGGCCATTTTCTCTGTGTGGACAGCACTGCAGGCCAGCGTCCCCTTGCCAGCCCGGAGGTCAGAGCACCGGTTCCGCTTGCACAAGGATTGGCGGCCTTTTTCCGTCAAGGGCAGGCAGAAATATTTTAGGCTTTGCGAGCCACGCAGCCCCTTTGTGACTCCCCACCGCTGCCGTCGTAGCAGGGATGCGGCGGTGGAGGACAGGCGGTGAGCGGCTGCAGCTGCGCTCCAGCGAGCCCTGCAGTACGCAACGGCCCGGCGGCTGAGTGTGGCCGGCCCCTGTGTCCCGGAGCGGGTGCTGCCTGTCCCTGGTTGGCTTTGCACCTTGGCGTAGTGTTCCGGTAGGTATAGTAGCTCTGCAAGGCTTGTACTCTTGACTTTTTAAAAAGGTCAAGTGTCCTGGTCCATCCTCTGCAACCCCTTTGGTGAGTACAAGAAGTATTACCATTTTACAGCGAGCTTTCTGGCTGGACCAGGGAATCATCCACCAAGAAATAACTCAACTTCAGTGTATAAAAACTCAGGAATCTGTTAATAAAACCCTAAAACCTGGGACTCTTTGAAGAAGAGGGAATGCGCATGGGCTTCGGTGTCGAGTGAGCGGGGGCGCAGTGGGCCTTACCTGTCTGACCTGGCTGTTGGCTTCAGATTTCCCGGCCGCAGACCCTGAGATGAGGATCCGCGTGCCCCAGCGAGTGCCAGGAAACACGACATGGGGCTGTGGGGTGAAGAGAGGGGAAGGCGGCTGGTGGGGGGGTGGCTGTCCCGCAGGCTCCGGTCCGGGGTGGCTGGAATCGGTCCCACCGGGAGCTGCCGGGGCCCAGTTCTGGACACAGCGTTCCCAGACGTCATGGGTTGAGGGCTGCTTCCAGGGCAGCGCTTCCTCCGGCGGGCGGAGCGAGTCCTTGCCTGTAAAGGCCAATGGAGCTGGAGCCTGAGCCGCCAGGGGGTTGGCTGGGGGCGGGGTGGGCGGGGCCTCCGAGCGCTCGCGCCCGAAACCGAGCAGAAGGGCAGCCCTGGTTCCCAGGACGCTGAGACAGCCAGCGGGATGGGAGCCCGGCAGCTTCCCGTGACGCATGGAGTCAGGGGAGCTGCTGTCGTCCCTTGTCATTGTCGGGCAGTGACTGCCACTGGCAGGGAAAGGGAATGCGGAGCCTGTGGATGACTCTCTGGCTGGTGCCTTGGGCCCCTTCATCCAGCCTGCCGTCTCCATGGCAGTCTCCCGTCTTCGCTGCTGCGGGCCGGGTCGCGGGCCCGGCATGGCCTGGCCTCACTGTCATACCGTCTCTTTCAGCGGTCAGACGGCATCAGACCTGCGTTGAACAGTCCTGTGGAAAGGCCGGATGGTGGCCCAGAGGAGGGAGCAGCTTCTGCCCAGGTAAGGCCAGCACAGCGGACAGGCCTGGACAGGCCAGGAGGAGGCGGGTGCCTGCTGGTTGTCTCTGTCCTGCCTTTTACAGCCGGGATGCGCAGGGCGAGGCGGTGGGAGAGCACCGTGCGCCTTACTCAGCTCCGTGTTGAAGGCGAACACAGCGCACGGTGCCCGGGGTGTGGCCTGCCTTTCTTCTAGGGGCCTGCGGCCCACTCCCTGGAGGCGGATTGTCGTAGCCCCTGGAGGAGGGTGGGGGTCACGCTCCCCTGGCCAGCCCTGCCCCCTTGAGCTTGTGTGGTAGCACCAGGAAGGGTAGAGGGAGGCTGGGCCCAAGGCTCAGGGTGGCCGGACTCAGCAGACCCGGCGGGGGGGGACTGGCTGGGTTCCGCCTTCTCGCACACCTCGCCCGTCCCACCAGGCGCCCCCAGGTCCGTGAATTTCACAAACATGAGACCCCCGGCTGGGGGTGGGGTGGGAGAGGTGTGGTTGTCTTGGGAACCTGATCTGCCCAAATACCACGTTGGGTGACTTGGGGTGCTTGGGTGGCTGGCTTTCCGTAACCAAGCGCGGCTCTCCTGTCTGGTGTCTGGGGCAGAGCCCCCGCCCCCAGCCCCACGCCCTGTGGGTTCGGTTCACGCCTCTTTCCTGCAGTTCTCATTTGCCTGACCCATGTCCATACTTTCCAAATCTTGAGAGACTGGAAAAAAAAAAGGTCCCTGAGCTACCTTGTTGCTGTGTTTTGTGTTGGAGACATGCAGGGCTTCCCACACGTAGGGCCGGGGTCTGAGGGAGGCGCCCCGCTCTCTGCTGGGCTGGTCAGGCTGCTGCTGGAAGCAGCTCCTTTATGGAGGCCACTTTCCCTCGTATGTGTTTCCTGCAAATAGGAAGCAGTAAACACTCCCAAGACTTTGGCAAATCCATTGCTGGGTTAAGTTTTTCACATGCAAAACCATGACTGGATTGTGCAGCCTTTGCAAAATGGCTCCTGGCTTCTAAGGATGGGGTTGTCCGTGCGGCTTGCGGGCCTGGAGCGCTGGCTCCGCTCCGATTTGACGCTGGCCTGCGTCCGGCCTCTGTGGGCATGACCCACGCACTTGAGCCCGGCCTCCATTCTCCGACTCTGTTTTTAGACTAGCATGAGATTCCTGAATGTTTCTGATTTTTTTCCTAACGGTGAAGGGAAAGTATTTATTTGACAGAGAAGCTTGCTATGTAACAGTTTTGGTCATTCTCAGGAAATGAAAAGTCCTTGGGTAGCCGTCAGTTAGTAGGAACGTCCGCTGAGCGCAGGCGTTGCATCTGCTCCGCTCATTGCTTGGCCTGGCCCCCGGGGGCCCCTGCCCAGGCTGCGCCGGGCGGGGGCGCGGCGGAAGCTGAGGATGGGCTTCTGTCTCCTGCCTCCAGCTCCTCCTCCACTCACCACCAGCTCTCTGTGACCTCCCGCAGGGTCAGGCTCAGGGGGACAGGGTTAGCATGGGCCGTGTGACCCCAGCATGTGTGTATTCGTGTGTCTGTGTTATCTTTGTGATCTCCCTGCCCCATCCGGTACCAGCAGCCCCGACTGTGCTCCTGCGGCACTTGAGCTGGCTGTTTGTGGCCACGGCTACCTTTGTGGGGGTCACATGCCTCCCAAGTGGTCCCCTTGAGCAAGATTTACGCCTGTTCCCCAGTGCACTGAGTGGTGCTCAGTTGGGGGGCAGTCCACCTTGCTGTCACCGCAGCCTCTTTGTTAATTTGCTATAATCCAGTTTTTTTCTCTGAGGTTTCTCGGGTATGTGTTAGTCATCACCAGTTGCTGTGTCCCCCAGACCCTAGGGAGCATGAGTCAGGTGACACTGTTCTTTTGCAGTCCCCTCACTTGCTTGGCTGGAGGTAGGGGGAGGTGGTGGGGGCCGTGGCAGAAAAGCCTCACACACCAGGAACTCAAAGCTGGGCCCGTGTCTCGGCCTCTTCCACCTCAGTCCTGTCATCGCCTGGAGGCGGCCGCTGTGCTGGCGCCCGGCAGCCTGGGCTGGGGTCTGGTCCCATGAGCAAGGGCGGTTGGCACGCCCGAGCTGGCGGGGGGCCCTGGGCGGCATCCCGGCCTTCGACCTTCAGCCCGGCTGAGAGAATCCCATTTTAACACCCTGCTACGTATACAAGGAGCCGTGCGCTCTTTCACCTCTCTTAAAAAGGTCCTTAGACTTTACCCTCTTTATCTGCTGGACTGTTTTCACAATCAGCTGAGGGTGTAAAATTTGTGCAGTGAACAATTATTAGAATCAGAGAAAATTCACAGAATGCGAACTAGCAGTTAACTTTTTTGTTTTCCGAGAGCACAGTCTCGATGCACTTGTGTAATCATTTTCCTGTTCCGCCGACGCTGAGCATCCGCTATGCGGCACATTCAGGGCCTAGTGGCGTGCAAGCCCGACACGGCAGCCCGCCCTGCCGGAGCCCTCCTCTGCCACCGCCACGTGCACGCGGGTCCCCACTTTGGGTCCAGGAGAACACTCTTGGGGTCCTCTGGCCAGGCGGGGAGCCTGCCCAGAAGGGCGGCCTGTTCTCACCTGGCCTCTTGCTTCCCTGCGTGCAGACGGAGCGTGTGCCGCTGGACCTCAGTCCCCGGCTGGACGAGGCCCTGGACTTCAGCGAGGTGGAGGCCGAGCCAAGCGAGGGGGAGGACTTCGAGGCGCGTGGCAGCCGCTTCTCCAAGTCTGCCGACGAGAGACAGCGCATGCTGGTGCAGCGGAAGGACGACCTCCTGCAGCAGGCTCGCAAGTAAGCCGGCGCCCCGGCCCGGGCTGGCCTCGCGCCCAGGTCAGAGCCCGTGGCCTAAGGGCCCTTGTCGTGGCAGCCCACAGTCATCTCGTTAAGCAGAAGCCAGCATTGGAAGCCATCCATGTCAGCTAGAAATTAAGATTCCAAACCTCTCTTGAAAAGCCGGAGGATCTGGTAAACTTGGTCTCAGCTGTGACTGACGGCAGCTGCTGCTGTCACCTGTCTTCTGTGGACACCTCCGCCCCACGTGTATGGGTGGCACTCATGTGCCCGTGCATCCTAAGCTCTTTATGTTGATTTATTCTGCTCCCTGGGACAGCTCTGAGAGGGCGCGCAGTGATGATGCCCGTGTGACAGGCTTCAGGCTGGAGAAACTGAGACGCAGAGGGGCTAACACTGGCCGTGCGCGGCTTCTTATGTAAGCCCCTGGGGACAGGGCCAGCATACGGCCCTGTGGGCAGGCTTGGCGCCCAGCACAGGCCCTCTGAGCATGGCAGTCAGTGCTGTGTGTACATGTGGGAGGGGACAGCCAGGGGACAGGGAGAGCTGAACTGCGGCCCACCAAGCCTTCCTGCTGCAGAGAGCGCCCGCTCCTCTGCTTAGGGACGAGTGTCTTTTTCATGGGCTGGGGCTCCGTGACAGCTTTGTGAGGTGCCTGGAAAAGGAGGTGGTGAAGGACGTGGGCTGAGTGGCGTGTGTGCCCTGCGCGTCCCCCCGACGCCGTGCCTCTGCTTTTTGTTCCAGGCGTTTCTTGAACCGAAGCTCTGAAGATGACTCGGCCTCCGAGGGCTGCCTGGCCTCGGAAAGCATGACTTCTGACCCCGTGACCCTGCGTCGTAGGATGCTGGCTGCGGCTGCCGAACGGAGACTTCAGAAGCAGCAGACCTCCTAGCGCTCCCGGGCCGTCCTCAGCCGCCGCCTCCAAGCAGCGCCCGCCCGCCCGCCCACCCGCGAGGAGACCCGGCCTCGCCCACCGGCTGCTGGAAGGAGCGGGCTTGACTGCATCGCCGCTGTACAAAGCATGTGGTCTTCATAGTGTTTGGACAGCTGACAAATTTAATCCTTTTTTGTAATACTTTCTATGTGACATTTCTTTTCCCTTCGGAAACACTGCACATTTTAACTCTAGGCATGACCTCTTCCGGCATTGACTGGACTTCTTTGGGGTGGGGAAGGTCAGGAGGCAGCAGTGGGCAGCCGGAGGCCCTGAGGCGGCAGCTTCAGTGACGGCGTGGTGCCCAAGTCACAGCACGTGCTGGCGTCCTAGCTCCCCACCTGGCAGGAAGTGGAGGGTGGGGGCCGGGACCCATCGGGAGCCGAGCTGTGCAGCGCGAGCCCACTCTGCACACTGGAGAGTCTGGTCCAGTGCTGTTCTTAATCAGGAGGTGTCCAAAGTGTCCTGGAGGCCGGGCCCCCAGGTCCCCAGGCCGGCAGGGCATCTTGGACCAGCAGAGCTTGGTTTGACACCCAGAGCAGCCCAGGGCTGTAGAGTGTGAGCAGGTGGCCCCTGTGTCCCGGTATGTCCGGGACTTCCTTTCCGAGCCCCGATCGAAACAGGTTTATTCACGTTCACGCTGGTGCTCCTGCGTCTCATGAGTTGACCCTGTGTGTCTGTCCTCTCCCGTCTGCGTTTCCCGGGCCCTGGGTGGACACGGGGCGTGCGGCGCTGAGCGGGTGGAGCAGCCAGCGTTGGTTTGTGGTTCGCAGGCCTTGGCCGAGGAATCTGGGCAATGCTTGAGGCTGTGGGTTTGGTCCTTGGAGAAAATGTGGGCCTTACAAGATGGGCGAGGACATCCTGGAGGGCTTGACTGAAGAAATAAAAGAGATCTTTTCATATCTTTCTCCTCTGGAGCCCTTCATTCCATAACCTTGTTCCCATTGGTTTGAACATGGAACGGCAAGATGTGGAACCCGCCTGCCTCGGAGGGACCCCGATCCTGACCCTTTTCAGATTTGTTACCCGTTTAACTTTAAGGATTTGAAACACGCAGCGATAGGTTCCATAGTTCAGTTTTATGTCCTATTGGACGAAGTTGTTTTTTAAAAATGTTTGAAAGCATAGTTTTTTTGGTAGTCCTTTAGGGGAGAATCCAGTATTACCTAAAATTATTGGCAAAGTTAAATGTATTTTAAACTTGGAAAGTTTTTAGAATGTTGAAAAGTAATTGAGAAGAGAGTGATGAAATAAATGTTTAGGCCAAGGTAATTTATTTCAATAAATCTTTCAAAAGCCTTACCTTTGAAATGCTGTTAGTAAATTTCTGTGATTTTTAAGAAAATGTGTTTTGTTTTGCTGAGAGCATAGCTACTTGTTTTTATTGTAAAACAATAATAATAATAAAAAGCAAACTCTATTCTTAGTGTGTTGTGTGTGGCTGGAAGCTAAGGCAGTTGTTTGCGGAGTTGCCAGCGTTCGTTTTTGATTTTGTGTGTTCAGTATTGTGGTTGGAGGGTGTTTTCCATCCTTACACTTTGCAGTTGGACACATTAAAGATGGCAGTAAACGTTTTAGATGTGTGAAAAGACAAAGGTGAAGTCAATTTTAGAAGGTCTTGAAACATTGGACTAGAGCAACAGGAGCCATCGAAGTGGAGGCCTGTCTGGTAGCTTCAAATGACCTAGAAGAAAAGTCCTAATTGCACCTAAATGCACCTGGATAATCAAGGCTTCTGGGCACGACCGCCTCTTGGCCGTGGCCGTTCCTCGAGGGCAGCCGGGAGAGATGCTGAGGGCAGTGGCAGGAGGCTGCACCGGTGTCCCACTGCGCCCCTCTCCTGACCTCTCACTGTCCTGGGTGTCTCCGGGTCGGGAGCCTGTTCCCTGCTCAGCCCCATAGACCCAGGCGGAGCGGAACGGCTGGGGGCCCTGGCGCAGGGGCCCGCCACGGTGCCTCGCCCTCTCTGGGCTTTTGGAAGGAGTCTGTGTCCCTCCATTTTCTCACGGGCCCAATTTTGCTGAGATCTTGGATTCTCAGGCCCCCCTCCTCCCCCCAAATTAGAGACTTTCGGTGCGGACATTTTGTGTTGATACAAATCCTAGGTGCCCAGGTGACCACATGGACCCGATTTCCCACTTGAGCTGTGTAGACAACATGCTGTTTTACCTTCAGCCAGCAGACATGGTCCCCTCTGGGTGGGACCACCCCCTTGACGGGGCAGGGGCGCAGAGCTGAGCGTCCTGAGCCAAGGGAGCCAGGGCCTTGCCGACCAGCTTGTCCTGGGATCCCCTGCGCCCGCCCGCCCGCCCTCAAGGCCGTCTGCCGGGGAGTCTCATCTCGTACCACGGCCCAGAAGTGCGTCCAAACCTCTCTGCGCAGGAGTTATTTGAGGGGCTTTTAGAAATGGTGATGCTTGGTCCTGGTCCTCACCTTTCTAACTGAATGGGTCTCCCTGTGTCCTTTCCCAAAACAAGGCTCCCTGACTTCCGTTACAAGGAAGGTAAGGCAAAGAAAGTTCTGCTGGTTTTATCTATGAAACTCATCTAGAAGGCAGGAGGGAACCCTGCTGGCCTGTGGCTCATTTGGAGCGAACTCCAGCGGCGGACGGCCACTGCGTCTCATCCAGACCGGTGCGAGGACGTCGGGCTGGGGCCGGGAGTGCCCCCTCCCATCAGTGGCGGTGGCAGCGGGCCTCCCTGGAGTCTGGTGCACGGGTGTGGCCTGGCCGGCCAGCAGGCTTGTCCTGGCCAAGGGAGTCCAAGGGCTGCCCAGGTCAGTTGCTTCTTTATCACAGGGCAGAACTAGCTGCTTCTTACTCCCTGGTCTCTGCGGCAGTACAAACCCCACGCCCACCTCCGCAAAAACCACTGCACCTGCCAAGGCTGGTAATTCCCATTTGTTGGGGTGCGGCGTGGGTGCCAATGACCCGACCGCTGAGGGCCTCCCACTTCCTGGGTGGCACAATGTAGCACTTGCCTGCTTCACTAATAAGCGATCCATGGATGTGACGCAATGACTTGGATGGGCCGTGTTCCCCCGGGGCCAGTCTCAATCGATTTGCTAGCTGTTACAGCAAAACTCTGGGGACCTAGGAAGAGGTAGCGAGCCCAGCAGCCTGCCGGAGGCGAGACTCGGACCCCGAGCGCCAGGCTGGGCTGATCTCAGTTGCCCCTTGGGTGTTGGGCCTGCAGGGGCAGAGAGCCCAGGCAACTGGGCCTCGTCCTTGGGACCACCCCTTCTCCCACTGTGGCAGAACCGCTGGGAACAGAAGAAACAGGATCCTGCGTTAGCAGATTTGGGATTACTTGCCCCCTGCCGCCATTCTTCCCCTTTTCAGTGCTCAGTTCCACTCTCCCCTCCTCAAGAAACAAGCCCAGCTGGGAGTGAGGAGGAGCTGGGAGCTGGGGGCCGGGGAAGGGACATCTGCGGGCGGGGCGGCCCCTCCTCTGTCCTCCTTGCGCTCAGCTGGCCCCCTTGATGGCAGTAGAGTCAGGGGCGGGGGGACACCGACTAAGTGCTGGGGGGATTCTTGTTTTTTAAATAATTTTTAAAGTTGATGTTAGGGGTGGGGAGGAGAGAGAAAGAAACATCACGTAGTTCTCCATTTATGCATTCGCTGGTGGCTTCTCGTACGTGCCCTGACTGGGGATCCTTGAGCCCACAACCTTGGCCAGTCGGGACGACGCTCTAAGGCACTGAGCCACCTGGTAGGGCCTGGGGGGGATTCTTTATCTGCCACCTACAGCTGTGCCCACCAGCCCCCCAGTGTCTGTGGCCCAGTCTCATCCCTCCTTCCCTTTCCTGTCAGAACAAAGCCCGAGGGTGAGAGACTCAGGAATACAGACAAACATTCTCTTTATTGAGCTACACATGAATTTTCCATTAGTCAGAGAAGTAGACTGGCAGTGTGTAAGATATCACAGAAACCTCACCGATTGGGAATAGAAAGGCTTAGAAAGACCCATGGGCTTTTTTTTTCTTTTTTCCTTTTTTTTCCAAGTTTTTTTTTCTGTATTTTTAATTTTTTGTGTTTTGTCATTTTGCCTCCTCTTTATCTGAAATGGCTGTGCTGCTCTTCAGCAAATGTGAAGTCTTAAAAGTGAAACCGTGAAGAGGTTTGGGGTTTGAATACGAGTCAAAGTAGAAATGACATAGGACTGATCGTGAAAACTGGCTTTCATGTAAACACTACATTCCTTCTTTTTTTTTAAATTTTTTGTGTTTTTTGTCTTTTCCATCTTGTGGCATTTTTAAAAAATGTTTTTTTTGTTTTTTTTGTTTTTTGTTTTTGTTCTTTTTATCTGCAGCACAAACATCCCCACATGAGAAAGAGCGGACACAGGCCACTGAACGAAGGGGGAGGCGGAGGGGCACGCACACAGGGGGCGCCCTAGAGACGGAGAAGCAGAAACGCCGAAGGAAAAAAACCGCGACCCCGATCCCCGAAGACTATGAAAGCTGATCTGGTATGTAGTACGTAGGGCTCATCAGGACAGAAATGAAAGCTAGACAACTAAAAATATGATAGAGGGTATCTGTAGAAAGGGGGTTGGCGGGGAAATTGTTTTCTGGAGGGCTCTGTTTATACATATGATCCGGATTCTTTTTGGCAGCTACGGGCCCGTGAGAGCTGTGCTTTTTCTATACAAACCTGGGGGGAGCGTGTGGCCAGAGCGGCTGGACTGGGGCCGGGGTGTGAGGGGTGTGAGTGGTGTGAGTGGTGTGCGGGGCTGGCCCCGCCCCCCCGCCACGAGGTGAGACGGGGTGGGTGGGGGTACAGGTGTATGTTTCTTTATTCAAAAAAAAAAAGAGAAAGAAATATGGATGTTATGGTGAGTTTTCCATTTTCCTTTTAAGCTACAAAGCACATGAGAAATGTTTTTTTTTCCTTTTAAGTTCTAAATGTAAAGACTCAACTAAAACCGGATTCTACAGCATTCTACAGAAATACACAGCCGTCAGTCACTCTGGGGTCGTAGGTTAGACAGGGGCTTGATACAGAAAGGCTGTGTGTCTTACAAAGGCCAAAAGGTCATGCTACCAGGAGATCAACGTCAACAGCAAAGAGTCCGTGAAGCAGTCTGTAGAGAGAGAGATAAGGGGGTCCAGTCTGACCATTTTCTTTGATTTTAGAAACCAACCAACCAACCAACAAACCCTGGCATTCTTTGCATCATGGCGGGGGAGGGCAAGAAGGGGCAGCATTGCAGGAAGGCCAGAAGCCCAAGGGAAGCCCAGCCTGGGCCCCGGAGGCCTCGTCCGTGGGGCCCTGACCCGTCCAGCCCTCCCCTTGGCCCCTCCTCTCCCCTTCTCCCTACGTGCCCTGCCTGTCCCCTCCCCTCAGCTGCTTTGGGAAAGCAGACCAAGTCTCCCTTTTCTGACTCTTGTCTCATTAGCATGAAGAAAGAAAACTCAGGAGACAGTGGATTGGTCGGAGCAATGATTCTTCTAAGTTCTTGAAATTAACAACCACCACCACCCAAAAGAGAAGCGTCCTTAGTTTTTCTGTTGTTTTCTGTTGGGGGTGTAGGGCAGGGAGATGTTTAGGGTGCTGGCCATCTTGTAAAGGGTTTTGGGATGCGCACAAGAGCGGGGCGGACTGAGGGCACCCAGCCTCAGAGCTGGAGGCAGAGAGATGGGCAGGGCCCGCGCCAGGCCCCTCTGCCCTGCCGCTCGCAGGGATGGGTCTCAGCAGGTGACACCCAGGGCTGCTCTCACAGGGACGGCCGCCCGGGTCAGGACGCCCATCGCCACGTGTGCGCGCATGCTTGTGCATGCGCGCACGGGCACGCTCAGCGCTGGCCCAGGAACACCTTGATCTATGGGATGGTGGTCAGTTCTGTCCGGAGCTCTTTCTAGTACAAACTAAAAAGAATTTTTAATATATATTTTTATATATATAATGTTTTGTTACGCCTCTTTAAAGTTGATTTACCAACTTGCATTTGTGTGTGTGTGTCTGTGTGTGTGCGCAAGCTGTTCTGTGAATGCTGGAGTCATTACCAAATAGGTTGCTATACAGGACAAGAGGTCAGTACAAGCCGCAGCCCCGGAGGTTGTTGGCAATGATGATGTCGGTGACGGCGTCGAATACCACCTGGATGTTATTCGTGTCTGTGGCACAAGTCATGTGACAATAAATTTCTTTGTTGGGTGAGCGGTTTTTGCTTTCAAATTGTGCTTGGATGTAGGCGGCTGCATCTTCGTAGGTGTTGGGGCCTGTAGCAAGACAAGGACAGGGGAGAGGCCCCGGTGAGAGCCGGCAGGACGGCTGGGAGCCCCACGGCGACAGGCAGGCCCTGGCGTTCTCCTGGGAGCCGAGGAGACCCGCCTGGACGGAGGGGGCTGCACTCGGGCCTCTTCTCCGGGTGCGGTCTCATTTTACAGTAGGAACCGCCTGCGGCACAGCCTCGGCCTGGCTTCTGACTTGTCAAGGTCTTTTTGTCTCTTTTCACACCTGAGGGCCCAGGTGTGAAAGGGCACCCTCGGGACAGACAGCCCCTGGACGGGGGGCCTCTGGCACCGTGTCTCGTCTGTGAGCTGCCGCTAACTTAACAGCTTCACTGCAGACTCACCACTTGATGTCCTTGGTGCCCAGCCCACCGTGGGGGTGACAAGGAGGTTGGTTCTGCCCCGTGGGCTGTCCAGAGCGGGTCCTCACCCTGACCCCCGCCCCGGGGATGTCCCCGCCCCTTCCCCCAACCCCCCACACGGGCTTATCCAGCGCAGAGGCCTCCAGAGGCCCAAGCCCGGCCTCCCCGTCACACCCAGCCGCAAGGAGCGGCTGGGAGGACAGGGGCCACAGGATGTCCCTTTTGCTCTCTGGGTGAGCTCACTGAGGCCCGCCGGTTGGCCTTTCACAACACCTGCTCCTAAACCAACCCTGCCACTTCTAATAAACCAAGACAGTGACCTCCGAGGAAGTGCTCCTGGCAGGGTGGGGGCCTCGGACTCCTGCTAGTGACTCAGGGTGAGCTGAGTGGCGAGCTGGACCTGTGCTGCTTCCTGGGTGGCTTCCTCTCACGAGAAGCCACTTGGCAGGGCCAGGCACATCCCTATGTAGTCCTAGTTCTTGGGTAAGTGGCCCAGACTTGGGGGCACTGGTGCCCCTTGCTAGAAAGTTTAAGGTGCCAGCAGCGTGTGTAATAGCAGCTGGGCCCCGCCGTGCCCCGCAGTTCCTCGGCTGCCCCCTGGATCCTGGCTGGGGCCTGCTGCGCGTATCTGAGGATGATGCAAAGACGGTTCTTCAGCAGGCGGCACCCACACCCCTGGGGCTCTGCCCTGTAGACAACTTCCAAACACCGTAGCATAGGCACCAACCCAGAGCTGCCTCGAGGCCTTCGAAGGGGCCGCCTGCCTCCCCTCGGTGCCACTGGGGCCTGGCCCACCTGGAGACAACACAGCCTGGTTTCGAGGGTGTGGGACGGTACCTCCCCTGGCACCCCCGCCCCTGGCCCGCTCCCTGCGGCTGGGTGTGACGGGGAGGCCGGGCTTGGGCCTCTGGAGGCCTCTGCGCTGGATAAGCCCGTGTGGGGGGTTGGGGGAAGGGGCGGGGACATCCCCGGGGCGGGGGTCAGGGTGAGGACCCGCTCTGGACAGCCCACGGGGCAGAACCAACCTCCTTGTCACCCCCACGGTGGGCTGGGCACCAAGGACATCAAGTGGTGAGTCTGCAGTGAAGCTGTTAAGTTAGCGGCAGCTCACAGACGAGACACGGTGCCAGAGGCCCCCCAGTCCAGGGGCTGCCTGTCCCGAGGGAGCCAAGACGGGGCACTGATCGCAGCGAAAGTGCCTGGGGGTGACTCCAGGGACTTCCCCCGCCCCCCACCTGTCCCTCACAGGCCTCGGCACCCTACGGAGCTACTTCATGGGTGACGATTTGTCATCCATCCCAGTGACGTTTGAACTCAGCTCTGGCGGGGTGTTGGACCCCTCTGGGTGCCCTGGAGAACTCAGACGTTTCCCACATTCAGACCGACCTTCTCCGGGGGCGGCCAGCGCCTCCTGTTGCACAGCCTTACGTGAGGCTGGCTGCTACAGGGGCCGCGTCCCGGATTGCGCTCCTATGGGGCTGCGTCCCTGGGGTCAAGGAAGAGCCTTAGGGTGGGGCCTGCCCGGGCCTCGGGCTGCTGAGACCCACCCGGTCACCGCGGCTTTCCAAAGGCCGGGACTGGCCCTGCAGGGCCCCCGGCTGCGGCTGGGAGAGGGCCAGCAGCAGCTGCCTGGGGGCGGGGCCCTCCTGGTCGCGCACCTCGGGCGCCTGTCCCGGGCCGTCCGGCAGAGGGCGCCTCCCGCACGGTCGGCCCCTGCGTCCTTGGTTTCTGCCCTCCGGGTAACACTAACAACAGCGATGCCGCGGGTGAGCAGACCCCACTCTGGCCCTGTTCTCTCCATCCAGCCCTGCGGCCGCCCTGCGCCACAGGCGTTATTGTTTCTACTGTGGCGTCCACAGTGCTGGCGGGCTGACTCCACAGGCTGCCTCGGTCCCCTGCCTGCTGGAGACCATGCTCCTGACACCGCGGCCTGCCCCACCTGGCTTCCCAAACGCCCGGGTGGGCGGGAGCCTTGCTGATTGACAAGCAGCAAACACCTGTGAGGAGCAGGCTGCACTGAGACCAAGCCACAGGCCCTTCTCCACACCTGCAGGGGAGAAGGGGGGAGGGCCAGCACCCACTGCTTCTGGAATCTAGCCGGGTTCGGGGACTGTGTGGCCCTGGGAGCTGAGCCCGTGCCCTCCTCTCTCTTGGGGCTGCCAGTGAGTGGGTCCCTGGCAGAGCCAACCCGTGACACATCCTCTAGTGCAGGGTGCAAAGGGCTCCCCTAGAAGCTCCCCAGTCCCCAGAGGGATGAAGGCTGGGCTCTGGCACCCCAGCAGCCCAGCCTCTTGCTGCAGCCCAGGGCCGGCCATCCGCAGGGGCCGCCGCCGCGCCTCCTCTGCCCAGCTGGCAAGAGCTTTGTTACAGGAGCCTGTGTGAGGGGCAAGCCCTGGTGAAGATGGGAGAGAGGCAGGCAAGGAAAGAGGAGGCCCGCGGAGAGTTGGTTTGATTTGGGGAAAGACCGCGGGTGGGGGTGGGGGAAGAGCTGGAGAACGCAGGTGGAGGGGTGCAAGGTCCTGGCGGGGCCCAGGCGGGGCCCCGATGGTAGAGAAAGCAGGTGTGGCCACTGGTAGGCCACGTGCCCACCCTTTCTAATCAGGCCCAGGTGCCGTGGGGCCAGCGCTGCTCAGGTAGGGCCAGGGGAAGGCCCCCCGGTGAGACTGGCAGAGGCAGGAGACGTCTGCTAGTGGTGACTAGGGCGAGAGGGGAGCCTGTTGTCCTATTCTGCCTCCCGGTCCCTCTGTGTCACTCCTGAGTCACCTGATCACAAAACGTGCGGACTGGAGGGTCCACATCCCACCGCACCCTGGGCGCACCCTGGTGCTTTCTCTGCACCCTGTCACGCTCCCGCGGTTCTGGCGCCCCGCACAACACCCAGTGCTGGCTTGGCAGCCTGGCCCTTGGGCCGCAGGCAGCGGCTCTGGGTCACGCCTCTGGAGGTGACGCAGGTCCCCGGCAGGGTGGGGCTTCCTCCTGCACCGGGCCCCGAGACACCCACCTGTGTATTCAGGAAAGCAGATGGTCAAAGGTGACTTCTTGATCTTCTCACCAAAGAGATCTTTCTTGTTGAGGAAGAGAATGATGGAGGTATCGATGAAGAACTTGTTGTTACAGATGGAGTCGAAGAGCATGAGAGACTCGTGCATGCGGTTCTGCGGCCGCAGGCGGGAGGGAGAGAGAGCGGGACAGACAGCGAGAGGGAGACATGGAGACAGGGAGAGAGGAGAGAGTTAGGTTAGAGAGAGAGGGGCTGGGCTGCTTGGCAGCTTGGGGCGGGAGCTCCCGCGCCCCTGTGGCTCCTCGGGAGGCCAACAGGTAGAAGCGTGATCTGCAACACGGCACAGGCCTCCAACTTCCAGCCTTCAGACCTGTCTGCTCCCCTCGACTCGGGGCCAGCAGCGGAGATCGACCCAACCACCGCACCCTTGGTGAGGCTGAGGACCTGGTGATCAGGGCTCCCCGCCAAGGCCCCAGCCACGGGAGGGCCTCCTGGAACGTGTGCGCGCACCTGTGTGTGTTAGGAGGCGGGAGCTGTCCTCTGGGAGGGGTGAGGGACTCTAGGTCCCTCCTGTAACCTCAGGGGAGTCATGCCTCAAGGGGGCTGCCTGCAGGCGTCCCTGGAGACCGGCAACAGCCCCTCTGGCTGGGTCAGATGCGGCAGGCGCGACCCTGCAGGGTTTTCAGCAATGCAGCCGGGAAGCACTGCCTGGTACACAGGGGTCTGGTGAGCAAACGAGTGCGTGTGGTGGGACCCCCCAGTAAAGCGGACTCCCGCGGGGCAGCCCTTCCTCCCGGGCAAGGTCTGGCATCCCGCTGTGGGAAGCCAGGCGCGTGAACTTGGAGAGTGTTTCTTGCAGCGCAGGCGGAGCACATCTCTCTGAACGAGCCCCATCTGCACGGCAAGGTGACTTCAGGAGGTGTAACATCCCTGGGGGAAGGGACAGCTGTCCATTTTCCCCAAGAGCCCTGTCCTGGCCCTGGGGATTGTCCACCCCAAACGCAGCTCCCTGAGTCTCCAGCTCAAGCTCAAAGTGATTCCAGGCTACAGTCTCCCTCTGAAGTTGGAAGACTGAACTGAATCAGAGGCAAGAGCAGAGGGCCGGTGGGGGCACCGCTGGCCTCGTTCACCAGGGTGGACTCTTCCCCGGGGACGCGTGGCTGGGCTGCCGTGGCCGACTCCCTCTCTCTGAGCAGGAGGGTGAGGGAGGCCCCACGTGTCCACCATGGTCACCGAGCCCCACTCCGCCAGTGCTGCACCCAGCACTTCACTGGCATCACGTCGTTTAATCTCACCGACCCTTGGGGGCACCGAGAGGTGACACAGGTGGGACCCAAAAGAGCAGAGACTTGCATTCGGCTCTGGGCCAGCCCCAGAGCCTGGGCCACGCAGTGGGTTTGCCCAGTCCCTAGGAGTGGTCTGAGGCCGTCAGAGGAACAAATAACGAGGGTCACGACGGACTCCACGTGTCTGCAGTCACCTCCCCCGTGACCGCAGCAGCACCTGTGACCTGTCAGGGTGTCAGCCCCACAGCCCTGCTGTGGTGGCTGAGGCCAGTGGGGGAGCGTCTGAGTCCTCAGCTCCTCCTTCCAAGTCGCCAGACAGCTGTCTTGGTTTGCTTCTCCCTCGGGGATCTGCCATAAACGCCACTGTCCTTTCACTCGGCTAAACAAACTCATGCGACTTTATCACCCTCGCAGCCTCAGCCAGCGAGTTTTGTTCTCAGTTCGCCCCACATTCCGCCTGTTGTTTGTACCATCCTGCTCAGGGCCGAGCGAGGGAGCCTATCCGTAAGTCTCCCGGGAGGCCAAGTACAGGGCTGGGGACCGTGACCTCTTCAGGGTCATGGGGCCATCTGGAAGGGCAGAGGCGCTCTGAGACCCCAGGATTCAACAGGAAAAGGCCGCCCGCCACACAGAGCCATCTTGCCCCACAGCCCCTCAACCAAGCGCTGGGCACCTGCAGCGAGAGGCCAGCTGCCGGTTCCCCTGCACAGCTGTCCCAGGCATTGCTTCGGTCTGCAGACACTGGGGGACACGGTGGGGACACATGCCCCAGGGCACCCCCAGGACCAGAAGGGACCACCAGGGTGACCCAAGCTGCCAGTGGGGACTGCGTCCCCTTGGCTGGGCTGAGGTCTCTTCCTCAAGAGGCCACTGAGCTTGGGTCTGGAGGGAAGATCCAGGCCAGCCGCCCGGCCCCACACGTCTTCTGCGTGGAGGTGCAGCCCTGCACCGCCTCCCACCGATGCCCCGCTGTGTGCGCAAGGCCCTCTGCCCGCGGCCCCTGCTCCCCGAGAGCTCACGGCCTAGCTGGGAGAGGCTACGCGTGCGCTGAAGAGGTCTGCAGCCCCGGGCTGGCACAGAGCCCGGGCGGGGACGGGGCGGGGGCAGAGGGCACACGACGCAGTCAGGCCTGGTTCCTGGGGCGGGCGCGGGCGTAAGTGTGGAAAGAAGGGCTGACCCTGGAGATGTGAAGGGGGGGCAGGGGGCAGCAGGGACGGCGCTGCTGCAGAGACGGGGGCGCCGGCACTGAGACCCCTCCACGCCCCACACACAGATTGGAACCCGTCACCAAGGAGCCGAGAACACAGCTTGTCCTTAAACGCTTCCCAGAGAAAGCAAATGCCAGAACAGTCAAAAAGGGAGATACCATCACTTGAGGAAAGAGAAAGAAGCCAGAAGGGTCAGAGTCAGACAACAGACGCCCACCCCTGCTTGCAGCCCCCGACCCGTCTCCCTCCAGTCCTCCGCCTGCCCCCGACTTCAGCGGAGCAGCCACCAGTAGGGCAACTGGGCCCACACCGCCCCGAGCGGTGGCCTGGCTGGGAAGACCAGCCTCAGCCCTCGCGACAAGCCCGAGCGGAGGGCCGGGAGGCAGTTACCCCGAATCCTTCTGCCCCAGCAGGCGTGCCCCCCGCCAGGCGCCTGCAGTCCCGGCCCCAGGACAGAACCATGCGGTGCGCCTGGTGGAAGCTTGGGCACCGACACAACACATCACACTCACGCTAGAAAAAGCTGGCACTTTTTATTAACGGTAGGTGACTAATAAATACATTACTGCAGCCAATAAATTATTACAATAACTAGAGATTTATTAAACCCACAAGTCGCTCTACTTACAAAATGACAGTTAAAGGTGGGTGGGTGGGGTGGCAGGGTGGAGGGTGGGGCGTGGGGGGTGGGGCTAGTGCCGCTAAGAAGGGAGGCTAAGGGGGGTGGCGCCCAAGCCCGCCCCTGCTAGGGGTCGGGGAGGGGAGCAGAGAGGCAGCAGCCATAGGGGAGGAGGCCTGGGGGGACAGAGGCCCCGCAGTGGGGGCGGGGGCCGAGCCCAGACGGGCAGGGAGGCCGGGAGGGCAGGGTCTGGCTGCCCCGGGAGGCAGCAGGGATGGGGGGTAGGGAGGAGGGAAGGGACTACCGGGACAGGGGTGTGTGGAGCTGCTGGCTCTGCCGAGAACGGGGCGCCTTTACGCTGGTGGTCTTGGTGCATTGGGCCTGGGGGCGAAACCTCTCCATCCAGAGGGCTCTGTTCTGACCAAGGGGGCCAAGGACTTAGGACAGGGTTGGGGGCTTCTTTCTGCTGCTGCCTCGACCTGCCCCCCTTTGTCAGGGGCCCTCACCCGGCCGAGGTGGGGTCTGTCTGGAGCCCCAGGAGCCCCCAGAGAGAAGGCCCCCTCAGCTCACGGGGGCTGGGCAGCCTGACCGCCATCACACGGCGGCCGCTGCACTTTGGCCCTGCTCCCTCATCTGGCTGTGAGGTCCAGCCTTGCTGCCCTGAGCTGCTGGGACCCCTCACTCGGAAGGCTTGTGGGCTGACATGGGGGAACTGTCTGGGGGCGCTTGCCTTTGGCACCCCAGACTTAATCTCTGGTAGCCACAGACCTCCGTTCCTGGAACTGCCAGTTTGCGCCTGAGGCTTCCAGAAGGCTCAGAGAGGAGCAGAGGCAGAGGGGGAGGCTTTGTGCGCCAGGCTTCTCAAAGAGGGGCCCAGGCAGGCCGGCACCTGGCCTGGAGCAGGGAGACCGAGGTCCGAGTGGCCGTGGATTTCCTTACTGAGGAGTGCGTGGGACCAGACCAAGGGAAAAGGGGAGGGTCCAGGAGGAGGAAGAACCTGCAGAACCGGCCACCAGACACTGGCTGTGAATGTGTCAGCATGGAGCAGGGGGGTGGGCACCCGTCCCCTCAGGACTTGTCCTGGCAGAATGGAGGGGTGCTGGGGGTGGGGGGCTCTCAGACGGCCTGGCTGTGGAGGCTCCGGCTGGGCAGGCGCTTGCGGCTGCTGCCTGAGGGGGCTGCGGGGACTCAACGAAGGCCAGCACAGTCCTGTCCCCGGTTCCCACCAGGGGGCAGGGAGCTGGGCAGGGAGCCCGCCGCCTCCTGGCACCAGCTGTGGTGGTGGCCTGCTGCCGGGGCACTGCCCCTGCTCCCTGGCGGGAACCTGTGGCCATGGGCCCTCAGGCTCTGCTGGGGCCAGAGAAGAAGGAAGGGGTGGGGCACATGGCATTAGGCTTCTGTGGAAAGGGGCCCTGGGACCCAGGAGGTCAAAGCTGCAGGTGAGAGGCCTGGGGAGTGGGGGCAGAGCCCACGCAGTCCTCAGAGCAGAGGGCGCAGGCTTGACCTGGCGCCGGCCCTCCAGTCAGGCCGGGGAGCCTCGGGGGCCTCTCGCAGTTCTCCGCGCCAAGGCCAAGGCCTGGCTCTGGTGGGGGCGTTTGGGGCAGGGCACAGAACTCGCCCACGGGCGCCGGGGCGGCAGGCACGCTTCATGGGTTTGGCAAAGATGACCCTCCTGGAAATCAGTTCTCCTTGGCCGGCTCACTCAGGGTCGCTCAGAGTTTGAGCACGGCCCCCACACACAGGGCCGCCCACGTCACCCACTCACGACATCGCCCCCTACAGCCACGACGGAGCCAAGTCATCTGTCGCCTTCAGCGGTGACTCCCCACGGTGGAGTCGTCGGTGGGAACATGCATGGGCAACGCAGTGGACAGCGAGGGCATTCCGCCCGACACCCCTTCCTCGGGGTTTACCCTGGGGTGCCACGGATGCCCTGGCCAGCCGGAGGCCAAGGGCGGCGCAGGAAGGCCCCCGGCAACCTGCTCCCCCAGCCTCCCAACGCTGCCACTGGGGGCGGGGGGTGGCCAGTGACCTACCGGGCCAGTGACTTCCACCAATGGCGGTGGAGCTTGGCCACCTTCCCCTCCTTGTTGCTACTTTTGAGTCTGGGGTCCCAGGGCAGAAGTAGGGGCAGAGCTGGTGACCCCCGAGGCAGAGATGCTGGGAAGTAACGGCTGTGTCTTCCATGGTGGACAAAATGGCTGAGCCGGGCCTGGCTGCCCCTGACAGGGCACGGGGACTGTTGGCCCCACCCGGCCCGGCACACGGGCCGCACACAAGGCGAAAGGACCAGGTGGACGGGGCTGGCGGGTGGCTCCTGCAGGCTGGCTGCCTGTGCTTTCCCACGAGGCCGGCAGCAGCAGGAGAGCCGGGCGGGGAGGGGCTCGCCCGGGGCATCCATGCCCGCAGGCATCGGGCCCTAGGGAGGGGGCTATGGGTCTCCCGTGCACCACACAGAGCCGAGGGCCTGCACGGCCCAGGGAGCCCCGAGCGGCCGGCACCGGCTCTTCCTGGCTCCGGGGCAGCCGCGGGTGGCCCTGGGAGCCCACGCGTCCGGCCTGGCCCTGGGACGGCGCAGAGCCCAGGCGGAGGCTGGGAGAGCAGAGGGCTTGGGGAGGGCGCGCTCTTCCCACGGGCACATCTGGCTCCCTGGGCAGAGCCCGTCACGCAGCACACGGCGTCCGCCCGGGCTGCTGGCACCTGCCAACTGGGGGAGCCCAGGGTGAGAGACCGGGGTGCTCCCTGCCTGAGGCTGGCCCGAGCCTGGGTCCCTGGAAGTTGGCCACCCACTGCTGCTCAGGAGTCTCTGCCACAGCCCCTCCAAGGGGTCCTAGGAGTCTCTTTATGGGGGGGGGGCGTATGTCTGAGGCAGCCTGGGCCCCTGGCAGTGCCCATCTGCCCCCCTCTGCCCCGGGGGGCCTGCAGGACCGAGGGCTGGGGACACACTCCCTGGCTTCTTCACGGAGACCAAAGGACGCCGGGTACTGGCCTCAGAGGCTGCGCGCCACCCCACTCCCATCCCCCGCCGCCCCCAGCCTCCCCAGCAACAGAACCTCCACCCAGCCCCTGCCGGTTCGAGTTGGATTCACTGTAAACTCGAAAAGAAAACACTTGGTTACTCACACCCGGATCAGCTGCCTGAGATGGGGCAATGGGGAGGGTAGGTGGGTCACCCTTGGGCCTACAGGGACGAGACGTGAGGTGCTATCGCGGTCAACGCCGGGGCTACTTCCCCTCAGCAGCCCAGCCTCTCGACTCCTCCTCAACCTCTGTCGGGGCGCCGCGGGGCCAAGCCCTCCCCCAACGCGCGCAGGCCACGGCAACAAGTCAGCCGGAGCCACTTCCTGACCCAGGAGTTCCCGGGGGGGTGCCTGGGAGCCCCAGGGATGCACAAGGAAGGCCGCCCAGAGAAGGAAGGGCTTCCACCGGGGCTGAGGTCCAAGGGGAGGAGGCCAGATGCCCTTGCTGAGGCCTTGGACCCACACTCCCTGTGCCCAGTCCTGCCCTGGCTTTTGGTGACGGAGCTGCCCCACCAGAGAGAGCCCAGGAAAAGCTGAGCAGTGGTTCCCACGGCCCCCTCCCTTCCAGCACCCTGCCCCAAGGCCACCCCTACCACCTGCGCAGCCCCAGAAGGCAGGAGCAGACCCTGGGACTTTGAGTATGAGTTGCCAAGTGCAGGGGGTGCCCCTTCCGGGCGGCACGACGCCCTTGGCCCCGCATCCCTCTCCCCAGGAGACGACACTCGGAAACGGAGCCGAGGCCGGTGAGCGGCAGGCAGGCAGGCCGGCACCCTGCCCGGCCTGGGTTACCATGTGCTCTGATGTTGGGGGCGGGGCGGCCGTGGAGGACAGTCCCTCCTCCCCCCTTGGTGCCAGCCGCTGTGCTGCTTTGTCAAGTGCATGAGAGGTGCCGGAGCTCAGGTTCTAGGGGGCGGGGGCGGGCAGCAGGCCGGGCAGTGCGGTGGGTGGCTGGGAGGCAAGGCTGGGGCTCAGTAGAGGCCACAGCCCCGCAGGTTTTTGGCGATGATGACGTCCGTCACGGCATCAAAGACAAACTGGATGTTGTTGGTGTCGGTGGCACAGGTCACGTGGGTGTAGATCTCCTTGTGGGCTGACTTGTTCTTGCTCTCGTACTGGGCCTGGATGTAAGCCACGGCTTCCGTGAAGGCGCTGGGGCCTGTGGGAGGAGCCAGGGGGGGACAGGTGAGGCGAGACCACGCCCGGGGCCTCTCGGGGTCACCTGAAGGAGACACCCGGCGGGCGAGGGAAACTTAGCAGCTCCGCTCCGTCAGCAGTGGGCCATGAAATCAAGTCGTGGTCCACATGGGTCAAGAATCATGAAAGGAAAATGCCAGACCTCACTGTGTCTCACCCCTGCTACGGGCGAGCAGCTTTTCAAGAAACTCCTGTTTCCCTTTTGTGTACACACCTGACTCATGATGCAAATGTTCCTTCTTTCCTCCCGCAGGTCCTGCTCAGGCCAGTGAGAACCAGCCCCTGGCTGATGCACACCCCCAGGTAGTCCCCTCCTGCCCGGGACCCCTCAGAGCAGGCCGATGTAGGCAGAGACTGAGCCACCTCGGCCTGCGTCTCCTCACGCCTCCCCTTTCCCAGGCTCCCGGTCCGGGACTAAGCGGTCTGGCACCCTGACTTGCCGCCTTTCTCAGGGAGCACCAGATCGCCCTGCTCCCGGGCGGGCCCGTGGGAGGGTTTCCAGGAGAGCAGCTGCTGCCCCGGAAGGAGCAGGGCAGGAAGCTTCGTGAGGAAGCCTCCACAGGCCCCAGGACCTGGGCCTCGGGCCCGGGCCGGGCTGCCACGGCCCTCTGCGGGAAGGCAGGAAGCGGGGCTGGCTTTTAAAGCTGCAAACCCAGGGGTGATGTTCCTGGAGGGGCCCCAGTATCTCAAGCACATGGCACAGGCCACCAGGCCTGGCCTTGAGGGTCTGCCAAACCACGGTTCTCTCTGCCTGGGCTGGAGGCGAGGGCCAGCACCTACAGGTAGTCACTCGGGCTGTGTCGGCCCCGAAGCAGCCTTGGTGACTGGCCTGCCTGCCTGCTCGCGCTGCCTGACAGGTCACAGCCGAGGTCAACGAGGGCGGGCTCTGCGAGCCCCCACCTTGAAGCGAAGGGGGGCTGACTGGTGGGCGTGAGGGCTTTTGCGCCCCGTCCACTCTGGCTGCTCACTGCTGGGGGCCTGGCCTACGGGGCTGTCGGCCTGGCCTTGAGGAAGGGGTGATAGGCAGGGGGGCTGGTCAGGCTGGGCACGCCCGCTCGCCTCCCCCACCAGGCCCTGCCATCCGGAATAGCGGGCGGGCGCCTGGCTGCTCCGTGGTCGTCTGCCCACCCGCAGTTAGGTAAACCCACGGCCACTCAACAGAGGCACCCTCGTCATCCTCAGCAGCCTCCGCAGGAGGCCAGGTCTCGGCTGCCTGGGCAGCTCTCTCCCCTCCGACAGGCCACTGGCCCTCGTAACCCCATGTGGGAGGTGTTAGGCTATTCTTTAGTTGCCACTGCAGTCACAGTGAGCACGCACTGTGCGCCAGCTGCCGTGCCGAGCGCCCCGTGCTCACTGCGCACTTGGCCCTCCCGGCCTCCCTGTGAGGGAGGGTTGGACGACCACGTCATTGTCCCCATCTCACGGACGTGAAGACTGAGGCACCGATGGGTTCCAGAACCTGCTGTGAGGGGCAGAGCCAGGGGCCTGGTGGTAGCACCCTCGCCTTCTTGGTGCGGCGCCCTCACCTATAATCTGTATTTACGGACGACCAGGCCTCGGCTCCCAGAGGCCGCTGTGGTCGCACAGCCAGGACTCCCGCCCTGCCTCCCCAGGGGCTGCTTTGGTTTTGTGTCGGAGTCTCTGCGGCAGAGTCCGGAGCATCCTCAGGGCACAGTATGGGGGCGGAGCTCTGGACAGGTGCCCGCTCCCCGAGGGCATCCGGCAGCCAGGCCCCTGCCACCCTCACCTGTGTACTCGGGGAAGCAGATGGTCAGCGGGGACTTCCTGATCTTCTCCTCGAACAGGTCCTTCTTGTTGAGAAACAGGATGATGGACGTGTCTGTGAACCACTTGTTGTTGCAGATGCTGTCGAACAGCTTCAGGGACTCGTGCATGCGGTTCTGCAACAGAGCGGAGAGGCGGGTCAGCACCAGCGCACAGGGCTGGACCCACCGCGGCCACCACGCAGTGGGACAAGCCAAGGAAAGGGCCCCCGACGAGGCGGGATGTACCACCAAGGGACGGAGACGGGGGGCCCACAAAGACAAATGGCACGTGGTCCCCGCTTCATTCCGCACGCAGGCAGGGTGGGGTGGAGCAGGGCGGGCAGGGTGGGGTATGCTGTCCCCGAACCACCCCCTCCCCCAAAAGGGCTGACCTGGGACAGGGCAGCAAGGTCACTGGACGGACCCCAGCTCACGGAGAGGACATGCACCATGCACTCAGGGGCAGGGGCCGTGCCGCCATCCAACACGTCTACACGGAGCTGAGGGCCATGCAGATTTCTCTACCGGGGTCTCATTCGGGGTCACCAGCGGGGTGGGGGAGGTGCACGCATTCCGTTGGGGAGCATTAACCGAGGACTAAGATCCTCGAATTAATCCAGAGTTGGAAGCAGACACCAGGGGCAGAGCGTCTGGGGGGTGATCTTGCTGTGGCCTTGGTGTGGTTGGGGACTGGTCAGCTGGCTGGGCTGTGGCTGGGTGAGGGGTCGGCTCTGGGTGAGCTGCTTATTGGGGCTGGTTTCTCAGCAGAGGGGCCGGAAGAACCCCGAGACGAAACCCAGCGAATCAGGTTAAAGCGAGAGGAAGATAAAAACCCAGCAGAAAACATGAGAGAAAGAGAGAGGGAAAAAAACTCTGGAGAATTGGTTCAACCAGTCTTGGGAAGTCAAGGCCGGTCCGTCCTGGGCCCCTGTGCAGGCTCACAGAGGCCACGGCCACCCAGGGACTGCGCGCTGCGCGGCTGGTGAGGAGTGTGGGATGCGAGAGTGGGCGGGGGCAGGCATCACAGCAAAGTCACCCGCGGGCCCCGAGAACCTGCTGCTTTCAACTCTCAGCTGCTGGTTTCCACTGCGGGGGCTGCTTCATACCTGCCCGGCTTGGAGGCTCTCAGAGTCTGCTCGGGGCTTTGGCCTTGGTTTGGTAAGTTAAGGCCCTGTCGGCGGTGGCGATGGCAGCGGCGGTGCAGCTGTGGCGGGCCCAGTGCCGCTGGAGCCGCGGGCTTGGGGCGCGAGGACAGGACGGGCCCGCGGCTCCCAGGGCGCGGCGGACTGGGGGGTCGGCCGGGGGGTAGGCAGCCTCCTGTTCCAGAGCCACCTCCGGACACCTGTCTCGGGCAGCTCCAACTCTCGCCCCAGGCCAGGGAGGGACACGCAGGGCTGACCAGAGAGGAAGGCGGCGACCGAGGGCTGGTCAGCGGGGCCTGGCTCTGGCTTTCAGGGCCGAGTGTCCATAGCCCGCAGCTTGTCCCGCAGCCCCGCGCCCGGACAGGGGAGTCCGGCTGCTGCCATCTCCCGAGGGCAGTCCCTAGCGCAGGTCCTCCGGTAGCTCCGAGCCCTGAGCTCTTCACAGCCGCTCCAGAGGCTTAGCGCCCACTGTCACCATTTTAAGGAGCAGGAAGTGGAGCGGCTGCCACGTGACACAGTTTCAGGGCCAGCGCTGGACCTGGGGCCACATCCATCCGGCTCCCCACTTGCCCAGTGCGCCCACAGGTCCCGGGCACACAGTTGTCGGCTGAGTTCTGCAGCAGCGGTGTCGTTCCTGCTGCCGCGGGCAACGGGCCGCTGTCCTGGGCTGTTGTCGAGTTGGAGAGCACATTCCTGTCCCCTGGACGGCGGCTGCTCTGTCCTGGGCCATCCAGCTGGTCCGCTTTGGGGAGGAAAGGGCCGCAGGAGGAGGCCCCTTCCTGGCCTGGGCCCCCATGCCTTGGCTTCCCCACGGTCCTCTGCTCCAGCCCTCGCGAAGAAGGGCAGGGCACACGGGGAGAAGGAGGGAGGTAAGGGAACAACAGGAAAGGCAGGGAGGCGGCAGAGCGCCCAGGACACGTGCCCTGCTCAGCAGCAAGGGCTGGTGAGGGGTTTGCTGAGGGCTGGCCGGGCTGAACAGGGCAGGCAGACTGGAAAGGCTGCCTGAGCTCGGGGCCTGGCATCACGTTTGATGGAGACCCGACGGCTGTGCAGCTTCGGCCTCGTGGCTGCCAAAAGCATCACTCTGCTTCTGCCCTGTGCCACAGGGGCGGGGGGGAGGCCCTGCCGCATGACCGAGGGGCCTGGGACTTGGGTCTGAGCTGCCTGCAGGCCTGGCACGGCAGGTCCTGGGGAGAGGCCTGCTCAGGGTGAAGGGCCCCTCCACTCTCCGGCCTTTCACTTTCTTTGAAACCCACAGCCCTGCTCCCCATTCCCGGGTCCCACGGGGAAAGATGAACCAAGTGGATGGAGCCCAGACCACAGAGCTGGCCAATCAGACCACGGACGGCGGCTCAAAAAAGCAGTGAACCAGCAGCGACAGAGGTGCCACCGGGCAGCCCCCGTGCGCGGGTCCAGATGCAGCCCGCGGTGCACGTCTATCCTTGCCCACCCTCTGCGCCCGTGATCTCAGGTGCCACAACCTGCCGAGGTCACTGAGAATGATGATGGTGTCACCAGAAAGAGCTGCACGGCTGAGGCCCCAGAAGCCTCCCCCAGGATAAGACAGGGCTTGGGGGGCTTGCTGAACCTGACTCGGGGTGCATCTGGGCCCGAAGGAGGGAGGACAAGGTGGACAAGCCAGCACGCGGCGCGACTGGATCTACTTCTTGCGTTCACTCCCCACCCAGGCAATGGCGTCGGCCCCAATCTGCCAGACGCTCCCTCAGGACGGCGGCTCCTTCCCCTCACAGCACTGCACCCTGTGGCCGGCTCCCCAAAGCCCATCAGATCTCCAGAGCAGCCTGGGGGACTGGCAGGCAGGACTGATGAGGAGACGAGACCCAGAGAGAAGACAGCCCCGGTCAAGGCCACTGCGATGACAGGCCCGCCTCCCACCTCCCCAGGCGAGGCCTGCGTGTGCTGGAAACAGGAGAAACTGGAAGATGCTGGGGTGTGGCCCCACAGCCCAGGGGCTCCTCCCCCAGCGGCTGCTGTGGGCTTGTGTCCGGCACTGCTGGGGGTGCCCCGCACTAACACCCGGCTTCCCTGGAAGGCTGTGTGAACAGGCCCACCGCCCTGTGGCTGCACACCAGATGGGGACTCTCAGTGGACCCTCAGTCAGGACAATCATCAGTGACAGTACAAACACCAACGCGGAGCCGCTGTCCCAGTACTTCACGCAGATGCTCTCATCTATTGCCAGTGTCCCCAAAGGTAAGTACTACTGTCCCCCACCGCGCCCTTCGACAGGTGATGGCGACGGAGGCGAGAGTGTGCTGTCTGAATTCTGCAGCAACCGGGGACCAGGACAGGGAGACGCCGCACCTTGGCCAGGCGGGCGCCCCTGCTGAGGCCAGGCTGGCTGTTCTCCGAGGCCCCGGGCTGCACACGACACACCTCTGAGGCAGGAACCTGGGCTGGCGTCCCCCGGAGGGGCCACTGCCCTGCCGGCTGCCCTACCTGCCGCCCGCCCCGCGCGCCTCTCCCGACAGCAGCCCGGGCAGCGGAAAGAATTGCTTTCGGCCTGTCTTACGCACATTCTGCCCGATGCCCCCCCGTTTCTTTTAGGACTGGCTTCATTTGGTCCTGGCCTGATGGCCTCTGTGGCTCTGCTGTGTTGACCGAAGGGGCACTTACTGCCTGGGACCCAAAGGCTGCGAAGACCTTTGGGAGCAGTCTGCCCGGCCCCCGAGCCACCGACCTGCGGCTGCCTTTTCTGCACCGGCGTCACCAGATATTTGCCCCATGACCGAGCCCCCGGCATCTGCCGAGCTGTATGGGCCAGTGGATCAGTGCCCCCACGGGCCAGGTGGGCGCAGGCCACTCACCGTGGTCTCGTCTTCGTGGAGCACCTGGTCATAGCCGCTGAGCGCGACACAGAAGATGATGGCCGTGACGTCCTCGAAGCAGTGGATCCACTTCTTGCGTTCAGATCGTTGGCCCCCGACGTCAAACAGCCTGCCGATGAGACAAGGAGGCTGGGGTGGCGGGCGGTGGGGCCCAGGCAGGTTGGGGGGTGGCTTGTCGAGGTCTGGGGCAGGAGGGGGAGGGGCTGGGCACCTGCCGGAGCCACCTGTAAGCCCGCTCCAGGTGCTGAGACCAGCTTCTCTGCTGCCTATCCCATGGCAGAGCCCGCATCCATGTTGCGGCGAGTCAGACACCTGCCTTCCCACCTGCAGGGGTTCCCTGGGCGCGTGCCTCATCGGGCCCCTAAGACAGGCTCCACGAGGTCCTCCTGTCAGGGCTACATGTACAGCCTGCTCCTGGCTTTCTGGGCGCACCTGTTCGTGTCTGTGCTCTGGGCAAAGTCCCAGCGAACCTGGGAGGGAGGCAGGCAGGGACCATTACCTGCTACATCGGGGAAAAGCGAGACACCTTGGGGTTAGGACCCCATGGTGCTGGCAAGAGCTGATGTGAAGGGCTGGGGTCTGGGCCGCGCCTGTCCACAAAGCCTCTGACCCTGCCCTGTGCCACCTGTCCTTGCCTCCTGCTCTCAGATGCCACCCTCAGGGGGCAGAGGGCTGTGGGTAGAGGCTGTGGACGGGGGGTCCATGCCCTGCAAGGGAGAGCTCCGTCTCACATCCTGAGGCCCTGAGCAAAGACCCCTGCGGCCTCCGAGGCCTGGGCAGCCAGCGGGCTCATGGCTGCGGGGGGCTGGGCCCCATGTGCCCCAGGACCCGGCTCTCCAGGTGGAGGACTGCGGCCGGACACCAGAGTGAGCTCCGAGCAAGGAAACAGCTGCGGTCCTCGTCTGTCCCTGCCTCCCCAGGGTCCTGCTCCCCAGTCTGGAATGTGGACACTGATTCTTGGACTCTGCCTGCGGGGCAGTGTGGGGTCCAGGTTCCTGCCCTGTGCCGCCGAGGGGACAGTGGGAGAGGCTGAGGTGACTGGAGGGTGAGAGGCACCTTGTGGGGCCACTGAACCCAGGCTGTGCTCCCAGGTTCGGGGGAGGCGAGAGGCACCTGCACCCAGTGCCGCGCCCAAGGCCCTCCGGACAGGCTGCCTGCCAGGCCTGGGCAAGGAGACGGAACCTCAGCGCCCCCGTCTGTGTGAGAAGGGGCAGGGGATGGGGAAGTGGGCGGCAGGAGAGCTGGAGCCCAGCCCCCCAGGCAGGCCTGGGGCCAGGGAACAGGGCCTTATTCCTGTCTACCCCCGCTCGCCTCTCCCCCTGCTCCTTCGACCCCAGAAATCATACCCACAGGGCAGGAGGGGCAGGGCAGGGGCTCCCCGGCCTCAGTCCACGAGGTCACCCCAGGTGGAGACACAGCCCACCGCAGGGTCTGAGAAGTCCCGCCTCGCACCTCAGGCCCCTGTTCCGAGGTGCTCAGAGCCCAAGGGCTCGAGCTGTGTCCTGTGACTGGGGACAGCCTGCTCCCCCTAGGCCTCGGTTTCCCCATATGTGTTGGGAGAGGGTGGGTCAGCTGCTCCCTAAGCCCCTTCCAGTTCTGAGATTAGGTGGGTCCTTGGGACCTCCCTGGTATTGCCTAGGCTGACCCACCCCCATTCCCCACCCCTCCCCACGAGGTGGCCTGCGAGGGGGTCCGCCTCCTCCTCCCCAGAGGTCACCCCCTCTTTGTTGGTTTAACCTCCCTGTTCCTCAGAGCCCCATTCCAGGACCCTTCTTCCAGGAGGCCTCCCCGCTGCCCCCAACCCCTTAACTTGGTGGAAAATGGACCTGCAGACAGGCCCCTCCTCTCTAACTGCCTGTCCCAACACAAGAGCCGCCAGCAGGCGGAGCCTGGGGCTCCGAGGTCGCCCAGCCTCACCTAAAGTGAAGGTTCTTGAACGTGAAGTGGGTTTCTACGATGCCGGTGGTTTTGACCCTGGTTCGCAGGATGTCCTGCTCCGTAGGCTGGTAGTCGGTGGCTCCGATCCGGTCCAGGCTGTCCAGATAGCTGGGGACAGCAACACACGGAGGGCCATGGATCCAGCTCTGGGGGGCCGTCAGAGCCTGGTCCCTGCACATTCCCAAAGAGCCTCTAATTCAGGACACAGCGGGCTCCGTGCACAGCGCCAGGTACAAGATCCGACTTCTCAATGAGACCAACATGCCTATAACGCTGCTTCGTCATTTCTTCGTGACAATAACGGCCGCAGTTGGGCTCTATTCTTCACATGTGTGGTCATGTTTCATCCTCAATTCCCCAGGTAAATGTACTATTCTACAGATTAGAGCCCCCTTGCCCAGCTGAGGGCCGGGCCCTGAACCTGGACATCTGGCCCCAGAGTCCATGCTCCAACCAGCCTCTACAGAGGCTTCCAAGAGGCCCCCGAGCGTCTGCCCACTCTCCTGCAATTCCTGAGAGTTTACTGCGGGGTCCACGGTCTCTTCCCATTAGATGTCCTTGGAAGGGAGGTTCAGTGGTCACGGCGCCGGACAGTGGCGGGGCCTGCCTGGGACCAGGTCCCTCGCATTGTGCCACCACTTCCAGGGACAGACCAGACCTTTGGACCCCACCCGCGCAGGCCAAGCACCTGGAAGGGCTTTGGGGTCTGTAGGGTTAGGTGTGAACCCAAAGCCAAAGATCTGGGAAACCAGGAAGAAGGGAGCTGGGCTGGGCCTTCGGGAAGATTCAGTGACACCCCCAGGGCCTTTCGGGCACCCATTCCTCATGCCTGGGGGAGGAGCCCCAAATGTCTAAGGCATGGGATGACGTGGGGTCCCAGGCTGCATGAGGAGGGGCTGTGCCTCATTAGCCTTGGCCCCAGGACCCACAGGGGCCGCTTCCTGGCTCATGGACATCCACGGGGTTGGGAGGGGCAGGCCAGTAACAGACTCCAGAGCCCGCGCTCTTGATTGGGCCTCCAGGCCTTCTCTCCTGTGTGGACGGAGGGCCGAGGCTGCAGGCCGGGTCTGGAAGCTCTGGCCGCCCCAGCACCTCCCCGCACTGCCTCTGGGTGCCGGCTCGGGCCTTGGCCCGCAGCAGCCCCCCCAAGCCCTTCCCAATCCCCCTGACCCCTCTGGGCGTGCCCCTCCCCCACTCCCATGACCTCCGCATAGGACCCGGGCTGGTTTCAAAGTGACCCTCTCTTGTCACCTCCAGTGGCACACCAGGGCTGGGGAGCCTCTGTCTTGGCCCGCCATCCAAGCTGGGAAGCCTCCTTTAGACAGACAACCTCATGAGGTGTGGGCCGCACCTCATGCAGGGAGATGGCCCCGGGAAGGGGCGGGTGACCAGTGGGCTGGGCACCTGCTGTGCTCACTACCTGCCCCCTGTCCGGGTGCTGGGGATGGGGAACAGTGTGTGTGTGATCATTAACAGGTAAGTAAGATCTATGACCCGTCCGGAGGTGGAACGAGAAGGAACCAGGTGTTCAGTCTTAGGGGCGCGACCCTGGGGGCTGCTATTTGACACAGGATGGCGGGGGACGCTTCTCAGGCAGGTTGATGTTCGAGTGGAGGCTGAAGGGAGGCAGGGGTGAGCCTCCTGTGGTCCGGCAGAGGGCCGGTGGGTGCAGAGGCCTGGACGGAAGGAGGGGCTGGGAGGGGTGCCTGCTGGGAGAGCCTTGCCTGCCTGGCCTCTTGCGCATCCCGGGGGCAGGAGGAGAAGCCCCTTCCCTGGTCCTGTCGCCCAACGCCGAACACCTCCCAGCAGCTCTGATGTCTGCCCACCGATCCCCACTGCTTGCCCCCCTGAATTGCTGCCCTGCTGGCGCTCGTGGCCCCTCTCCTGCCCAGCACACTCACTATTTGGCCGAGTCGTTGAGCTGATACTCCCGGGACCGGTTGAAGCACTCCTGGATTCCTGAGTCGCCCCACAGTCGCATCATGGCGGACAGCAGCTCTGGAGAGAAGGGCTCGGTGTCCTCCATCCGGCTCACCACGTCACACACCATCTTGGCATCGGCCTGTGAGGGGAGAGGGGTGGCAGCTTTGAGGCATCGCGGGGACAGAAGCCTGGCTGGGCACCTGCCAGGGCACCAGGACAGGACGCAGCCCTGAGCCTGGTGAGGAGAAGCAGGCTGCTATCCGAACACCCCCTGCACCTTCGGATACGCGTGCAGCCTGGTTTGTTAGGGCCCCGGGGGACGAGTGTCTCCGTGCCAGCCTTCGGAGCCGGCTGTCACGGGGACGTCTAACGTGGTGGTTTCCGAACATGCCTGCACAGCCCTCGGGTTTCTGCGGGAAGGGCTCTGCTCTACGCCTTGCCACACCAGCTGCCCTGCTTCCGTTCGTTCTGAAAACTGGGCTTCTGCACAGTCTTTGGGGGACGAAGTCAACGCCCTTGGCTCAGGTAATTTTTCAAACTTCCTGCCTCAGGTGGAGCAAATCCCTGGAACTGGGCATTTTGGTTGTTTGAGAATTCGGTGCAGCTGTGCCCAGGCCCTGGGGAGCGTAGAGGCTGACGCGGCCGTCCGTGCACATAGTGACAACGCCTTACCTCGATAATGACTCTCTAGAGCGTCGTAGGGCTTGGATGGCCCGAAGTTAAAATTTAATTTTATTAATTTTAGTTACTTAGGATTTGCCCTTGGCCTGTGCCTGCTTTTCCCTAGGGGTGGGGTCAGGGGAGGACTGGTTAAACAAGGGAAGGATAAAGGGGTGAATAATGAGATAGGGAGCCCACCCGTCCTGTCTCCCACCCCTTCCTCCGCCGCAGTCTGGGTAGGGCTGCGATTTGCTTAAGGCATATGTGGGGAGGCTGAGACTCCGCTGAAACTGCATCAAAGGACTCCACAGTTTACAGGTATCTTCTCCCTTCCTCTCATCTTGGGTACCAAACAAGGTCTCCCATCTTCGAAGACTACAAGTGCAGGCATAGAACACCATACCAGGAAGGGGGCGAGCCCTGAAGACTCAGAAGGCTCTTGAAGTGGCAGGACCAGCACCTTGCACTTGACAGTTTGCAAAGGATGTTCCTGGGCACATACTAAATGCTTAGAAGTTCCCTCATGGGGCGGGACAGCGGGAGCCTGCACCACGGCCCAGGCTTCGCCAGGCCTGTGTCCTTGCTTTGCCGAGGATCTTTGCAGTTCCTCCCCCTCCAGGAAGGACACACTGCCTCTCTCCTTGACTGTGAGCATGGCCGGGGCCTCACTCCAGCCCATGGAAAAATGTGGGAGTTCCGCACCCAACTCTTCAGAGGCCTCGCTCGTTGGGGCCACTGCCATCGCCATGAACATGCCAGGCTCCCCCATTCACCCCAGGAAGAGGATGAGGGGGGCACACAGCAGCGCTGAGCCCGCCCTGGATCTCAGATCCCCAGCTGAACCCCTTCCTTCCCCATGAAAGGAAATGACCGCTGTTTTGAGTGACCGAGTTAGGGGAGGAGTCGGTGAGTTAGGTGAGACGGCACGGTTGCGACAATACTAACTGGTACAGTGGTCACTGTGGGTGTCAGGAATCAGGGCCGGAGAGAGGAAGGCGCTCACCTGTGCTCACAGGTGGGAAGGGGTAGGGCTGGGGCTCAGGAGATCAGGGGCCTGAATCCAAGGCCAAGCTCCATGGCCAGACGCCCAGGTGCTGGGAGCAGTCACCTATTACAGCACCTCTGATGGCCAACGGTGCTTGGTGGAGGGGTCCGTGGCAGGGGCGACAGGCGTTACCAGAAAGATTCACGCTCCATCGGAGGCGAGCGCTGATTTGCTGTCTAGCTCAGAGCAGGCAGCGGGGACGGGGCGGGGTGGGGGGAGGCGGGTGCTGCGGCCAGTCCCTGCTCGCGCCTGGCCCAGCCTGCCCCGGAGGCTGCCCGGCCCAGGAGTCCGTGCTCCACCGACAGGAGCAAACACCCCAGCTCCCTTGTCCCCGCAGGGAGACGATTCTGAGACGTCAGAGCCCCAGCCGCCCAGAGCTGTGGCCCACCCACCACTGCACCCGGATCCCCCGAGTCACTTCCCTGGTCCCTCAGTGCTTCCTGAAAGGACCTCCAAAATAAACCCCTTGTCTTGGGGTTGGCTTCCAGAGGAACTCAAAGCAGGACAACAAGGTGGCCGCCTGAGCCCAGACCCTGGGAAAACCCTGTCCACTGAGTCTGCACGCCTTTCTCCGGGTGACAGGGCCTTGCTTAGAACACTCTCCTGGCACCTCCTGGCTGGGGTGCATGGTGACACAGAGCCCTGGTGGAGGCTGGGAGCGGGTGTGCCGGGCCCAGCACCTCCCTCACCTCATGGGCCGCCAGAATCGGGGTCTTTAATTCATGGGCACACCAGTTACTACCAGGAGCTTACGCTACTCTCAAGCCCTTTCAAGCCCCTGCCTTCTGACTGGGCCGGAGGAGAGCGAGCCGCCCCCGCCCGCGGCACGTGGCCCAGGGGGTGAGCGGGAGGAGCTGGGGATCTGCAGGTGTCCCCTGGGATGGGAGAGACACAAAGGAAACGAGGTCAGCTCCTGGAAGATCTGCGGCCGACAAAAGATTCTGCACAAAAGGCACGTGGCACCAAAGCCTTCCGGGGGGACTTTTCCAGAATCGAGCTGCCCAGCTAAGCAGCTATTTCCGTGCCAGGGCCTGTCTACTGCAGAAGGGCGGCGGGAAGGTTCTGGCAGCTGCGTCCCCTCCGCGTGCCTGCCCTGGGAAGGAGGCCTGGAGGCTGGCAGGCCGGGCCCATAACGCCGGCCCTGATCCAGGTCCCTAGACCCTCCGCTGTCCACCCAAAGGGCCTGGCCCCCCGGGGTCCCAGGTTGGAGACGAGTTTCTTCAGCATCTGAGCTCCCCGGGGCATTGACCTGATCAGCTGGCCCTGGGGCACGGCCTTGGGTGCCCTGGTCAGGTGGTGACTCAGAGAGGCAGGGGTGGGGAGCAGGGGTGCCTCCACTTGGGGCTAAAAACAGGGCCCGGGCCTCTGAGTCAGAGGCCTAGGAGCCAACGCCGCTCCCGGGCGGCTGGGTGGCCTCGGGGAGTCCCGGCCCTCTCCCGGCGCTCCGTGTGCTCGCCCATCTAGGGGACGCAGCCCGCGAACCTGGCCAGGCCCTCCCACTTTCCCTTTCAGGCCTTCTGTCAAGGTTCCCGCCAGGCCTGTGGGAAGGGTGCCGGGGCCTGAGGGGTGGGCCGAGCAGGCAGCTTCCTGCTGGGTGAGACACCCCCCAGTCTGAGCCCCCACAGCCCGTGGCACCTCACAGGGAGGCTACAGTGAGGGTGTGCATTACCAGCCTCCGCCAAGCCACCTGCGCTGCTATGCTTGTTCCTTGGGCGGTGGCCTGGGGTTGGGGAGTCCCGCTGCAGCAGCGCACACTGCGGCTTGCGGCGGCTGGGCGGGCTGGCCTCCTGGGGCTTCGCCAGTGGACAGCCAGGGGTCTGGGGCTGAGGTGGTGGGGTGGGCGTGAGGGCTTGTGCTGGCTGTCCCCCCCCGCCCCCAGCTGTCTCTCTCAGGTCTTCCCCAGCGCACTGTATGTTGCTGCCATGGGTCCAGATGCTCAAGCCCAGACTGGGGGTCATCCTTGGCTGTGACGCTTCCCTCCAGTGTCAGGTGTCCCGTTGGTTTTTCTCTCAAACCTGCTTCAGTCAGCCCACTTCTCCCCATCTCTTCTTGCGCATCCTCGAGTCCAGGCCACCGCTGTCTTTCTCCCGGCTCCCACATGTCCCCTCTCCAGGGCTCCCTGCCTCCCTCTTTCTTCCCTCCAGCCTGTTCGCCACCCAGCAGCCAGCAGGAGACTGGCACTTTCCTTCCAACCTCCGTTCTTCCCTTCGTCCTTAGAAAAAGAACCACACACATTTTTAACTGGGCAAACTAACCTCCAGCTACGAGACTGCATTCTCTAACTTTGCCTGCAGCGAGGAGTGACAATGTGACAAGTTCTACCTAATAAGAGGTTAAGCCAAAGTAACAAGGTTTTTTTAAAGGGAGGGTGCATATCCCCCTGTCCCCTGACTTCCTGAAGCCTGGGCTTTGGATAGGATAGCTGGAGCTCTGGCTGCCCGTCTGGATAATGAAGACAAGGCCTACACCGTAGGGACAACAGAACAGTAATTTAAAAACAGTCTAGCTCCTTGACAACGTTGTGGACACTCCCTACCACCTGGACTTCTTTTTCGCATTTAAAATAAAGTATCTTATTTACCTAAGTCACTATTCTCCCAGTATCCGGCATTCACAGTCCAGCCTAACCCTGACGGATACAGTAACTCCTCCTGTTTAAACGCGTTCAGTACCCTCCCATCGTTCCTATATTCCAAACTACTGACCTTGGCCTCCAAAGCCACTCTGTCTTAATCTGCCCTGACCTGTGCCCCTCAGGAGGCTCCAAGCACACAGCCCTTCTTGTTCCCCAAGTCAACTAGGGTAACTGCCCCACAGGGCGTTCCATCTGCCCACATCACCCTTTCCCTGGCTCTTCCTCATCCAAATGCCACTTCTTCAGGGAAGCCCTCCTGGATGCCCCCAGGCCGAGTCTGCCCCACAGAATACCACCCACACCGTCACCGCCAGTACAGGTGCCTGTTGCTCAGGGCCGGGGCAGTTTCCTGATTTCTCAGGATACCCAGGGTCTCGCACAGTGTTTAGCACATAGTTGGTGCTCAGCAGCATTGGTGAGGTGAATGGATCCTTGGCGTTTTAATATCAACCACGGCTGCAATTTCTCACTCCATTCCATCAACCCCCCAACAATTCCCATCTTGTCAATTTCAATAAGATTTGTATCTAATTTAATCATGTGCCTATCAGGTAGCCATTCTGCTTAACAGAGGGGAGACTGAGGCTCCCCTCAGGTGAAGTGAGGTAACTGGCTCAAGATCACACAGCTGCTAAGTAGAAGCATGCAGACCCCAGGTGAGCCTTGTCTACTGCGCTCCTGCCAACAGCCTGGACTTGCATCTCAGACAAGGCCTGGTCACCCAAAGCCAGAGCTGAGGACTCAGTGGTGCCCAGCCCAGCCCCCTGAGCAAAGGGAAGGGACGCAGGTAAGAAGCGCAGGAAGGGCCAGGCTCGGAGGGAAGAAGGGGCCTAGCCAATCTGCCCTGGAAGACTGTGGAGGGTACCAGGCTGGGCCCAGCCCTGTGGGGGCCAAGCTGAACAAGCAATTAATAGCACCAGAGAGGGTCCTTGTCCCTTTGTCTGCCTGTCTTCCTGGATCGAGGAAATGAGGGGACAGGGCTTACACAGGGCATGACCTTCCTGTGCAGGTCCCCTCCTGGGTCACCGGTGGGGAGCATGTTCCCTCTGCTACGCCCCATGATGCCGCCCCTTCCTGCTGGTCAGAGGGTGCCAGTGGTCCAGGCAGCGTGAGCTATGACAAACCACACTGCTCAGCTCTGACCTACGGAGTATGACTCAACTTCTATAGAAATCGCATGCCCTCTGCTCCCACTGAGGCAGCTCTGCAGGAGGCGCCGTGGTGACAGGAGAGAGCCGCCCCCTCTTCTCCGCTCACTGCTGCGGCCTCCTTCCCTCGGTTTTTTGGCACCAGCGCCTCCGCTTCTTTGAAGGAAAACCCCTTTCCCCAGTCAGCCTGCACAGTCTGAGGGGGGCTGATTCTGCCGCCTGGTTCCAGCGAATCCTCCCCACCAGCCTCGGTGAACAGTTTGGGCTAGACAAAGAGGCCACATTTATCAGATCAGGCTAACTGCCAGCCCCTGCCGCCCCCTCAGCCCCACAGCAACTGCAGGGACTTCTGGGGAAAGGGGCTCTCAGAGAGAGGCCCCCAAGAGCGCGGCGCCGTCACCGAGGAGGGCAGAGCCGAGGGGTCAGGAGAACACGGCAGCACCTGGGGTCAGGTCGCACCGTGCGCTTCTGAACGTGAACTGCAGGCAAGAGGCCGTCCTGGCAGGGCCAAAGTCAGGAGGCGCTGGACAGGCTGCCATTCCCAGGGACGCCTGCAGGATCTTTTTACCATGTCCATGATTTAAAACCAGCATGAGCGTTTCTTTTCACGGTGGCCAGCATAACCATTCTGGTTCAAATGGTGTCTTATGATGTTGACATATACATGGCCTGAAGCCTCTCCAAGAGGAGGTGAGGTGCTTTGGGGGATCCCAACGACTCTGGAGAACCCGATGTGGTCACCTCTGCACTGTTTCCGTGAGCATCTGGGGAAAGGGGTGGGTGGGCAGGGGGACGAAGGGACATCTCCAGGGTGCGGCGGGGAGCTCAGCACAGGGTGCCTCCCGGAAACAGGTGCCCTGGGCCTCTGCCGGGAGCAGGGTGCCCAGTGCGGTGGTGACGGTGGCTGTGCCCCAGAACTGGCAGGGCACAGGGGCCCCCACTGTGGCGCACCGGCCAGGGGCCTCTTGTCAGGAGTACGTGTGCTCCTGGGGACTGATCATAGGTGGGCTTGGGAAGCAGCACCTGAGATCTAGGTGACTGTCAGTGGGACTGGAGTCTCCTTCCGGCCAGCTATCTCCAGTCAGGCAGTGGGTCCCGAGAGCCAGAACCCACAAATTGAGGAGGGGCGTGGGCTCCCAGGGCCCAGGCAGGGCCTTGCCCACTTGCCCGCCCCGGCTCCCCTACTGGGGCACAGAGGGCCATCTGCCCCGGCATCTGCTGCTCGCTTCCCAGAGATGTGGCTGGTGCTGTGCCACACGGCGGGGTGGGATGGGGTAAGTGGCGACCAAGGGAAGCTGACATCGGCCCAGCTGATCACTGGCCGTGACGGCCACACATTTCCCATTCCCTGCCAGGGACCTGGAGGTGCCCAGGTGTACTCATCATCTAGACTGGGATGCCTAACGTCACTTGCAACACTTAGGTCTTCAAAACATGTCCCTTGTCTTCAGGGCAATGCAGACTTTTCCATAAACATCAGCAGCAAAGGGGCTTGGAGCGGGAGCGTGATAAAGAGCCTTTGCCCTCTCAAGAGATGAGATACAAAAATATGGTGGGGAAGTGAAGAGGAATTTTCAGTCAGGCGACTCGTGTTCAAGTCGTGGCTCTGCCGCTTTTCAGCCCTGTGACCTTGGACACACCCCCTCACCTGCCTGAGCCTCTGATCCCACTAGTTCCCACCTCCAGGGTTGTTTGCGCAGCTGAAACAGGCTAAGGATGCGACACTGCTTCACATGAAGAGCCCTGCAAATGTTAGTTATTATAAGCAGAGATGAAGTCCCTCAGACACAAACAACAAGCTGACACAAAATAGGCCTGCTTGGTACAAGGCTTCAGGCAAGCATGATAATCTTGATAACAATAATCATAGTAATTATAGTAATAACCCCTTCCATTTGAGGCGCTGCTTTGGACCTTTCAGTTTCTCTCCAGCTCTTTGAGGCCAAGTGAAGTGTGAGTACGTGAGTGCACGCGCGTGCGTGCATGGTCCTCTGGTTGCAGGGAAAAATTCATCTGGCCCTGCCCTACCCTGTGCAACATATTAATAGTTGTCCCTGCTCCCACCAGGGGGCAGGAGCGCACTGGCCAAGGGGAGAGGGAGCCCAGGAGACCAGGCAGGGCAGGGCCAGCCCCGGTGGGAAGAGCTGCCTTCCTTGGCTGCCGACTCCGTTCTTCAGGGGGACGGGGCAGAGAGCTCCGGCTGCCGGAGGCCCGATCGGGGTACTGCAGTTCTAGCAGGTGGGGATGGCAGGCATTCTGGGCGCTTAGTAGCCGCCAGACCCATGCCACCCAGGCCTCTCTGTTTGGGGAAACGCAGCAGTCACGCGCTCTCTCACACGGCAGGAGCACACCCCTCCCTTCCCCGGCAGCAGGGCCACCGACCAGGCGGGAGTGGTGGAAAGAGGGGCCCATGCCCTCACCTCGCCCAGGAGAGTCCCGCCTTCCTGGCCCTGGGCCGGCCGATCACCCCCTGACTGTGACTCTCAGTGGAAGTGATGCCAGCCCAGGAGCATTTTAGACATTTGTGAGGTGTCTTTGTTAGTGGCAATAATTGGGGCCCTACAGGCATTCAGGGGTCAGGGACCAGGCATGCTTGGGGCTTCTCCTTCGCCTGGGCTGAGGGGTTTTAGCAAGGCCTGTGCTATAGTGTGCTCAGTCCTTGGGGTCTCTGTGGGAGCTGGGGACCTCCCAGGGTACCACTTGCCTTAGGGAAGGGAGCCTTCCTGGTTCCCCCGGAAGATCCTGCAGCAGCAGCGAGGATCCTCGGTGCAGCTTCCAGTCTTGCCTCCTTTCAGGTCCGCCCGTCCTTTCTCCACCCGTCCATCTGCATATCCCTGTAACACCTAGCTAGCGTGCATACCTTTCAAAATCATGCACCCGCCCACTTAGCCATCCACCCATCCAATACATCACCTGCCCGTCAGCTACCCCTGCTTGTCCACCCACTCACTTCCACACCCACCCGTCCTCACCTTCCTTCTGTCCCGCCACAGCACCTGTCTGTCCCTTATGTTGGGCACCCATTCCTTTCATTCTGCTTTGATCTGTCTAGCCGCCCACCTACCCATCCACCCATTTGCTCATTTATCTTTCGTATGCCCGCTGCTGAGTGGGGCCTTGGCCCGAAGAACGTTCATATTTGGCACAAGGAGAATGTATTTCCTGACTCTGTGCAGCCCGGCAACTGGTGCCCTGGACACATCAGGGAAAAATTGCTCCCCCGACTTTCCTTCCCTCTGCCCCACAACCCGTCTTTGTCAGGGCTTGTGGCCTTGTTAGAGAAGGCTTGCCTGAGATCTCCAGGGGGTTCAGAGGGAGCCTAAACTTCCGGGTTCTTCAGGGATTTGTCCTACAACCTCTGAGAGCCTCCTGTGTTTGGGGCCCAGGCTGCCTCCTGTGGTGGCAGCAAGGGCTTGGGTTTTCTTTTTTTAAAGGTTTTATTTATTTTTATTTATTTATTTTTAGAGAAGAGGGGAAAGGAGGGAGAAAGAGGAAACATCAATGTGTGGTTGCCTCCTACATGCCATCTCCCCCGCCCCAGGGCACCTGGCCCACCACCCAGGCCTTTGCCCTGACTGGGAATCGAACTGGCAACTCTTTGGTTCACATGCTGGCACTCAATCCATGGAGCCACACCAGCCAGGGCGGGCTTGGGTTTTCTGAAGGACCTCATTTTCCAAAGGATCACACCTCTTTCAGCCTTAGAACCCTGGGATCATCCAGAAGCAGTGTTTTCTGCTGACTTTTTCAAGACCTGAGGGTTGGGAGTCGGTTGACTGGCACCTGAGCCCTCTGAGGTCCTGTCACTGGTTCCAGCACCTGTCACGTAAGAGCTTTCACTAGGAAACCACCTGTCAGCCCCTGTAATGTAATGGGGGTGGTGTCCCACCCCTGGCCCTGGCCCAGTTAGGTGGGAGGAGCCAGTGCTAGACCAGTGAGTGTCCCCTCGCTGCAGGCTGGCTGGGCCCACAGCTGGGCTCTGGGCATGGAGCGGCCAGCAGGATCTGGGCCCTGCCTGCCCACGCCTGTATCCGGGGCAAACTGTGGAGACAGGGGCGGCGTCTCCATGGAAGCAGCACTGAGGGAGGCCCGGGCCTCATGGAGAAATTGGAGGGTGCGGTGGAGGTTGCGAGAGGGGTCTGTCTGGGAGACAGGTGGTCAGGGCTGAGCTGTGCCCAGAAGGCAGGGCACGGTGCAGACACTTGTCTTCCCTGAGGAGGGGGCTCCAGGGGAAGGGCAGAGAACCCAAGCAAAGCCGAGGGCCTTGCCGGAGGCAGGGGGTCCTGACTGCCAGATGCCCCTCCGGCCATCCGCAGGACCTGAGGACAACGGTGGGGCTTGGAGATCCACGCAGCCCTTTGACAGTAAGCTAAGAACAGTCACCTGCCTGCTCAGGTGGTCCTCATGTGTGAACGTGTGCACCTCCAGGGGGAGAGGGCTCAGGGACAGTCTGCAGTCCCGCTGCAGGGCAGCTCTGAGGGCGTGCGCACTGTCCCCGGAGCCGCACAGAGCAGCCGCTGAGGGCTCCCTGCCTGCGGGGCAGGGGACGTGCACTCTCTGACTGTGCTTCCGAGGCTGCCGCCTCCTCAGGGCGCCTGGCTGCCTCCTGTGCGAGGCTTCACGTGTCTCCTAAAACCACCTCAGCAGGGTGTCCCGGGCCAGGGCCAGGCGGGCAGATGGGCAGGTGAAGGGCAGCAGCCAGTCCCCAGCCTCTGTGCGGGGAAACGCCGAGGCCGGGGTAGAATGGGGCTGGGGCCCTGGAGGAGGCCGGCCGGCCAGAGCGGGAGGGGTGGTCCACGCGGGTGGCCAGCAGAGACGGGGCGGGGGATGCAGGATGGAGGCTGTTCTGGGCTCCGGGGCCGTGGGGTGTTTATGTCACCAAGGCCTCTGCTCCCCTTGGATCCCCGAGAGTGAAGTGGGGATGCCACTTGTCCAAAGGTCCCACCGTCACCCACTTTGGGACAGCCCTATGTGGTGCCACTTCCCCTGGGCTCCCGTCCCCCCTTGGCAGGCCCCGGCCTGCCCGTCTAGGCCTCCTGGGCATCTCTCCTACATAGGGGTGCAGTGGACGGCCGGACCATCCAGCAGGCTCTCCTCAGTCAAAAGGAAACTGGAGATAGAATGAATGGGATAGAAATGTCCAAATCTCTGATACCCTCGCCCACGTCCCCCCCACCCCCCAGCCCCGAGTTCAATGTTCTGAGATAGGAGAAAAGAACTAAAATTGGATAGGCTTACTTTCTAAAAAATGAACAAGGGCAGAAAGAAATTACCCACACAGAGCTCAGTCAAAGGGAGAGAAAAGCGATCATGGCCAACCTCGTCTCTCCTTGGAACACAAAGTGACAATGGTGAATAGTTTAATTGGAGCTGCCTCGGCTGGGAGATATTAGCAACACAGTTCGGGAAGAGAAAAGGTGGGTGCTGGCAGGCTACGCGCGGCCGTGGTTCGGGAGACGGGCTAGTTCCAAAGACAACAGGTGGGGCTGACGGGTGCCTCTCAGGCATATTCACTGATGTCCCTTTCTGTCTCCTTGTCCCCCCACTGAAGACAGCAGTTCCACACCATCCATTAGAGTGATCAGATACCGTTTTTCTCGAAAAGGAGCAAGTCGCCTTGCTTTCAGGATCTCAGGGGCACAGCCTGCGGCGACGCACTGGGTGTCAGAAGGGGATTCAGCCTACACTCTGCTCTGACTGGCTCTGGGACCCTGCGCAAGTCTCATCTCCTCTCGGGGTCCCAGAGCTCCCCCAGGGCACAAGGAAGGGGTTGGCTACCTCAGTGGTTTTCAAAGAGTGATCTGTGGACCCTGGGGGTCTCTGAGGCCCTTTCAGGGGTTCACAAGATCAAAATTGTTTTCTGTACTAATACATGATTTGTCTTTCTAACAGTGGTAATGTTTGCACCGATGGTACAAAAGCAACAGTTGATAAAACTGCTAGCCCTTTGGTGGGAAGCGGTGGCGCCGAATGGTCCCTGTCGCCGTTGAATTCTTTGCCACCACGCATTCGCGGTAAAAAAATTCTAGCATCACTTAAGAATGCCCTCGATGGAGTAAAAATTATGAATTAAAAACACCTCTACCCTTGAGTACACATCTTTTACATATTTTGTGTGATGAAACGGGAAGTATGCTGCAAAGCAAAGGATGACGCTTGTCTTGAGAAAGGCGCTTGTAAGACTGAGCTGTCAGCTGTAACAGACACCACTTTTACTTGAAAGAACACCTGACAGACCACGGTAATTCAGACGTGGGTCTTTGGCAGATATTTTTGAAAAGTGAACCCAGTGAGCTTATCATTTCAAGGAAGCAAACAAACATATTTGTTAGCAAAAAAGAAAAAAAGAAATCCCAGCTTTCAAGCGAAATATCAGAGTTTTAGAGAGCTTGTATTTACCACTGTAAGCCTGAAAGCTTCTTAATACCTAAAGAGCTCTTTGACACAATTTGCGTTGCAGTTGTCAAATGCGAGTTTTTGATATTGTCTCCTGACATATGACACAAGATGTGCATAACTCACTGAATCAGTATTTTCCAAACAACAAAAAAGATGTTAAAAATCATGTATAGATAAAGCATCCATTCAAAGTGCCAAGTAGACCAATACATTTTTTCAAGACTTAATTTTTTAGAGCAGTTTTAGGCTTACAACAGAATTGAGAGAAAGGTACAGATTTGCCATATACCCCGCCCCTACGAATGCGTAGCTTCCTCCATTGTCAACACCACGCAGCAGAATGACATGTTTGTTTGTTTTTTAAACCAAGGATGGACCTACATTGGCATGTCATAACCACCCAAAGTCTACAGTTAACCTCAGGGTTCACTTGATGTTGCATATTCTGTGGGTTTGGAAAAATGTATGCCTTGTACCTGCCATTATGGTGTCATACGAATGCTTTCGCTGCCCTGTACGCCTGTGCTCTGCCTGTTCACCCCTCCCCCGCCTCCCCCTCTCCATTCACCTTTCTACTGTGTTCACAGTTTTGCCTTTTCCAGAATGTCATATAGCTGTTATCATACAGTATATAGTGTTTTCAGAGTGGCTTTTTTCACTTAGCATGCATTTAAATTTCCTTCATGTCTTTTCATAGCTTGACAGCTCTTTTCTTTTTAGGGCTTAATAATATTCCATTGTGGGTATGTACCACAGTTCACTTACCTGTTCACCTGCTGAGGGATGTTTTGGTTGCCTCCAAGCTTTGGCATTTACGAATAAAGCTGCTATCAACACCCAGGTTTTTGTGTGGACATATGTTTTCACATCTTTGGGGTAAATAAAAAGGAGTACAATTGCTGAGTCATATGGTAAGAGTGTGTTTGGTTTTGTAATAAACTTTCAAACTGCCTTCCAAAGTGGCCGCGCCGTCTTGCCTTCGCGCTGCCCGCTAATGGGAGCTCCGCGCTCCACGTGCTCGCTGGCAAGCGGCGCGTCCGCGTTTCGGATCCCAGCCCTTCTGACAGGTGTGTGGCCAGCGGTAGCTCCTTGCTGTTTTCATTTGCCTCTCCCTGATGGCAGATGATGGGAGTATCTTTTCATCGGCTGATTTGCCATCTGTGTATCTTCTTTGGTGAGGGGTCTATAAAGGTTTTTGGCCTCTTTTTTAATTGGGTTGTCTTTTTCTCATTAAGTTTTTAGAGTTCTTTGCATATTTTGGATAACAGTGCTTTGTTCGGTGTTTTTCTTTTGCAAACATTTTTCTCTCAACTGGGAGCTTGTCTTTCATTCTCTTGACGTTGTTGTGTGCAGAGCAGAAATTTTTCTTTTCCATGAAGTCCCGCTTATCAATTATTTCGACCATGGACCATGTCCTTGCTATTGTATCTAAAAAGGCACGGCCATTCCCAAGGCCATTTAGGGTTTCTAATTTGCCTTCTAGGAGTTTTGGAGTTTTGTGTTTTACATTTAGGTCTGTGGCCCACTTGGAGTTAATTTTTGGAAAGGGTGTAAGAGCTGTGTGTATATGTGTATATATATTTGCCTGTGGAGGTCCAGCTGTTCCAGCACCATTGGTGGAAGAGACCAATGGATTTTCATGAAACAGACCAAGAAATGGTCATTGGCAGGGTCTCAGATCGCGGCCATCCTGTAAGAAACTACTACTTGCCCTGTTTGGGTAAGTTTCAAAGAAGAATTATCTGAAAAGGCTAGTAAAATACTCCTTCCTTTTCCGTCTACATGTTTGTGTGGGGCCAAGTTTTATTCAAATTCTCCCACCGAAACAACATGTCCCACAAGACTGCGTGCGGAAGCACTGTGAGGACTGAGCAGGCTTTTACGAGGCCAGACACTAAAGAGATCTGAAAAAGTGTAAAACATTGACCTTCTTACTTAGATATTTTTAGAAAACATAGTAATTTTTCATAAAAGTTTATTTATATTAATGTGTAATGGGTTTGTTATAGTTATTTTTAAAATGGATAAATATTTAAAAGTTTTCTTGGTTTTCATTTCTAATGCAGTCAAGGCTGACAGCTCTACACCCTGCGAACAAAGCAGTTACTCAGGTCCTCAGTTTTAAAGCCTGGAAAGGGGTCCCTGAACCAAAAAGTTTGAGAACCGCTAGGCCAGATCATCTTTTCCCTAACACCTTCATAACTTCTGCCTGAAACCTGTCCCACCTGAGGTCTATGGCTTGCTACCTTCCTTAGACACAGTTTTATACTGTATAAACTCCGTACCTCTATGATAAATGAAAACTCCGTATGAAGTATCGTATTTTAAATAAAAGATACCCATAAGCATAGCCACGACAAAGGCAGAACCCGCGCACTGAACCCCGCAGCGTCCCGTCGCCTGCTGCGAGCTCTGTTAACGAGGGGACAGCTGGGAGGTGCCACGGCTGTACTAGCGCCGCCCGGCTGGCCACTTGAGGTTTTCAGGCTGAGAGAGGAAGGAATCGTGTGACTCGGCAAACCCACGTCAGTAAGCACGGTGGCCCCCTTCACTGCCTCCCAGGCTGGCGCGAGCGCGTGCCTTGGGGGGGCCCTGGCAGCTGGTCTCTCGGGCCCTCCAGCCAGCACGTGCAAGGGCCAGGGGACGAGGCCTCTATCTGCGGAGGTGTGGCTGATTCACAGGAGACCTTTGCGCAGGCTGAGAGGTGGGGCTTTAAGCCACAGTCAGGCTCTCAGTTAGGAAATCCAGGATTGTGGGTTTTTGTCACAGGCTAGTGGCGGTGGAAGGCTGCCAGGGTTGGGTTGCGGCTGAGGAGGGAGCTTTTGGGTCAGGGGCCAGGGATGGCCAAGCCAATAAGCCCCGAGGACCAGAGCCTCCCCGGTGTCTCCTGTGAGCCTTGGAACCGGCAACACACATGCGCGCACACAAAAGACCCCTAAGAGATAACAGCAGTATCTAGTGTTTAGTGAGCACTTCTCTTAGGCTTCATGTCATTGAATGTTCACAAGTATTATCATCTCCCCTCTTTCATAATCAGAGAAACAGAAGATCAAATAGGGTATGAACTGCCCCAAGGACACTTGGCGAGTAAGTGGCAGAGCTGGGATTTGAAGTCCGGCTGTCTGGCTCCGGCGCGCACACTCTTAATCACCTTGTTGCCTGACTTCCCCTCTGGTTTCACCACCTCATTTCCCCAGGGGAAAACAGGCCTGGTGAAGGAGCTGGGGCCTTGTCCAAGGTCACTCGGCAAGCCTGGGGACAGCGCCAGGCCAGAGCCCTAGCCTCAGACTCCTCCTCGAGAGCAGGGTCTGGGAAAGCTGGCACCTGGGATGCTCTCTTGCTGCCATCACCTGCTCTTCTCAGCCCCACTGCTGAGGGGACAGAGCTCCTAGGGGACCTGGCTGGTGCCCACCTGGGGAACCAAAGTTAGCACATTGATGCTGGCTGTGTTTACATGAGGCAGGTGGGATGGTGGCAGGTGTGAAAAACAAGGGTGACAAATAGTCCTATCAACTAAAACACAGGTGAGGCGAGTGGCAGCCGCGCCTGCGCATCAGCTGGGCCAGGCGGAGCGGTCCCGGCGGCCCGCCCTGGGCAGAGCAGGAAGTGGAAGGCGCAGCGGGGCCAGGCTGGGTGCCAGCTCCCTTGACTCCCTGCGCCTGTCCGCGAGGGAGGAGCAGAGGCTGGGGGGCTCAGGCTGAGCGAAGCCTCTGCCTCTCATGTGCTGTCAGGGGAAGGGAGGGGGACAGTCGCTCCCCGCCGGCTCTGCATCCCGCCGCCGAGGGCCAGATGGACAGGGGCGCTCCGGCCTCGGTGCCACCGCCTTGGCAGCTTTCCCCAAGGCCTCGGGTCAGGGCGCGTGGCGCCTGCTCCCACCGCCATTCTCGCCTCCCTGACATTGGCACGGGGTGACCGTGGACATGGGTGCCCCGCTGCACAGGCCTGGGCGTGGGAGGGCGGTCAGATGCCCCAGGGGGCCAAGTCTGAGGCCTCCGCGGGGCCCTCCGCTGGGGAAGAGCTGTGTGCGGGTCAGCGAGTGAGAGGGCCCGCCCTGGAAGCCCTGCCCAGCGGGGAGGCGCGGTGCCCTGGCTCTGGCCGACCCTCCGTCTCTCACACGGCGGGGCCACGAAGGAGGCCGCTCGGTGCCCCCGGGGCTCCGGTTCCACTCCCCACCAAGGCCTGTCTTTTTCTCCTTTGTCCCTCCCTCTCTCCTTCACGCCTTCTCTGCGCCCTTCTTCCCCCGGCCGCTGCCAGGGCACAAAGCCGGCCCGTACGGCATCTTGGTTGCATTAGGGAAAAGGAGTTCTCTCCTCTGGCCGCATATTTCGGCAAGGGGAAATGGGCTGGATTTCAGCTCTCTGGTGGCCCCTGGGTTAGGGACTGTCCTGCAGGCCGAAGCCTGCCATGTGACTGAGCTGGGGTCCAGGGGCTGTGAGAGTGAAGAGCGCAGATTCTGGGCCAAGGCTCTTCAGAGGCGTGTGCACCCCCTGGAGGCAGAGGAGGACGGAGTCCTGGGGGAGGGGGTGGGCGGTGCCGGAAGGTGGAAGGAGCTGGCCCGTGAGTCACCGTGTGGAGGAGAGCCACCCACCCACCCACCCACCCAGAGTACCTGCCCGAGGCTGTCAGATGAGCAAGAAACAACCTTCTGTCACACTTGAACCATGAAATGTTGGGGGTTTGTTTGTTGCATCAGCTAGTGGTACCCTTACTGACAGGTCCTGCTCATGTTCCTCCTCTTCTAACTTTGTGTCCTATGTGACATCTGACCTCTGTTTTGCCCTAGATTATGGACTATCTGGTCCTTTCCCTCTCCCATTGCTTCAATAAGCAATAGTATGCCCTCTTAATGGGACTGCGGCTGGTGAAGGGCAGAGGTCAGTTTTGTGGAGCAGCAAGAATCTGTGCTTCCTCCTCCCCTCCCTGCTCCCAAAAGGAGAAAGCCACCCCCGACAGCGGCACTGCCCAGGCCTCGCTCTCACACACAATTTGTGATCATCATTGTGTCCACAGAACACTGTGTGGCACATAGTAGGTGCTCAACAAATGTGTTTTGCTATATCACCTGTACTATAATTCACTTAATATTTTCCTTGAGACTTTTATCTACTTAAACTTATTTTAAGAGAAAGGAAATTTCATATCACTAACAATAACACCTGCAGAAGTATGTTTTGGATGTGCCTGTTTTTATTTCTTTCTAACATGCATTAAAAGAAGTTACTAATCACTGAGATCAAAGTCAACATGTTCATCCTTCATGCTGGCACATATCTGCCCCCTTCACCCACGTGCAGCGTGAGGCCGCATAGTCGCTCTGGTCGCAGGACCCAGAGTGGAAGAGGCATGTCCAGGAGCACGGAGTCTGCCCGGGCCCCTCGGCAGTGGAGCTGGGATCAATGACCTCCCCTCCCGGTTCTGCATGGCCCTGACCCATCTTCCACCAGCAGGGCCTCTGCTCTGGGTTCTGTGAAGCCTGAAGAACCACCCTGATTTGCCGGGAGCGCACACTGCTTGCTGGGGGGCACACCGGAGTCGGGGCACACCGTGGGCTCTGGGCTTTCATCCCCGCAGACCTCCCGTTTCCTTCTCTGTCCCTGCCTCCCTCCTGGCTTCTCCGGGTTTGGTTTCAAGAGGAGATAAGCTCATTGGTGGCTCCGGCCCCCGAGGAGCCCGTGACATTCTCAGGGGAAGGGAAAAGGGGGCATCTATGCCTTCTTTGCCCTGGGTGTGGGGGCGCAGCCACAGTGAGTCTCCCCCTGCTCCCCACCCCCAGAAGTCAACTTGTGGCTTCACCTTTGCTGAGAAACGATGGGCCCAAGTTGCCTGGACACAGACGCAGGGGGACCAGGGGCTCTGGCCTGCTAAGGAGCTTTGTTGTCATGGTGACTTCTGGTCTCCTAGGTTCCAACCTTCTCTTAAAAGGGAGCTAGAAGGTGCGTGCTCAGCCCCAAGGCCAGCAGGGAGGAGGGAAGGAAGGAGAGAGGGAGGGACCCCCTCCCACCCGTCCTGTCCACCTGTCTTCAGCAGCCCAGGGGCTGAGTAGACACTTGTCCTCCAGGAAGACAGGCTGTCCACCATGCAGGGCCTGTATGGCGCCAGAACAACCTGTTCCTGGGAGCCGCCGAAACCAAGTCCAGCGCTGCACCTCCCAAGCCTCTATGGCCTCACCCCGCCACCAAAGGAACTTGAATAAAACCCCCAAAAGGAAAATCACTTTGCCCCACATCCCCCATTAGACTTGAGAGGCTAAAAAGGCGGGTGTGGGGTCTGGTCCTGACTCTTCTCTGCACCCCGCCTCCTCCACCCCATTCCTTCTCTGAGGCCGTCCCTCGTCACCTCTCTCTGTACTCATGCCCTGGCACCCCCTCCTCACCCCCCTCCGACCCTGCTTCCCTCCCAGCCACCGCCCTCCTCGCTCCCTCCTTTCACCCTGTCACCCCGCCCCCCCAGCCCCCGGTCTCCTGCAGGGGCTCTTGGTGCCGCCCCATTGCCAGGAGTCCACTTCCGCTTTCTCTCTGGGCGCTGCGGACGCTGCTCCCAGGTCACCCCCGTCCACATGGGCCCTCCTGCCCTCTTTGTGGGCCCCCGTGCCTCCGTCTGACCCACATTTAAGTCCCCGAGGGCTCGGCCCTCCAATCCCTTCTTGCTTTCTCCAGGCGCCTCCTCCTCGGGCCGGATCTCCCCCAAGACCCTTCCCCATGTCGGCGGCTGTTGTGTGACCCCACCTGACCTCTGCCTCCCCGCCTCCTTGACCTGGTCTCACCCTCTCCCTGCTCCTGGTTTCCTACTCCTGCAGTCTCTAATACCACGTTCCTTCTCATCTCCTTCCAGAGATTTCTGCTGGATCAGCACACCACTGCTGTTATTTCCTTAATTGACTCATTTAAAAAATTGTCTTATCCTAAACAATCAAACAACCAAGAAATCAGAGGGGACACACAGCCACCCACAGTTCTGTGCTTCCCATCACACAGGCTGGAGACCCTGGGGTCAGCACGACTAGATCCCAAGAACGGCCATTTGCCCCCTAAAAGGTCTGAACTCTGACCCTTCCCCTCCAAAGCCGCCGAGGGTAGCTGGCTCCTCACACACCTGGGGCTGCTTTCGCTGCTTTGTCCAGAGAGCAGGACAACAGTATCCTGCACTGCGGGCGTCTCCCTGGGCCAGCCGGAGGCCCACGCACCTGCCTCCCGAGTTGGAAGGGCCTGGGGCGGCCTCTTCCTCGACCCTGGGAGGGAAGGAGCAGGCCTGCTCCACCCGGTGGCCCTTAGAGGCTCCCTACAGGGAGCAGGCCCCTCCCGGGAGGTCCTATGTCCATAGCACCAGGGGAGACTGGGCTGGGAGGGTGCCTGGGACCAGCCCAGGCCAGAGCTCTGCCCTCTGAGTGCCCCCAAGCTGGCCCAAGGTGGACAAAAGCTCACTCTTCAAGGACAAGGCCACTGCCTCAATTAGCTGTCCTCCCAGGAGCGGCTCCACTGATCCCGTAAAAGGCGTAAAAGGCGCAGCAGGCTCCAGAGGGCGGCGGCCCCCCGCGGCCCCCCGCGGCCCCAAGCCTTTGCTCTAGCCCTGGCCACATTGTCCCCACAGGCCCCACGCTGCTCTTTTCACTCCCGTTGCCGGCCAGCAGTAGGCAGTGCCTTTGAAGTCGGGCCTTCTGTTCCAATTGGGAGCTTTGCTCGGAACCAAAATTAGAGGCTGCACACTCAGCTTGCAATTTAAAATGCCACTCAGGTCTCCCCCAAGCAACCCCCCCCCCTTAAAATGTCATCTTAATTAGATGGAGCCTGGTTTCATGTTTTCTGAATTTCAAGGTAATTTCTCTAGGACATTTCCCTCCTTGTAGTTATTTTTATCTTCAGCATGACGTGGAGGGAACGCTCGAGGCTAACCCGCGGGTCTGCAGACACCTCAGCTTGCCGGCAGTCGGCGGCTGGCTGCCCGCTGGCTCTGGAGGCTGGAGACCCCTGGTCTGAGGGGACTTGGGGGCAGCTCTCCTCCATTTCCTTCCACACAACACTTGCTGGGCCTCTCTCTCCCCTTGGGGAGCCAGGGTGTGCCTGGCCAGCACCCCCGGGTCCCGTCCCCAGCCCCCTTCCTCACTCAATTTGTCACTCCCTTCCCTGACTGGCCGCCTGGCCGGGACGGTTGAAGGAGCGGGACCCTGAGTGTGGGCCACTGGGGGCCCTGCATCAGCACCGCTGAAGCACGCCAGGAAGTTTTCCAATTCTCTTCCTTTTTAAGATTTTATTTATTTATTTAGAGAGTGGAGAAGGGAGGGAGGAGGAGAGGGAGAGAAACATCGATTGGCTTTCTCTCGCACACACCCCAGTAGGATGCGCCTTGACTGGGAATTGAACTAGTGGCCTTTCGCTTTGCAGGACGCCACTCCACCAGCTGAGCCCTGCTCCAATCCTCTTTCAAGGGTCCTAATAGCAAGTGAGAAAGTCTCCGCTTGAACCACTATGTCTCTGGCAGCCCTCAACACTCGCTCACCATCGCTTTCAACAGAGGAGTGGTCCCCTCTGGCCGCCGGGCACTGTGGATCTGCTGGTCCACAGGCCCGGCCTGTCCTCAAAGAGTAGGCCAGGGAAGGGCCCTGGTATGCGCTGTACTGGGTCACCCAAAGTTCGTGTGTTGAAACCCTAATTGCCAGTACCTTACAATGTGACTGTATGTGGAGACAGGACCTTTAAAGAGGTCATAAAATTAAAATAAAATGAGGTCATTGGGGTGGGTCCTAATCCATTATGACTGGTGTTTTTACAAGAGATGAGGACACAGCCAGAAGGAAGACCACGTGAGCACACGGGGAGAAGGCAGTCATCTGCCAGCCAAGGAGAGAGGCCTCCAAAGAAACCAACTCTAAGGATATCTTGATATCAGGCTCTGTTCTCCAGAACTGTGAGAAAATCAGTTCTGTTGTTTAAGCCACCCAGTCTGTGGTCCTTTATTACGGCAGCCCTGCAAACGAGTACAGCCCCCAGCACGGGGCTCGGAGTGGGGGTTCAGTCTCCGTTCCAAACTCGATCTACAGGTTGTGTAGGGTCTGGATCCTACCTCCCCTTGGACTTCACCCCGCAGCACCTTGCCCTCACTTGCCACCTGTCAGCCACCCAGTTCCGTTTCTCGGCTTTGCACCTACTTGACGAGCTCATTTCCACCTCAGGGCCTTTGCACTGGCTCCTCTTGCTCCCAAACATCTTTGCGAGAGCCAATCTCACAAATGAAACTCCCGAGAGTTTTCCCTGACAGCACCCCTCCCCGACTCAGAGCAGGTGCCTCCTGCTGATCCCCTGCCGGCTTTCTTTAATAGCACTTATCACAGCGTATAATTAGATCTGTTCGTTTCCTCATAGACCATTTCTCTTTCTAGGGAGATGGTGAGATCCATAAGGGCAGGGCCTGTGTCTGCTTTGTTGACTGTAGTAATTCATTTACAAGGTGCTGCTTGCGGAGTGAAAGGAGTGGTGAGTGAATTCTAGGCCACACGTTGAGATAAGCACCAGGAGGGCCACCTCCTGGTAGAGGGAAGGCACGGCAACACCAGGGTGAGCCTTCAGGAAGCAGAGGAGAGCCTGCCCGGAGCTTGTTCTCAAGGGCTCCGCTCGGCTCAGTGGGAAGCCCAGGAGTGCTGGGTTACAGGGCAGGTCAGTCACGAGAGGGGCTGAGACGTCCCAGGTGTGAACAGAAACAGGGCGCTGCCTCGGATGCCTGGGCGCAACTGGAGAAGAGGGTGTCCTCCCTCAGTGCCTTCCTGTGTCAGCTGAGTACGGACTCAACCGCAGCCGTGCAACGCAGTGCGGGGACAGGCCAGCTCCCCGGTCTGAGGTGGGTGGTCAGTGAAATTCTGAAACCGAATCATGCACATACAGGGCTGTTTGCAGGGGTGGAGGGGTCTCTTGTATTATTTCATTCCAAACCCTCTAATATTCCTTTGAAGAATTTGTCTGGTTTGTAATCTCATAAATTAAAATGGAGTAAGGAACATGAACTATAGAAAAGTAGAGAATGTTTGCCTTCATTAAAAAAAAGAAAAAGAAAGAAAAGTAAGCCCTGGCTAGTGTGGCTCACTTGGTTGGAGTGTTGACTGATAAACCAAAAGGTTGTGGGTTCTATTCCCACTCAGGGCACAGGCCTGGGTTTCAGGTTCGGTCCCCGGTCGGTCCCAGGTCAGAGCACGTGATTTATACATGTATATATCACTTGCATTAAAAAAAAAAGGACCTCAGACACGGACTTTTGAGACTCACTCTGTAATTACGCCTGCATGGGCTCCTCCCTTCGGGGGGTGCGAGGAACCAGTCTGCTTCTCTTGTTACAAATGATGGACGTGAAGGCCAGCCTCCAAAAAGTTAAAAGGTGACATTAAGTTCAACACACCTCATATCGCCCTTATTTTGAACAATAGAAAGTTTCATTAATAGAAAATCGGTGTCTCCCTGAGCCCACTGAACAAATGACGAACATCTCCAGTGTGCCGGCTTGAAGAGGGACCAGTCATCGCCTGCCCGGGGGGCCACAGGCCTTGGGCAGCCCTGGGGAGAAGACTGGAATCTGGAGCAAGGACATCGGCAAGGAGTGAAGAGAACACAGGTGCCCAGCATGGTGGGCAAAGGCCCTGAGAATCAAGTAGGGGAGACAAGGGGCTACAAAGCCAAGGTTGCAGGACCGCTGCTCCCCCAGTGAGGGAGGCGCGGAGCGTGGCTCTCACTGTCTTTTAGGGAACATTTCCAGGTCCCTGAGCTGGACCCTGAGCTCCTGTGTCGGGCCCCCTCTTGCATCCAGGACCTACCACCAGGCTGGCACAGGGCAGGTGCTCGGTCAGCACTTGCTGAGTGAGTGAACTCGGAAGGGGAAGAGCCAAAAAGCACTGCTCCAGAGGGTTAGAAGCCTTGGGAGCAGCACTGGTGGTCTCTCCTCTGCGGCCTTCCCCATCACCCCCCTGCCGGCTCTGTGACACGAGGGAGCCGCACTGGGTAGACCAGAGATGCACGCTGGCTTCAGCCTGGGGGGCCGCCCTGACCCACTGCGGTGGCTCTGGCCCGTGGCTGCCCAGAGTGGCTGCCCAGAGTGCTGGCTGCCCCCAGGGGTCTCCGAGGCCAGGCCCAATGCTGGCACTGAGCAAGAGCGATGCTGGGACAGGGGCCGGTGGTTGGTAGGGGCACACAAGCCACAGCCGCGCCACTCTCTGGATCTGATCAGGTCTCTGTCGACCATCACACTCGGTGACACTGCAACCAGCGTGCACACACTAAGACGCCCGATGGTCACGGGGGCTCTCCTGTCCCCTGAGGTGGAACCTCTACCCGAGGCCTCAGCGCCCAAGATGCCGACTCAGGCTCTGCCTCCTTTGGGGCGGTCTCCCCACGCTCCCCCGTCAGGCCTACGTGGAGGGCCACGGCACCCGGACAGCGCCTCAGGAAACACAGGAGGGGCATCCCTGGGCGCACCTGTCACCTGAGCATCTCTGCTCTGGGAAGCCTTTGCCCCTGCTCCACACCTGGCTCCCCTCCGAGGTCCTCCACTGGACTCTGAATTGTGCCGAGAGGGCTCCTGGGTGTCAGTCTTGAAAACAAGCCTCTGACCGCTCGGTATGGGACCGGAGTTGTGTCTTCCCCAGTGTGTCCCGCTCCAGCCATGGGACAGGCACAGAGCCGGGGACATCGAAGGTGGAGCGCCACCGTGTGAATTGAGGTGGCAGAAGTAGTGGCTGAAGGCTGCTTACAGCTCCTGTGGCCGTCCTCCACTGACCCTGCGCTGACTGACCTTGGAGGTCTTGCGTGAGGCCAGGGGGAGCTCCAGAGATGGAGCCCGCGTGGAACACGGGCCGAGGCTGGGGAACACAGCCACGTGCACTGGGTGCGTGCAGGGGGCTCGTCACCGTACTTCCGTCTCCCTGAAGAATTTTAGGTGGAATTATTTATAGACAGGAAAAGAGTGTTTTTCCCATGATTCATTCAATTAAATATAAAACAGCTGTTTTTAATAATTTGGGACATGTAAGAAAAGGGAAATGACGGGACAAGCCGTAAATACAAAACTGGGGACACAGGTCGGGTGTGATGAAATCAAGAAAAGGGCTTCGGGGCCCAGGAGCAGGGAGGCTGGCGGGCTGGCTGTGACCTTCACTTCTGGGGTTGCGGGCCCAGGGTTCCTAACTAGGAAGCTGGCCAGCTCTAGAACACGGGCCGAACGGCTGCTAAGCCACAGGTCTGTCCGGATGGTCTGGGTCTGCGGGGCTGCTTTCCCCAGGGGAATAATGAGCCCGGCCAAGCCACTTACATGACTGTGTCATCCCGTTGGAGAAGCTGTTCCCTTACCGTTTATGCCGCATGGAAGAGGCCACTATGCTCGCTCCCCATGCAAATTTAATAATATTCTGAAACGTTGGGCCCACGTAAATATAAATGTGTTTCCATCTCCGTGGCTTCAGTTATGAGAGGGAGGCTTTCCGAAATCATTCAGGGAGTTACTCGATAGACAGAGTTGACAGCGTATTGGAAGGAGTGACTCAGGGACAAGAAAGAAAGGGAAAAAAGAAGAGCTGGGAGAGACCAAGGAAGAAAGGAAAACGAGAAGAGGGCCCTTTGTGGGGGTGGGTGAAGCAGGCCCGGGAGCTCCTCAGTCACAGGGGACGTCTGTCACAGCCCTCCCTGCGCCCTTTCTGAAAAGGCTTCTGTTAGGATTCCAAGAGGTGATTGGAAGAAGCTGGCCCCAGGCCCCACCTCCCGAGAGAGGATTTGGCTCCATTAACCTTCAGTAAGGAGGCAGGGAAGCTGTCTTGATCCAGCGGAGAGTCCCAGGAAGGCTGGCCGACCCCCACCAGTGCCGGGGGCCCCACCTGGGCCGTGGAGGGGAGACTGTTCGCCTGGGCTTTGGGCTCTGAGCCTTGCTTGGGCTGCTGACCTATCTCTGGAGTCAAGCAGGCCTGGGTCTGGGTCCTGGCTCTGCCATGTATCAGCTGTGTGACTGTGGGCAAGTCACTCAATCATTCGGAGCCTCAATTTCCTTATCTGTAAAATGAGCACAGTCGAATTATCCAGCTCCTACGGATATGGCACGCTTTCCCCAACTGCAGTCCTTTCTGTTCTGCTTTCATAATTTCTGCCCAATCTGTGTAAGACCCCTGGCCTTTTGTGTGTAATATGTTTCTTTTATTTGACTCACTTAAAAAAAAACCCAAACAAATCCTGAACCCCCTACAATTAGAACTATTGGTCTTGTTCTAATATCTGGGCAACCATGAGCCAGACGGGCTACAGACTTGTTTTCTGGTCTCATATTAAAATAAACATACCCTTATTAAAATGAAGAGTGTCACTTAGGATAAGAGCAGAAACAACAGTGTCTGGCACAGAGCCTGGTCTGCGTGTGCTCCACACATGGGGAGTTGTTACTGCCCTGCTGTCGTCCCTGTCACTCAGAAGCGCAGGAGGAGGGGGGTGACAGTGGAGTCTGTCCAGGCACCTGCCTCAGGAGCCCTTCCCACATGTGAGGCGCCGATCCCCTTCCTGCCAAAGCCTGGGCCCCAACCTGGCTTCCTCCTTCACCTGTCCCACCTCTACCTCCGGTCTACACATATTGAAAAACTGCCCCACACGAAGATAACTGTTTAAAAAGTTGTTTGGTTCTGGGTAAAGGAGGGAATCCACCCTCCTGGGTCCCGCACAGCTGCAGACATTTTTCCCATCTTCCCAACTCCCTCTCCCCTAATTTAGCAAAACCTGAATTTCTAAAGAGGGGGAGAAAGGACTCCACCCAGCATTGCCCAGTTATTTGTCAATTCTGCCTAGATGACTAACCCAGAATTTCCTAATTACAACTCCACCAGGAAGCTGGAACAGTTTCATTAAAAAAAAAAAAAAAAAAAAAAGGGAAAGAATCTAAATTCAAACCTTAGAAAAAATTTCTACCTTATAAAAACAAATACACACGCAAACAAGCGAATCAAACAAGCGGGCGCGCAGTGCCACGGCCCCTGTGCGCAGAGGCAGTGGGCCTGGGGTGGGCTCAGAGGTGTCAGGTCCAAGTCCAGAATCTGCACCCCCGGCAGCGGGACACGGGGCCAGGCACTTGGCCTCTCTGAGCCCGGCTGCCTCACCTGCACCTGGGGGTGAAGGTGGGCTGCGCCGAGGCTGCTGTGTGGATGTGGGGCAGGGCGTGAGCGCTTCGTGAGGTTTGGAGCGCCAGGTAGACACCAGAGGTGTGAGTGTTTTCTGGGGTGAGGGGTCCCTTTTGGGCGGGGCCTTGACTCGGCTGGGGGGCAGGTGGAGTTTCTCTGAGCCCACCTTGGGCACACAGCTTCATGTCCTTTCCTAAGGGCTGTTTTCTCAGTTAGACGATGGCTAATTCCTACTGGGAGATGCTTCTCCCTCCAGGGACACCAGTACCTTAAGCAGGATTCCTGGAGACCTAGAAGTCTTTGACCTAAAGGCTCCACCTCCAGTTGGGGCATTTCTGGCACGGGGGAGACACGTGGGAGCGGGGCCCCCGCACCGCCCTTGGATAACATGCCCCTTGTAGGAAGACTTCTGGGGGTGGTGACAGCTTCCAGAGAACAGGGGTTCTTGCATTTTATTCCTAAAGAAGCAGCTTGGGTCCCAGGACCCAAATGGACTCTGACCTGGAGGCCCGGTCAGATCCCATCACCGGCTCTGCTTGGTTTCCCAGAAGCGTCTGGAAGTGTTGGTGCTTTGGCTGGAGACAAAGGTTTGCTTTCTAGTCCCCGCCTGCCCTGGGCCCTTGCTGCTGGGGCCCAGCAGGCTCTGGGGAGAGGGGCCCACCCGAGGCACCCAGCCGAGGGGCTCCGGTCTTCGGAGCCCTTGATCCTTGGCCTCAGCAGCAGTGTACTGGCTCCCTGGGTAGGGGCTGGAAGCAGCCAGAGCCCTGCCACACTGCGGAAGCTGCTGCGAGACGACCAGTGAGCCGCTTCTGTGTGCCTGTTTGTGCGGGTGTCCTTGAACGCAGCCTTGTCCAACTCCACTCCGCATGGGAAACAAATGCTTCTGCCTTCAAAACTGAAGGACTTTGTGTAGCTGAGCTCACTCAATTCCAGAGCCCCTCACCCTGGCAACGGGTCTTTGGGGGATTTACATTTCATGCATCACAACGGGAACAGACATTCAGCAAGTTGAGAGGGGGACCCCAGAACACAAAATCAGCGTGCCCCCCACTTACCAAGAGCACAGCCACAAAACAAAAGAGAATCAACAGCAAAAATTTCCCACAAGTCCATTTGGCCTTGGCTGGCAATCAGCCAAACAGGAATTCAAACTTAATCAAACTTTCATGTCTCCCTTGTAAAGCTCAGGAAATCAGTAATTGGTTTTATAATTGAATTTTCTGATCACGTATCCAAGGAATGGGTCCTGCCAAAGGCCAAGGAATGGCCTGTCTCCAGTAAGGACGGCCAAGGAGGCTCTGAAGCGAGGGGAGGGGCACTCGCTGCTGCTGCGCCAAGAATAGAGACTGTTATTTATAACCAGGGAAGCCAGTGACAGCAGGGCCCTGCCCTGCCTGAGCGGTCCCCCAAACACTCACTGCAGGAGCCCTGTGCTTCCGATTCCTTTAGCAACAGTGGCCGCGGCATGCAGGGTGGAGGGTGGGGGGCCGAAGGCAGGGAGGCCGCGTAGGTAGCACTGGGAAAGCAAGGAGGCCTGCTGGGCGGGGTCTGGATTGAGATGGGAGGGGTCGGGGCCATTCTGGAACAGGAAGCGGGACCCAGGAGGGGCAGGGGGAGCCCGAGGTTTTCGGCCTGATAACTTGGAGGAAGGCGGTGTTATCACCATAAAGAAGGAAGCTAGGAGAAACCAGCTCCATGTGGTCCAGTTTCGCTGGGTTGGGGCTGGGGTGCTGGCGGGCCTCGGCAAGCAGAGCGCCGGTGGGCACAGACAGCTGCGCTTCCTCGCACCCTCGCTAGCGGTCATCTCGTTTAGTCTTCGCAGCAGCCCAAGGAGGGGATTATTTATTGCCCCCATTTTACAAAGCAGAAGAGCGAGACTCAGGGAGCAGAGGTGAAGCCGTGGAGCTGGGACTTGGACCCAGGCCTGTCTGATCCCAGGGTCCACTAGCTCAACCCCTAATGCCTCACCACGGCTTTCCCTGCAGAGAAGGACATCCCACAGCCAAACCGAAATAATTGGAAAGGGTCCCCAATGCTCAGAGATGGCGGCTTGAGAGGCAGCACATCAACATTCACTAGTTAATCCATTTAAAACTGTTCCTGATAAAGGCAAACCGTAGCCTGGAGAAAACATCCACAATGCATGTATCTCACAGAAAACCCGTAGCCGGGATGGATCTTTCAAAAACTCTCACAACTCATGAATAAAAAAGCAAACAACCCGTTAAAAGAAAGGAGTAAAAAAGTGAACAGAGATCTTCTTTTTACAAAAGAAGATATACAAACGGCCAGAAAGCACATTAAGAGTTGCTAAATATCAACAGGCATCAGGGAAATGTGAACAAAGAGCACAGGGGAACACCACTCCATACAGATGGCAACAGCTAGCTTGAAAAGGACAATTCCAAGTGCTGATGACAACATGGGACAACAGGGACTCTCATGCGTCCTACATAGTACACCACTTTGGAAAGCAGTTTGGACATTTCTTATCAAGTTAACACACACCCTTACCATATGACCTAGTAATTCCACTCCTGGGTATCCACCAAGAGGAGTAAAAACGCATGTCCACACAATAACCCGCACGCCAGTGTTCTGGTGCTATTATCTGTGCTGACCCTAGAATGGGAAGAACTCAAATGTCCATCAACAGATGAATAGATAAACAAATGGCCCTTACTCGGGCTGAGCCTGAAGCTTGGTCACAATGAAGTACCCACGTGTGATGGAGAGAGACAATAGCAAGAATCCACTGCAAGGCAGAGGACCTGGGAGGGGCAATGTTTGTACGTGCCTAGGTCATGCCAGCGTGGGTATTTTTGTGTTTGTTTCTTTAAAGCAAAGCCTTCTGCTGTGGTTAAAGGGAGAAGAGCAGTCCCTAAGTTCTGCAAGCCTGGTCCTGCACAAAGCCCAGGGCTAGTGCCCCTCCCAATGCACACAGGAAGCTCGAGGCTCAGAGAGCAAGGGGGCCGGCCTACAAGTGGCCTCTTCATGAAAGCCAGAGTCAGGACCGCCCCTGGGCTCCCCTCGCAGGGCCCAGCCTGGGGGCCAGGCATACCGGCATCAGAGCCTGGCTCTGCCACTAGCTGGGCAAGTGCCTTAGCCTTGCTTTGCTTGTCTGTAAAAGGGCGGTAGAAACAGCTACCACAGGATTGTTGGCACAGTTCAATGAGAAAATGCAGTGTTTCCTAATAACAATACTGGTAACTAACACCTACACCTACTAAGCACACAATGTGTGCCAGATACCACTGTGGATCATTTGACACCCTAAGCACCCTATTAATAAACATGATGGCAGCATGCAACAGAGGAGGAAGGTGGGTCCAGAGAGGCGGCGGGGGGCGCGTAAGCACCGGAACCACAGCACATCAAGGTGTTGAACATCTGAGCCTTTTTGCCCTATGCAATGTCCCCAAACTTAGTCATTCATGTATCATTTCCCCTCCTATCTATAGGGACCCAAAATTAGCCTCATTTTAGATGGTGATTTGTGTGAAATTACGGGCTTGATGTGGTACGTGAATTTTTCCTAATACACATTAAAATAGATATATAACCACAAAAGTAAAAACAAAAAGGTTTATATGTACCACCTAAAATAATCTCATGCCCTGGCCAGGTACGCAGTTGTTAGAGCGTCGTTCCGATGCCAAGGTTGCAGGTTTGATCTCTGGTCAGGGTGCATACGAGAAGCAGCCAGTGAACGCAGAAATAAGTAGAAAAACAAAATCAATGTTTCCGTTTCTCTCTCTCCGTCTGTCTGTCTCTCTCCCCCTCTCTGTCTAAAATCAATAAAAAAATAATCTCTAATCCACCACGTTCGTGTAATCATACAAGAGAAAACAGCTCTAAACACAGGAGCAGGCTCCGGAACACCGGCTGGCACGCGGCAAGTGGGATGAGGGCCCGGAGCTGTGCCTGCGGGCCACTGTCACAGGCGCAGGCCGTTCTGAGGGAGCTGGGAGGACGCAGGTGGGGGAGGGGCGGAGGCTCTACCACAACCGTCACCAGCAAGTGCATTTTCAGACTCGCCGTCATGCCAGAGAAGCCACGATCTTTTGCTGCTCAGGCTTCACAACTCAGCCAGGAGCTGTGAGAACGGACCTCTCAGCACATGAGAGGTGGGGCTTCGAGGGCCTGCAAAGGGTTTCGGCTAAAATCCACACCTGAACGCACCATACTAGGGACTGCCTCCCTGTGGCCAAGGGCGTTTTGACTTTTTTTCTTGGGGCCACAGCTAGGCATTTCCCAGAGCCCCTTGCAGTCAGACATGTCCACGTTCTGGCCTAAGGAGTGTGTCCTGGCCCCCCACGTTCCCTGACAGCCTTCCAAGCGTCCTCCTTCCTCTGTCTGCTGCCTCGACGCCAGGAGTCCAGCAGGAGACCCTGAGGCGGAGGTGCCGGCAGAGCCGGAGGCCCGAGAGGAGGAGCCGGCTCCGGCTGGCATGCCCCAGAGCACTCCGCCCCTACTTTTCACTCTGCACTGCGATGTGACCAGGAACCTTTCCTGTCCTGAGTTGGGCCATTGAGATTTCAGGGTGTCTTTTATGAAGGGGCCAAACTTTAAAACTAGGTCAAGTCTAGGCCGAAACAAGAAACAGGAACTAGGAACTAAGCTGAAAGACTAAACAACCTCAGGGTGCTGCAACTTGCAGATGGGACAAGAACAACACGGATGTGAGCAGACTAAGGGGAACAAGTTGACCCAAACTAGAACAAACAATACCCCAAGATAAAGGGAAGAATTGGAGCCCCCCCTTAGTAACAAGATAGGACAACGGTTGAGCCTTGCCTCAGATAAACAGCCTGACCACAGAGTAGGGGGGCCCAGTAACAGCCTTGAACCCAATCAGTAGAAAAGAAGCTGCCTAAAGTAGCCTATCGCTAACTGCCACTTCCCGCCCTTGTATCCTGCTTGCTTGCTCTGCTTATAAAAACCCGTGTACCCTTACAGCGGCGCGCCTTTTTCCTTTCGAGGGAAAGGTGGCCCCTGCGCAGGTAAAACTTGGCCAAATAATAAAGAGTGTGTGATCAAACTCTAATTCCTGAGCTCATACTTGCGGGGATCGTAACATTTTACACCAGGGGAGTTCGGGCGAATCTGGAGTGTCCATGAACTTCTGTGGCTACCACATGGGACTTAGTCCTGGGGAGGCACCAGCACTTCCTTGGTCGTTTTTAATGACACGGGGCCCCTCCCGGGTAGACGTTCACCAGGCAGGACAGCAGAGGTGGACGTGCTGCCCACGAGCCATGCACAGTCGGCCACACCCATGCAAGTCCAGGCTCCGTTTTATCCGCAGGGCAGACAAAACAGCAGTCTCTCGAGGGAGTGTTCTCGGGAGGCAGTGGGCGGAGCACGCAAAGCCTTGCAGGGGCACAGGGAGCGTCAGTGTCTGGCGGTCCTCTCCCCGCCCTGCCACACTCATCCTGCGGGGTGGCCGATGCAGCTCGTCCCAGCTTCAGAGCCCCCGAACTTAGGGGTGGCTGCAATCTGGGTGCCGTTCGCACTGTCAGCTGGGCAAGAGCCTGCTGGGAACCTTGTCCACGGAGCAGGTAGGAGCCAGTCCCTGTAGCCCCAGGAGAGTGTAAGTCCCCAAGGGAGAGCAGGCAAGAAAGGCGAGGAGGCCCGGCAGAGAGGGGGTGCTGGGCATTGACTCCAGTCAGAGTCATACAGGCCCAGTCCCTTCCTCTTACGGTCTAGGAGGGGTACAGACATTGATCAAATATCCAAGCACACATTTCTGAGTATGACAAGGTCCCAGAGTAAGCTCCCAGGGCTCTGAGAGTGTCAGGACCAGAGGCCCGGCCTGATTTGGGGGAGTGGTGGGCAGGAAAGGCTTCCCAGAGGAGGGGGCAGTAGAGCCCAGCTCTGAGGGGGGCACGGGGACGGAGGAGGCTGTCCCCTGCAGAGCCGCGGCTCCCACAAGGCCCTGGGGTGGTGAGGTCGCAGCATTTACAGCATCAGAAGCAGCCCTGGGGGCAGGGGCACAGACCTGAGGGCTACAGGGCTCTATCCTGAGGGCCAAGGGTGGCGCTGAGTGCTTTTAAGCAGGGGATGAGATATGCACTCGTAAAGCTCACGCAGGCTCTTCCATGGCTCGAAGACCCTGGGGAAGCGAGTGCGCAGCTGCCCTGGGGGCTTGCCCAGGGCAGGGAGAGCACTAGAGGGGGCTGCCAGGTATTCAGTAGCAGCACCTCCCACTGCTCAGAGCTCCAGGTGTCCTGATGGTGCCCTGGGACCTCTGCCCATGTGCCCTGGGCTCGGATCAATGGAGTGTGTGCACCATGCTTGTGCCAGGGCCCAGAGGCGTGGCTGGCATCACACCCCCACCTCAGCCTGCTCTGTGTGCTCTGCTATCTCATGCTTATCAAGCGAGCAACTTCTGAAATCCACCTTCCCTCTTCCCACCACGCAGGGAGCCTTCCAGATTGATCAGACAGAAACTGACAGCATCTCATAGCCGGTCATCTCCCCATGCCACCCTGAGACACGGTTACCTTTGACACAGCTGTAGCCACGGCAGCACTTGACAGCGTTTTTTTGCCCGATTTAGTGGCTTTACCCCCATGGCTCGGTGGTCTATCAGGCTGGGACCGCGCTCACGTGTACACGGAGTGGGGAGGGGGGGCAGTGAGCGGTGGGGGGCGCACAGAGGCTGCACCCAGTATGGGCTGCCTCAGGCACTGCGGGCTGCGGGCTGTCCGAACACCAGCTCCCTCCTGGAGAGACATCAGCCTTCAACTGCGTGTGCAGGCCCTGCCTCTGAAATTTGCGTTTCTTTTTGTTTGGGTACAAAGGAAGAGCCTTGTGTTTGGCAATCCCCTAAACTTAGTAATTAAGTTCTGCCAGAAGAATTACAGAAATTTGTGGAATTTATAGAACTGAAATGGTGGGGGTGGGTGGAGGGGGAATCTTAGAGGTCAGCTGGTTCCTCTGTAGGACCCTGAAGGACAAGGGACTTGTCTGAGGTCACATAGCCAGAGGGAGCTGGGCTGGACCTGGAGCCCAGCATTTCTGTGAAGGGTCAGTGTCCTGTCATGGGGCTGTGTCCTGGTGCTCCTCTGGTTCAAGATGGGCCCTCACCTGCCAGTGACCCTAGCCCCTCTCGATGCTGAGTTCCGGGGGCCCCAGGAAGAACGGGCTCCTGCCCCACCAATGCCAGAGTCGCAGCAGGGGAAGACTGGCCCCGTACTGGCCTTCCTCCCCACCCACGGGGCCAGTGGCTGATGAGAATCAGAGGGCAGGCCTGATTCTCCTCCTCCCATCCAGCCTGGGAACCACTAGTACCTGGTGCCCAAGGATGTGCTCTGGGCTTGCCTCCTGGCACACTCCTGACGGTGACAATGGAGCAGTCTTTCCACCCACCCCGCCCTGTGGCTGGCAAGGCCCCAGGAGCCAGCGAAGGGCCCAGAATGAGCCTCACCCAGGGCAGAGGAGGCCCCGTGGCTCTGTCAGCACCCCAGCCTCATCTGCCAGCAGGCCAGTGGCCTTGCTGTGGCATCGGAGTCCATGGTTCCAGCCTCAGAGCTGAGCTCTCAGACTTGGTTTGGGGTAGGGGGGTGGGGGTGGGTGTTGCCTGGGGGTCAGGGCACTTTACCATCCAGGCGCGCAACACAGACCCTGAAAACAGCGGCGGAGCCCCCAGCCTGGCCCGGGCCCCCGGCAGCCGCCCCGGGCCGGGAGGGCTGCCTTCCTCTCCTGGCCGGTTGTCATCAGGGGAACCAGCTGATCTCTGCACCAGGTGGGGAAGTGCGGCAGGAACGAGAGAGGAAGGGAGGCAGAGGGCTGGCGAGGGCGCGGGGGCGCATCCACAGGGCTGGGAAAGCTGGACCTGATTTGGCAGTGAGCTATTTCAGGGCTATGCCCTGGGGATCTCAGACCAGAGATACTGGCGGAGCGGAGTCTGGTAGCGCGAACGCTCCTGGTCCACGTCTGCTCACGGGGCGTAAGCTGCCCCGGGGCTGACAAGGGAGAGAGGAAGGCGAGGAGGCCAGACTTCCAGAGCTGGGCAACGCGAGCGTGCTGTCTGGGCCAGAAAGGGTCCGTGGAGGTCAGCGGCAGTGACGTGTTCATGCCATGTTTGGAGGAGCACTGCATTGCCAGCGCTCCCTGTCCATGTATTTGGTTGTCATAAGTACAGAACCATCCATATCTCACAGCTGGGGAAACTGAGGCCAGGGATGGTGGGATGGGCACTGAACCCGGAACCAGAACTGAAACCAACAGGTAATTTCTTCTGGGGAATTCACTCTCATCGCAGGAGCCCCTCAGCCAATCAGAGCACTGCATTCCCCTGGTCACAGTGACTGCTTTGGGGATGAGCATGCGCTCTAGTTGGGGCCAAGGAGAGAGATCGACTCCCGCAGGACCGGACAGCTGCCCAGGGAAGAGACCACACAGGCACACCTTGCGTCTCAGGCTGCTCACGGCTCAGGTGTGGCGTGGGGGTGCAAAGAATTCACTGCTATGACCATTGCTTTGTGAGGTGAGGGGTGATTTGGTGGAGTCTAAGGTGAAGACCACAAGGCGGGACAGAGTGAGGAGATGAAGAGAAGCCGGGGACGTCACCTGAGCTGCTGAATCAAGTCTCACCTGTGGCTGTACCTCTACACTTCTTAATCGGTGGGCCAGTTGATTTTTTTTTTTCATAAGCCACTCTATTACTTGCGACCCAAAGTGTCCTAACTCACCCGTTGAGAGGGGTCTTTGGCAGTCGACCTCTCTAAGTGGGTGAGTTTGGCATAGGAGACCAGCGAGGGCCAGTTTGCAGATAGAGAAGGGGGAGGAGGCTGAGTAAAGCCTACGATGCGTGTGTGTGGCTGCGGGAGGGGCAGGCAGGTGCTGGTGGGGCGTGGCGCTACCTGGCCCTGCCCCCCACAGAACAAGGTCTTCAGCTGGGGTGGCCCAGATGCTACCTTAGCCATCCCCCACATCCAGCCTGTGGCTTACACACAGACACTCACACAGAGCTGTGAGGAGCCCTGGAAATTAAGGAGCCACCTTCTCAAACCGGGGATGTGATCTCTGCCACGCTCGAGTGCCCTGCATCTTTTCACCTTGGCCTCCAACCTTGCCGCCCCGTGCGCAGGCTGCTCAGTAAGTACTTTGAAATGACTAACTGACCAACTGAGCAGGAGAAAGGGAGGCCCCGTGTTGGCTGGGAGATGTGAGGCAGCCCGGTGTGATGCAGAGGGAGCTGAACTGTGATTCAGAAAACTGCAAGTTCTAGTCCTGGGTCTGCCACATCATCCCCTGCGTAAGTCCCTATCCTTATTTGGACCAGATGGGGCCTATTTTGCCCTATCTGCAAAGCGGAGCTGCAGAATTGAATGGTCTTCAATGGAGGGGTTTCGAGCTGTATCAATCTGGGCAGGCAAGGGGACAGGGCAGGGCTCGACCTGGGCTGGAGAGCCAGAGAGCCGGAGAGCCCCGGCCGCGGCTCGTGGCTGGTGTGCGCGCTGCCACGCCAACCCTCCTCCTGGCCTCCGGTTTGGGCCTGGCAGCACGAGGCCTTCATTGGTCACCTCCCCCGGCCCCTTGTCAGATCCGACAACCATCACCGAGGTTTCGCAGGCAGACGCAGGCCAGGGAGCATACCTTGCTTTTGTCTGTTTCAGAATTCGTACAAACCGCAGGGTGAACAGCGCCACACCGTGCAGATGGCACCACAGCATTTTCATAATAAAAAAAGAGATAGTGCTCTAAGCTCTACTGTGTGACTTAAATGTCAAGATTTCTTTTACCAGAGGAGATCCAATGACGTTCTGGAAACTAAGTGTGAAATATGACTCTGCCTCCCCAAAGAGCTGCCACCAACTCTGGGGAGGGGTGGGGGGAGTTCTAATGAAGCCCCTCGGAGGAACAGAAGGCGCTGGGCCGAAATGCCAGCCCCGGTGGCCTTCAGTCCTGTCCAGGTCAGTGATCCTGGGCAGCCAATTAAGTGCTGTGTGCCTCCGTTTCTCACCTGAAAAATGCACATAAAACCTTACCCGTTCCTCACTGGATTGCTGGGAGCATAATTAACCAGTTTTTCATGAGTCGTAATAATTTTAAACAAATAATTAAAAGAACAGGAGCTAACATGTGCTGAGAACTTTCTATGTGTCAGGCACTATCCTAAGCCCTTTACATGCACTGTCTCATTTAACCTTATAGCCCGGGAATGGTGGGCGTATGAGGGTTAGGTCCATTTCACAGACAAGAACACTGAGGGTTGAGAAGGGTCATTAATTTACCCAGGGCCAAGTACTTGTGGTAGAAGTGAGAACTAAACACAGTCCCCTACTTCTTGTGCCAGGCATTGTACTAGATGAGTAAGATCTATATTTTGTTCTTCAAGAACTTTGTAATTTACTGAGAGAAATAGGCAATATGCACAGATGGTGGAAAAAAAATGAAAACAGGAGTATTTTCAACAGAATAAAACCTCACACAAGTCAAGGCATAGTTCTTCACTATTGTTCCATTAACTTACAACATAGTCTATACATGCAAGTACACACACACATTTTGTGTTTATATATATGTGCATGTGTGTGTAAACCCATGGACATGGGATGGGACCGTTCATAGACTAAGTGAACCTTCTAATCCCGTAATGGTCCCGTCCCCCAATCCTTCCAGGATCTGTTTTAGAACAGTTCAGCCAGGCCAGGTTCTGTGCTTCTGGGATGCAGATGTGGCCCGGGCTCGGGAAGGAGGAACGGGGAAGGACACAACTTTAAAAGGTTAAGACAGGTTACCGGACATGGAGCTAGAGAGTGAGAAGGGCGGGAAGAAGGTGAGGAGGGGGAGAGAAAGAGGGGGAGGAAGAGAGGGGAAGGGAGAGATGGAGGGAGAGCAAAAAGAGGAAAAGGAAGGAAGGGAGGAGGAAAGGAAAGGGGGAGAAGAAGCAAGGGACCCCCTTAGAAGCAGAGAAAAGGAGGGAGGGGAAAGGTGGGAGAGAGGAGGGGGAGGAAGAGAGCAAGCGAGGGGAAGCCCAGGGCTGGGGCTGGAGAGAGGGTCTCCGGGGAACTTGGGAAGAGAAGCAGATGGGGGGGTGACGCGAGGCAGACAGGCTACCTGAGAAAAGCGGTGGGAGTTGTCCTTGGGGTCCCTTTTCAAATTTTTAGAGAGACTTATGGGAAAATATGGGATTCTTTTAAGGATTTAATGTTTTGCCTGATTGTATGGTGTCCATGTAAATGGGACTCCGCTCTGGACCTGAGCCACATGGATTACACTTCATTAGGGTTCAGTTCCTATACTATATATGCACATATTTTGTACTGCATGACCTTGGGCAAGTCACTTAGCGTAGCTGCGCCTCATTTTTCTTCACTTGTAAAATGGGAACAACAATAGCACCCACTGCACCGGGACTTGTGAGTGTCAATAATTTAATTCACATAAGTTGTTTGAAACGGGCCTGGGAACATGAACACTGGACGCTTCATTTCTGAGTCCATCTCTCTGGGGGCCGCCCCCACCTGGAAACCTGCTGGGCTGAAGGCACACGCACCATATCTGGCCCCATCTGCTGACTTTCTGCCTGAGGGTTGGCCTTGTCCGCGGTCATCCAGGCGGGTCCCACCACAGTCCCTGTTTCCTGATCCTTAGCCTTCGGCCCCAGCAGCCAGTCACCAGTCCTGTTTTCTTTGGTCACCACACCACGTCGCTGCCCTCACTTCCGACCCCATCGAGACCCTGACGCGTGGGCAATTATCGCAGCTTCCTACCTGCCTCCCCGCTCAGTCCCTTCCCGCACTGGTCTGTCCCGCACACGCCACCACGGCTGAGTTCCCACGCTCGCTTTTATCTGTCCCTCCCAGCTCAGAATTTATCGGTGGCTGCCTACTGCCCATAGGATAAAACCCAAAGTCCTTGACACTCTTTGCAAGGCCCACCCAACCTGGCCTAAGTGGACCTTCTAGCGTTCCCATACCCGGCCCGTACCCCAAGCCTCTGTCTGGCCACTGGCCTGCTCTGTCAACCAAATCTCGTTTGACCACCACCGACCCACTGCCCCGCTTCTAGCCCCTTCCCTCGCCCGCACCTACCATGCCTCTGTTCGGAGGGCAGTTTCAGCCTCACTTCCTCCAAGAAGCTTTCCCTGACCATCTTGTGGAACGACCGAGCTCATTCAGCCTCTGTGTCCTGTCTTCCCCAGAAGGTGACCGGCTCCGTAAAGGCTCCATCTCACATACCTCTGAATCTTTACACAGGTCTTAGCCCAAAGCCTGCACATAGTAGGCACTCAACCAACATCTATCCATTTAGTGATGAAATTACAGGTATTTTTCCTTTTTTTTTTCCCTCTGAGAACTGGAAGAATAAGAAATGCTATTCCACTCAAGGGATTATTTTTGAAGACCTACTGAGTGCTGGGCACTGTGCTGGTTGTTGGGATGAGGAGGTGACCCAAAGATGAACGACACAGGCCTTGAGCAGAGAAAGGCCTCAAATGATAAAGGAGTTCTTATTCTAGGCCCCATGGGTGGGCTTTCTGCGTTCTAGAGACCCCTGAAGCTGCAGGCAAAATCTCCCCACGTGGGCACGTAGGTGCTGTTCTGGCGAGAAGGCCCGTGGCTTTCATCAGCTGCCCACACCAGTTTTGACCTTACCGTGTGAGGGTCACTACTCTAAGGGAAGAGTGACACAAACAACCGCTCTTCACACCAGTGCAGGGGCCACAGACCCAGAGGAGAGAAAGCATGCCCCTGAGCCTCGCTGTTTGGGGGAAGGGGGAGGAGGCTTCCCAGAAGAGAGGGGGCCTGAGCTGGTCCCTACTGAGCGGGAGGAGCTCCAGCAGGGAGAGAAGGACATTAAAGGGGACACTATGGCCTCAGACGAGGCCTGGAGTGCCCGGTGTCTCTGGGAAGGGGTCTGTGGTCAGGTGAGGCCAGGGTACAGGGTGTGGAAGCCCCAGGCTGATGATGGGGGGCGGGGTCCCTGCTGCCTGCCTCACATGGAGGCTCTTTGGGCCTGGGCTCCTGCAGTCATGTGGCCTCAAGTGAGTACCATACGGACAGGCCGAGGGAGAGGTCGGCCCGCCCTCCCCGCACGGGGGGCCGGAGCTGGTGGCGAGCCAGTTGCCAGGAGAAGTGAGGGTCAATTTGTTCTAATGAGGTTCAGCAAGGAAACTTCTAGATGCTTCTTTGAGTGGAGAGTGCAAAGCTGGCTGGCCCAAGCAGGTGCTGGGTGTGGGGCTGTCCTCCGTCAGATACCCCGTGATGGGCGGGGGGACGGCGGCAGAGGTGGGGAAGCCAAGAGAGGGAAGGAGGACGTTTCTTTAGATACTAGGACACCAGGCTGGGCTGCTCAGTGTGGGTAGTTCTCCCAACATCTCAACTGCAGATCCCGGGGCTAAGAGAGGAGTCGGAGAACCAGCGCTGGGGCCAGGGCATCTAGGCACAAGCAGCCAGCTGCACGTAGAAGGGCTGGAGGTGTCCAAAATCCCAGGGCCCCTCCCCGCCCCAGGGTGCAGTTCGGGTTGGACAGAAGCTGTGACTCCTCCAACACACCCGCTCGCCCCTCGCCCAGGGCCTTGGCGTTTGCTTGGGGCCTCTGTCCCCTCATTATCCAACGACTGGCTCCTCCTCACGGCCACGTTTTATCACGAACATCCGTTCCCTTCTGAGTTCTGGGAACCTTCCCCGGCTACCCAGCCTAAAGTAGCTGCTCCCCCTCACACACTGATGTAAGGGGGTCCCTGTGCCCAGCTCCCCAGACTGCAAATCCACACCTGCTCCAGGCGCCTGGCTCACTTCGGCCGGAGTCTTGCATCAACCTTCCTTTCCTTCCTGCTCCTCACAGGTGACATAACACAGGGGCAGCGGCCCAAGTGCCTGGAGGCCTCTGCCAGCCAGGAGGGTCGTGCCGGAGGAGCCTGTGCTGCCCCGGGGGTGCGTCAGGGGCCTGCCACAATGCCACCTGCAGTAACAGAGCTGGGCTCCCACCCCACCGGGTCCAGCGGGCTCTCCACGGGGTCCTCTCTGCCCTCGTGCCCCCTTATCCACTGGAGCCGTCCCTGACCTCCTACTCGAGGGGCTTCTGGACCAGGAAATCAAACAGGAGGAACAGCCCCAGACGCCCCGGGAGCCCCGCAGCATAGCCCTTAATAGATTACATTCCCAGCCCTTCCCAAGCCATCATCTCTCTATTCAGGGTAATAAAACAGAGAAAAAAAAAAATCCCACAGGAACAATGAATGTTTTCCAAAAGTGAAGAAAAGCATTCCAAAGTCACACGGACTCTTCTGGGTTATAATCAGGGGGGAGATTTGGGGGAAGGCCATGCTGGTTGGGGATGGGCATGCCAGTGAGCGCATACACTCTTGGGAGACCTCAAAGGCCTTGTGTGCATGCGTGCGTGCGTGCGTGCGTGCGTGCGTGCGTGTAGAGGTGAGCTGTGGACACCCGCGCCTTCTGCCCTCACTGCCTTCTGGGTAGCTGAGATTCTGGCTCCGTGCTCTCTCTTTTGCTAGAAGGTAGACAGAGAGCAAAGGCCTGTGGCCTGTCCCAGGTCTGAAGATCAGGAAGGCATTTCACGCTCTGGGCTTTAATTAAAATGTTAATTAAAATGAGTTAGTACATGTAAAGTGCTTAGCACAGTGTCTGGAAGCTAGCAGGTGCTCAATAAATGGTAGCTGCTTGTTACCACTGCGGCCATTACTGCTAAAATGAGCGAAGCCCTATAACCATGTTGGCTACTGTGATGGTCTGAGTAGCAATTCGCTGACCGTCTGCTTTCTCCGGGCACCGCTCCCACGGTGCTCATTCCGCGGCCCCAGCAGCCAGCACAGTGCCCCGTTCACTGGGGGTTCTCAGCGAACGTTTAAAGGGAACAAGACTGGGGAGCTAGCAGTGCCCCTCTTAAGGGGGGAAGCCTGTGCCCTGGAGAAGGGCTTCCTCTACTGAGTTGGCTTCTGGGCTCAGTCTTCTGGAGGGGCAGGGGCAGGCCCTCCTGCTGGCGCCCAGCGTCCCCACCCCCGGCTGGCTTTGGACACACTCTGTCACCCAATTCCCCTGTACCCAGAGGGCCCAATGCCTGAGCTGGGACGGCTCTGTACCATGGAATTAGAATTTGGTGCATAAAATACTGAATTTTGCATCTAAAGCTATCTATCACAGAAGGTTTATCTGACCCAGAGGAGGTGAGGATAGTTTTCCTCTGCGACAGAGGTGATTTTTAGCAGAGACAGCATATGTGTATAGTGCACAGGCAAGTCACACAGTAATCAGAGATCATGGCTCTCCACCCGCAGGCTCCACGTGGGGCCCAAGCGCTCAGAGGCCCCCACCTGCTCCCCTTGCACGCTCCGGGTCACAGGGAGAGGGATGCTGGGACTCGGGATCCCACCAGGGGACAAGAGCCACTTCTGGGTAGAATCCTCTGAGGCTGTTTTCCCCGCCTCCCTTTAATTTAGCTTTGCCAGTGTAGCTGTATAAAGTTCAGTCTCACAGTTAATGCGGATGTTTGCAAATAGAAGGCTTTTATACACTTTTTCCATCCACCACTTATCAGACGCCTGGAAACTGAAGTGAAAAACAGTTCCTGTTCTAGGACATCCACTTCCTAGAGGAAGGGGGGCCCCGTAGGCTCTGAGACTCACCCTGAGAGGCAGAACACACACGCCTTGGTGTGAAGGAAGAGAGCCAGTCTGCACGGCTGCCCCTCCCACCGCCCCAACCAAGGCACGAACGCGCTCCTGGGGGGTAGCGGGGACGGATGGTGGCCGGGTAGGGCTGTCAGATTTAAGAAATATTTTCTCTGTTCGAGTTAGTTGCTCAAGGACCAGTGCATTATGATGTTGTGGGAATCCCAACTGACAACAGTCACCGACCCTTTCTCATCTGCACAATGAGCTCTGGCATTCTGTGGCTGTTGTCTTTGCTGGCGACATCGTGGGGAAGGCTGCCCGCCCGCGAGTCCCCTGTTGGCCCTGGCCAGGTGTGGACCGGTGTGCTGGCTTAGGTGGGTGACTAGCCTCCTCTCTCACATACAGCACAGTCTCGTCTCGTTCCCGCAAGGCAGCCCGGCGTTATCATGACGACGCAGCGGGGTACTGAGACGGGGTCTGTCCTCGCTGTGCCCCGGGGCTCAGCGGCCTACCTTTCTCTCCTTGTCACCATATTCGATGCCCAAAGTGTCCATGGCCCGGACGATGGCTGCCAGGGACTGGATGGTGTTGCTGTAGACGACAGGCTTGTACTGTTTCACGTCTTCTCCAGAGAAGCCATCTTCATGGATAATCCTAGAGGGAAAGCACACACAGCACAGCCGGTGAGCGCGCCGTCCTCCCCTGGCACCGCGAGCACTGGGCGCGGGGAGGCGCGGGGAGCCGCGGGGAGCCCCTGGCTTGGCTGGCTGAGCGCCACGTGGGGGCTGCATTACCCAGCTGCTGCACTAGTACCATGAGACCTGATGGAAAAAATCTACCCGAATTACTGAAAATTAATCTGAAACACAGAATAGTGGAAAAAAGAAATGCAGTCTCTTTCTATTCCCTATATATGCATGAAAGAAACATCAGTCAACAAGGTGCTGATGATACCTGAAAGCACTTAGAATGGGAGGGACACACGTGACGTACTCGACAAATGTTAGCTATTAGTGTTTGTAAGCAAAGCTCAGGAGCGTACAGTTGACACGCTGCATGAAGCCTGCAGAGGAACGATACATTTTTCTTTCACAGAAGGTAAGAGCACTCGCTCAGAATGAACCATCTTCATCTTTGACAACAAAACAGTCAACCGAAGGATTCTGCCTACCCTCCGGCCCGTGGCTGGGATCTGAACGTCCTGTCGCCCTGATTCCGGCGGGTCTGCCCAGGGACACGAGGCCACGAAGGTGACATCACAGTTCTCAGAGGCCACGTGCTCCCTGCCCTCCTGTTCTCAGGAGCCTCTGAGATCAGGGTGAGGGCCACGCATGCCCCAGTGTCCCTTCTCCCTGCAGAGGGTGGCCCCTCACTAATGCTCCCTGCTGACCAGGTTCCAGGTAGGAGAGGAAGCTAGAAGGAGGGCGTAAAACCAAAACTTTGCAAGAATCCTCTCATAGTTGGAGTAATTAGGGAAGAGCGAAAACAGGTTTTAAGACAGACATCCAACATTAGTCATCGCGTAAGGAACTGTGTGAACTCCTCTCAGGTCACATTTTTCAGTCCAAGATTGAACACCGTGTGAAACACGCATCATTCCAGTACAATAGCTGAGACTTCCCTTCCGGTGGACGCAGTCCCTTTCCATTCCCTAACAGGAGAAAACCGCTCTCAATTTAAAAAGCAAACAGCTTTATTGAGATACAAGTCACATCCAATCAACCCCCTTAAAATGCGTAATTCAATGTTTTTTAGAGCCTTCCAAAGGATGGGCAACGGTGACCACCATCTAATTTTAGAACATCCTTGTCCCCCCAAAGCAGCCACGCACTCAATCAGTCACTCCCATCCCCCACTCAGCGGCCAGCAACTGCTAATCTGCATTCTGTTCCTATAAATTTGCCTATTCTGGGCATTTCATATAATCATATAAGATGTAGTCTTTTGTGACTAGTTTCTTTCATTTGCATAATAGTTTCAAGACTCATCCATATTATGTCATGTATCAGTACTTCATTTATTTTTGTTGGATATACCACATTTTATTCATCCATTTATCAGGGGACGGATAGTAAGGATTCCTGGAGCAAAACTCGGCTTGGTGCTGGGTTGTGGGTCTCATCCGGAGTTCCCTGAGCCGCACACGGGAACGACCCTCTTGACCTTTCACTGACTTTTGTCAGCTGTAAATACCGTTTGATACAAGTCTCCGAGAGAGGATACACCCAGTCTAGGTTATGGTGCGCTGCTCTAGGGGGACCTCAAAGGGATTTGCCAGCTCCCGTGTAAACAACTAGAACACGGGACAAGATATATGAAACAAGCGTTTTCCGAGCGGGCAGCGCAGGGCTGCGACCCGGGAGAGGGGAAGCAAAAGTGGCGCGTCCCGCGAGTGCCTTGGCTGCTGGCCTGGGGCGTCCATCAGGCCGCCGCGAGGACGGGGAGAACCCCAGCAGAGCACAGTGCGCTTACTGAGCTGATGAGACACAGGCTGGAGTTCAGGAAGGCCGAGGCAGCTGGGATCTGAGGGGCAGGGTGCCACAGAGAGGGGTCTGAATAGGGGTCCCGTTGAGTCTTTGGCTGAACAGGGTGAGACTTCGCAAGCTTGGTAAGGAACAAGTATCGGGGAGCTTAGAAGTTGAACACTTTCTGAAGCTTACGCGAGGCTGGGAGACGTTCAAGTTCTGAGCATCCAGACTGGGTTTGCTCTCTGTGCTCAGTGCTTTACATGCGCCATCTCTTTTCATATTCAAAACAGTTCCAGGAGATAGAAACTGTTATTTCCCTTTTACAGATGAGGAAGCTGACACTCAGAGAGGTTAAGCCACCCACCTGAGGCCGCACAGCTGGTTGAGCGCCATAGTGGCATTCGAGGCCGTGCCTTTGACCGCCCACCAATGCTGGGAGGCGGGGCTGCTGCTTTTGCCCTGGGCCTCCATATCCAGGTTCCCCGAGAGTGCAGAGGTCTCACGCACAAAGTGAGCCTCGGAACACTTCCTACAACGTCAGCCCAAGGGCTGTGAGGCGAGGAAAGGTGGTGTCTGGTTTGAGGTTGGAAAAACAGCCCAGGGAAGCCTGGTCTCTTGTGACCGCCTGGGGCTGGGCCGTCCTGAATAAGACAAGGCCAGGATCGGGCGAGCAGGCGTGACGCGGCACGGGACACCGTAGCTGTAGCCAGTGGCATCTCGCAGTGCCGCAGCCCCAGATAAACGCATCTTTGCCTACACGGTTGAGTGACGCGGCGCAAAGTCAAGTCCCGGAGACATCATGTGGGCCACTGGATTCAGCCATGCCTGAAGCTGACACTGTCTCTACACTTTGGAGCGATGTGAGCCAAACTAGTCCTTATTTTTGTGTACGTTGATTTGACTTGGGTTTCTATTGCTTACAACCAATAGGGTTAAGACTGAAACATGTTTTGAACCTTGATGACAACAGCAGTCAGAGGTCATCGCTGGGTAGACTTGTTTATCAATGTTCCAACGTTACCACCAGCCCATCAGGCCTTGGAGGTCAGGTGATCACGCCTCGGCTCCCCCTCCCTATACCACCTGGCACAGGCTGGCTATGGGCAGCACTCAGAAGGCGGGACACTCTACCTGAGCCAGGAGTACACAGATGCACGGGACCACCCCTCTCCAAGGAGCTCACTAAGGAGGCAGACACGTGTGTGTGCACGTGTGGGTCACAGTGGGAGTCCACCCGCTTTTGATGCCCGCAGAGCCAGGGTAGCAAAGCGAGGCCAAGCATGATGCCCACACAGAACTCAGGGGCTCTGAGAGGTGTTCCAAGCCACCAAACCAGAAGAAACACGAGGGGCAGCCAAGGCTGACTCGACAGGCCTGAGTGTCCGACTCTGGACTGGAGCCACCGGCTGGACTAGGGAAACCTGGCAACGGAACGAGGGAAATCTCAAGTGGAGATGGGGAGGAGGAGGGAGAGTGGCACCAGGTCCACCCAGGAGGGTCTGAGCTTTCTGGGGAGAGGCACCCAGGAGAGAACCCGGCCTCCCTGATCTTGGCTCCTCTTTGCTGTCGGGACCCTGCAGGAGGCCCGGGCCTGAGCTCCCTTTGCTCTTGCCTTCCCCCTCTCAGGCAGGACTGCACTCAGCTGCAGTGAGACTCCCCAGGCACAGCGACCTTATATGGTCACAGAACCACGAGCTTGGGAGCTGGAAGGGACCTTGGAGGATCATCTGGCCCAGCAGCCATTCTCCTCTGAATCACAGACGCCTCTGAGGCTGTGACAAATGCACCTGCACACACATAGTTTTCCCCCAGTTTCGGGAGGCTCAGGGACTCACAGACCCCCAGCTGCTGGAACACGTGATTTCCCGCTCCGGCTCCCGGCTGCGTTAACTGCTCCTCTTCTGCTTCCCTTTATCAGAACCCTTTTGCCCTGCCCTGGGCCCCTCTCTATGCTCCACCACAGTCCCTTGAAGGATCCTGATAAAGGGGGAGCTTCTGGTGCGAGACTCAAGCTGTGTGACCAGGCAATGCCCTTCACTGCTTGGTGCTTCAGCGTCCTCAACTGTCCTGTGGAGATGTGTCTGGTAATACTAACTCTCCTCGCTGGGTCATGGCCAGGATCAAGGAGAATGAACTCACAGAAGGAAGAAAATGCTGGGCACATCAAGCACTCAATCAGTTCAGCTGGTATTGCTATATTTGGTGAGTGGGGCAGGGGAGAAAGTGCAGTCGATCGGGTGTCCTGCGTCTGTCCTCTGAAGAGAGGAAGTGACCCGGGAGCACAGGGCGGGAAGGCTGGGGAGCCATGGGGGGACCATGCCACAGCCAGGAAGTGGGGCGTTCTCCAGGCTGGAGCAAGGGAATCTGCTCATTTACCTGCTGGACATCACAGGATGAGGGGTGGGTGGAAAAGCTGAATTTCCTGCTTAATGATGTCATCAAATGCATTTCTGGTCATAGCTGGAGGTGCCCACGCTGGCCGCCCAGGTTAGGGGTCAGCGCTTAGTACTGCACCCATGTAACCACAGATGACGTTCCCTATCATCATAGGGACCTGGTCGGCAATGGGGACACGGCCTTGGAGCCGCACCCCTCCCCAGAGGAGGTGAAAAAGAAACACGCTGGCTTCGTAGAGCACATTTTAATCAAACAGTGAACAGGGAGATGCCAGTGAGTTAATGGGCCACCTGCCAGCAACTGGGGGCTCCGTAGAACCTGCAGAGCACTGGACCGCACAGGACTGTAAAAGGAAAATACCGTTACGGTCCAAGAGGCGTCGTGTGCAGCCGTGTTCATAAAACGATGTTTCCGTGTGATGGTGCTGGTGGGAAGGGGGCGTGGAGGCAGGAGAGGGAAAGAGGAAAGACATATGTGAGGGTTTTTAAGAAAATATCAGTGATCATTTTGGGGTGAGGAAGAGTGTCTCAGGCAGAGAGGACAGCAAGTGCAAAGGTCCTGGGGCACCTTGTGTGTTAGAGAAATGATGAGGAATGGGGTACGTGACGGAGAATAGGGGGACAAGGTCAGTGAGGGAACCAAAGACCAAATCACACAGGGCTAATGCACTACTTATATTTTTCCTTGATGCACATAAAACTAGTCACCTATTAAAATTAAAAAAAAAAAGTTCATCTGTGTACCTTTCCAAACCATCTTGACCTCTACCAGCGGTTCTGCTCTAAGTGTGGGTCCCGCTTAAATGGCAGCTTCCCCTCCTCCTTCCCTGACTGAGCCTGTTCTTGGAACACTTAGAGGTTCCAACCCACACAGCCACGCAAAGAGAAGCAAAGAAAGTCGGCCACCATCCCACCACCGGGAGGGAAGCACCGTCCAACATGCTGCTGTGCATTTCAGTCCTTTTACCTGGGAGCTCACACGCGCATTGTTTCTCCTGAAATGGCATCACACTGTGTGGCTCCGTGTCGCCCAGCGGTCATCGCTGGCTGCTTGGTGTCCCGCCATCTGAATGGGCTCTGAGTCATTCAACCCCCTGTCAGTGGACGTGAAGGGTTGCTTGTGGCTGGGAGCTCTTCCTAGCTTCAAATTCAGCTGCTGGGGAGGCTGCCTGACCGTGAGCCCCTTTTTCCTAATGAAGACAGAAAGCTATGCAGCTGGACAGGACACAGCGGAGGCAGGACGACCCCTGACCCTACAGGCCAGGCTTGAGTGAGGCGTGTGAGCACAAGTGGGTTCTCCCGGCTACGGGAAAAGAAGAGAGGAAAGACCCAATTTAAAACCCAGCTCCTTAGCAGTGCGGTGAAGTTCTATGGTAGGAGAAAAATTACTTAAAAAAATAAATGAGATCCCTTAGTAATTAATACCATATTTAAAACTTGATATTCTAATATTAGAACAATATAGAACATAAGGGTACTTAAAAATAATAGTATCTGGCAAATGACTTCCCGCGGGAATAGCTGGTACGAAACAAGGGATGTGTCCGGTTGACAGTGACTTGCAGAAATCTGTTACAAAGATGCCATTTTTAATAAGGGGTAACTCGGGCCAGAGGCAAAGATGTCAGCTGCCAGTTTGTCGCCAGATGGAGCCAGGGGCAAGGCCGGGCCTCGTGATTTCACTGCAGAGCCTCTGTTGCCTTTATCTGGAAAACAACGTGGCCCCTGCCCTTTCCCAAGACTCTCAGCGCTGGGGGGTCAGGGGGACACATGCCAGCTCCCATTCAATGGGGGCGTGCCCCTCCAAGCGCTGGCTTCTGCGGCTCGGTGCCTTTTTCCCTTTGCGTTGCTGAGGCTGGTCTGAATCCTGGAAGCCTGGCTTTAGATGACAGACATCTGCCTTGGACTTGGAGGCAGAACATCCAGCCTCTCTCTCTCTCTTTAAAGATTTATTTATGTTTTTAGAGATGGGGAGGGAGAAAGAGGGAGAGAAACATCGATGTGCAAGATACATCGATTGGTTGCTTCTCGCATGCCGCCATCTGGGGACCTGGCCTGCAACCCAGGCATGTGCCCTGACTGGGAACTGAACCAGCGACCTTTCGGTTTGCAGGCTGGTGCTCAATCCATTGAGCCATACCAGCCAGTTCTTATGCAGTTTGGCCACTGACAAGCATCACAGCCCCAGGTGAGGTGGGCAGAAGGCCCCAGAGAGCTGCGCCTCTGGCCGGCACTCCTCGGCCCAGCACCATGGGCCTGCGCCTGGGCTCCACGTCGGGGTTACCAGGAAGCCTTTGAGGCGGCTCCTCCGCTGACCAGTTGGCGTGAGCCTGGACAAGTCTCTGGGACTCTGCAGTCGCGTCCTGCGTGTGTTGCCCCAGCCTCTTGGACAGGTCAGGTGTCAGCTTTGGGCTGGGGTTGTGTCAACCCCCTGAGGTCACCCTGCTTCACTCAGGTTAACCAAGCTCCATGGTCATATCTATGTCATTGCCAAATGTAGCCTTTGGATATGGCAGCTCTCAAAACATGGGACAAATAATCAAAGGGGCTCTCGGAGGCCAACAGATTGAGACACTCTGAAATAAAGACCTGCCTACCTCACTGAATTCGAGCTCTGCTCACATGTCACCTCTTCAGACCACTCTGGCTAAAAAAAGCCCCCTGCAGCCCTGGCTGGGTAGCTCAGCTGGTTAGATCATCATCCTGATATGGCAAGATTTCAGGTTCGATCCCTGGACAGGGCACATACCAGAATCAACCAATGAATGCGTAAATAAGTGAAACAACAAATCTATGTTTCTCGCTCTCTCTCTCCCTTCCTCTCCCTAAGATCAAAAAAATAAAAATTAAAAAAAATAAAAGAAGTCCCTTGCCTCCATCATTCCTGCCTCATTTTCCTTTATAACATGTATCCCTGTCTAATATATATATTCGCCTGTCTGGTGCCCGTTTCCCCACATACCAATGAGCGCCTGAGGGCAGGGCCCTTGCCTGTCTTGTTCACTGGCCACAGGGCTCTGAGAAGTGCCTGGCACATGGTGAGTGATCAGTGAATGTCGGTTGAATGGCTGAATCAGACAGGTGGCTGCTCAGCTCCGAAATGATGGTTCTACATAGATTCCTCTCTGTGAAGGTAGGTAGCCTTTAAATTCTGGGACAGGATGAACATTTACCTTCCCCGACTCCCTGCCGTCACCTCTCACCCCTGGCAGCCAGTGCTGTCTCCACCTGCGGTGCTGCCTAGTCTTCCCTCAGGGCCTGGAACTTGGGCCCTCTTCCCAGCGATATTGACTAGGATCACTCCCGCACCGGCCTGCGCGGGTTTGCCCTTTGACCCTCGCATGCTGGTTCTCATGGGTTCCCTCAGGGCCAGGGCAGACAACTGCCTGTAGTCGCCCATTCCACACTCACTTCTGAGAAAATCCAAAAGCTGTTACTCAACTATTAAATTCATTGGTTACATTGTGAAAACATGGTGGGGAGCATTAGGGCTTCCTAGGCTGTTTTACAATGCCTTATGTAGGGGCATGGCTTTCATTAAACACAGTAAAAGCCTGCGAGTGAGGCAAATTGGTTCAATGTCGATTTTACTGCCTAAATCTCAGTAACATTCCTGCTTTCCCGTTTGCCTGATTAGGGTAGCTGCTAGATTGCCCTTTCTTCGTCTGCTGACATAATGAAATGAAGTGTTCCTATTAGAACATTATGTTTAATATATGAACAGTATTATACATCGGGGGGCAGTTTGCACAGCTTTTTATTATGTTTTGTGGAGAATGCACAGGCAGGGCTGCAGAGCTTTGCTCATCTTGTTCAGTCCTCAGGAAAGAAACCCTTCCTGCCTACACTGCGTTTGTTCATTATTTATGTTCCCTGCTCATTAGCCCTGCATGCGTTCTCGTGCACACGGGAGAGAGAGAAAAGACCACGGGAGCCGCCATCGCCAGCACACAGCTCACAGGCCAGATGTTCACCAACCCGAGCCACCTGAAGCACCTCCCTTTCTGATGCCAGGTGGACAAGTGCAAAAGGCTCAGCCATCTGAGCAGACCAGGCGGGGACTCGCACCGCCCGTGGGAGGGCTCCTCCCAGCTCCCTGGTCACTCCCAGTGCGGGGCAGCGGTGACTCACTGCACAATACGCCTGTGAGTGAGGAGGAGCTCCGTACATGCGAAGTGAGGGTTGGAGTGGACATCTGCTGTTTTCGCTCAACCAGCTTCTACCTTCCCTTCCTTTGGAGTGCCCTGCAGCCTCCCACTTTGGGGACTTTCTCTATCCCTAGCCTGAGTTCCAAGGGTGGGCCGCTGACCCACACCCAGCCAGTCAATGCAGCACTCACCCGGATCCCGCTGTGCCTGAAGCTACGATACCTCTTGACTGCTCAGTGACATGAGTGTTTCCTTTTGTGCTTCAGTCACTCTGAGGCAGCTTTCTGCTCTCAGCAAGCAGGGGTTTTGATGACTGCAGAGGCATTGCACAGCTCTCGAGAGTTTATTTGGAAGGACAGCGGCAGGGCACTGCACCAGCCACGTGGCTGGGCTGATCTGAAAGGGGGCATCTGGTTACTGCGTCACGTCTGAGGGTCCTGAGGGTTATAAAGCTGCAGGAAGGCACCTTCTCCAAGCCCACTTTACAGTGGCCAGGTCTGCTGGGGGCGGGGGGGCTTTTCCTCTCATAGGCATTTCAGGGACCAGCGACTCCCACAGCGTTGTCTGCTGCCTTCAGTCCTCAGAAAAACCTCAGGAACGTCCCTCCTCTTGCTTCCCTTCTAGGTTACAGACACAGGCGTCCTGGAAAGGCTTTTCAGAGGCTCTTGGTTTTCCCCTGCCTGTTCTTTTTAAATAAGGACTTGTTTTTCTTCTTACCACGTGACTGGGCAGGGAAAGGCACCAAAACACCACCACCAACCTCCAGAGACAAAGGGGCATGAAAAAAAAAACCTCCGCTCTCCAGGTCAGACCACTTGGCACGCACGCATGCACGCAGCGGACAGCTTTGAGACCAGCCCCAGAGCCTCCCAAGCATTGCCCCAGATGGTGGACCATTCTAGGTGAGCGTTTGTTCTGAAACAAAGGGGCACACACACAAAACACCCTTCCCAGCTCCCTGCTGAGAAGAGTTCAAGGCAAAGGGTACAGATCACCGACACCGGGCTCCTTGGGGAAATCACAGTTCTCATGCCCTCTGTTGGGGGTGTGGAAATGCTTGTCGTACAGCCTGCCAAGAGCAAGTCCGAATTCACATTCCTCTCCAGGGCAACTCATGCCTCCCCCAAACCAAACAGCAGTGGTCAGCTGCCACACTGCCTTTTGACTTTCGTTGCACAAAGGCGGCCGCGTGTGCACATAGGCAGGCCCCCAAACCTCTTGGATGACACCACGTGAGCCACATTCTTCTGGTTCCTCTGCGTCATCCCTTTGTTAGGTCTTTGAAAGAGAGCAAGGGAGAATTCCAGGTGAGGGCATGTCTTGCCAGACCTAGAGAAATACGGTCACAGAGACACAGCAACACCCAGCTCAGCCAGCCCCAACCCCCCCGCCCTGATGTGGCCCAGAAAGGATGCCAGGCTCCGTGCGGCAGATTTAAATAGCCCCGCCGTGGCCTCCTGGGTTTCCCACCCCAGCATTTCAAGCAGATGGAAGCTCCTCATTAATAACCACTACACTATGGTCATGGCCCAAAAAAAAAAGAGTCCATAAAAATCACTTTGTGGCCTTCGACATCGATTGCCCTCTCTAGGGATGGTGGGGTGGGCCGCGCGTTCCGCTCGAGGCCAGAGGCATCCACGCGGGCTGCAGGAGGAGCAGAGCCTGTGGGCCTGTTTTTGCCACCACTGGGGTTGGCAGGCAGGGCTCGGGGCTCAGTGGGTGGCTCTGCCGCTCGTCTGTGAGGCCAACAGGAACACAAGCAGTGCAGAGTCCCTCCCTGTGGCCCCGGCGGAGGGGACATCTGCTCTGGGCCAGTGGTTGGCGCTGGAGGGATTCTCAGTGAGTCAAACCTGAAACTGGCTCACACTGGATACAAGCGCTCCGAGGTGGACGGGCCTCTCAGGCTGCCACCCTCAGAATCTGCCTCTGGGTCAGGCCCTCCTCCTTAGGTTTCAGGGTGAAGAGCAAGGGAAAATGCACAGTGGCTATTGTCCAAGTCCTCTCTGATCCACGTCGCCTGGCCACCCCTGTCGTGGGGCTGGGGCTGGGGAAGACCAGCATCTACGGAGCCCACCGTTGCCAGCTCCACGCTAAGGCCTCCACGGACACTCACGCATTGAATCTTCCCGACAACCCTGGGGCTCGCCTCCTGGCCTCCAGCCTTAGTAAAAGCCATGCAAGCGTCCACGCTAGCTTCGTGTTAAAGGAAACTGGCTATGAGAGGAGTCATGAGCTTCCTCAAGGTCATGCAGCAAGTATTCATTCCCAAGAGCCCAGGCTCCTGGCCACTCCACGGACAGCCCTCGGACCACAATTCCCGAGGAATGCTGGTGGCCGCAAGCACATTCAGAGGAAGGACGCCAGGCTGGTGAGGAGCAAAACCTCTGACCCACTGGACAGGAGGAGATATTTCCACCTTAAGAAGGGGGCCCAACAATCGGATTCCTTGCTGCGCTGGACGCTTAAATGGAGACTCTTATCCCTCTTTAAACACTTTCCCAGTGTCAGAGCTTAGTCCTCATCCAATGAACTCGCTGTCGCTGCCCTGCCCTCCTGCTGACCATCGCCAGCACCGTGTCTGCCCCATTCCCCCTCTACCTGCATCTCAGCTTGTCCCTGGACTGAAAACCCCTTGAAGGCAGAATCCAGCTCGGATTCCCGTGCAGGAAGCCACGCATGTGGTTGCTGAAGGAGTGAACGGTGAACGAACAGATGAAGTCTGTCCTGGGAGATCCTGACACTGCCGTGTGTCCCCACCACTGGGTATTTTGACTTACTATCACCACAGCTAACTGCTGGACAACAGTCCTAAGCCATTTCTGCAGCCACTGTGCTTTGTTCTCCAACATGTGGGCTGACCAGGATGGCCTGGGTGCAGGGCTGGCTCGGGACCAGGAAAGATGGCGGGAGGGCACACAGAATACACACAATTTCTCAGCATCGAATGTGGGCACCAATTGCTCCTGAGCATGGCATTCAACTCAATAACACTCCCCACCACGGACTAAGTGCAAAGAGCACGGCCTTCACAGCTTCGGTGTAGATCACATGCCCGACAAGGAGCCAGCGTCCCAGTGTGTGAGGCTGACGGCGTACTCGGTCCGATTTCAGTGTGCGGTTCCCGCCACGGACAGGCCCTCCCAGAGGAGCTGCCCATGCCTCGGAAACCAGGCTGCCTTCCCGCACCAGCTCCGGGAGGGACTTGCTGACTCGCTGATCACAGAGTACCGCTGGGGCTCTGGAACGGCCGTGCAAGAACACGCAAGCAAGTACGCTGCTGGTGTGGCCTGGCAGTTCCGAGCCTGCTGCCATACTCTGAGGCTCCGATAATGGGACATCTGAAGCCAGGCATCCGCTCGGCTGCGCTTCCGCCACCAACAGAGCTCCGGAGTCACTTGGCTGCAATGTTCATGTCCGAATGTGAGGCAGCAATGGGGCTCTGGAGGCCAGAGATGCAAAGGGCATCCCCGTCAAACTTCAGGCTAAAACCGTACTAGGGCCTGATCCCTGATTTCTCTGAAGGGAGATGACGGAACTGTTCCCTGTCTCCTCAGCCCCCCTCCCCCACCCCCCCACCCCCGCACACAGTCCTGCCATGGGGAGGGGCTGCCCAGGGGCTGCCCAGAGGCTGCGGGTAAGTCAGGACCGCTGTGTGGGAGCCTCCGACAGACACCAGCCCACAGGAAGCTGCGGGGACGCGGCACTGGGTCTCCCTGGATGGTGAGTCCCAGGACTTCAGGAATATCAACGCTGCCACCATGTTCACGAACAAAGCAAAGGCGAGAAAGCTGAGTGAGGCCACCCGCAGTCCAGGCCTGCTGCCTCCCTGTGATGCAGAGACGGGGCGAGGGGCTCGCTCGTCTGGCTGGTGTGCCCTGCCCAGAATGGTGACAATACCCACTGCTCCCTTGGAGTTTTTCCAAGCATTTTCACAGATGTTATTTGAACAATAATAATAGCTCCAATGATTAGACATTAACTTTGTGCTAGGCATTTATATGCATTTTCCCATTTATTCCTTGGTACAAACCTCAGGGACACTTAACACAGTTATCCCCATTTTACAGATGGGGGCACTGAGGCTCAGGGGGGTCAACCAACTGCTTGGTCAGTGTCTTGGAGCTGGTGAGCAGCAGAACTGGGGACTGAAGCACAGTCCCCTCCAAGACTCCTCTCCCAACAGTGCTGGCGGTGGCCCCATGTTACAGTAATTGGCGGGGAGGTGTACGAGAATCAGAGGGGCTGGCTGGCTCCGCAGCCCAGGGCAGAGGTCGCAACTGCAGCCCGGAGCTGGGCCAGGCAGAGATGTCTTTTGTTTGGCCTGCAGTGGCCTTGAGGTTTCTGTTCAGTTTTGTTTTTTGCGGGGGGAGCAAATGTTTATAGACGAGAAGAATTCTCATAAAAAGACACTGATCTCCGAAGAAATCAGACAAGTTGACCTGCCTTCCTGGGGAGCCTGGGTTTGGATGCCCGCTGGGGGCAGGGCCAGTGCCCTCCAGTGGCCTGCGGCCCACTGTCCCTGGTCTGCCGCTGGCCGGCCCTGGAGGCACTGTGGCCTCTTCTGAGAGCTGGTGAGTGGCACTGCCCATGTCCCTGGTAGAACAAGCATTTCTAGCATGCTGGTAGGAAGGAAGAGCGCTACCCTAATGGCAGATTATTTTTTTGGTTGTTAGCCTAATAAATATGGGCAATAGCCAGGCATTTGACAGGTCCAGTGAATCTGGAACATTTGGTGTCAACCATGGTCAAACTTGTGTAACAGGTCCAGCTTGCTTCCATCTCTTTTGCAGCCTCGGGGGAGGACCGCCCCCCTCCCCCAAGGATCCGGCGGGTTACACAGCTAACCAGAAGGCTCTGCACAGCTGGAAGCTTGGCCACAGTCCATGTTTGCACTTAAGTACTGCTCGGTCAGACACATGGAACACTAATGACAATCACGTGGCTTCGGCTGCCGAGAAGTGGCCTAGAAGTGATGGGAAGCAAACCTATGGAGCGAGCCAATTCAAAGGCACTTAGCCAACAAGTGGGAAAGGGTCCTATGTGGTAGCTGGCAATGGGGAAGAAATCCAGTCTCTAAACAACGGAGAGCCCCTAGGCTCAGACCTTGGAGTGCCAACCCAGCATGTCCTTAGAGGCACCCCAGGCACCGCAGACCTCACAGGCCCCGTGCCGAGCTACCGGTTTTCCCTCCAGTCCTCCTCCCGGCAGATTCCCCACCCTGCTCAAGACAAACACTATTGCCTACCAAAGACTCTGGGCGTGACACCTGCTCTCTCTTTTGTGTTAAAAGGGAGATTAATAACTGTTAAAAAGGCGTCAGAGACAAGAACTGAAAGAGAACTGAAAACATAACTTTCCCACTATGGGAGTCAGTGTCATCGAACACTGTGTCCTTGTAACTATCGGAAGTTTTCTTGGGAGACATTGGCAGTGACCAGCCAGCCTGCACTGCGAGGGGCCTTGGAGCATGATTCTGGAATCCAATCTGGTATTTCTTTAATCTGATTTTCTGATTCAAGCAGATAACAGAGTGAAGGGGGTGTTGAGGGCTGGAGGGATGTTAGGGTATCTGGGTGCCAGTCATAGCAACAGCCTGTCCAGAGGAAGGAAAGGGTCGGGGGTTATCAGGCTCAGGTGACCCAATGCCAACTGAGAATGGGAAGGACAGGGAATAGCAACTGGAAAGCAACTATGTTCTCTGACTTATCTGCCCATCCTGAATCAGAATTGCCAAGGCCATTGGGCAGATGGGGGTACAAGGGGAAAATTCGATGAAAAAACTGGTGTGGGGATCTCTCTCCCTTTTACTTGGAAGCCACTTTCAGAGAGCTTCGGGAAAAGAATCAAAAGCTGCCGATCTTGGGCAGAGTCTGGCCAAGAGAGACCTGTGGACCTCAGAGGGAAGGAGAGCGTGAACCAGGCTTTGCCTGATGGGCCCAGGTTGACCTGAACCCCAGGAGGCTAAAAAGTAGCTGAATCAGTGGGCTGCATTCTCCCTGCTCCTACGGCTGCAGGAGAACAGGGAGGCCGGGGAGAAAATGTTCCAGGGGCAGGCTGGTGGCTCACCTACCTCCTCACCGCTGGCCCAGCGGAAGAAGGCAGCGCCACTTCTCTCAGCTGCACTCCCTAGCAGAAGGCCGCCACGCTGGACTCCCCAAGCAGAGGACCAACGGAGGACAAAGGACACTCACAATATGCCTCGGAAGATGCGCCCGGCAGGAGATCGGTCAGAACAAACCGCGCACACGCCTGGTGAAGCGGAGATGCTCCAGGAGACAGATGACAAGTCAACCTGAAAATGTGCCCTAAAGCAATTCAGGACAGAGAGGAAAGGCTCCCTGCACATGAAAAAAGTCTTCCCGAGCACAGACCACAGTAGGTGAGTGGCTGCTGAGGCGTGAATCAGTGGCCTGGAAGACCAAAGGAAAAGACCATCTCCAGGCACAGACGAAAAATATAAACAAAAACAATTCGTGAGGGAAGAGGAAAGAGACCTGGAAGACAAAGCGAGGGAGATCTAGCTTGAGGATACTGGGTGTTTTAGAGGGAGAAAAAGGAACTGATGGAGGAGGGCCGGTAATTAACCAATAGAAGACCTAAGCCTATAGATTGTAAGGGTGCATAAAGTTCCAGACATAATGACGAAAAGAAACATGCACCTCGGTTATCCTGGTAAAATCCCTCATTTGAGTTTAAACACAAAACTTAAAATCTTCCGGACATAAAGGACATATTACCTGTAAGAAAAAAAAATCAGACTGACATCAGACTTTTCATCTGAAACACTACAAGCTCAAAGAGTAAATGCTGTCTATAGATTACTCAGCAAGGAAGGCCAAAGGCCCCCAAATACCCTGCCCATCATTTTTCAGGGCAAAGGTATCTGTAGGTGCACAGGACTTCACAGAGTTTATTACCCATACATCCTGCCTATGGAGGGTACTTAGAGCAACAAACAACAAATGGTCCGGAACAGAGGCCTCGGCGTGGAGGAAAACGCACTGCTCAGGAGAGTGTGACAAGTACGGAAGCTTGTCACACACCTGCCCTCTCCTCTGTCTCCTAAACCCAAATGGAGAAAGGCGGGCTCTCTGGGGATGGAACCGCTACATAAGGACTCTGAAAATGGAAGGGACATACGACAAGACCAATGCCAATCACACTCCAAAGCTAAAAATATTACATCATCCTAACATAATCAAGGAGGAGAAGAGAGTGAACATGTTCCAAGGTCTCATCTTAAGCAGGGGCGGGGAAATAATCTGAAGGGTCTCGTCCCACCGACGTAGGGGAAAGCAGGGGGGACATGAGGCAGATTGGAGGGAGAAATAGTTATATCGTGTTATCTTGTTTTCAAATAATAGTAATATGCATTTAATTATGAATTAAGGGAAAAAGAATGTAACCTTTAATAAGATGGAAAAGTAGAGAAGTTCCAAATTGGCATGGGGGAGAAATGAAATGCAAAGCAACTACATCAAATCAGCACAAACAAGAGGAAACAAAAACACGAAAATAACAGTGGAAGGAAATTAAAAACATACCATCAGATGGAAGAAATAAAATCAAGCATATCAGTTAGCAGACTAAATTTCTCACTAAAAAACGAAGATGTCAGATTGGGTTAAAACAAAATTGAAGCAAAAACCCAAACCAAGGTACATGATGTTTATAAGAAAACTAATTAAAATAAAAGTATGTAGAAATGTGGGAGATGAATGCATAGGCAAATAGATACCAGGCAAGTGCAAACAAAATTTTACTGCAGGAGTGTCAGATTTTAGATAAGGGGAAATTTCACTTGGAAACTAGTGCAGAGGATAAAGGTATTCGTAATGATAGAAGGAATACTTTATGAAGAAGTTACAACCATCAGAAACCTGTAAGCATTAAACAACAGAGAAGCTAAATACATAGGGAGTGTCTGGAAAAGATAAAATTTTAGTGTGGAATGTCAAAGAGGTCTATTTCAGAAATGGACAAGTATGTTAGGCAAAAATTAAGATAACAGAGAAAATGAATAATATAATTTGAATTATGAGAAATATGCAGGACCTTATATTCCTTGAATACAGAATGTACTGTTTGGCGGACCTGGATCATTTACAAAAATTGATCATGTATTGGGTCACAGAGATAAAACCTCAACCAATTTTACAAAGGAAAGCATTTATAGACTATGATTTCTGGTCACAATGAATGAAATTAGAAATTTAGAAAGGTGAAAAACAACTGACTTCAAAATTAGGAAACCCACCTCAGAAAAACCTAGCTTAAAGAGGAAATTAAAGGGAAATGACAAACTACTATCCGAAAGCAGTTAAAGAGAGCATGTCATACCAGTTCCCACACCATGGGACAGAGCAAAAGTCACACTCAGAGGAAATTTGAAGCCTCTCTGATTAAGGAAGAAATATAAAAAATAAAGGAACTTAGCCCTCTTTTTAAGAAATTAACAACAACAAAAAAGAACCAAAAGAAACTACAATTGTAAATTAATAAAGTTAAAAGCTGGAATTAAGATTAAAAATAGTAGAATAGTGGGGAATATAAATACAAACAGTGAAAAATAAGGCAAGTAAAACCTTAAAGAGATTTAGAGGAAAAGCAAGTACACAAAGATCAGAAACAAGAAAGGAGCTCCAACCACAGCTTCAGAAGAGAAAAACAAAACCATAAAGAACACCATATGGAGCCCTGGGACCGCAAACCTAAAAGTCTGATGATTGCACAGCCAGATACAAATTACTCAAATTGAGCCAAGAAGAGGAATGTTTGAATAGACAAATTACCATAGAAAAAGTTGGAAAGATCATCAAAGATCTACTATTGAAAATGGCAGTAGGTATTTAGTGCCAGATAGATTCGGTGAATTTTACCTAACGTTTAAGTGACAGATAATTCCAACTTTATTTCAAAAATTTTAGCTCATTCTAAAAGATGGAGAGTTCCTCAGTTAATGCTACGAAGACACCATAACTTTAATTAGTAAAACATAAAGAAAAATGCACAAGAAAGAAAAATGTAAACTATTCTCATTTATTAAAATTTATACAACTTATTTTTAAAAATTATCAAATTGAATCTAGCCAAGTATCAAAAGAAAAACATGTTATAACTAAACCTGTTCATTCTAGGAATGTAAAGTAGTTCAATAGCATTGGTTGAACCACAAATGGTTGTCACGGATAATGCCATATGGTCACATCAATAAATGCTGAAAAGATACTTGGCAAAATTTAGATCATTCCTAATTAAAAACCAGGAATAGAAAGATAATTAGGTATACAAAATAAAAAGTATTTACCAAAACCCAACAGTACATATGATTATAAACAGTGACATTCTAAAATGATTTCAATTAAAATTTACAACTGCAGAAGGATGAGAGTAATCATTATTATTATTTATCATGATCTACTAACTAATGTAGTAAAGCAAAATAATGGTATCAATGTTATAAAACAAGAGCTAAAATAACCTTTTTGGTGATATTTGGGTATTCAGAAAACCTAAGAGACTATCATAGAAAAAAAGTTGACTATAATTAATAAGAGAATTGGTAAGGTGGCTGGATCCAAGATAAATATTCAAAAATTAAGTTTTTTTCCCTAACAACAATTACCAAAAAAAGGAAATAGAGAAAATAGCCCATTCACAATAGTGAAAAATTGTAATAATGATAAATTATATAGGGATAAATTATATAAGACACTCACAAAACCTACATGAAGAAAACTACAAAAATCTTATGGCCCATCAGTTCCATGCCCAGGAATACACCTAAGGGAAATGTGTATGTAGGTTCCCCAAAGGCATATTCAAGAGTGTTCCTAGCAGCGCTACCGCTAATAGCTCAAAGACAACAAATCACTCCCTTCACTTGGAGAGGAAATAAATGCAACTGTGGTTAATCACACAGTGAAATAATGTACAGCAATGAGAAGAACTACAACTATAGGCAACAATATGGATAAACCTGAACGTTAAGCAAAAGACAAAAACAAGAGTATGATTCCATTCACATAAAATATAAAAACAGGCAAAACTGATGCATGCTGTTGGAAGGCAGGATGGCGGGTTCCCAGGTTGGGGTGACGCTGACGAGAGCGGTGCTGGCCAGGTCCTAGGTCCTGACTCGGGGGTTAAGTACCCGGGGTGTCCACTTGGTGAAATGCATCAGGCTGTGTACATCAGGATATGTGTATTTTTAACAGGTATGTTGTACTTAAAAGGAAAGATGTTTTACTGAAAGCTCTAAAAGTAGATCTGAAGAAAAGATATGTTCCTGAATGAGAACATTGACCACTATAAAACAATTCCCCCATATATCCTGGAATTTGATATAAATTTTAATGAGAGTTTCAACAAGATTTTGGGTTTGGGTTTTTTTTTTTCTTTTGGTTTTATTATTTTAATTGGAAACTCAATCCCAGGAAGACGTGACATCTCCCTCCCACTCCCAGCCTGGCAAGGAGGCAGAGGCTCAATGCCGGCTGCTCTATCCGCTCTGCCACCCCCAGCTCCGCTTCTGAACTTGACAGGAGCATGCAGCCCATCCGGTCAGAGTCTGGCTGGGGGGCCCTCCCACGTCAGGGCACACCTCCGAGTGGGGCTGCGCCCGAGAGGAACCTCGGGGGTACCCCACAGCTCAGTGTTGGAGCCAGCAGGTGGTCAGTGGGAGCGCCTGCCTGCTTGCACCAGCCACCACCGGATGACTGAGAAGAGTCATCAGCATCTGCCCCATAGTAAACTCTTCATTTCTCACACTCACCTCTGGCTTTCTTTAAAAGCTTCTCAAACAACAAAGCATTGTATGATGGTTGCCTTATTCAACATGACATGTACCCTATTAAGGGGAAAAGATAGCCGTTCTCCCCATCTTCTGGGTGAAAAACCAGAGGTTTGGAAAGGTCGCGTGACTTGCTCAAGGTCACAGGCTGGCAAGCAGCCCCGCTGGGGCTCCAACAGCGGTCTTCTGACTCCACGTCCCAGGCTCCCCCCGCCCAATTCGCCCTCGCTAATCTCTGTGATAAGACAAGTCACACGCTACTGCGGGTGAGATGAGGCACGGTGGGGGTGACGGGTCCTGGCACTGGACCCAGAGGCCTCGAGGGAGCCTTTTTGGGAGAGCTGGCCAGGACCTGGGCCAGGCTAGAGGGGCCCAGAGCAGGTGACACCGTCCCCGGCTCAAACACTTGGCTCCAGAGATGGCTGCTGCTGCTGCTATCTAGTTAGTTGGACACTCAAAGGTCAGGCAAGAGCAGCTCCCCTGCTGAACTCCTGGCAGGAGGTAAGAATGTCGGCCCCTCACCCCTCATCTCAATGCACCTCAGAATCCGCCCCTGCACGACACCTTCTCAGGGGAACTCTGGCTCCCCCTGCCAGAAGGGCCCAGTGGGCTGCGGCGGGGGCGGGCCAGTGCATTCCCAGGCAGCAGGGTGTCTTTCCCCGAGAAAGACGGGGCGCACCCAGTGCCCATGGGAAGGTACCACGGGCCAGGGCTGGGCCAGAAGGAGAGGCCTGGAGGGCGTCTGCCAGTCTACTTGTGTGTTCCTGGCAACGGGGTGTGGATGAGCTGCTCCATGTCTGACAGCTCCGTGAGGTCACGGGTCCTCAGAGGGCTGGTACCCAAAGCAACATCCCTGAGACCCTGGGGAGAGTGCCGGTCAGCCTTGCAGGAGCAAAGAGTGACTGCCCTCGCAACTCCGAGGAATGTACCGTTATTACCCCCACGCGCCAGAGGAGCAAGGGGAGGCTCAGAGAGGAACTCGCTCGCTCAGGGTTACGCAGGTGGTAGTGGCAGAGAAGGCCTGTTAGACTCTGAAGCCCGCGCTCTGACCTAGGCGCCGGAGTGCCCCACACACGCCAACTCCCTGGGGGCTGGCCCTGCTGCCCCGCAGCCGCGCGCCCCGCCAAGCTGGCCAGAACAGCACAAGGCTCTGCTTCCGAGCCCTATTCTTGGGGGTCCTGCCAGCAGCCTGGCATCTAAGGAGCCAGCCGGTGGACTTGGAGTCGGAGGGCCTGGTTCACAGAGGCTGTCCCACCCAGTCCTGCTAGTGCTCTGCCATCCAGAGTCTAGTACCCAATGGGGACAGTGTATAGTGCCTATAATTTATCTTGCAGCTTCACGCATGTTCTCAATAAACCATAGACCCAAGTTCCTGAACTGATCAGCTCACTTGACATGGAATTCTCTCTCTCCTTCTCAGAGTAGCCCTGCTTTGGGGGTAGAGAACGAGTTCTCTTCTCCTTATAGTTGCTGCCCATTGCTTCTTCTGCAGGGAACAAGTCTGATTTATTGCCCTCGTGATGGGGCCTCAGAGACTTGGAGACAGTAGCTGGTACTGTGGCTTAAAGCCTTCTGGTTTTGTCTGGACCCCAGAAAAGGTACTTATAAGCACCCAGAAATCTAACAGGCTGCTTTAGAATCAGAGAAGATGGCAGCCTGGACGATCGCCTGGAGCTGGAGCTCAGGGTGGAATCCCAGTATGACTCCTGCAGGGAAGAGCTGCTGTACCAGCCTCGGGAGGGGGCCGAATTCCACCCCAGGATCTGCAGGACCCGCAGCTGACGACGGCCTGTGTGTTGGCAAGGGGAGGGCGGGCTGGGGAGCCCAGGAGTCTCATCCGCAGGCTAGCTCTTCCCCATGAAGGAGGCTGTTAGGGAAATCCAACTTGTACTTGACCACCTGGGGTTCTATATTACCATCCTTCTTCCTAGGACCCATCTCAGCAGAAGGAGAAAATGTTTGCTGACTATTTTGCAAAAGTTAATTAGCTGTTATTAAAACATGCCCTTGAGTTTAATGAGATGTTCTTTATTTTACCATTTACGTATCCTAAGCCTTCAAGTGATGGTAGCTTCTTGAGCTGACTCTTCAATTTGATTTCATTTGTGCAGTTTTATGAACTTCTCTCTTCAAATATGCACACAGGTTCACAGCCAGTCATTACTCTAAGGGGCAATTGTACTGGCAGAGTAGGTTATATCAGTGGACTTGGGGTCAGAAGACCAGCTATTTCCTATCTGGATGGCCCAGAATAAATCACGTGATGTCTCTGACCTGCATCTGTAAAATGGGATCATTCCCCCTCTGCCTTTATAGGGATATTATGAGGATTAAGTAAGCTGCCTGTTTCAGCCTATAAAACAGCTCAGGGGATGTTGAAACAAAACATGTCAGCTATTTCTTGGATTTGGAGGTAGAACCTTGGACTGGATATTTATGGCTTGGGGTTACCTTGTACCCTTCTACTGTTTTGCCGGCTTCAGGGGTTTGGGGCACTACCCCACCCTGAGGTTTAGTCAATGTCATCATTTGGGGTCTGAGCACATGGCTTTCCTCAAAGTCACATGGTTGCTTCAGAGATGGGGATGCAAGCCAATCAGAATCAGTGAGAAGCAGTAAGCCTTTTCCTGATATCCAGAAGCAAACTCCCACTTTCCATGCGATTTGAAGCTGAGGCAGCCTTCCTGCGGCCCTGAGGGGTGAGTCCGTCTGAGAGAGAAGTCAACACGGGGAAAGCAGAGAGGAGACACGTCAAGAGCTGATCTCTCTGAAGCCCTGGGATCCAGCCTTCCAGTGACATGTGTTGCTAAGTTTCTCTTTTATTTACTCTAATGTGGGCAGAATTTCTATGATTTGCAAACAAAAAGGGTCTGATACACAATCTGAATGAAAGCAGGGATGATCAAGAATCTATCAGTTTCTGGCTATGCTTTCCAAAGGCAAACACTCTGTCCTGTGTGCCTGTAAGAGCCACTGCCTACACCTGGTGTCAGCACCCCCAGGACACCCTCCCTCTCTCCTTCTCAGTACCGATTCTTCCTGACAATTCAAGGCCGGGGCAGACACCATTGGTGGCCAAGCTGTCCACCATGGTCCCCCTCTCCCTTGCTGGCTAAGTGCCAGCTGTGTCCTGGTGTCCATAACTCTTCCTGATCGGTCTAGGCTCCTCATGTAACTCCACCCCTCTATCCAGAGAGTAGCTTAAGAAGAGATAGGGGACCCAATATGTCCAATGAGACATAAAGGCTTCTGAAACAAGGCAGGGTGAGGCCCTTTAATGCCCCTGGACTTATGTGACCAAAGCCAATCCGATGTCTATTTAGAGTTGCTGCCGTGAGGAGCCAGCTGATGTGCTGAGACTGGCAGAAAGAAAAGACGGAAGGGCTTGGGTATTTGATGGCTTCCTTGGGCAATCTTGGTGCTGCTTAATTTCCAGACTTCTTGATCTGTGAGCTAATAATTTCCTATAGGGGTTAGGCCATTTTGAGTTGGGTTTTCTCTTACTTGTGGAAAATAGCCCCTAAATGATACGAAAGCCCAGTTCAAGCTCCTCTCCTGGGAACTTTCGCAGATAATGCCAGTCTGTAGGGATGTCCTTCTCCCTAACGCTGCCTGCCCCAGTCAGTGCACATTCACTGGGTTCTCCGTCAACACTGGAAAGCGACAGTTTTCATTCTAGGGGCGAGCTTCTGAAGCACAGTGTGGAGGAGATGCTGAGCCGCATTTGGATTTGGGTTGGGCAGGAAGGCGTGTTGCGGCAGTGGCTACCAAGGGCTCAGGAGAAGCTGTGTGCAGCTTCATGGGTCCAAGCAGAACTCCTGACTCTGCTGCCCAAGCCTGTTCCTCCTGGGTGCCTCCGTCTAAGTGGGCAGCAGCTCCATTTTATCAGTTACTCAGGCCAAGAACCCTGGGTTCACCCTTGACTCCCCCTTTTCTCTGACACTCCCATGCACGTGAGAGGGAACCCTGCTGGCTTTCCGCCATGACGTGGCCAGAGCCTGACCACTCTGCCACCTCCCCGCACCGCCATTGCCCTGGCCCAGGCCACCATAGTCTCTCTCCTGAATGACTTCAACAGTCCCCTGACCATCTCCCTTCCTCTAACCCGTGTCCCTGGGCTGGTCTCCACAGCAAGATCAATGCTTCCTGAGGGCTCCCACCGCACTCGGAATAAAAGCCCGCAGACTAACCACAGCCTCAGGCACGGCCCAACCCCAGCTTCTGACAGGGCCCAACCCCAGGGCCCTCCCACACCCTCTCCCGGACTCACTGCCTCTGCCCTCTGCTGTGCTCCAGCCACACAAGCCTCTGTCTGATCCTTACACATGCCAAAAATGCTTTCACCTCAGGGCCTCTGGACTTTGCATTTGCTGTTCCCTCTGCTGGAAACACCCTTCCCTCACCGCCATACGTCTTTCAAATCTCTGCTTAAATTCGCCTTGGAGGGGGTATCTCCGACAACTATCATAAAATAGCAGCTCCCTCTACCCCTCTTGTTCAGCTTTATCTTCCTTCATAGCCTACCTGCCCCTGATAGGTTACTTTTCCTATAAAGGGGTGGGCAAAAGTAGGTTTACAGTTGTGAAACACAGAGTTTATCCTTGTGCTATTTATTAAGTATTATATTACTTTCCACATGGACAACTGCACGTTTGGGGCCTGCTTCCCCATCCTGGAGAGAGCGGGGCCTGTCTGCTCACCGCTGTACTTCGCTGCCCCAGGCACAGAGCAGGCATTTCGTGAAGACTCGTTCAGCGGAGGGAGTCCTTTGTATCTCCCGCTGCTCCCCGCCTGGGACTTTGTATGTTATGGGTGCTCGCAAAATGTGTCTATTACGTTTCATGTTTGTAATAAGATCCCATCAGCACTTTGATTTCATTTCTGGCAGAGATAAAAGTTTCTTTGCTATGAACAAAGATGGGAGAGCAGCACAGAGAAAGAGAAATAACATTTCAGGGCAGTGGCAGTTCTTGTACATTCATTTCGTTACCGTTTGTTGTGACAGTACAATGAAAAGGCACAAATGTGTTAGACTATTAAAAACTGTTTCAAAGCAACAGTTTGTGTTTTGTTCAAGGCATTGACAAATGAGACCATACAAACTCTCCCTCAGGCTCTTTTGTCCCCAAAGACATCTACAGAGAGACTTCACACCTTTGTGAATGACTCTCTGGGAGCTGTGAGCCTCACCTGGTATGTGAGAAAATGGACATTCAATAGCACAATTACTTTGTCTTTACATATTTAGTTTGAAACTACAAATATTATTACATGGGAGTTATTTATCAATAAGTAAGACAGTTTAAACACCTTTCTCCCCCCCCCCCCCCCCCGCCCTTAGAAAGCATTAAGTCCACTCCTTTAGCCTGGGCAAATTGCTTGCATATATTCATTCATCCAGCCACTATTTGTCAAAAATCAACCACATTCCTGCCCCAGGAGCCCCTGCCTCCTGAGGGAGGCAAATGGGTGCCTATTTTTACAGGGTTTCAGGGAAGAGGAGGTGATTTGGGTTTTGGAGGACTGTTCAAGTCGTTCTAATTCAGTTACTTATTGAGCATCTATTATGTGCAAGGTGTTCTACGAGGTCCTGTGAATTCAAAGGTATGGGGCTGTCTACAAGAAGCTTATACTCCAGTATGTGCAATAAGATCTGGAGAAAACTAACTTTTATCAAAAGCAGACAAATGTCAGATACGCTGCAAGAGAAAAGAAAAGCTACCCGCACTCTAAACGGGCTCCGAGGAGGAGGAAGCGCAGCTGACTGGAGAAACAGGTGCGGCTCCAGGAAAACCGTGACACTTTGCAGCCTGGCAGGAGAGGTGGGTGTGACAGGCAGAGAGGGGGACATGTGGGTGGGGGTTATTCCAGGTAAAGGAAACCGTGCACCCCCAGGCAGGGCGCCAGCAGAGCCCAGGGTGCAGGCGGTTCTGCTCTGCTTGGAGGGCAAGCCCCAGCCCAGTCCCTGTGCTCTGGACAGTGCGGAGCTGTGTGTGCATGTGTGCATGTGTGCATGCATGTGTGCGTGCATACGTGTGGCGGAGACCGAGGGGAGCTGAACTGGGCAGGCTGCTCCAGCAGGCATGTGGAGAATGGATTACAGAGGGGAGGAAAGCGGAAAAAATGGCAGTTAAAGAATTTGTTACTCTAGGGGTAGACCAAAAAGGAAACTTCACTTGGCCAAGAGGGAGTTTTATCATTAATGCCTTATACTGAGGTCACATGTTTTATGTACAAAATATTACACACAAAAAGGCCCTTTTGATTAATTAATTTAGTTAACAAACACAAATGAAACTTTTGCTCTCTAAAGTCTTTTTGAAGAGGCTGATGTCCAGGGAAGATACAGCAGGACCGCGCCTGGGGAAAGGGCTGCGGGGAAGGTTAGGCAGGGCAAGCAGGGAAAGGAGGGCGGCCTACTGGCCGCAGACAGACTGCCGGGCTGAGGACGTGCGGGAGGGAGAACCCGGAGCTCAGAGGGCTAGGTGCCCGGCAGGGCGCTGGGGGGATGGTGATGCCGTGAGCTTTTCGCTAAGGAAGGTCCTGGGCAGAGGGAAAGGACTTCAGTTCATGAACACACTGTCTCCTGCCTGTCTTTGGTGCCCGCTGGGAAGCCTCTTAAGGCTGTGTTTAGCTGGGAGACACTGAACCTGACCATCCAGCGTCCACCAGCACCTTCCAGTCACGGGCAGTGGCCGGCCCCTTGGATGCCTGCGGCAGGACCCTTGCTCCGATGTTTCATTGTGTGACCCGGGCGCATTGCCATGCACACAGATGCCCTATGGAAGAGGTCTCTCACTGGTGCCCTTTGAGATTACAGCTGGCAGACTTCAGCAGGGGTTTCCGTAACCGGACCTTTGAGGAAAGCTGAACAACTGAGTCAGGAGGACCTGAGACTTGCAAGGGCCAAGAAGCTGTGTGAGAAGGAGAGTCTGGGAGGAAGGGCCAGCTCCCCTTCAGTCACACAGGCAGGGATGCGTCCTGAGGCAGGAGCCTGAGTGGCGGGTAGTCTGCGAGGAAAGAGGGCTGGCTTGTCCCTGACTCACCAGGGACCCTGCAGAGCTCGCAACTGGCAGGAAGCAGGGCAGAGCTGTTAAGGAATGCGCGTTGGACTGGCTTTGAACTCTGCTGTCTCTCACCCCGCCACGCCCACCGAGCAAGAAATTATACACTTTTCATTAGTCTCTCTCCTAAAATGCCTGCATTTGTTCACAGTTTATATCAAGATTCATTTGTGAGTTTATCTGTTTGCTGTCCCTTTCCTCCAGAGAGCTTTTAAGCTCCACGAGGGCACAGGCCACGCTCGCATTGCTCATCATTTTATGCCGGGGCAGGACCTGGCACACAGAAGTATCCGCTATTTGCTGAGTGAATGGATGAAGCTGGTGAGCAAGCGACTTGGCCTCTGAGCCTCGCTGGGTGTTTTGGGAGCATGGAACGCACTCAGCACAGTGTGTACCCGTCGCAAGCACCTAATGGATGGTAGCAGTACATCAATGCTCCTTAAAAAACAAGGCGCTTGGGCTGGCTTTTCAGATGTCGGAGCAAAAAGCAGCTGACTGTCTGCCTTACCAGCGCCACCATTTTGCAGACAGGAAAGCCGGCACAGAGAGGGGAAGTGATTTACTCTGGTGATCTTCAAAGAATGCCACCCGCTACGAACCCCCGGCTCCAGCCTCCAAACTTGGTACTGTTGGTGTCTCAACTGGAATGTTTTTTGTTCTCAGAGGGTCATGTTTTGACAGAGAAAGCACACCGTATCAGCTCCCAAATCTTACTGACTCCTTAAGGGCCAGCTCAAATGCTGTCTTCTCCGAAAAACTCCCCTTGGGCCACCAGCACCCAATAATCGCTCCTTCTGCTCAAGTGCCCAGTCCTCCATGGGGCCCCGGTATTTCCTGCCTTTGCATCAGGGCGACAAGCGCACAAAACATTCACCTTCTTGGGTTCACCCATCAGCTCCTTCCGGGTCAGGCACACATCCACATCGACTCCTTCCATGCTTTCCAAATACCTAGGGCAGTGCCTGCCCTGCTCGGGAGTTAATGAATGTCTGCAAACAAGATTTTCTGGCTGCCCCAGGGCGTGCCAGCCTTTCACTGGCCAGGGCCGTGAACTCTTCTGCAGCAGACCTGAGCATCGCCCCCGCCGAGCTGAACCAAAGGGCACATCAAGGCTGTGATTCCAAGACAAATCCATACAAACCGAATTTCACCGCTGTGCAGAGGAGAAGGAGCGCTCACTGATTTCTACAAATGGGTAAATAATCCTGATGATCACATCAGCAGCAAGAGCCTACGGGAGGCTGTATCTCCCTGGGCCAGTGGTAGTGGAGGAAGCGTCTTTTTAAAGGCTTTCCTCATCTACATAAATAAATGTTGTTTGCGGGCCTCTTCCTGGCTCAGTTGTCCTAAGACTCTAAGTACAGGCTGATCCTAAAGGCACTATTGTACTCAATGGGAAATGTTTTAGTAAAATGTTTGGAAAATGGGTGTCCTGGGACACTAGTGCCATAGTAGACCTGGGGGGACATGAACGCAGGCATACCTGGGGATGGTGCTAGGGAGTGGGATGAGGAGGCGGTGGCCCAGAGCACTGAGGACCCTTCTTGGCCAGCCTGGTTGTGGTGGCCATCCCCCTCCTCACTCCCCCGCCCCACTGCCCTTCTTTGCACAGGGAACTCCTGGGTGGTGACGAAAAGCCTCCTTCGCTAGAATCTGAGTGACCAGAGGGGGCCGGGAGTCCAGGGAAGGACGAGTCTCATGGGAGTCAAATGACCTTGGAGAATCCCAGTCTGACAAAGAGGCGCAAGCCCCCAGACCTGCCGTTGGTCTTTCCCGCCAGAGAACACAGGCCCCGAAGGCCTGCTCCACCACACAGCACTTCTCAGGCAATGAGGGATTCGGTTTCTTCTATTTGCTAAGCAGAGTCAGCTATGTAGCTGCTAATCAGAGCTTCTCATCGGCCCAAGGTAACCAGGGTTACTGCCTGGTTGGATGTAATTCCAGCCAACAGCAAAGACGCTCCACGGTCTTGTTAGCCTCTGGGGCCTGATCACAGATAGAATCCCTACCAGAATATACATATTTTTTTAGAAATGCTAAAGGTTGTCCACTGACCTGTATTACTACTTTTAAGAGCCCTAGGAGGGGCCCTCTGGCATCTAGCCTAAGACATGCTTCACGAGATGAGGAAGCTGAGGCCCAGCAATGCTGTGCCTTAACTAACGTCTCCGAGTTTTAAGTCTTGGAGATGGTTATCCAGACAGTGTTTCTTGGGCTTCTTTCTGTCTTATGTACTTGTGTTCAAGGAGCTGGTAAGTCCCCAAGGACAGGGACCTTCCTTTACTGCTAGTACAGCAGTACTTTATTCCTTCCTATGGTTGAATAATATTCCATTGTATGAAAATTCCACGTTTCCTTGATCTATTTGTCTTTTTAGACTGTTTTCCAACCATGAAGTCATAAAGTCAGACCATAGAGTCATAAGGTAACTCTACATTTAACTGTTTGAGAAACTGCTGGATTGTTCTGCTGCACAGTTCACATTCCCGCCATTAGTGCGCGAGGGCTCTGCCTTCTCCACAGCCTTGGCATTTCGATTTTAGCCATCCTAGCAACTGTTCAGCCATTATCTTGTGGTTCTGATTTGCATTTCCCTCATGGCTAATGATATTAAGCACCTTCTCATGTGCTTATTGGCCATTTGTATATCATCTTTGGAGGTGTCTGTTCAGATCCTCTGCCCACTTTTTAACTGGAATAGTTGTCTTTTTATAATTGAACTATAAAAGTTCTTTATATGTTTTGGATACACATCCTTTATTGGACATGAGAGTTGCAAATATGTTCTCCCATTTCTTGGGTTGTCTTTGCCCTTTCATGATGATGTCCTTTGAAGCACTAAAGTTTTTAATTTTTATTAAGTCCAATTAATCTATTTTTTCTTTTGTTGCTTGTGCTTTTGCTGTCATATCTAAGAATGCTTTACTAAACCCATGTAGATTTATGTCTGTTTTATGGGTTTTGCTCTTACATTTAGGTCTTTGATCCATTTTGAGATAATTTTTGCATATGGTGTGAGGTAAGGGTCCAGCTTCATTCTTTTGCATCTGGCTATCCAGCTGTCCCAGTGCCATTTGTTGAAAAAACTGTTCTTTCCTCACTGAATAGTTCTGGCACCCTTGTAAAATATCAGTTGACCATGTATGTGTAAGTTTATTTCTAGATGCTCAATTTTATTCCATTGATCTATATACCCACCAAGACGACAGTCTTGATTACTGTTGATTTGTGGTAGGTTTTGAAATTGGGAGATCTAAGTCCCACCTTATTTTTATTTTTTCAGGACTGTTTTGGCTATCTTAGGTCCCCTGAAATTCCATAGGGATGTTAGAATCAGCTTGTCCATTTCTACAAAGAAGGAATCTGGGATTCTGGTAGGCATTGCATTGAATCTACAGATCATTCTGAAGAGAGTACTAAATAAATATTAACTTTAAAAAATCTTTCTTCTTCTTCCTCCTTTTCTGATGACTACTGCTACCACCATTACCTTTAAGCATTATGAGAAGTGAGATGACCCACGTGAAGTGCCAGCATTTAGTAAGAGTTCAATACGCGGTTGCTATTAGTGTTTTTGCTATCACCGCTGTGCCGGGAGGCTGTCGGAAGAGTGGGCTGAGTGACCTTCCCAGTGCCCCTAACTCTGCCGGTGACCTCCCAGCATGCTGGCTGTTCTCAGGCATGGCACACGTAGCTCCCAAGTCCAGGGCTTTCATTCCCTGCATCGCGGCTTCCCACTGAGGCCCAGGCCAGGGTTTCTGCCAGCGGACAGTCTGACCTCTGCTCATGTTCAGCAAGCACAGGCATGTAATCAGGAGCTGCTGTGAGGGATATAATCCGCACGCACTCAGTCAAAATGCCTTCTCAGCCACTCTGGCAAGAAGAGAGGCTGGACTGCGTGGCGAGGAAAGAAGGTCTGAATGAGCATTTCTCAAACTTTAGTCACTTCAAGACCACCCTCGTGACTTTCAGCCGTAGCCACGTACCACCACGGTTGATAAGCTGAGTGGTTGAACTTAATTGTACATTCTAGAAACAAACGCTATCTTATTACTTAAAAAATAAATTTTACGTCACTGCCTTAAATGGATAACCAGTATTGCATGCTTTAAATAGTAAATAAGCATGAAAGCAAACACAGAGGAAACAAAACCATATAATATAATGCTCTTTGTTGAAAGGAAAGATTAGCAAGTCCTCAGAAGGATGTTCAAGACACCCTAGTGCCCCACTAAAACTCCCCCCTTGACTTGATCAGGAGGTCTGGAAAGGAAGAGAGAGGGGGCTAACGCCCCCCACTCAGTGCGGGGCGGTGTGCTACGTCCAGCCACCCCTGGACCACTGATGTGGCACAGGAGGCTGAGGAGGGGCCTTGAGAAGCGATGCTGCACCTCCCAGCTTTGCTGCTCAATCACACTGGCTCCTCCGACGGTGGGCCTCCCAGCACAGGCCCCAGGCCATCGTCACCCACTCAAAAGTGCCCTGGACGCGCCGGGAAGAGTTCCAGGAGCGCGTCCGCCCTGTCGGGGCTGCGCAAGGGTCCTGCGTGGCCCCCCTTGGGGTGCGGCGGCTGCAGCACCGCTTGGTCCCCGAGGCCTGCCCCTCGCCGGCGCCTGGAGGTGAGGCACCAGAGGGGGCGCCCAACGCCGGTGCATTAACCTGAATCTGGAGAAGGGGGCCGCGGAATGCCTTCCATAACCAGACAGACAGGCAGGGTCCAGGGAATGGCGTCCCCAGGGGAAGCGTCTCTGAGCCTGACTCTTGCCCCTCTAAGCCCTGCACAGACTGAGCTGAAACCAAGGGAAGGGACTTTCCCCGGAGCTGCTGTGGTGGCTTTCGGGCGCCCTTGAGGAAGGGTCCCCATCTCCTCTGTAAAATTACACCAGGCTGGCTGTGCCCCTGCCCTGAATGCAGGGAGTGTCAGGGGAAGCCGGCTGCTTCTCCACTGTCCAGGCCTCTCAGTCATTCATTCACCTGCTGCGGCCCGGGCGGGGCGGTGGGGGGTGTACTTCTGACTCAAAAGCTTGACCTGGGGGCACCCTTGAGGAGATAGGGCTGCTGTTTTGAATGGGTCAAGGACAGTTTGCTGAGACCCCAGCCCCCAAAGGCACTGCCACACTCTCTGCCAGGTCACCTACTCTAAGATGCTGTATCCTGGGTTGTTGTCTTTTAATGATTAAATGACAATCCCATTCAGCTACCTTGGTACAGAGATTCACGGCTGAAGGCTCCAGTGATAATTAAAGATGACATTTGCAAGGGCCCAACCCCAGGATTGTATGCAGTATTCCTTACATTAGCCAATCTGCTCTAAATATGGAAATTCTTAACCCCCCCGCCCCGCAACATTCAGCAATTATCTTAAGGATTCATCATTGAAACAATTTTTCATTAAATGCTCGAGAATGTGGTGTCTCAGCATCTTTGGATGTAAACTCCAAAAGAACATAGATATTCTTATCCGGTGGTGCCTCAGGCTCAGCACCTGGGGATAGGGAGGGCCGTCCCCATCCCTACAGCCCTCTCTCTCCCTGGATGGATTTTCCCAGCTGCAGAAAACCTGGGCTGGGCAGAGGAATGCTGACCCATCTGCTTTTGTTAAAGCATCTGGTTACCAAAGGGAGTTCTATTAAAACATTGTCCCTTTTTCTTTGTCCAGACAACCTACTCAGTGATTCTGAGGGGCACCAGGGCAATTTCTCATGGTTTCCATGGTGGGAAAGTTGGTCTTCACCTTGGCAATGGCTGATGAACCGAGCGTACTCATAGTCACAACCCAATGTGGGAAGGGTCTCGGGGCGGGGGGTGGGGGAGTGTCTGTAATGGGCGAGCGCAAAACTTCCAAAGGTGCCCAAGACGGGAGCCTGTGATGTGGTGGTGAAGGGTATTTTCTGTGGGCTCCGTCTCTGATGGCGAGGAAAAAGAAATGAAAGGTCTTCCAAGAAATCCACAGAGCATACAAAATGATAAATAACTATGTTTATTGATACAGGAAAATGTTCACAGTGTATACTGAATGTAAGGAGGGGCAACAAAATTATGTGTTGAGTTTGATACTAATTTTTGTTTAAAAACATGTACAGGTGTATTGGGAGAAGTGGAGAGACCCACTACACGCTGTGATTTCCCTGAGCAGTGGGAATACAGGTCATGCTTATTTTCTTCCATTTTAAAGTCTGCATATTCTAATTTATCTATAATAAACAGGTATTAATTGTGTAATGAAAATGCTGTTAAATTAACGTGTGCGTGGAAGGACCTGCTATGCCAATGGCTCTGAGTCTATTGCTGTTCATTTTGTACCCCCAGGGAGGAAACAGACCAGGAGAAGAGTTGGGGGAAACAATGGCTCCCCTGAGGCTGTTTTCCTTCTAAAAGAAGTATCTTTTCAGCAAATTCTTATAGCTGTGGTGACATTACTAACATTAACAAAGAATGTCATAGGATAGGAAAGCCAGACTCTACGCTGAGGCATGGTTGGCCCCTGCTCCCCAGTCAGGCCTCAGCTCCGAGACGTCGGGACCCAGCTGCACCTCTGAATGCGCCTGTGTGTCTAGGAGCAGGAGGCACCTTTCTAGATTAAGAGGGGAGAGAAGGAGCTGCTGCCTGTATCTCTGAGCCTTGCTCAGATCCCAGGTGCAGATGGTACTGCACAGGCTGTCACAGATAGGAGAGGTCTGACCCTCGTGCGTACCACCGTGTGAAAACCCATCTTGTGGCCAAGTATCAAGGGGATCCAACAGGTCTGCTAAAAACAGTGGACCCACCAAAGGATGTATGTGCGCGTGGGTGTTTCTGTGATGGGGATCCATGACGGAGACCTTCTGTCACATGCATTTCCTTCCACCCTCACTTCCTTAGAATGTGGCAAAATGTATGAGATAACACTTCTGGCTCAAAGCTTTGAGACAGATGGAGAAAAGAATTTATATCATGGCTGGCTATGGATTACACAGACAGAACTGTACAAGTGGTAGCCCAGGTACCTGGACGCTGAACTTGGCTTTTTTATCTGCTGCCAGCTGGCCTTGCAATGTGCAGCTGCTAAATGAACAAACTAAAAAGGATTCACATTTTAATTTAGACAACTTTGTGCTCTATAATGTGTCCATTTCTTTTTTTCTGGAGCCAGAGTGTTTGTTATTTCTTTGCAGTTTCAGAAGTTATGAAATGATTCATGGTTTTGTTGGAGCTGAAGTCAACCAAAACCATTCATGATTGTGCACAATCTCTGTTATTGTTAGAGGGAAAACACCAAGGCATCTGTGCTTTCCAAAACACATGGCGGGGGGGATTCCAGTTTAGAAATGGAACGGCTGTGTCTTCCCCCCTCGAGTTCAATGTACAAGGCTGATTCCAGGGACGTTGTTGTGTTCTTCTGGTTAGAACAGCGGGGTGGCCACTGGAATGGATGATTTCTCCTCTCACCAACACAGGGCATTCATGCGGCAACACTCCGCATACCAGTGATTCCCTGTTACAGGCCCGTCTTCCCCAACAAGGGTAGGATTTCTTGCAGCTAGGCTCACAATGTCTTATGACGCTAACATACAGCTCTGTGTGCGGCACGCAGTAAGTGCTTAATAAACATCGGATGAATGACTGCACAAACCATGCCATTGCTCTGTAATTCTTTGATTCTTCACATTCTTTGTGCCATATTTATTTGTGTTGGTTGATAACATCTACAACTATAAGAGAGACCCATCTAAACACAAGAGAGAGAAGATGATTATTAGCAAATAATCCCTGAGTGCTTATTACGTACCAGGCAATGTGCTGAGCACATGACATAGAGCATTCCACTTAATCCTTACAACATGATGGAACTGGCTCTATCATTACTCCCATCTTTTAGCTAGATGAGGTAACTGAGGCCCAGATAAATACAGCTACCCAAGGTCACTCAGCAGTGAGTGGTGGAACTAGACACAGACATCCAAATGTACAAAGTCGCACACGCCAGCAGCGCTGCCGTTGGTTACAGCGCTTCTGAACGCTCGTTTTCAGAACATATTCAGAGTCTGAAAATATTTAGTAAGTGCCGCACTTGATTCTCTATCAGTAAGTCCGACTTTGAGAAACAAACAAGTCATTTAAAGCCATAAGGTACGTGATGCTTACAGAGGATCGCTGAGTTTGGGAACAAAGCTGCTGGTGTGATGGTCATGCCAGGTGACCAGTTTGCTCTGGTGAGTCACAGACCACTTGGAAAGGTCGCTGCAGGGGAGAAGTAACTTGGGGAATGAAGCCGAGCACTGGACTGGGAGCCAGGAGGTTTGTTTCCAGGATGTCCAAAGACTGGTACTTCTCTCTCTGATCCTGACCAGTTAAATTGGCGGGGCTGGCCTGGACCGGTGCAGCTCAGACCTATTTGGAAGTCATATTTGGAAATTTCTAATGTCTCTACGAAGAGCACCAGCCCTTCCACATCCTCTATTCCAATCTACCACTGACAGCTAGTTTTATGCATTCAAACTGAATGATACGTGTGTGTGTGTGTGTGTGTGTGTGTGTGTGTGTGTGTGAGAGAGAGAGAAATAGAAAATGTACAATTTAACAGGGGCTCTCTTTTCTCTAACACATTATATTTTGCAAGTTGTGCCTAAGTTTTGGTTCTTTAGTTTAAACTACAGACAGAATCGCCCATACCACCCCTTTCTTCTCCGCCACAGTAGATCAGTGTGGATTTGCCAGCAAAGGCCCAACAGTTCAGCAGCTTCAGGAAAGATCCAGGAAGCAACGATGGGAGATCTTTGTTTCCTCTTTACCCGAGAAGTGGGATAAAGAACAAATGCCTGAGATCAACAGGAGACCTAGGCTGACAAAGACTTTTTCCCCAGGCTGATGCATAGTTTCCCCTGTCAAAATGGGCCATGACTTGAACAGTCGCCTCTCAGGTGAAACCAGGGTAGTCTCGTGATCATTGCAAATGAAAAAGACCCACCTGAGTTACGTCCATAAAATGCCACTCCATTTCCCTTCCTGTTTTACAAACAGACATGAGATCTACATGGGTCAAATGATGAGGTTAGACATCCTGCCAGAATCACTGCACTTCCACCTTAGTCCAATGGGCAAGTGGCTAGGTACCAGGTGGGTTGCTCTTTCTTAGCCCCAGGACAGAGCTGGGTGATGAGGGTGGAAGGTGAGGGACGAGGAGGCCGCAGCCCCCACCGCAGGACAGCCGGGGAGGCCTGAGGAGAGCAGGGCGTGCTCCACGCCTCCATCCAAGGCCCACCGAGAGCGGAGCTCTCCACTGCAAGCATTGCCTTTGAGGACAAGTTTCAGATCGATGGGCGCTCTACGGGGCTGCCCCAGGAGCCAAGGGGAAACGGCCGACGGGCAGAGGCTGGAGCAGTGGTGGCCGTCCACCTGGGCTGCCTTGCAGGTGCGCTAGCCTCCTGCTGTCCTTGCGGTCCTTGGGTGTGTCCGTGTCCTCATCTATAAGCAGGCTGGGCTATATGCCCTCTCTAAGATTCTAAGTCTCTACCAAGTTTCTGGGTGATCTACATAGACTGAGACTTTTATTAACATCCTGAACCACCTGCAATCAAACGAAGTCCTGGAATTTCTCAGAGCGAGCCAAATGCTAGAAGAAATACCTTGTCTCTGTCACCAACCCTCAAGAGGGCTCGGAAACTTGATACTCCCTCCTCTCCTCCTCCTCCAACTGCACCTGGTGAGCTGTGAGTTGTGGCCAAGCATCTGCCTGGTCAGAGGATGGGCGGCACTTGTGGCACGTAAGCACCGACACCGCATTTAACTCCCCGAGGAGAAGCGGGTGAGAGAGACACGGCCAACATTTGCAGGGAAGTTGGTGGCTGAACCTTAATGAGCCAGGTGCAGGGCAGCTGCAGATGGCCGTGGGCTCCCTGCTCCAAGTGGGTGGGGCCTCTGACCCAGGCCGGTGACTCGGGGAAGGTGATAGGCTGCTTTCCTCAATTCTTCAGGCCACGATGTGTTCTCTTGGAGAATCCGTGCGTTGGAATGGGCCCCCTGCGCTCCCAGTGTGGTCATGAGAACCGGAGTGTTGGGGGCCGGGGAGAGCCAGTCTTATTCTGAACTACCCGCCCTCAAGAAGTCCTATATCTCGAGTGAGACCCCGGAAAGGAGAAGCAAATGACCCAGGGGCTGGGGAGAGGGACGCTGCAGAAGGGAGGCTCTGAGTCAGCTTTGAAATCGTTCACAGGCTCACCTTTTGCCTTTGGTGAGAGCTCCCCAAACCGGCCATCAGTACCCCAGGGGAGAGCCCGAGGGACTACAGGATGGGCGGGATCATGGCTAACCCCTCTTTCCAGCTGCATCTCCTGAAAGACAACATTCAGCTGCAGGCCTGGAGAATCCGAGTCCATCCCCTCTCCAGAGACCAGCTGCTACATACATCTCTCCCCAGCCACAAGCACCCCCATCCTAAGAACATTCTGGGTCAGAGGGCCTAGGCCATGGGCCTGACTGGTCACCCAGGAGTTGCTCAGGCCTGTGCCACTCTCTAAACTGGTTGCTACTGGGTTCTTTGGCCACAGAGGGTGAGACAGGTAGACTCTCCTTTGGGCGTACCCTTTCACCTCTAGCCAGAGACGGGGAGGGTTGGGTCACTCACGGTCCTTTAAAACACCTAACTTTGGGAGTAAACCCCAGCTCCTTCAGGAGGAAACAATGCGGCATGGCTGGCTGGACAGACACAGTGCCGTGGAATGTGGTGGAACCAGCCCCCGGGCTCAGGCGCCCAGGCAGAGCTGAGGTTACTGCAGGCAGAGAGGCTGGGGCAAGTCAACATCGCGCTTCCCGACAGAGCTGGGTCAGCACAGAGCCTGGGCTGCTTATTTTGGTGCAGTGCCTCGGCTCTGCTTCCTCTGGCGGGGGAAAGGCAACATCAGCAGGCCAAGGGTTAGCATGCCGTTTGGGGTGCCAACCCGCAGAACCGGGAATGTGAGCCTTCGGGGCAGGAGTTCAGGATGGCCAAGGGGCTCTCGGCCTCTCTCTGATAACTAAGGGCATTGCCCCTTCCAGAAGCAGCCTCACAGGCAGCTTACTCCCTGCAAAACTCCAAAGACAACGGTTCTCATGCTGGCAGCTCTCCGGCTCCGGCAAACACACACCTGTGGGTAGGAACCAGGAATAGAAGTCCACGAGGCTCGGAGCCTCAAGGCCCGACACGCTCAGGTGACACTGTCACCTTCCAGGAAATCACCTCACGCTCTGCTTCTGAGTGCCACCCTGTGACTTGTATCCTCTTGGGTACTGGCTCCCCATTCATACACAGAGAGGACAGGGCAGAGGAAAGAAAAGCCTTGCTCCCAGAAGACAGCTCACTTGTGACCGGGTGCCTACTCTGCCTGCAACCAACTCTGAGAAACCTGCTTTGCTCTCACGCAGGGAAGAAGACCACCCATTTGTTTCCTCACTCACTCACTCACTCATTCACTCAACCAGTCTTCACTGAGCATCTATTACGCACCATCCCCTGTTCTAGATGCTGGGGGTGCAGGAGTAAACAAAACACAGTTGCTGCCTACACAGAGCGCTCATTCTAGTGATGATAATATGTAGAGTAAGTGCTCAGTAAGTGTTGGCTTTGCATTCTAACTGCTAATCTCATGTAATCCTCAAAACAACCTCAGGGAGGTACGATATACCTCCCATTTTATAGGTGAGGAAACTGAGATGCAGCTGGATACTGAGTCTAAGGTTCCCTAGTGATGCAGGATTCAAACCCACCTAAGCGCCATGGTCCTCTCTGCCTCCCAAACTGTGTGATCATCACTGGTGCACTTTCCTGGTGCTGAATCCTTTGGGACCTGCCTTGAAAGCCATTTGTGTGGAGGACATGTTTTGCTCTCCTCACAAAAATGGAAAGAACCTGCAGGCTACCTTAGGACAATAAAAACGGCATCGCAGGATACAAAGAAGAGGAGTTGGGATAGAAAGGAGAGGAACTGTCTCTGTGAAGCTGTTTTTCTAGTTAAAGCAGCAAAAACCTGATTGGAGGACACTTCACCCCCAACCCTTTGGAGGCGAGGCTGTGCGCCCTATTTTCCCAATACATTTTACTAGTAAAGTAAAGAAAAACCCAGAATCACATAAAATAAAAAAGGAAAGTCCAGTACCACGTTGTGTGAGTAGTCTGGGTGGTCTGTGGTCAGAGGAAGACGAGCTCTGTGAGAGGCCAACAGCTCTTCATGCACACGAGTGACGGGGTCACACAAGGGTGGGGAACCCGGGGCTGCCTGCTAGGCTGCTACAGAGCCTCTCAGAGTGTACGCTCAGGTCCGCTGTGTCTCTGCATTGCAGGGATGTGGTAGGCAGCATTTTCTACACTTAATGGACCTTATGATTTTTTTTTTGAGGGGCTGGGAGGGGAGGTATACAACATGTGTTAGAAGCTCATGGAACCACTGGGAAAGCCTGGGAAATGCCTGTCTCCTTGGAACCACTTTTTCTGCCTGGAAATATCTGTCTCGCTGGGCACAGCTCTGGACATGGATGCATCTCCAGCAATGACCTTACTTTTAAGGGTTAAGAGGGTACATCACGTAAAAGCAGGTTCAGGAGGCCTTTGCTGAGGTTTTAGAGACTATTTTTTTTGGTAGGGGAGGCTGTAGGAGGGAGGAACATCAAAGTATCAGCGATTAAATAAAAAAAGGCAGGTTCCAATCTGGGCCCCGCCACTGTCTTGCCTTGCGCCCTTGGGTACGCCCCTTAACCTGCTCCGGGCACCAGTCCCGTTACCCTTCTGCAATAGATGCAAGTGGACCAGGTGGTCCCCGTCCAACTCCTCCGTTCCCTTTCTTGCTCTGACCTGCCACCCAAATGGGGAACGTGCTTGCGGGCGGCCACGTGGATGACAACATAACTGAGAAATGCTTGTCTACAGGGACCAGGCTCCACCTTGCCAATGGCCCTGCCCTGCTGGGTGGAAAGGGTCCTGAGCCTCAAGGTAACAGAGGTCGCTTGGGGATTACCGGAGAGTCAAAATCCCTGCCTTCAGACACCAGCACCTAGTGTCAAGCCTGGTGACTTTTGAAAGGATTACAGATGAGCCCCTTGAAGTGGCTCTGCACACAGTCTGCCTTCAGATTTATTTAAGTGGTTCAGAAGGCCAGGGGTGCCCACCCTCTTCCAGTCCCTCCCAGTTGCTCCCCCAAATCCTACTACTTCTCTGGCACCCCCATCCCCACTCCTGTCTCCTCCCCAGTGCCCACTGCTAACGGCCAGTCCCTAAGCACCTCCGGGTGCTCCACATCTTGCAAAGGCCCCGGTTCCACACAGTTCCTTCTTGTCCATTTCCTATCTCTCGATCTCTCCCAGAACTGCCCCATTTTTCCTAATACCCTGATGTTGTGTCCAGTTCTTCCTGTTCTTCATAACCCTCCTTTCCTCCTTTTATTCATTCAAAAAATATTTATTAACCACACAGAACATGTCAGATACTCTTCAAGGTTCTGGAGATACAGCAGTAAACAAAAGAGACGTGGACCTGGCTCTCAGGGAACACATATTCTGGAAAGGGAAAGCAGAAATGAACCAACACATGAGAGGTGGTGATAAAATAAACGCAGAAGAATTAAGCAGAGTAAGGGAACAGTGAGTGATGAGGACTGCTATTTTAAGATGGGGTGTCACAGAAGCCCTCTTGGAAGAGGTGACATTTGGGCAGAGACCTAAGTGAAGGGAGTCCCTTCTCTGGGTAAGAGTGAGCCTGTTCTGAGCCACCTCTGGATGCTCGCCAAGCCAGTCACCCTGGGCCTCCGAAGCGGAGACCTGGCCGTGGCAAGGCTGGGCTGGGTGTGAACAGGAACCAAGCCAGTCCTTCACAGGGACGAAGCCAGGCTGCCCTAGTCATGGTGGCCGTCTCTCTGTGGACTGTACTTCCTCAATCTCCTCACTGCTTGCTGTGTCTCTCGGTCCTGGCTTGATGAAACACCCATGAGATGGGGGACAACCAGACAGGAAAAGCTGAACAAAACCTTAACTGTTTCTGAACAGAGCAGGCGGCCAGGGCATCGGTGACGCAGGTGACAATGGGAGGGGCCTCCCTGTCTGTGTCTGGGCCTCAGTTTCCCATCTGTGGAATTCGAGGGCCAGATGGCATCCAGGAGCCCTTCCAGTTCTAAACCACTGCATGGCTCTGGACACGCACGGGTTGGGTTTCAGCAAGAGGCAATCAAAGACACAAGGAACAAAGTACTCTTAGCTGCGAGTCAGTGGTCCGCCTTTACTCCCTCGTTAGAGAGGATGATGGGAAACTCAGACATGGAAGCATCATCCCGAGAAGGGGGTCCTTCTCCTCCAAGGCCCTTAGCTCTCCAACATCAGTCTTGTGGGCTCTCCATTTTGCATACCACACTTGGACCTCTGGTTTATAAAAAACAAATCATACAGGTTGTTCTACCAGCTTCTGGGATATTTTATTCTCTTCCCACCCACTGCCTGACTGGGGATGAAGGGCAGAACTATAAAATCTGCTTGGCAGGCAGCCCCTTATCAGAGAGCTGGGCCGCGCACTGTTTGCTGAAGGCCCCATGCACCCAGGTGCAGCCACCGTCCAGGTCTGAAACGACAGATGGTTCAGGCTTGGAAGTGAACGTCCCGTTTCCCCTGGTGAGGCCATGTTTGCACAGAGACAAGTGGCATGAGGTCCCGCTGAAGGGCAGGGGAGAGGCCAGGCCCCACCCAGGTTCCCCTGTGGCCTTTGCACACTGGGCTGGAGGCTCCTGAGTGCACAAAGCTCGCACTAGGAACGCACCACCCAGAAGGTAAATGCAGAGTGGCAGTTTTAACTAAGGTTTTTGTTTTTAAAAATTCTGTAATGTAAGTGGCTAAGCAATGCAAAGCATCATTTTCATAGTAAAACCAACAAGGGGAGTTTGTTTTACTATATGAAAGAAGTGTAAAAATTCACAGAAATTAAAAAAATAAAAAGGCCGATGCTGAAGAAACTCTGGGCTTGAATCGGGCTCCGTCAGACAATGCCCCCTGAGCTGCCTGGACATGCGCTCGGAGCTCGCCTCCCTCTTCTGCGAGGGCGACGTGGTGGGAAAGCTTGACAAGCTCTGGGAGCGTAAAGGGTTGGCCTTTTTTTCCCTCCACAGCTACTGTGCGCCTGCTGTGGGCCGGCCACGGTCTTGGGCGCTTTAGATTAGAAGGCTTTGAGTTTCTGGGCCTTAAGCGTGTTTGTTTGTTTTTAAATATATATAATGGAGATAATGAAAGTTACCTCACTGGATTACTGTGAAGATTAAATTAACTACATCGTTCTCTCTCTCTTTCTCTCTCTCTCTCTCTTTCTGTGTCATCTCCTAGAATAGGGCCTGGTAGTCGGCAGTGGTCCAATTACCTGCAGCTCCTCTCCCCCAACGGTGGGTAAAGACAACAGTCGCATCTGCCATCAAAGCAGATGCCCCTCCAAATGACACCACCTCCACCCTCTGGATCCTCCTTGCAAGCATTAAAGTCATGTGTCATTTCTCTTCCATCACAAAAGCTTACTAAGCAATATTAGGTTATATAGAGAAAAGGTGAATTCATTCCATCAACAAGTATTTATTGAGTTCCTACTATGTGCCAGACACGCAGCAGAGAACAACATATAATCCTTGCTCTCATAGAGCATACGTGGGGGAAGATAGATAACAAACAAGAGATATATGAACATGTCAGGTAGCAGTTAAGTACTTTTAAGAAACATAAAGCAGGGTAAGGGAAGACATGATAACAGTGGGGTGGGCTACTAATTTAGAGAAGGCGGGTGGTTTGAAAAGGCCTATGAAAGTGACATTTACACAGACCTGAAGGAGGGAGGCAGTGAGGCAAGGAGACATGCGCACAGCATGCAGCAAATTAATTAGCAGGCCGGGAGCTGGAACCGAGTTTTCTGACCGCCCAGCGTGCTCCCTGCCGCACTAGCTCAGGCCAGCAGGCTCGAGTCGGGGTGGGGGTGGGCTGGGAGGGAGTACGGTACCGGGATCCACAGGGCGAGGAAGAAAACACTGTGGCTTCTAGTTAACTCATATTTGTAGTTTTCTATTTGTAAACATATATTTATGATACTATAAAATTTATAATATATAATTATTATATAACATATATACTATAAATGTATATTAAAGTGTGTAAATACATACATGTGGTATAGGCTCAAACATCTTTTACTACAGCAGTGCATGATCGGAAAGGTCTAGAAGCCCTGCTGCTGTTCCCAGGGCACCTGCCTGGTGCCCCAAGACTGGGAGGACATTCCTCTCTGGTTGCACTGGGAACACACAAGCTTGTGCAGGTGAGATAGGCTGGACTCCCTCCCTGGCCCTGGGAAGTGCTGCCAGCCTTGGAGCAGTGCTCAGAACCACCTGGTCACGCCAGCTCTGGGGTGAGACTTTCCTGCCAATTACGCTCCTTTGGGTAATCAAGCTCAGCGTGGTCCTCTCGGTCCAAGGGAGCCAGGCAGGTGGCAGCCACCGTGGCAGGCAGGTGCTCCCCTCGGCCTCCCTGACCACAGATTTCACTCAGCATCGGCCACATCTGGTGATGCTGAAGTGCACCGTAACATTAATTCTACCACCGGAAAGAAAGGGTAAAAGGCTGCCGGTGGAGATAAACAACACCCCCAAGGCTCATTATGGTAGCAAACTAATAACGGTAATAGAGCCAGGGAAAGAGTTTCAGCGTTAGCTGAGTCAGAAAGATCACAATTCTTACTGCCGAAGAACAATGATGCCTTTGGTCTCTGGCGCTGGTTGGGAACGGAGCAGCTGAGTGCAAATCACACACCACGGGCCCCAAGAGCAGGGGGACCTGGGGGTAGAGATGCAAGGGCCAAGCACAGAACCAGCCCGCAGAGGCCACGCTACCTGGCTCCTGCAGAGCAGTGCCCCCCGGGCCACAAAAGTCACAAGTGTGTAAAGCCGGTGGTGAGACAGGAGGGAATGGGGGGCCTGAGGTGGTGGCCGGAAAATACATGCACATCTAAAGCCAGTACACGTATTTCTCCTTTTAAAAAATACTGCGCAGGCCAATGGAAAAAACAAGAAAAGCGAAAAGCTCCCCCTAGTCAAAAAACAAGAATGAAAACAAAACACAAAAAAGCCACACCCCGTGCAACATTATCTGAGCGTAAGATGTGCTCTCTGGGCAGCCATTCAGCAATCTCTACTTTGGTCTGAAGGCTTTCCAAAATTTTCTAAAGACCCACTTTTCAAATCCCAGGAAATGCAGAGCAGGCTGGTGATGAGAGGGTTTCTGGGGGCAGCATGTGCAATGGCTGGTTGGGTCCGATGCCTCTCAGTGTGGCATCAGTGATTCTCCTGCCATTTCCAGACTGTGTGTTCTTGGATAAGGTTCTCAACCTCTTTTATCCTCAGTGTATTTTTCCGTAAATGGAGAAGAAACCATCACACCGATGGCTTTTGGAAGGATTATCATTTAAACAAGATAAAGGGTACCAGTGCGCAGGACTTCTAGAATTGGTGTCTGATATGCATTAATAATGCACGTGGCCACAACAGACCAGAATTCTCCCACCGCTTCCCGTCCGCCTCTCCACCGCTCGTCTTTCCCCTTCAGTGGGTGTCTCTGCTAACCGCCTGGGCGCTCTGACCAAGGGCCTCGGGGTGCTCCCTTGGCTCTTCTTGCCTGCCCACCCGGCAGCGCTGGGCTCACCAGAGCCAACCATGCGTCGCTCACTGTCAGGCAGCAGCTTCAAGCGGACCATGGCAGCAATGTCGCACCACACAAACGGGCGCACTCTGCAGATAAGTGCTTCCTCCCACCCCGCCGGCTGACCAGCACCCCCTGTCCTGCTCCCAAGCAGGCCCCAGCGGCTGCCACCTCTCACCCACCTGGAAGACCATCACGACCTTCGCCCTGCTTCTCCTCCTGCCCCGCCTGTGTGTCCATCCTCCACAGAGGGGCCAGACTGAACTTCCAAAGCATAAATCGGATCATATCTCCCTTCTAATCAACTCCCTTCAGTGGCTTCTCAACAGACTCAGAAAAAATCCTTGAGGGCCCTGCCCGCCCCATCGCCCCTTCCCGTCTGTCTTCCTACCCCCGTGCCTCCTGCCCAGGAAGTTCTTCCCGAAGATCCTTGCATGGCTGCCCCTTTCTTTCTTGAAGATTTTATTTATTTATTTTTAGAGGGGGAGAGAGGGAGAGAAACATCCATGTGTGGTTGCCTCTCGCGTGCCCCCAACTGGGGATCTGGCCTGCAACCCAGGCATGTGTCCTGCACTGGGAAGTGAACCGGTGACCCTCTGGTTTGCAGGCCCGCACTCAGTCCACTGAGCCACACCAGCCAGGACATGGCTGCCCCTTTCTCATCACTGGAGTCTAAACTCAGAGTTCCTTAGAAAGCCCTCCCTGAACACCTTGGGCAAAGCCCCTTCCGGAGCCCTTTCTCAGCCCTTTCCCGGCACCTGCCACTTATTCTTTGTGTGTCTGTCTTCCTGACACCAGAACAGTAGCTCCCTGAGGGCAAGGCCTCTGACTCTTTTATCTACAGCTACATCGCCAGTGCCTAGAGCGGCACACACAGCAGCCACTCCAGAAGTACTTCCTGTCGCACGGGCCCATGGGGCTGACATGACTGTGTCACCGTTTTACCCACCCCTTCTCTGTTAGCATGAACGCCATCATCCTGTCAGAAGGTAGGGAGGTCGGCTCCAGCTCCATCAGACCTGGACACAGTGCACACACCCAGATGCCGACCTGACAATCGAAGGAAGCTCAGGTCAACTAGTTAGCACCCTCTGGGTGACCAGGGACAGTCACCACCCCCCAACCTTCACTTTCTCATCTATAAAACTGGGAAAAGCACGCCTGCCTCAGGGGAGTAGTGTATATCAAAGTAAGCAATATATAAAAAGTGCCAAGCCTTGGCATGGCACACAGTAGGAACACACGTTAATTTCCCTTTCAAAATACCACCCACCACATCTTCCATTCCTCCGATGGGTTACCTCGTACCCCTGACATTGTGACACTTGACATTTTTTACCTAAGAAAGAATAATTCAGATTTTGCTCAACTCTCCTCACACACCCAGACACAGCAACAAAACCCTAACTCCAATGAGACAGCGTTGCTCTCCGAAGACATAATGGCTTTGCCTGTGGCTGCCTCGTGTCAGGGGCCGCCTGGCACAGCCTCAGAGCCCAGAAACACGGGGCACCAACCCATCCCGCCTAGGCTGGCTCGCCTGGACAGAGAGGACACTACCAGCTGCCCAGAAAGATCTCTTGGCTGCCAAGCTGCGCCCAGCCTAAACAGAGCGGTGCGTCTCTGTCCCTGAGGCTGATGTGAGTGTTCTCAGGCCATCCTTCTCAAAGGGGCCTGAAACCCAGGGTCACTTGGAATTCTGGCGGGGTCTAGATGGGTTCAGGCAGGACAATTGAGTTCCAAGGAGCTCCAAGGTCCCCAGTCCCATAAAACTGTAAGTGTAAACGGGCAGACGAAACCCACGGCCCCTCACTACACAGTGAAGGCCTACGTCAGAGCGGAGGGGAATGACCACCGGCATGAGTGGGCCTCGGGGCAGGTTGAGTCTGGGGCGCTGCCCCTGGGAATCTACTGGGGCCTGAGGGGGAGCCTTGGACAGGCCCGTCACAGGCCGCCTCTGGGAAGGAAGGGTGGGCTCTCTTCAACGCTGCTTCCTGCGCCTGGGGCCGGGCTCAACAGCCCCTCTCCCACGAGACTGGCCTCGGGCTGGCGGAGCCCACAGGGTGGAGGAATCCCTGCAGATGCACATACAGCCTGGTGCAGGGGAGGACTGTGGACCGCACCGGGGAGGCCCAGGCTGCATTCTGGGGCTCTGCCACGACCTGTCCCCTGAGGCTGGCTCTTCCCCTGGGAGCCTCAGCTGTGAAATGAGACCAGGAGCTTGGGCTGCTGGTCCCTGAGAGTCCCTCTGTTTCTGACATTCTTTAAGTCTAATCGTGCTTCTACAAGGCATCCATTCTTTCCAGTTCTGGTCATTCATTCAACACACGCTGACTGAGCACCTTTTCTGGGCCAGGCACTGAGTTAGGTACTAGGGGGCAATGAAAGAGATGATTAAAGTGAAGTCTTTTCTCTTAAGAAGTTTTGAATCTTTTTTCTTGGGCAAGTTAGCTAACATCTCTACATCTCAGCTTCCTCAACTATAAAACAGGTGTGGTGATAACTTAGCTGACGCTAAGTAAGCATTTACCGACGTGCCAGGACGTGTGCCGAAGGCCTTTACGTCTATTCCTCACCACCAAAAGGCGGGTTCTCCCCCTATGCCTCTGTGATGAGCAGCATAATGGCCTCCCGATGACCCCCGCCCCCGCGCCCCCGGAACCTGGCATGGCTAAAGGGTCTTCACAGGTGTCGTTAAGGTTCTGGAGATCAAGATGAGGAGAATCTTCTGATGATTGGATTAGGCGTGCCCAATCTGATCACATGAGTCCTTAAAGCAGAAGACCTTTCCCAACGGGGTCAGAGAGAAATGCAGCTGACAGAAGAGGGAGCAGGGAGCTGCAGCGGAGAGGGCCTTGCTCGCCCCTGCTGGCTCTGAAGACGGAGGAGGGGCCCCGAGCCAAGGCATGCGGTGGCCCCTAGGAGATAAGACAGCCCCCAGTTGTTCAGGCAGGAAGACGAGGGCACTCCCACAACCACAAGGAGGTAAATTCTGCCAGCAATCCCAGAGGCGAGCAACGGGCTCTCCTCTAGAGCCTCCAGAAAGGCAGCCTGCAGGCACCTCCATCTTAGTTCAGGGTGGCCTTTACCAGGTGTCTGACCCATGAACTCTAAGATAATAAATTTACATTGTTTTAAGCCATGAAATTTGCAGTGATGTGCAACAGCGGCAACGGGAGCCTAAGAGAGTGGCTGCACACCCAGGTGGCATTTGAGCTGCCGGGCCCAGGGGCCTGCCGCGCAGGTAGGGCCTCTGTGTGGGACACGGGTGCTCGAGCACACTACGCCGCTCATTCGCAGCCAATGCACGAGGTGATGCCAGCTCACCGTGCCTGGTGCTGCCTGGTACGCTGCCAGCGCTCAAAATATATTAGCTACTTTTATCACTTTCATCATCAGTTCGTACAGTCTAGCAGCAAAGCTATGTCACCTTGTTTCTCCTGTGTCGGCGAAGGGACTGAACTACATGCCCGGCCAGGTTCGGGGTCTCCTAGGTCGATCCTTGGCTCTCTGCATTTCTGCATTTCCACCTGAGGTGGGAGCTTGGGCTCCCAGGCTTCAGGGTGAGCCTCAGCCCTCGGTGGGGCTGACTTGGTGAGCACAGGTGAGGGGGATAACATCTCACAGGGGGAGTAGCTTCCACGCTTTTTTCGGAGACGACCAAGCCAGGGAACTGCAGGGCTCCAGGCTTTGGGGGGCACTGGACTCTAGATTATCACATTGCGCTGGCTGCAGAGGGGCAAACCCGGGGCTCATTCACGGGTCTATTTTAAGAATGCTTTAGACAGACAGCCCACTGCCTCCTGCTGAAGCGACGCTAGCATTCCACAGGTTCTGAGGAGCGGGGGGCTTCTCTACCACCCTCGTGGGTCTGCTGCAGAAAAAATGAAAAAGGACTGCAAAGCACGTTGCAAACCAAGGAGACTGCCTCACTTGCCCTCCAGAACTGTGAACACGTTGCTGCTCCCTCCCTCCCACTGACATGCTCTGTTCTTAATAAGGTTTCCATAAAGATCTCTCCTTCGAGATAATCATAGACTCTCAGGGGCATGCCACTCTTAGCTGTCAGCCTCGTTGAGGAAGACCTTATAAAGGCTTTAAGCCTCCTGTTCATCTCAGATGGAGCTTTCTTAAAAACGCTGCTAAATCCCATTGCAAACTTCTGTGCTTTTCCCAAGTTCCCCCGATATCCTGCTCAGCATTTTGCTGTCCCTACAGGGAAGCAGGGCGCTTCTGTTCTCTGGGGGCACCATCGCTGCTGCTGGTCACCCCTCTCTCTGTCTTGGTTTCCTCCCCAACTCTGGGATGAAAAATTAAAGGCCACAGGACACAGGCATATACACACCTTTGCCAAAATGATGGCAATGACCGCGTCATGCCCACGCTCCCGTCCCCTGTTCACTGTGACAAGCTGCCTTTGGAGAATGAACAGCTGTTCCCAAGGAATGACCCTATCATCTCACTATCTGGTCCAGAGTTTCTTAATATGCCATCCATGGACACCGAGGCAGGGGAGCAGGTCTGCGGACCGCCTTTGGGAGACTGCAAACCCCTGCATACAGATCTTGCTTTTTCAAATTCAAAGATGCAGGATCAGTTTTTCCGAGGAGATTCTTCATAGTTCCTATTGGTTTCTCAAAGGGTCTGTGACCCACAAGACATTAAGAACCCCAGTTTTAAAGGCCGTACACCCCTCCAGGAGGCTCTGAATACTCCAGGAGAAAATTCAAGTATCATTCTGTTCTGGAACCTGGTATTATCATGGAACCTGGCCAGAGCAGGCTCGTAGTAAATGACTTTTACAAGAATAATTTTTGAAAGCACCCTCCAAGGTGACTTGTTCACGGAGGAGGAGAGAGCGCACGGAGGTGGTGGGGAGAATTTTTGCAGGCAAGCGGGTATGACGGCAGTCCGCCAGGCCGGAAGGGGGGCTACGTCTGGGTCTGCCTCCAACTTCAGTTTCTTTACCTGCAAAAATACAGCCAGAGGCACGTGCCCTGCATGGCTCTCCGAGGAGCTCTGAGGAGGCTTCACAAAGGCGGCAGGTGTGGAGGGGCGCGGTCAGCGAGCGGCCTCTCCTGCCTTCCTGTTGTGTCCCTGGGGCTACCACTGCTGCCCTATTGTTTCTCACCATCAGGCTGATACATAAGTTTCCTCCGCTTTCTTGGGTTTTTGGACTGATGAAGGCTTTCTCTAGTTCTGAAAAGCCAAATTCTCAGATCTGGGAGAGGCCAAGGCACCCGGGCCTGACCTTACTGGCAGGAGCCGCATGCGTGGCAGGTGTCCCCGCCGCTCTAGGGCCTCCAGTGCACACACCTCCAGAGCTACTCTTTCAGGGGCTATTCATTTCAGGATTCTTCCAGGGAACAGAAGACATCAGAACCATACAAAAAGCAGAACATGGCATGGGACAAGGGCCTACATCAGGCACCAAGAGACGTGGGTTCCGGTCTTGATTCTGGTTTGCTGTGTGGCCTCGGAAGAGTGATTTTTCCTCTGCGTATTTTTGTCTGGGAGATGGGGCTTAGGGTGAGAGAACAGATCTCCTACTATCTGATACAAAAAAAAAAAAAAAAATAACAACAACAACAACAAAAACCTTTAAAACCCTCGGGGTTTCTCAAGGACAATTGCTGATGTTACCATCTGACCAACGGAGGGCCCTCCAGGAAGCCTTTTGTTGTGACAGGGGACCTCTGCCCTCCCGGCCGGGCTGGCTTCTCTGCCACAGGGGAGCTTCCTCCCAAAGGCCTCTGAAGCTCCAGGAAGGCAGGGGACTAGGAAGGGAAGATCTGATTATAACCCAATGTGGTGGTTTCAACCCAAGACCTAGAGGGATGGTACAGGCGTGGTAATCGGGCGACAGTACATTCCCAGAGGATACCACCCAGCGTCGCCACCAGCAATGGAGGCCCTGATGGTCTCCCTAGGGCACAGTGACCTTCCTCTGGAATGGGTCACCTCAGAGGTGTGGCTGGGGGGTGGGTGGAGGTAAGGAACTGAGCACATTGCCTCCAAGTGGTGCCTTACACACTTGCAAAAAGGTGTGGGCATACTCCCGCAATGAAGACACAATGGAAGGGGCAGAGGGCCAGGCTGTTCCACGTGTGATAGAAACACCATTGGCCTATGGGCTCAGAGGGAGCTTCTGAGAAGGGACATCTGTGCTGAGGCCTGGATGGTGGACAGGATTTGGACAAAGAGCTGGATAATAAGGGCTCCAGGCACAGGGCACAGCGCAGACAAAGGCCTGGGGATGAATGAGAGAGCTCACGGGGTGGGTTTCAGAAGCTGACGGAAGGTCGGTGTGGTTCGAGCAGAGGAGGAGGCAGGGTGAAGAGGCTGGAGAGGCGGCAGGGCCACGGAGCACCTGGAGGCTGTCCGAGGGACCCGGGCAGCAAGGAGTCAGCAAGTCACCCTTGAGCTCTGACAGAAGCAGGGCTAACGCCCTTCTCAAGTTGGCGCGTGGAGCCATGGTGGATGGTGTGGCAGGGCCCCAAGTTCACTATCGGGCTTCATCATTGCTCACTCCAGGGGAGAATTATTAAAGAACATTAAAGAACATCTTTGTCTTCCCCACGGCCTCATCTGCTACCTTCCATACAACTCGCAACCCTGCCAGAACCGAAAGCAGGGTGGTGGTCCCTCCCCACCTACCAGGACAGGGATGTGAGGCCCGGTTACCAACCACCTCCTTGCTCAGGAAAGCATGAGCCAGCTGGGCATCCAGCTTCCGGAGAGAGCAGCTCTGCTCAATACACGGGGGCATTTGCCACCTCCGGCAAAGGGCAAGGGGGAAATGATGAGAGAAGCCATGTGAGACATCCAAGAGGATGTCCTAGCCCACCTGGGGCAAGGCACAGCTTCTTAGCTGTTTCTGGTGGTTTCTAGAATATCAGAAAATACTTGGACGTTTGGATCAGAATGCAAAACCCAACAGAGCTCATTGCAAATTATGAGAAGTTTGGCGTCTTCCCTGCATCCATCCAAGTGGCTCTTCCCTCCTGGAAACATGCATAGCACATTCTCTGTCTCTTATCAGACTTTACCATGTGTCATTGTTAACTTACTTCTATGTTTTATCCACCTCATTTGATTTGAAACTACTCAAGGTTAAGATCCAAGGGGTGCCATTCACACACAACACAGTGGGAATGATAACCCTGGAATAGGCAACCCAGGGTCCTATACCCCAAGAGAGTGAACCTGGACAACTGACGTAACCTTCCTTCGGTTTTCTCATCTGTAAAAAGGGAGTCATAGTACCTAACTCATGGTGTAATGTCTCCTGACTTAAATACTCCGAATGCCTGTAAACACCCTCTCACCCTTCCCTGCATTCCCCACAGTTCCCAGGCCAGGGTTCATTCCACAAATACTCATTGAAAAGAAAGACTGGATCAAGCAAGAGCGGACAGTTGTCTTGTCCCCTCAGGGAGCACAGAAGCAGCCCCGACGTCAGCTGTATGTGATTTTTCAGAATGCACGCTCATAGCAGAAAGATGCAGAGGCTCAACCTGTGTCACCAGCATCCCGAATTTCACATGCACTCTGCCGGGCTGCCAGCAGTTCGCTAGATCTGCTGGCCTGTTAGAAATGGCTATGCAGCAGTCACCTTGAATTGGACAAGAATACCCACCCTGTCACTTTTCCCCTGAATTATAAATCACAGAGCTCGCAGCTGAAGCTGTGGCAAAACTGTGATGGCAAGGACATGTCACAGGGGAACTTTAGTTGTTCAACTTGAAAGATGAAAGGTTTTAGGACAAAAAACTTACAGAAAATAATCAATCTCACGCCCCGAGTCAAGGAAAATATAGCTAGTGCAGGAAGCAGTTATATTCAATGAGACGTTTTCTGGTGTTTTTGTTTTGTTTTTCTGTTTCTCTCTAATAACGATGCCCTCTTAAGACTTAGCAGAAAGCCTTGCCCACAGTCATTTTAGCTGCATGCCTGAGCCCCAGGCCAAGTGCTTTACCTGGATGGACTCAGCTAACCCTTAAAACTAGCCTGTGGGGCAAGTGCTGTCAGTATTCTGTTTTATAACTGAGGAAACTGAGGCACCGGGAGGGCAGGCAGCTTGCCAAGGTCATACAGCTAGCACGGGGCGGGGCCAGGACCCATGAAGCCAGGCAGTCTGCTTCGAAGCCTGCACCCTGAACCACTGGGCTGGGCTGCCCTTGACGGCTGGGCTGTCCGTTGGCAGCATTAAGCAGGGTTTGGGGGTGCCCTTTGCGGACAGTTTCTGTAAGACCTCCCCATCTATGACCTCGTTTGTGGCTCCCAGCAGGTGCATGAGACCCCTATTGCAGGCCTTACCACCATTTTATGGGGGGTAAAAACCCCAGAGGCCCAGTGAGGGTAAAGACTTGCTGAGTCCTTAGCAAGTGGCAGAGAGAGGACTTGAACCCTGTGCTTCACAGAGGCAGCCAGGTTTGTGCCAAAGAATGGGCTGTGGCCATGAGTGCGCAAGCGGGGCAGAGCGGTTCAGGACATCCGAAGTGGGGGCGGGGGCATCTCCGCCCCGTTCTTCACTCCCAGGTGCGCATGTGGAGGAGGAAGGAGGTTCACAGATGGCTGATGCTGGCAGCTGAGTAGGGAAAAGGAGGCGGCCTGGGGCGTGCCTTTCTCTGCGGAGGGGTCAGACACCTCCCCCACAGAGGGCCCCTCGCTGCTCCCCGCAGAATCAGTCTCCGGGAGACTCAAAGGGGCGTTGCTTAAGTTCCCGGGCCTTCCTTTGCCTAACAAAACACATTACCTTTTTAAAAATTTAGATATAATTTGTTTAGAGTAAGCCATATAAATCGTAAGTGTACAACTGAATAGATTTTTAATAGAGGTATAACCTGTGTAAGCCACTGCCTAGATTAAGATATTGCTTCTGTTGTAATGTTTTGCCCCTAGCAGTACCAGCATAGGAAGGAAGGGCCTCTGCTGCTTAGCACTGGCCCCAGCGGCTGCTGGGATGAGCTGAAAATTCCCAGATCTGGAGGGAAGAGAGCAGAGGCCCAGGACTGGGCGGTGGAGAGGAGGGGGGGTGGTCAGAGGTGGACTCTCCTCACGCAGAGGGCTGAGAGCACCGCCCTTCCCTGACCCTGCACGCGGTAAGCTCTCAGTAAAGAGCTGGGGTTTGAAAGGCTCAGAAATTCTTAACCTACTGGGGTCCTAAGTACACAAATAACACATATCATGAATGTTTACTGAAGCTTTATGTAAGCATTGTGGAAACTTCTACGGCCAACAGTCAATTTATGAGAAAACCCACAACAGTATAAATGGGCCGCTCTACTTGTTATGTAAATTTATCCTGAATAGTCACTGTGCACCATGGACCTATTTGGCTTATGGGGTAGAAAAGAATATGAATTGAAATTCTCTCCACAGGAGGTTTACAGCCTCGATGAAGAAACAAGTCCTACATATCCAAATGTTTGCCAGCTGGTAAACAGTAACAACCACAATTATTCGTTATTATATTCCTAGTACTGGGCTCAATACTTTCTGTTCTGTTTCACGTAATCCTCAAGCCTATTTGCGCGAGGTCACAAAGCTAGAAGGTAGCATGGCCGGGGTTCAAACCAGGCAGGGCTGCTGCCAACGCTGGCACACTTCACTCCGCCCAGACAGCTTCTCTCCAGACGGCTCGTGCGCAGAGCCTCTGCTAGGCTCGTAGTGAGCAAGACCACACCGGTAACAGTGTATGTGTGCGCACGCGTAGGTCTGTGATGCCCAGAAAAATGAAGGGATAATCTCTTCATGGGACCATGACAACATATTTAAAAATTCCAATGATGTGATACAAACACCATATACAAAATAACATAAAGAAGGGAGAGACTGTTGTGGGCTAGCATCCCACGGAGCAGATGAGGCCTGAGTTGGCCCTCGGAGGCCGGATCTGCCTTGGCTTCCAGCACAGGGGAGGCAGGAGGCTGGGGTGCAGGCGGCTGCCAGAGGGCGGCATCCTACAGAGTGAGAGGCAGCTCGGGATCAGTGGTGGGCTGGGCTACGGTATGTTCTCAAACCCAAGGACAGTTTCAGACCCAATGCGAAGGGTGAAAAGAAACCATTTGAGGAGACTGTCCAGGGCAGTGAAGAGCAAAAACAGTGCTTCGAGTTGAGGAGCTTCTGTAGATCCAGAGAAAGGCTGAGCAAGAGATGGTAGCAAGGGGGCCCAGGCCATGTGCAGGCAATGGGGCAGACATGCCGCAGGCAAGGGCTGGGAGGGAGATGACTAAGTGGGAACTGTGGGGCAGCTCATGGACCAGGGGGTGGGGCAGAGATGCTGTTCCTACCTCCCCAAGATGGCAGAGGAGGAGCTCTTGCAAGGCACACTCGTCCCTAAGAGGGCGGGAGCCCGGGCCAGAAGTCAGCACCCCCATGCTGAGGGCAGGTGTGAGGACAGCACTGCCTGAACAGCATTCCCCCACCCCGTGCTTTTTAGTGCCTATTTAAAAATGTCTTGCTTATTTTAACTTCATCATAAATATAATTGTCCGTAATATCATAGTTTTGATGGGTTAGGGACAAATCTTTTGTCCTAAAACACATTAAATAAATATATCAACGTATGTGTTCACTTGTATGCCACTAAACTTCCAGGCCATTCTTCAGGGAACCTGCCCTGGGGCTCTGGCTCCCAGGAATCTGCATCTCCCAGTCTGACCCTGTGTAGTACCCATGTCATTTGACAGGAAGGGCCCAGCAGAGCAGTTTTGCTGGGGGGACTCTTCGTACCAGCCTCCTTGCTGCCAGAGCGGGCCCGGCATCTTCTGTAACAAACGATGGTACATCACTCTCATCTGGGAGCTACTTGACCGGCAATTTCTGTGACTCAAAACCCTGCCAGGAACCATGAGGGACAATGAAGAACCCCAAGCACCAGATCACACGGCAGGAGCACCTTATCGCCACCCTGATATGTGGAGGGCATTTCACAGTTGTCAATTCATTTTTATGTACTTCATCTCGTGACACAAATAGGCAGAAATGCCGCCAAGCCCAGGCACTGAAGCACAGACCCTCCAGTCTTAGAGAAGTTCCTCGGGTCCTCACTTATATCCTATTTACTCCTGCCCTACACACTGCTGTGGCAAGCCCCGGCTCCTAGTTTTCCAGGCCATTGCAGATTCAGAGTAGAAGGGGAATGCGCCTGAGGTAGGAACATTGCAAACAGCAAGACGTGACAGGTGACAGCAAGTGAGGAGACAGGAAAATTATATAAAGCGTATGAAAGCCGAGTTCCCTGCATCCTTTCAGGACCACGGTGGGGAGGGCAGCGGGGGAAGAGCCTGCGCATCGACTGCCCTTAGTGGCACTGCTGAAATTTAGCACAAATAAAGCAGAAAATGGTGACTTGGGGCCCTCAGGGCCGAGGTTAAACACTGTGTAGGGCATTCAGTTGCTTCTGTTAACACCGTGGGACTACTTCCTTTTATAAATCTCTCTCAGTTTCTAAAACTCTCCCAGAATTGGTAAACACAGTTTGAAAGGAACATTTACATTTTTTTTAAAAAGTAAAACCCACTCTCACCAGTAGCCCTGTGACAGAGCTTCCTGGCTTTTCTCAGTTGCTGCAGACCTCCCTCCCCTGCTCGCCAAGCCGCCCCAGTCTGCACACTGCATTTCGGGTCCAGGCTGCAATCCAGCGTGTCCCTTCCTTTTTGCCATTACTCCTCATTGTTTAACTCCGGAGCTGCATAATTTACAGTCACCCTGTGAAGGGCCGGAGTAGGAAGCTGTCATGCTGAATAGAGCACTGCTGGGCCGTGTTCACAAACAGACCGCTTCACGATTCCTCTCCACGACTGGCGACGGGGAGCCTCGCCTTTGCCTGCAGGCCGCTCCTGACCATCGGCAGGGCTGGGGGAAGGGAGGCCGGGCAGGACCGTCACCATAAATTCCCTCTCGTCTGCTGCACTACAGAGCAGGCTCATAAAATCCCAGCCATATTTTCAAGTCAGGGCTGAAACGAGATGCCCGGGGCAACTCCTAATTTGGTTCCTAGAATCCAACAAGTTGTGAACAAATTTTCTGTGCTGGGAGGGAACTGTGTAGGGGGGTAGGGGTGGAAACTGATCTTGGGACTTGCGTAGGAACTTAACCCAGGAGCTGAAAATAAGCAGGCCCACACGATTCTGAAGATGCCAGTGCAGCTTACTTGCGGCAGCCCCAGGCCTGCAGAGGCCTGGGGCCCTGGGAGATAGCATGCAGGCGGGGGGTTGGGGGCCCAGAGGGTTCTGTGGGTACCAACACCGAATGCAGAAGGCGTGCAGGCTGGTGTGTGCGTGACAGGGCGACAGGGCTGCTCCAAATCTGGGATGTCCTCTTGGTGATGCGCCAAGAGATGACCCCGAACAAGGGTTTTGGAAAACCTCTCTGAATCTCAATTTCTTCATCTATAAAGCAAGGAGAGCCAATAACCTGATCATGAGTTAAGCTGATCGTGTATAGTAAACATTTTAATAATAGGTGTTCAATAAATATTATTGCCTTCTCCCCAAATGGCTTCGCCCAACCCTTTCTGAATATTCTCCTTGGGAAGTTAAGGAGAAATGGGACCACATTCATTCTTGCTCTGATACTGGCTAACCGTGGACACCTAGACAGGTCCCTCCCTCCTCCAGGCCCTGCAATCTACAGATTAACTGTTAGACTTTGTACAAACATGAAGTAAGGCTGATGAATACGAAGTCAATACATGCACACAAAAAAACAAACCCAACTGTATTTCTATACACCAGCAACATGTACAAAATGCAATTCACAAAAAGAAGCAATTCAAGACCATTGTAAATATTATGTATCTAGCTATAAATCTAACAGAAAGTATATAAAACCACTATGGGGAAAATGACGAATATGTTTAAGAGAAATTATAAAAACCTGAATAAATGGTGAACTATAACATTCTCATGGATCAAGAAGATGCAAGATTTAAAGATGTCAATTCTAGCCAAACCGATCAGTGGATTCAAAGAGCTACTTGACTAAGATACAGGTGGCTCTATGGCACAGTGATGCACAAATGACCATCTCACTAAACAGAGTTGGGACAAATGGTTAAACATTTGGGGGGAAAAATTAAAATTGGAACTGTTATCTTATACCACATGTAAGAATCAGTTACAGGTGAATTTAAAAGGGTAGGGGGGAAGGAAAGCTTTTGCTTTATCTCAAGATAAAGTAAGATTTCTTAGATAGGACACACAGGCACATAAAAACCACTGACCAAAAGAGGAAGATGGAAAAATCTGATTACAGTTAAAATAAGGAGATCTTGTTATCACAGTTTACCATTAACAAAGTGAAAAACTAGAGAACGGGAAGTGACATTTGTAATGAATACATTTGGGAAAGGACTAGTATCCAGAACACATAAAAAACTCCTAGACATTAATGAGGAAATTACAACCTAAAAAAAAGATGATAAAAGAACAGACGCTTCACCAAAAAGGAAATCCAATGTCCAATAAAAAGCTGTTCACCCTTTAGTAACCTAGAATAGGTAAAGTAAAACCATAACGAGATACTACTACTTACCTATCAGTTTGGCAAGAATTAAAAAGTTTGGCAATATCAACTACTAGCAAGGATTTGGAACAACAGGAATTCTCTCTGCTGGCGTGAGTTTAAGATGAAATAACCGCTTTGGAAACTACCGTGACATTATCTAATACAGTTGAAGATTCCCAGCAATTCCACTTCAAAGAATGCTCGACCAATGTATGTGCCTCAGGACATATATCTAAACGGGGATTCACTGCAGCATCCTTCACAATAACCCAAAGGCACAGCAACAGCACAACAGATAAGCAAGTTGCAGCGTAATGAGAGCTGGTACAGAGCAATGCGTGCTATACAACAGGGAAGTGACTTCTACAGGGTGGAGCGAAAGTGGGTTCACAGTAAAGTACATGAAACAGTTTATTCTTGTGTTATTATTTATTAATTATTGTATTATTTTCCATATGAACAGCTGTAAACCTACTTTCGCCCCACCCTTTATACAAGTATGCATACTGAGGTGATAAAGCACACAGGAAAGCAAGGTCATGGGAGTGAGGGAGGAAGCTATGATCACGAAGGGCTATTGAGGGGCCTTCTTGGGTAGTAGCAATGTCCTAGATTTTTTTCCTAGCAACAGTGACACGAGCATTTGCTTTTTAAAACACTTCTTGAACATGTAATATTAAGGCCCATTTTCCATGCATATTGATACATGGCACACACAAGAGACAGTTTCAGTGTTATCTCCTCCAGAGGTCTCCCCATACCCTGCCGAGGCAGGCGCTCCCTCAGCACCCTCCTCCCCTCGGCTGGCTGCCCAGCTCATTGCCCGCGGGGGTTTCCCCACTCTCAGGGCAGGGATGGAACCTGCCTTGGCTCCCGCTCTGCCCTGTGCCGTGCAGGTGGTGAGTGCTCAGGGTGTACGTGCCAAATTAATCGATGGCTGCGAGGAAGGATGGGAGTTGATAAAAGAAATTAGCCCTGAAACAGTCAACTGACAACTAGTAAGAATGTACCGAGCGATGTGACAGAAGCGGAGACCCACCTGGAGTCAGAAAAACTGGGCTCTAGTTCATCAATAAGCGGCCACGTGACCTTAAATAAACCACTTTTTTCCTCTGATAGTAAAAATGATACAAATGGCTCCTACTTAGTGAAGTCCAACTCTGTGCTTCTAGCTGTGTCACCTCAGTTAATCCCCACAGTGTATTGGCAATGTATTTATTTTTCAGCTCTTTTATTGATTAGGAAACAGGTTCAGAGAGATTAAATAATTTCCCCTGAATTGCACTGACAGCTAAAAAAGTGCCAAGATCTCCAAAATTCATGCTTCTTTGATACCGCGAAGCTGACTTCTTTCCACCTGTTTTTTCACCCATAAAAATGGGGATGTGGTAATGTCTGTGCAGCCTGCCAAGGCCACTGTAAGGCTAGAAGGTGACACTGAATGCAGAAGCGGCTTGCAAACCTTACAGCGCCACTCAAGTGCAAGGAAGAAATATGTAATACGTACCTCCCATGGGCCCACACAAAAGCAGATGGTTTCTACCCACACTGAGCTTTCCCGCCAGTTATAAAGGAAAGCTATGTAAACAGGAAAACTAGGAACACACGTCAATAAACTGACTTTAGGAAGCCACCTGAAACAGCACGCAATATGGGTTAAACTGTCAGCCCAGCAGTGAGTGGACATCCCGCTTGGACTGGGTGACGGTCCCCTTCCACGCTTCCTCCCTGTTGTCCACTGTCCACACAGCCGTATACAGTTTGATGTACACAGTTGTGTAACCACCACTACAGCGAAGACAGAATATTTCTACCACCTCCGAAAGGTCCCCTGCGCCCCTCTGCCGTCAGTCTCTCTTTCCTACCATTCTTAGAAACCACGGAAGTGATTTCCGTCCCAAAGGTTTTGCTCTTTCCCAGAATGCAGAGGGCTCTTTTTCATACATAAGTCAGGCCAACTTGTCCTGTCCTCCAACCCCCCATGGCATTCAGAATGAACCCCAAGTGCCTCTCCATGGCCCCCGGGCCCTGCACGGTGGCACCTCCCTGCCTCTTTAGTCCCATTTCACGTCACTTTTCCTTGCCTGTGGTCCAGCCTCCCTGGCCTTCTTTTTGCTCATTGTGGCCTTGGGGCCTTTGCATCTGTCACTTCTGCTTCCTCAGATCTTCCCTGACCCGCTTTCTTATCCCTCACCTCCTCCAGCCACTCTCCGCTGTCGGCCCCATTTCCTGCGTTGGTGCACAGCATGATATGAAACGGCCTTGCTTACTCACTTACTTGTTGACGGCCTACCTCCCTTCTCTAAAACTGTGAGGTCCTTGAGGGCTGGGGGGCTTGTTCGTCTTAGTAAGAGCTCTAGACCTGAAAACTTAGAAAACAACACAGGGTTGGGCATTGGTATTCACAGAGCAAACAGGTGCCAAAAAGTTAGTGCACAGTGAGGTCCATGCGATTGAAACTCTAAGGAAAGAATTCAAAGAGGAAACTGGTCTCACATAGGACATGGGGGGTGGGGGGCATGACTCAGAGCCAGGGTCCCCCACTGCCATTCTATCAGCCCTTCCTCAAAGTCCCCCACTGATGGGGCCACAGAGATAGAGCCAGTGCCTTTCCTGCGCTTGCCCTGGGGCCCTCCGGCTTGTCGCTCTCCTGAGGCAGGGGACCCCCATGCTCCTCGGCTGGAGCTCCCCCGTGTAGCTGAGGTTGTCTGGTCTCTGTGCTCGGGGATCACCTTCAGCAGCCCTGCCCAGGGAAGGGCAGCACGTGACCCTGGCCTTGTAAACCCTGACGGCCTTACGAGACAAATGCGGGCTCCACGCTCTCAGCGGAGAGCACACGTGGATGCAGCACGCACTGGTGTCCACAATTCCCTGAGCTGATGTCCCAGTTTTCTTTCTCAATTAGCACTAGGTTTCTGAAAGCTTAATTTTGTTACAATTTATTATCGCGGTTGGGGACAAGGCGGGGAATTCCTTTGCCACGAGAACATCTGTTTTGCTGGACAGCAAGGTTTACATCAGGACCTCAAGACGACTCCTGCTCCCCTGCTCTCCGGCCCGTCTCCCCGCCTGGAGTTACCCATGGGTCTGCCGAAGGCAGGCTCCCCTGCGCACCCCCACAGCGGGGGCTCCTTTCTTGGCCCCTTCTCCTCTCCACCTGTGTGCTCACTCCAGGGGTGCTGTGCCCACTCTCAAGGCCCTACCATGTAGGGCAGCTGAGCCCAATTCTCCTTCCAGCCCCGACCTCTCTTCTCAGCGCCAGAATGACTTCCCAAGAAAACCGCTGAACGTCGCAAGCAGGACGCAGAAGGTGCCCTGCCAAGATGTGAAATTCATGCTTGTGGTTTGCCTTGCTTATCTTCCTTCCACCACCTCCCTGCTCCTATGCGTCCTAACTCCATTGCCCAGGTTCAAAACTGGGAGGACTTCTCTGATCTCCTCTCTTCTCCGTATGTTCAACTGGACACCGGGTCTCACATCTTCTGCCTCCAAAATCTCTCCCCATCCACCTCCTTATTGACATTCCTACCAATTTCCTAGTTTGAACAGTAACAAAAATTCTCTCTGTTCCTAAGCCTCTTCTCTGGTAGGTATTCCATCTCCAAGGCCCCCCAACTTGGTACCCTACTCCCCTCCCATGGAGTATGTATTCAAAGTATACACCCCCTTAGCAAAATGACCAGGGAACCCTACTATCGAGCTATAGTCTTCATTTCCAATCGCTTCTCCTCATATTCCCCAGGCCCCAACTCTTCAGTTACAGAAGGCTGCCCACGACTCCTGACGGAACCCTACTTTTGTGCTTTAGCTCATACTGTTTCTTCTTCCTGGAAGGCCTTACCCTTTTCATCAGGATGATTCTGATTGTAAAAGAGAGAATTCCAGCTGAAATAAGTTTATGTAAAAGAAGAGATTTATTGATTCCCTTGAGTGTCTAGTCTATACAGCCAACACCAGTGATTAAAATAATATCACCACATGTCCTTCTCGCTCTCTCGCTCTCTCTATTCCTCCGCCAAATTCCCTCACCCATCTTCTAATCTCTCAAAGCCTCAGCCTCTCCCATGATAAGCAGCTTCTTCCTTGCAGAGAGCAATGGAGATGTGGGAACATGGCCACAGACAGCTCCAGCCTTCCATTATTCCAACCCAGCAAGGACGTTGCTGGGATTCCAGACAGAGTTTCTTCTCATAGAAACTAAATAATTCCAGAGAAGGACTCTGACTGGCCTGGCTTCAGTCCCGTCTCATCCCTGGGCCAATCACTGTGGCCAGGAGAACAGGATATTGTGAATGGCAAGGACTGAGTCACGCCCACTTCCATCTTCAAGCGGCAGGAGGTGGTGATGGGCAGCCCCACCAGAACAGCCTGGAATGCGTGAAGCTGGGCACAGTAATACAGCAGGTGTCCACCGAACTCCCATTCTCCGCCCAGCTGCCTTGAGGTGTAATCCTGAGCCCTTGTGCAAATTAAATTCCATCACTGCCTCCTCTCTGCCCGACGGCACTGATTTGTCTTCTGCCAATGAATCAGCCCTCTGAGGGCAGGAATTAGATCAGCGTAAGGCCTCACCCAAAGCTGTGACTCAAGAAAATCTTCACAGTCTGCAATTATTATGCCCAATTATTTGTTAACGGAGTTATCTCCTGATTCCCCTGGGGCACGGCTTGCTCACCAGTCGAATCCCTAAGCACCTACCTAGATCAGTGCCTAACATGTAATAGGTGCTAGATAAACATTGAGTAAATGAATCAATAGGTAGTTTGAACAGAGTAAAGATTACCAGTCTTTGGTGTGCCAGTAAATAAGCACAGCTGCTTTTTAGTTCTTCCTAATTCACAGAGAAAAATACATGATGTGGCAGGAACTCCTTCAACATCTTGTCCCTACGATCCCCTCCCCTCCCCAAATTTCTCCACACACTCCCCGGGCTCACTGCCCCCCTGGCAGTCTCAGGGAAGGACATGCACATTCCGGTCCACGTCAAGCCACCGTCCCTGTCTGCACCCCACTCTGCCCATCCTGCGGGGGCTCTCCCCACTTCTACCACTTCCTCTCCTATGTCTTCAATATCTCCCTCCCTCCGGGCTCTTCCTTTACAGCTTTTCAATGGATCCATGTCCCTCCATGACAGCCAAATTAACAATAAAAATAAAACCCTCCTTGAACCCAGTACCGTCCTCGTCTTCCGTCCCCAGCGCCCCCTCCTTCTACAGGCCAGGTTCCTTTTTCCAGGAGTCTCCCTTCTGGGCCTCAATTTCTGCAGACGCTCTCACTGCTTAGCACTCACCGAGCCTGGCTTCTATCCTACCAGTCCACTGGCACTGCTTCTGCCAGGGTCACCAACAGCTTTCCAGACCCAGTGGGCACCTGCCGATCTTCCTCTTGTTTGACCACTGCAGGATCTGACTCAACCAGCCACTTCCTCGCCTTCTCGAAAGGCTTCCCTTCCTTGGCTTTCAGGATACTGCCCTACCTTGGGTTTTCTTTCCATCTCTCACATCGCATCCTCTCAGTTTCCCTCACAGGCTCGTCCTCCAAAAAGATTCCCATTTCCTGGAGCTGGGGAGGGGGGTGTGTGTGTGTTGGGGGATGCAACCTCTGCCTTCTTTCCCCTTCTCACCCGGCCTGGCGAGATTACCAGCACCTACGGCTCGCGCTGCTCATAAGCACCACAGAAGTCCACTTGGCCCTTCTCTCAAGTGTGTCCTGTCCCCTAATCCACGCACCCAGCTGCCTGCCAGGAGTCTGCGCTTGGACAATCCGTAACAATCATCTGCATGACCAAACTAAGTCATCGTTTTTCTCCCCAAGCCATCCCACTCCTTCCTTCATTTTTCCCACCTCAGGGAATGGTGCTGCCATCCACCAGGGACCCAAACCAGGAACCCTGACTCATTCTTGTCTACATCCTTGAGAGTTTGGTTCCTTCTCGATGCCCTTCCAATTTATCATCAAATAAATCCGGTGATTCCACTGCTCTCGAATCTGTCTCCTTTCCCCACTCCCACTGCTTTAATTCCGTTCTTAATCTTTTCCCACCTGAATCGCAAAAATAACTTTCCATCTGGTCTCCTAACCTCCAGACCTGAGGTGCAAACTGATCCTACCACTCGTTTCCTTAAAACCCTCCAGTGGCATCTCATTATAATAAGAATAAAATCCAAGGTCCTTAGCACAATAGTTAAGGCCCCTCTTGATCTGATCCCTGTCTCATTTTCCACCCACACCTCTTGACACTCCATTTATATATTGTACTCTGACTCAAACCAAATTATTTTACATTCCTGGCATGATCCATACGGTGATGTGGCGTAGCGCCTTTGCACATGCTGGTCCCTCTGCCTGGAATTCCTTTTTTCTACCTGGTGAACTGCCATTCGATTTTCAGACTCAGCCCACATGTTGCTTTCTCCTGGCTGACCTCTGAACACCCTGCCCAGAGAAGGTGCCCTCTGCTCGCCCACAGCTTCGTGGCACTTCCTGTCCCGAAGTGTAAGTGTCTTTTACATCTAGCCTCCTTTAGGCTGAATTCCTCAAGGGCAGGGGCTGATACCTTCCTCTCTACCTCCATTATATCCTGTATACAGTAGCACACAGCAGGCACCCAGGAAATGCTTATGGATGAACAGATTGACAGATTGACAGATAAATGAATAGCTGAATGGATGGATATCTTACTATCCTGTCTCTCCCAAGTCTTCTACCACTCATCTGCTTCCACCAAAGACAGAGCCTTCAGTGGCAGCTCCTCTCTCATGCCACCTACGAATGGCCCCACCTCTGAGACAGGAACAGAAAATGATTTCAGGAACTGTCCAGATGGTGGTAAGGGAACACTCTGGTGTCAGAATCAATGGGACACAGGACGATGACCCAGCATCAACCAAACTCTTGCTATTCTTAGCTACCAACCTCAACCAAGGCTAGTACCACCCCACTCGCTGATGGGTACTGGTCCTGGTCACTCTCCACTGCCCACGCTGGTGGTCATCAAGTAAGAACTGTGTGGGTTTAGAATGGAAAGGACGTAAATTTTAGAATCAGACAAACTGTTATCGGAATGCATTGCTATCGCTTACTCTCTGAACCTCGCTTGCTCATCTGTAAGATGGAGCTGATGACCGTATTCCCTCATAGGTTGGTGTGAAAAGACAAATGAAGATAATGGATTGAATTGGAAACGCTGACCATAGCCTATGATCGTCAAAGGCTTTCAGTGTTATTATCCCGGCTCATGTAGAAATGAGTGTGCATTCCTGGTATATCTCATTTCCTTCTCTCCTTTCTTGAACCAACGTTTGTGAAGTACCTCCTTTGTGCCAGACATTGGGCCCAGTGTGGCATTATGAGCAAAAATAAGTCACCATTCCTGCTTTAGAGAGCTCTGGTAGGGCCGGGGCACCCAGACTAGCAAGGAAGACAAACACATAATCACCTAGTTAATTTACAACATGTAATAAACATTAGTGCTTCAAGATCCTGGAGGCAGGTGACCCAGGGCTGATTTTACTGCATGGGGATTTTACTGTCTGTTGGCTAAAACACAGGCAGAGGATCCAAGGGTAAATCCTTGACCATGGAGTCTTATCCTTATATTTCCTTATGTATTCTAGCCTTACATATCCCCCTTTCTCTCTCCTCTGTTCTTGGTTGAGAAATCAAGTGAGTAGGGGGACAAATTCAGGACACTGACTATTAGCCTTGCAAGATTTTATTTTACTTTAATTTTTGGTGCTATGAAAAGCACAATGTTTTTCCTCTTCTCTGTAAAGAAAATGAGAACTAAAGATGGCTCAGCAGATAAAAGCTGTGGGCGGTAAATACTCCCACAATCCCCCAGCACTTCAGGCTTCTAGGTTTCTCTTTGCATTTACTGTGTCTTAGAGCTGGAAGCCAGAAAGAGGCATTCTATGGTGAAAGCCCACATCCTAATTGAGAGGGGAATTGGGGGCTAAATGGCCTGCCCAATGTCAAATTAGAGAGTAAGTCAATATTAAAACATGGTTCTCCTGATCCCTTCCTTTTACTGATCTGTAATCTCTCACGTCGCTGACCGTGGGCACCTGAAACCAGGCAGGTTCCTGCACCTGCAGCCATCCTGGTAGAAGCCAGGGCTGTCCCCATTTCTAAGTGTTCTGGGAGCCACAGGCAAACTTCTAACGTGTCATTGGGTCTCTCTTCCCAGAAATATCCTGTTTCTTACTAAGAGGATACTTTCAGATCCTCCTCTTTGGTTTGAGAAGCCCGTCTGCATGAAAAGTTTGGCTAGAGGTGGTTTTCTCAAAATGCCTCTTAGGACTTTCCTGGCTGAGAAAGCTTTGTGGTTGAGGCTGCTGTTCTGCAATTATCTTGGCCTTAAAAGAGCTTTCATGGGTACCCCTACCCCCACAAGGTGGAACCATAATCGATGCTTTTATATTTAGAACCTTGCATCAGAGACCTCAAAGACCCTGAAAATGAAGGTAATTCCCAATTTCGTAGGCCACTTAGGACAGGAAAGGACCTTGGGGTAGCCCTGGTCCAACTTTTTAGGAAACAGAGCCCTCAGAGAGGCAGGCACGGAGCCACTCCTCTGGACTCCAGGTCCGGTGCTCTTCCCTGCTCTTTGTACGATCACTCCAGCCTCTTGGGCTGAAGCGGCTGCGCCATCAAAAATGTCACATCAGTTATGACAACACAGTGTGTTACATAACTGATGCTGCAGAGCAGGCAAGGGGAAGACGCCATGAGCATGAGGCACAGCGCCCCCCTCCTGGCTGCCAGGGCAGCTAAGTCCCACATACTTGGGAAGAGAACTCCACCTGGGAGGGGAACACCCACTAGTCAATCAACGGAATAAAAACTAGAGCTGACAGTTGTATGGTTTCTAGAAAACTGTTATAAGGGCATTTCATATATTACATCATTTAATGCCCACAACAACCCTATTAGGTAGTTGTATCTATTATCAGCCCCATTTTACAGGCAAAGAAACGGAGGCCCCAAAAAGGTAAGTATTAGGTTTAAGGTCACACATCTAGTTAGTGGTAGAGACAAGGCTTGAGGTCAGGCAGCTTGGTTACTGGGCTCATGCACTTAATCACATCTCAGTTTTAGAGAGTTTAGAGAAGCACACCAAACCGCTTCTCTAAATAAAAACTACCTGTTTCCTTGAACTGGGAACAGGCTACTATTCGTTCTTCACTTCCGTGCTGATGACTGATTTGTTGGATGCTTTCTTTCTAACCACTATTGTGCATCAATGAGAAGCACAGGATAAAATAAGAATGTGATACAAATTCGAACCAATCCTTGGAATGGAGTTCATGCGAACACCTTTGAATTTTTTATGATGATGCCGTCCATAGGGAAGGGAGGTGAAGTGCCCTTCTTACAGCGTCTGCTGTTTGAAAACCCATGTAGTTCATGCACACACATGTGCGTGCATACACATTTATTTTTCTTCTTTCAAAATCAAAAGTTGTTCATCACTAGGGTCAAATTTGGGACTAACTGTTTCCAATATGTTTTATTTCTCACTTTGAAATCATTCCCTCACCAGCTTGTCCATTGTCTTTCAGCTCGAGATGTGCTCTTGTGATAATGGTCTGTCTAGCTTCATAAGAAATGAGTCTGAAAACACCCCGGGAGACAGGAGCCAAGTCCTGCATCCAGATGGACTGAGCGCATGTCAGAAAAATGGGACCTCATCCTACTGACAGGAAATCTCCAGTGTTAACAGAGAGAGTGTGCTGAGCAGCTGAAAAACACGAGTGATCCTGCCCTGTCTTTAGCACAACACAATCTTGGGAGCTGCTGTGCTAAAGAAACAAGAGTACTCTGATTCTGGATGCGGTAAATCTCATCTGTCCCCATGCAGAGAGAACAGATATTCTGGATTCCTTCTGAGTCCTGTCAACCCTCCATAAAACCTCATCCATTTAATCTAATCCACAACACTTTCAACAAGCAGACAGTTTCCATTTCAGAATCCAACAGGTAACTGAGGCTCAAGAATTCCATAGCTGATTCCGGAGGAGATCAGGTGGACTGTTTGTTACTCTTCTGGCAGGAAGGTCTGCTGGTATTTACAGCTCAGTGAACAGTGAGGAGGGAAAGAGCACCATCCATCAGCAAAGGAGAACTCATCTGCTACTTCATCTGACATTCTGTTCGCACTCATGCTGTCTCCAGAGAGCAAGGTGCATCCATTTGAATAAACATGGAGACAGGAGGAAGGGCAGGAGTAAAGCAGCCAAGAGGGTGATTGCAGAAATAACAGGGCCACGGATCTAGAAAAGTGACTCTCAGCAGAATGCTGCCTCACCATGGGACCCTTTGGGGATGCGCAGGAAACGCCCTTTTAGACAGCTGCCCTTTCACAGAGTAATGGCTGCAAGTTGCCATCTGCCTCCACTCATGCCTACCACTTAGTGGGTGCTGAACAAGGGTGTGCTGAATGAACACAAGCTTGCCTGGGACCCAAGCCAAACAGCAGACACCCTAATTACAATACCAGGGTGAGCTGGTAAGAGAAAACCACCAGCTCCTGGCAGCAGGTGACATCTTAAGACCGCCCTCCCTGAAGGGGTGGGGTCTGTCCTGGGAATCCTCTCCCACTGTAAGGGCTGGGGTGTTTGGATGAGCGGGACGTCTTTCTCAGGCAAATCCTTAAGTCTGTTTTACATTGGCACCGAGCAGGCATCTTGGGAATGAACACACATCCAAAGTGCTCCATTCACTCTATCCACTTATGTAAAGCATAGCAGCTAGGAGGCCATGCCTCACTGCCACTTGGGAACCCTCTGTCTTCCTAAAAATCCACTTAATGCTCCAGGGACAGGTATCCTGGACAGAAAACTCAACATCTCAAATGAGGGCAAACTGGTGCCATGGCAACTCTACAGTTCACCTTACATTTTCATCAGGTAGATGGCCAAGCAGTGGTTACTATTTGTTCAGAACAGGAAGTCACTGAAGGTGATATTCTGTTGATCCCACATGTCATTAAATATAATTCTTTAAGAGGGTTCTTTGTAAAGTTCTGGTAATCAAATAAAATTGATTCTCTTTAAAATCTTGATTAGCCCGAAGGACCAAAAGAGTTCCACTGATTGCAAAAATGGCGGGGTTGTATCGTAGGTGAGGCCGCAACCTCCAAAGAAGCAAAATTACTTAAAATGCTACACATACAAAAAGGGCCCGGATTATTCATGGTATATGTGAAGTTCTATTTGTGCTGTTTCAATTATTAGTGTTTATTTCTCAGTACTAAAATGGTTTGGATTGTCTGACACAGAGCTCCCAAACACCAGTTCACAATCACATACACAAATTAAAAAAACAAACAAAGAAAAAAACCCGGAAAGCTACATGCAAATGAAGTTTTTGATGAAGTATTAAGAATCAGGCTTTTAAAACAAGTCTAATTCATGATATCTCTCAAGTGGATGCAAGTTTCTCACCACAACATGTATCAAACAAAATAATTTCAAAGGTCAGTCTCTCTGCAACGTTCCTAGGCTGATGATATAGGTGTGGACACTTTGTTCTAAGCAGCATATGCCAGCCAGTTGTTTATCATGTAACTTCAGTTATTACAGGCATATATGGAGGACTACTCCTCTTCTAATCAGCATGCTACAATGTGGATGACAATATAGGTTGAATGGAATAGTTCTCTGCTCCTCTGGAAATGCTGATTAAGAAGGATCTGGAGATGTCTGAATATTTATACTTTTCCTCTCCATCCAACAGGCTGAGCTACTAAACTGCAGTCCCCATTAGGAAATCATCAAGTTCTCCCAGGGCCTCACCCATAGAGAACTTTCTAATTTCATCTGCCCAGGTAAAATAAAACAGCAACCTAATTAACTCATACGTATGACCTGATACGTGGGTGACCAATCATATTGTACACGCAAGTCTGAAATTGCTTTCTGTAAATGCCACCTGGATTTTCAGGCCTAGTCCCACCCACAGCACAATTCTCCTAATTCAAGCGACTATGAGCCAAGCGGTGATCAGGAAAATCATCTCTGCAAGGGAGGACTCAGAATTTGTCACTAGGATACAGTGACACCAATTTCACATTTTGTGGTTAATAAAACAAGTCCTGCATCCAGCTTGGCACAAGGCCCTGATCTGATTTATTTCAAGCCAAGCAGAGGGCTTAACAGAAAAAGCTGCCATTCATGAATATGCTCCAGGAGGACGGGCCACCAGGGTCCCTTGTGCAAAAATTTACATGGACCAGAAATCTCTCCGACTGACCTTTTCAACAAACCAAGACTATTCCCTAAAGAGCTGGTATATTGAGGTGGGGGGGGGAGTTTTGCCTACAGAATCACAGTTTTACCTGAAATTTTTCTCCAAAAAGGTGTCCTGTGGGGATGACAGAGCGGAGAAGTGCAGGAAAACGGGAAGAAATGCTCAGATACCTGATTTAACTATCGCCAACATCAAAAGCTTGGTGTGGTTTGTTTTTCCCCCCAAAATACGAGACACATAAGACATCCCAGGAAAAGTCTACATTTAAGTCTACATACAACCTTCATTTCAGATTTCCTGCCCCAGTACATAACTAGGAATTTTCATTCTAAAATGGCACACCTATCTCCTCAGAGAGCTCAGCTCTCTTCGAATTAAAAAAGGCTACGTGCCCTTTGAGGGACTCAGTATATATTTTTAAACTTCTTATTAAACCTAATTTGTGGGGCATGTTTAAGAAGAGCAGGGAAGGAGTTGATCTTGCAGATACAAAGTTAATTTGCAAACTCTAGCAGATCACCCCGACTCCCGCATCCGTCTCCCTCCTCCCCGAGCATTTCCGAACGCTTTCGGCCCTCTAGAGAGCAGCTCGGCTCTCTCCGCCCAGCCCCGACTCGGTTCCGAACACTGCCGAGTCCCTCCGAGCCCTGCGCCCAGCCGGCGCCGAGCCTGGCGGAGCCAGCGCAGCCGCCGAGCTGAGCCTCATCGACTTTTCTGGCCTCGGCTGGGCGCTGTCCACCACTCGAAACGCCTGAAACCTCACCCAGCTCCGGTAGCTGGGGCTTCTACAGGGCTTTGGGCCCGCCACTGCAGGTTACAGACTTCTGAAGTTTTAAAACGCCCCCCTTGGGGAGAAAGGGGTGGCCGTGCTTGCATTTACCGATCTGCAAGGGCTCCCGGCAGATGCAACATGCACCTTGTTGCAAAAAGCAATTCCCCAGGCTCCGCCTCCCCATCCATTTGGGTTTCACAAGCTCCAGAGAAGCCCCAGGCCAAATTACCCATGGCTCAGAGGGGTGCGGCGAGCCGAGGGGGACTTCGCAAAAGAAAACCCCAGGGCCCTCTCGAATAAAAATAAGAACATGTCAAGCATATGGGGAAAACTGTCTCCAAGTCGCTACTCCCTACCATCATGGCGCCGCCTAGAACCCGCTTGTCATGCCTGTTACACATGCAAGAATTTTGTATCTTGTTTCTGAAAACCGCAAAGCACGCTTCGCCTCCCATCCACCTTAACACGAAAGGGCTTTTTATTTTCCATTGTTTTCCTACGGGATGCAATTACTTCAGCTATTCTGTCACGTTGAAAAATAATCATTTTTGTTTACTGCACAGCAACCCCTAATTAGGAGCTGTGTGTGCACGAAGGTGTCACAGCAAAGCGACGTGGAATCCTCGCTAAATGGTGTTAATGAACTCCTCTATCCGGAACTGGCAGGTCAACGGAAGAAGCGGGGCCAGGAAGCTCCGGATGGTGACCCCTTCCCCACAAGCCACCCCCTCCCCAAGCAAGCTGCCTGTGGGCTCACCAGGAACTGCCCTAGTGGATGGGGCAAGGAGCGAGCCTGAGAGTGGGAAGGAGGGCGAGGCTTCTTATTGAGAAAGTGCGCAAGGGAAGGAATATCTCATTTTGTTTTAATTTTCCACCATCACTCAAATCCACCCCCAGTTAATTAGGAGGGGAAACTGATATGTAAGGCAGAAGGGGGCGGCAGCAAGTGGGGCCTGAAATCCGCATTGTGGGTAGATTACACGGAACATGGCCTATGCAGAGTGTAAGTAAATACACTGATAAAGGCCATAGCAAATGAAAACTGCCAGTGTCAGGACAGCAAACGCCGGGAGAGTGGGGGAGGAAGGGGGGCAGCAAGGGGCGGGCATTCAGCCTCACAGCCAGCGTTCCCCTTCCACCTCTGCCTTGGATACAGAGCTGTGCCAGTCACATCTACTTAGAAACCCACCCCCTCCCGTACCACACGCCCCTTCCTCTAACCCTCCTTCTCTTTTTTTGGGGGGGGGGCGCAGAAACCACAACCTCCAATTCAGCACCAAACCCATGAACAGCACACACTTGATCCTCCACCCCAGCAATCTAGGGCTGGGTCCCCTCCATGTTTTAACCAAGTTCAAAATCACTGCCCCAGGAGAAGAGCAGGGGAAATGGGATTATGGATGTGGAGTGGGGGGTGGAGGGAGGAGGAGTGAGACACGGAATGAAATAGAGACACAGAGACAGAAATGGAGGCAGCGACACACACGAAACACTCCACAAGCAAGAGTAATGATCATAATCATGCCAATAGTGTGATGTTCTGATCAATATGGCGGACACTGTCATTCATACAACTACAGGCGCACCCCGTCCCTCCCCTCACTCTCCCCTCAAAACATGCACCCCGGGAGTTGGGGGTGAGGGACTCAGAACCAACGTAGAGCGGGGGAGGGGAGTCAAATCCAGGTGTGTGTGTGTGTGTGTGTGTGTGTGTGTACAAGATTTAAAAACCGGGCCTGGAGAGTAGCGTGGAGTAAGCAAGGTAATACAAATGATTAAAAAAATATTCTTAAGAAAAGTATAAATCCCAATGCCACAGGGACTTACTTCATCTGCTTCACAATGGTGCTTTTTCCTGATTCTCCAGCCCCTGTTGGGACAGACAGGGGGAAAACTGGTGAGTGTCAGTTTAGGGGAACGCGGTAGGGGGCAGAGGGGTAAGGCATGCGAGAGGGTGGGCGATCCTGGCACATGGTGGTCCCAACTCGGGGACCGGGTCTCCCCGGGTGCGAATGGGGTGGGGGAGCTGGCGGACGGGGGTGCGGAGAGGCTGGGGTCGGGGGATGAGGGTGGCAGCCCGGTCCTTACCCAGCAGGAGTAATTTCACGTCTTTGGCGGCGCTGATGCCATCCTCTTTGAGGTTTTTCTCAATCGCCTTGCTCCGCTCGAGGGCGGCTCTCTCCTCTGCGCTCAGAGTACATCCCATGGTGGCCCCTTCCCTGCCACAGCCCGCACGACTCGGCAAACACGGCTCCCCGGCTCGGCGCGCCCCCCACCCCCCCAGAAAGCAGAGCCTCGGCTCAAAGGGGGAAAAAAATCACGATGTCTTCCCCTTGGCTGAAAACAAAAATGTCGGGAAACCAGAACCCCCCAAAAAGACAGCTGCTAACAAGATTCTAGCAGCGGAGACTCGCGGCAGCTGGCAGGGCTCTGGGGGTGTTGAAGCGAGGGTGGCCGGGGTCTGGAGCTCGGGAGCCGAGGCAGGAGGCGCCCGCGGTCCGAGGAGGCGCGGGCTGCAGGCACTGAGGCTTGTGCACAACCCAAAATAAATAAAATAATAGTCGAGGCAGGAGCCGCAGCCGGAGCCCGCGGAGGGTGGGGTGGGGGGCAGGGTGGGTCCTTCTGCCGCTGCTGCCGGAGGAGGAGGAGGCGGCGGCGGCGGCGGCGCGGGGTGTGGAGGGAGTGAGTTAGGGGGTGCTGCTAGTGCATGTGCATCGCCGGTCCTCAACCGTCGGTGCGTCCGCGGCGCCTTCGCCGACCCCCGCGCGCTGGGCAGGGATGGGCAGGGGGCCGGCCTGGGGGTCAGATCTCTAGCGGGAGGCGGCGTCGCTGTCTCCCAAAGCTCGCATCGCTCGGTGGAGCCTATCGAAGACAGGGAGAAGGAGAGAGAGCCGCGGCAGCCGGGAGCTCTTGGGGCAGAGAGGGAGCGAGAGATCAAGGCTGGGAGGGAGGGGAGGAAAAAAATGAAGGGGAGATCAAGCGCGCGCGCCACAGCCCGGGCGGGGGAGGGGGCGAGCGCAGCGCGCGAGTGCGCCAGCGGCTCTGCGCACCCCACACAGCCGACCGCCCGCTGACGTCAGCAGAGCCGTGCTCCGGGCCCCCGGGACGCGGAGGGGCGGGGGCGGGAGAGGCGCGCGCGCCCGGGCCCGCGTCAGCTGGCGGTGGCGCGCGCGCGGCCCCGCCTTCCCACCCCCAGCACCTCCCCTTCCCCGGGGCCCGCGGCTCCCTGGGGTGGTCGCGTGCGGGCCCTGGCGAGGGCGGGGCCTGGGCGAGGGCGGGGCCTGGGCCCGGGCGCGCGCCGGGGTCCTTCCCGGCCCCACGCTCTGGCTGTGCCGGCCTTCCTGTCAATGGAAGCGCTGGGCTGGGCTGCTCTCGCGGCCGTCAGGTGGGCCTCCCGGCCAGCGCCCCGCGCCGCCTCACTGCCTCTCCGGCTTTTTCTCCATTTTGGCTCTAGCGGCCCGCCTTCTTGGTTGCTCTCCTGCTGCTGGGGCCGTGGCAGCCGAGACCGAGTGACCTCAGCTAAAGTGGGGAGACTGGGTCTGAGGAAAGCTGCGTCCCGGACAATTCACCCTTGAGGCGCGGGGGCTGATACGGATTTTTCTCTCCCTGCGTCCCACAAGCATTTATTGAGCACCTACTCCGGCTGTGAGGAGAGGGAAACACAGCAGGATGAGACGAAGCCAGGGCCTGTGCTCCAGAAGCCTCTGCCTCCCTTTGCCACCGCAACCCCGGTCCGATCCAAGATTCCCGGCCCCAGGCGTCCGCGCAGGGGACAGTTGCCAGCCACCCTGGGAAGCTTTGGGAGGGAAGCGCCAGGTTTTTCTGCGAGTGAGCTTCTCGCAAGTGCTTACTCCCTCAACACAGAGTTAATGCCTTTACGCATTTTGGACAGTTTAGCTCGGCTGAGGTCTTTGCACTGATTTCTATTTGCACTGATTTCTCTTGTTCTGCCCCTTCCCGAAACACAAATTCATAAAATGAATTTTGAATAGATTTTCTTCCTTTCCTCATCTTGAAAAAAATTTTTCCCCATCTTTTGTTTTCAAGTGAAAACCCAGAAACGCGGGTCAATTACTCCGCGTACGGAGGAAAGGTACACATTTGCCCAACATCGGCTCTATTCTGGGTGGTCTTTGAAATTTTGGAGAAACTAGTTTTCACTGCACAAAAATCAGTTCCACCAGACAGCCCCAGGGGACCTCCCCAAGAAAGGGGCCAATAGGAAAGGTTGCCTGGGGACAGGAGAGGCAAGCGGCCAGTGGAAAACGTTTTTTTCCCTAACAGTTGGGCATTTGTATGACTCTGAAAGCAAACTTGTTTGTTTCATTTTAACAATAGAAAAACACACCCCTGTTTGGGAAATGATACCCTGCATAAAAATACATTTGCAATGGGGGAGGGGGCCCTTCAGGCCCACCCAGAAGAAAACATTTTTATCCCCCCAATTTTTTTTTTTAAATTTGTTATTTCCCAGTATGGGTTTGCCTTATTCTACAGATAACTATGTCAAAAGTGACATGTAATGTAATGTTAGTATTTAAGTTTGAGTCACATTTTAATCTTCTAGGAAAATGACCAAGAACTGGTGAAAACTTGTTTTATAAAGTAAATAGCTTCTTCCTCACCCCACCCCACCCCCCTCGCCTGCTCTCCAGTCTTCTTTTGTGTGTATGTTTAGAGGGGAGCTTAGGGGGTAAATCTGGTTTGCTTAAAATTAGGGTGTCACTAAAACTCAGCTTTCCAGATCCAAAACCAAATGGAGGTACCCAATACTCCATAGAATTTATTTCCTCGTAAGTTTACTAGGATGATTATGCAGATCTATCAGGTAGAGGGAAAAAATTCAGCAACCTCACGGAGATTCTTCTGCCCTGCAAGACTACATCTGCAAGACTGAAAAGGTAAGAATATAACCATTTCTTTGCAGATGATGGGTTATACTCTATATTTTAATATTCCATATCTTATACTGTATGTTTCATATCAAGTAATTTTTAATTTAAGATCTAAGCTTTTGGGCATTGAGGCTTGTATGGTAGAATCAAGCTATCCTTGATTTTAGACATGTTGATTCCTTCTTGGTATCATACTGGTAGAGACGGAAACCTGTTTTTTGTGATTTTCTCTACACTCAGTACTTACTAATCACCTAGCTACCATGTACGGAGTCATGTTCTAGGCACTACAGATGTTGTATTTCAGGTTTGTCTACTCTGCTTTCTTTTTCTGGGTCACTTCGCATCTTTATAGCTGGGCTTCATAAATGACCAATAATAATCCACTTTGTCTGTATAGGGCTTTACAGCATACAGAGCACTTTTATAAAAATGGCCTTATGTGATGTTCTCACATAAACCTCAGTCCATCAAGGCTGAGTGGAAAGAGCTTGGACCATGAATCCAGATTGACCTGGGTACCCATTTTACAGCTGAGAAAGCTGAGTCTCTGGGCGGGGTGAATAACTTATTCAAGGTCACGCGGTCATTAATGAAGTAATAAGCCAGGTCTCCTTTTACAGTTTCATGGACTATTGGAGAAGTAGCATGTTGTTAAATAAAGCATGCTTCCTACACTCACAGAAAGCTCCCAACCCCAGAACCTGATTGTATACTGGTCCCTCCAAAGGAAGTGAGGATGAGAACATCCCAGCTCTCTGTGAGTTATTAGTAATTAACTAATTAGTAATTAGTAAATAACATGATAATATTTGTCTACAATTAATGCCTGTGAGAATAGGGAAATTACAGTCCTAATATTAGGAATAACCAAATTCCTTTGGTTTTATTTTACATGATCTTTAGAATTATATTTCTCTGATTATTGCTGTTGGCCAGAGAATAATGCTCATTTATTCCGTTCTCAGCCAGCTTTCCTCCTTGCCTCCCCCCCAACACACATTGTTCAACATATTTTTAATTTTAAAAGGTAATTAGAATATTTTATGTGCTCTCTGAAAAGAACAATAGCAAAAGCCTACATTAGGTAGCTTTTTTACTCCATGTGACTCCAAATTCAGGAAGAAGTAATTTATGATAAAGAAGATCCCTCAGCTCTGACTTACAGAATGTGTGCTATCATTAGATGAACTGAATTTCCTTATTGGTTCCTTTTTGTTATTCCTTTAGTTAAATATGCTGGTATTGACAACCTACTGTATTTAATATATTGATTTAAACTTAAAGGGAGGTATAGATTCGCGCTTGGATCCTTGAAATCTTGAAGTCCCTTGAATGTTTTCTCAGAACCGTGCCCGTCAGAATCAGCTGCGTGTTGGCTGAAAATTCAGTTACCTGTCTTACCGAGGCAGACGCTTCTGCAATCTACATTGATAGCCACCTCCCAGGTGATTTTTCTGTACACAGTGTACGAAGGCTTATACAGAATCTGTGTGTGCCAGCTAATTCTGCTAGGAGTCTGCTTTCTTAAATATATAAATATCACACATGCTTCTGAATTCAACTTTTGAAAAAATTTTAACTAGTTTTTTTTTTGTATTTCTGTCAAAAGAAAAAATTATGAAACTCACTATTCCTTACGAACGCTACTGTCATGGGAAGAAAATAAGCTAAAATGTGTGGTTCATGAGGCAAATGAAATCAAAGTAAATGTCAAGTGAATGAGGTATTTTAGGAAGAATGGTAGATTGCTGGAGATTTTAGTTTTCCGCACTAAGGGTTTCTATTATAAAATTGATAGCTTACAATTTAACTTAGTGGTGAATATAATTTAGAAGAATGTGCAGGTAAGACTAAGAGATGGCTTAGTGTTTTGTGATTAATAGCCAGCGTTAATGAGGGCAGGTGCTGATCAAATGTTCTTTGTCCCTAGAAGACAGGCCCCCTGTTAGCCCATGTTCAGCACTTCTCTGACTGCCGTTCTTTTGTGCACATCTCGCAGACGTACTGAAGCAGTGTTTTACAAATGCTTTTGTGCCTAAGAATTATCTGGGATGCTTTTTAAAATGTTAATTCCTGGGTCCTACCCCTAGACTTTCTGAATCAGTAAGTCTGAGATAGAACCTGGAAATGTTCATTTTTATAATTAGACCTTCTCCCTCAAGTGATAACTGGTCTGTAAACTCCTTTGAGGTGAAGGAGCTGTCTGACCACTTTGCATATATCCCAAAAGGCCAAGCATGGGCCACGGTCCACAGCATCATTTTTAATAATATTAAAACTAAGTGTACCTGTCTATGGGCAAGGGCTAAATCAGATAAAATATCTAAGTTCTTCTCAGCTCTGAGACTTTCTGATTTTTCTCATAGAAATTTTGTGAATAAATCATTCTAGAAAAAGTTTAAGATTGGGTGAGTTCAAAGAGGTAATGGCTTGTTTTAAAGTAAGATTCTGAGGAATGAAACGGTACTGGTTTTAAGCACACTATTGAGGGATTTTTTGGCATTTAGGAACATGTCAAACATGTAAGAAGACTGTATGCCAAATGTTTTGAAGTTCCCATCAGAAAATTCTTTGCTAAGTTTTGTGTCTGATTTGTTATTTTGTAGAGTTTATGAAAAAAAGAGTTTATTTATAATTGTTAGGAATAAAAGATGCCGTGGGAAGAAAAAAGGTTTTGTGTACTTTTAAATGAAGGGACTTGAATGAAGGGGCAGATTAAGGCTTGTAGGTAATTGAATTGAGCTCTTAAGTTATTGAAGTCCATTATGTGGTCACTCTTAAGAACTTTAGTTGTACTTTGATGGTTCAAGAACTCTAAAGAGGGTGTGCTTTGTGATTTTTCTCAATTTAGGATAGCAAGAGAATTCCACAAGGATGCATTTAGCTTGAATTGAGTGGAAAGTTGGAGGGGGCCAGGATTTGTGCTTTCAAATTGATGAGATTGACCCAGAGCTGAAACTGAAGTTGGAAGCTTAGCTTAATAAGAAGGTGTTACTTAACAGCTATGGTCCCTGTTGTAATTTTCTCGTAAAATCTTTCATTAAAAACCAAGATACTTATTGATTGGAAATAATAGTACTTTTCAACCTACCTGGGCTGGCATTGGCAGATGAGGTTAGCAGGTACGTGTTTGTAAAATATTTATTTAATACTTATTAAGTCCTCCAGAAGACAGATTTCCTGACACAACAGTTTCCTGCATTTATTTATCTCATTTTCTATCTTTATAGAGCCTTTCACACATATAGCTCAAATACATGTTACACATTATCTCGTTAATCTGTCAGCTGCAAGGTCCAAAGTCTTACTGCATTGCTCTTTACAGATAGAAATGTTTTTGTTTGTTTCTGTCAGTTTTATGTGTGAAAGCAAAAATAGATGAATTTTGTTTGAACCCAATTAAAACCAGTTTGAATTGGCAGTAACTAGTGTGACTGGTGGGACGGTGAGGCTATCAATTAATTCAGACTTATTAGAAGAAGGTTAAAGGTGATTGGCCAGACTAAACTGATTTAATTTTATGACCTGTCTGCATCGTCTAAAGTACATGTGGTTTGGGGTGTTTCCAAAGTCTGCCACGTACCAAGAACATGGTGTTCCAGTGGGGTAACATGGTTCTTCAGTTGAGCTGACATTTGAGCGTGTTATCTGTTCTCCAAAGGCCTGCAAAACCGTGACCTCTGTGGCAGAGAGAAACATTTTAATGAAGTTCCTATGCGTGTGGTAGAGCACCTCTATAAAATTGAAGATGGGCAATTCAGGAAGAGATGCATTTCAACCAGACATCTATCCCATAGGACTTTTAGCTAGAATCACTTCAGAGCCTGAAGTAGAAAAAGAACTGAACTGATTTTCCTCTTGAGCTGTCCCTGAAGTCTGCTGTTTCTTTCCCCACGGCCACTCTAGCCTTTGGAGAGCCTAAGAGAAAAGAAAGGAAAATGGAGCGGGGAGGACTTTGAACTAGTTACAGCCAATATAAACGAAAAACAGCACTGCTTCTAACGACCAAAGAGAGGACGCACACACATCTCAGGGAAATGGCTGGATGTGACGGCCAAACAATGACTGAAATTAACGAGGTGAATGCCTAAAGGCAATGGTAAAACAAAAAAAAATTCAGTGTTGTCATCCGGTGTTGAGGGGTGGGATAAATGGGGCAGGGAAAGAAAAAGGGTAGATTTTGAGGTTGTCAATTTGATTATCTTTAAAAAATCTTTTTCTTGATTTCACAACTTCTGCTTCTCTTTTAGGGAAGGAGAGGCACCCATCATTCATTCCTTCTTTTCTGCCTCCCCCATCTCTGCTCCATTTCTATATTGAGCTTTATCCCCCCCCCATATTTTCAGCAAAAAATAGTGATGAGAATGATATTTTCCCTATTAGTGCCTTTATTTATGTCATGCATATTTGTTGTGTGTTTACTGTATGCCAGACTCTGTGGTAAGTCTGGTAATTGAACCGACAAACGTTCAGTTTGCAGTGTGTCCCCCAATCCACTGAGCCACACCAGTCATGGCTGAATTGATCCTTCTAATAGCCTTTTGAAATAACCAAGATTTCTATTTACATTTCATGCATAATGAAATTAAGCTTAGAGAAGTTCAAATGATTTACCCAAGATCTCATAGCTGGTAAATTGTATCATCGGGGAGGTCATCTTAATTTTCTGAATTTCAAGACAGTGTGATCTTTCTGCCACTTGCGCCACTTTCCTAAGTCCAAGGTTGAAAGATTATATCTAAGTTACTCTTTTAAATAGCACCGAGACCAAATATATTATTCATATTTTAGTTAGTGTTTACTTAATAATTTTACCTCCCTTTGTTAGATATTATTGATCATTATAAATGAACTTTATTCCAGCAATTCATGACACCATAATATTTAGTCCAATATATTATTTTGAGCTCTTAATATAGAATAGATTATCATTGTAGTGTATAATTATCAGAATTTCTCCATATTTCACAACAACCCCTCCCTCATAAAGAGAACAACCAGAGATTGAAAGATGTTATGTAACTATTAAAAAGGATGGTATTGGAAAACTTTAGTCTCTATAGGTTTGGACAAGTAATAAATTAATTTTCAAAACTAAAGGAGAGCAACAGACAACAGTATGGTGATTGCAAGAGGGAAAAGGGTGGGGGAAGGTAGAAGACGGTATGGGGGATACATGGCGATGGAAGGAGACTTGACTTGGGGTGGTGAACGCACAATACAATACACAGATGATGTGTTATAGAATGTTATTAACCAGTGTCACCCCAATAAATTCAACAAGAAATAAAAAAATATTCATACTACCCAGAGCATAAAATAAAATCATAAAAAAAAAGAGAAAGGCAGAAGAGTGAAAAGGGAATCAAGAGACAGAACTTTTAGTCTTGGTTCAGCCAACTTTAGGAAATTCAGTTCTCTTTCTAAACCTTAATTTCCTCAAACAAGGAATTGAACTGTAGGCATCTGATGTATTCTACACCCATTACTCTAAATCTGAATTGGTTGGACAGAGAACCTAGAGAGTAACATTGGGGAGACTATAGAAGGCAGAGCTGTAGGCCCCTGTGGAGAGCAAAGCAAGAAACTATTACAAATCCATTCAATCCTTGAATCTGAGGCCATCTGTTCCACTGATGAAATGGTTCCCTTTTCTTTTTTCTTTCCTTCAAGCCAAGAATGAATCTTTCATATTCTTATGGCATTTGATTTAAAAATATAACACTTTTGTAAACATAACAATCCAATATAATTAAAAGACTGTAACTTGGCTTTGATTTTTCAACTTAGAAGTGATGCCACTCCTAGGTATACTGGACTTTATTTTTTTAAGGCCCATCGTGAAAGGTTTTCTCCAGATCACCTTGTGTCCCTTTCAGCACAGCAGGCAGATAATGTCTCATAACTGCCACCCAGTTGATTTTGAGAATACACTATTTCCTCATGGGTGAATAGGATGAGTGGGGAACATCCATGGTATTGGGAAAAGAGAGCCAAGGGGGTTTGCTAGGTCCAGGAATGAGACAGCCAGTGGTAAGTAACCAAAGGGGCAATGAGCTTGTCAAAGGACTGGCCTTCACTAGATCTGCTTAGTCTTGCTCTCTGGCATTGGCTCTAACAGATCTTCCAATTCTTCACGTACTTCCCATACCCCTCAAGTGTGTCTTGATTAGTGGTTATTAGTTGCTCTTGTATCTAGAGAACCTAAAGGAGGTTTCTAGAGATCCTACTTGCTGAAAGAGTTTTATCAGGTTAATGGAGGAATTCAGCAAAAGCTTCTACAACCTTAAGGATACCCGTCTCTAAGCATGAAAGAACCAAAGATGTGTGGGTTTATCCAACAGTGAGCTAAAAATTAAAGTTTTCCTTCAACTACAAAAGTAATCTATTTTCAAGAAGAGTAGATTTGAACATACAAAACCAGGCTTTGCTATCCTAGAGTGACTAGGCTGTGACATTTTAGAATATCTTGGGGGTGAGGACAACTTGCTGTTGGTTATAGAATCCATTTCCCCCTTGTTCACTTAAGGAAGCTATTCTATTTAGGAACCAGCTTCCTTCACAGCTAACTGTCATCACTATAACTACTGAGAGAAAACACCATCACCCCGTGACAACATTCTGAGGCCGTGCCTGAAACAGAATTTAAGTAGGGGTTGGGAAGTTGAGTCAGATAGGTTCTTTCCAATCATTTCAGCAGGGACACTTAGCTCTCTGAGGCAGTCTAACCCTTGCGACAGGCCCTGGATTGATCCAGGACATGACTAAGGAAAATCTCAGCTCACCTAGATGTGCTACTTGGTGACCAAGCATCAGATTAGTCTCTATATTTGTCCTTCTTTGAGCAAACTCTGGCCCTAGGGAGTAGGCTCTCACCTGGGTCCTGGTGACTGGTTCCAGTAATAATTCTCCTTTAGGTTCTCTTGTATCTGAGTCTGACTTTGTTTTGGGATTGCAGTTCTACTTTAATCCCCTCAAACTCATGGAAGTTGGCACCCAACCCCTAAACCTAAGTCTGTGTAACTAGGTCCTTACTACAAGCTGTTACATCTCTAATGCTTAAGGTCTGTCTATTTGGAACTTTACCTATTGCCAATGCCTAACTCCTAACACATCTTTCCACTTTTGGATTTCTACCTGTTGACATTGAGGGATCTTCCTTCTAGTCCTATAATGGTCTACATGAACCACCCGCTTACTGTCAGATTCCCTTGACCCCCATACCTTGCCCACATATTTGGATTTTTTTCCTTTTGGTGCATATTGAGTGAACATGACATCCTGCCTAGTTTCAGTGAGATTGCCTATAGTTGTTCTCAAACTTCAACGTGCATAAAAATCACCAAGAGTGGTTACTGAAGATGAAGGTTCTGGGGCTCCATCCTTAGAGATTGTGACTTAGTAACTGCGAAACAGAGCTCAGAAATCTGCATTTACACATATACCCCTCAATAATTTTGAGGTAGGTAATACAGAAGGACACTTTAAGGAGCCTGACCTAGTCTCTGGGACTTGATCCTCCTTTATCGGGTCCACCCAATCACCAGCCAAACCTGATGTTAACAGATCATGAGAAAAATCACTTTTTTATGAGAAATTTCTGAATGTCATAATCATTGTTATGTTTTAGAATCTTATGTTGTTCCTAGTTTTCTGCTCACTGGAAACTTTACAGACGTGCTAATACCGAGATTGCTAAACTATGGCTCGTAAGTCATTTAAGCACACCGCAATTTGAAGTGTCCAGATTTTGCCTCATGCTTTTGTCCTTGACGTTTCTGTGGTAAAGGTAGCAGGTGTCTTAGAAAGTCACAGATCAATGTCTCCATCAGCAGCGTGCATTGTAGGCCAATGGAGGAAAGTGTTTTCCTCCTCTTGGGTTTGCATTCATGCTTCAGTATTGCCATCATCAGTGTGCCTATGCCGCCATGATATGAGCCACGTAAATTCATGTACAGATTGGCATAGAGAGAACGGAGATGGACACTGGAGCTCCGGGCACAGGCGGGTTCCAGGTGCAGGAGAACTGCTCATTGTTGTTGGGGGGCGGCTTAAGGGGGGCTGCTTAAGGGGGGCCCACTCTGACCTGGTTATGAAGTGGTCCCTTTTTGCATATTTGATAAAGTTTTTCTCTGGTAATCCATGCCATTTCTCTGGAACCTCACCTGCATTTGGATATCTTTTCTTTCACTTTCTTGTTCACATAAGACCTTTCACTTTAGTTCTGTTAATTCTTGCAGGTTAAGCTCATGAGGTCAGGCCCATGTCTGTTGGGTTTGCTAACGTCTCTGTAGCACCATGCCAGTTCTCAGCACAGAGAAGGGGTTCAATGAGTATCTGTTGAATAAATGAATTAATAAATGAGCATATTCGTACAAGGGCTTGTCAGGTGAGCAGGTCAAATATCATTGATGGTGGAACAGAGGCAAGAAGTTATGAGGTGTCTTTAAGATCATATAGTCAGTAACAGAATTGTGACTTGTGTCTTTTATGCCTTCATAGTAGTTCCCTGAATTATGTTTGTTGGATAGATGAGTTAATGAAATAGCAATATACAAGGCCTGTCTGGAAAAAGTCCTGCCATTGTTAATATAATGGGAACGGTTTACATGACATCACTGTAACCTGGCAGCCAAGGAGAATGGACTGGAATGCACATGAGTGAACAATAACAACTTCACTGTACTAGTCAGCGGGGATGGTAGATGCCATTGAGTGAGCATGTGTACGGTCTGGCCATCACATTCAAAATGACTGAACGGGTAGAGCAATCTAATCTGCATCAAATTTTGCATTAAGCTTGAACATTCCCATGCAAGTACTTTTTGGATGATTCAGAAGGCCGCAGCTATGGGCAACTGGTGATTGGCAGCATCATCACGACTATGCACCCACTCATGCATCTCACCTGGTGCAGAGTTTTTTTGGAAAAACATCAAATCACCCATATGACTCAGCCCCACCCCAGCCCAGATTTGGTGCCCTGAGACTTCTGGTTTTTCCCAAAACTAAAGTCACCTTTGAAAGGAAAGAGATTTCAGACTATCAATGAGATTCAGGAAAATATAACAGGGCAGCTGATGGCAATTGGGAGAACTGTGTGAGGTCCCAAGGTGTCTAGTTTGAAGGTGACTGAGGCTTCACTGTCCTATGTACAATGTTTCTTGTATCTTGTGTCTTCTTGAATAAATACCTCTATTTTTCATAGTACATGGCTGGATACCTTCTGGACAGACCTCGCATATTATTCTCTTAAACACACTCAGACTTTATGAGTTGTAAAAAGAAAATTTTCAAGATGGACAATCTACCTTTGTGGCTTAATGTTGTTAGGAACTAAGTTGGGGAGATAGAATGAGCAGACTTAAAATGACTTAAATATCTTAGAAGTAACCGAATATATAGTCTATTCATAAATGTAATTTAATTATGGACTGACTGACAGTAAATACCTTAGACTAGCTCCTAAACCATCTTTTGTCTTTTCATGAAAATGTGATTAGTAAGAAACTTCTTTCATTCTGGAAAATGCTTCTTGTGAAATCTATTATTTTGGTGTAGAGTGCACTGAAACATTTGTTTCTATTTACCTTGAAAAAAATCCTCTTCAGAGATAGCATGTGGAGAGCAGCCATCTGTTCAGGATTATACCTCTGAATTGCTGTTGCTCTGAACTTCCCTGATTCTGTGTATGTTAATTTTAAAAATAAGGACTGTTTTCCCCCTTTATCAAGTTCATTTATCAACACTATTGTAAAGATGTGCTTATATTCTGGTGTGCACTAGTAACTATGAATTGGCTATTGAATAACTGGGAGCCCTGGGATCTCTGAATTTAGTTGCTGACTGTTTTAATTGCCATCAGACTTTAGAACAAGTCATTGTATAGTCTTACCTCTGTCTTACTCCAAAGTAAATAGCTTTGAATGTTTGTGGAATTAGGGGCATCTGGGAGGCCATTTAGCTGGTAGGGACTCTAGTAGTGCTGGGCTGAGGTGCAGTAGAAGATAAAAAAGGAGTGTTTATGGCAGTAATCTTAATTCTTATATCCACTACTCCAGTTTGACCCCTAAGACTCTGGTACTACACAAGTAGAGAGAGACCAAATTATTGCCTGGTAAACATCTCTTCTGGGCGGAACTATATTGTTTTTAACATTAATACAGAATTTTAAAAGGCTGTTTTCAAGTCCATAACCTCACATAAACCTCATTTCAACCACAGAGGGGAACAGGGTAGACTTGATTACATCAGTTTTACTGGTGACAAAATGGAAGCTCAGATTGGCTAGGTGATTTGATCAAAGCCACACAATTATTGTGTATTGATCCAGGACCCGAACTCATGCTTTCTGATCTCTTATTATCAAACACTAATTCTTTGATTTATCTGGGAAAAGACATTATATGAGATTAAAGGAATATTTCATTTATTGGTGGTGGAGTGTTAGCTTTTTTGACTACCTTGCAAACTTTTATTTGTTTTTAAGTAAGATCCTTTTGTTTAAGCAAAAACTACACCTAACAAAACCACACTTACAATCTACAACATATATATATCAAGATCTAAAAGTAACAATACCAGCTGAAAGAAAACATTTTGTGTTTTATTACAGAGCAGTTTTACAGAGCAAATAGAAGTGATTGTGAACCAACTAAGAGGTTTTCCCTGTTACCTTATTTGATGAAGTTCCTTACTGAACCATCAAGGTCACCCTCAATTCCATGTGTCACAAGAACTTGCTAGTAGAAAGGAAGGTCCATGATGGAGGAAACCGTGAATTATTTCTCCTCCATTTCTCTCTCATACAAAACAGTAGCGAGATTTTTAAAAATTAATTAATTACTTATTTTTTACCAAGGAGCCTGTGGATGAATGGGTTTTATACAACTGTGTACTCCTTGAAGTCTGAAGAAAAATTATTTTTGCACATGCAGTTTTCTATGAAGGGGGTCCATCATTTTCATTAGATTCTCAAAGGGGTTAGTGGCTCAGTAGTTCTCTATAGGCTGACTGTTCTAATAGGCTTTTGACAAATACTTGAATAGTGGTAGAAACTATAGGAAAACAGATATGACCTTGATGTATGAGAAAGAGCTGACATCATGGAAACATTCTTGAGATGGCTCTCAGTTCCCCAACACCAGGGATATTAAATTAATAGCTGGATAACAACCCACCAGTGATAATATCATCAGGATGTTGATCTATTCTTTTTTGCTCTGTGATTCTATGACAATATCAGTCTTCACTAGAGAATACTTCTAATTCTTCATGCATACCTCCCCCTCATATTCATTTTTGTGTGACTTACTCTTTGGATTACTTATACACCAAAAGAATCCTTTTTGACAGGTAACCGGAGGCCTATAAATCAAACTATAAGAACCATGGCCCTAAGGATATGTGTGAAATACCGACCAGCAGGCAGGGAACTTGGCATGAACTCTAGAAAACAGAGAAGGTGGAATGATTTTTGAGTTGAAGATAGAAGAATCAGAAGATAGTAGTTTGACAAATGGGTTGACATAGTTGCTAATATATTAAGCAGAATAGGATTTAATTGAGTACTAAATTGGGCTAGTTACCTTTAAATTTAGGCTTCTGCGCAATTTTTAGTTTGTGCTGTAATTTTGCTACTTTTATTCAAAGAAATTAGGACAATGCAACTCCAGAGATGAGTTTCAGAAGTTCAAAGTGGTAAAAACACACTCATTTTCAAGTATGTACATGTACAAATTTGTACATGAATATGTAAGTGTGCACAACAACATGTTCATGCCTTGATCCCCATGGAGATATGGCTCCATCCACATGAATGCATCCATTCACACATGTACAAATATAAAGAAAATTTTCACCTGCAGGGAAATAGAGTATTTCAAAGCAGCTGACTATCCAATGTATGAGAGGGATATTTGAGGTAATATACTGATGCGTCTTTTAGGGTTAATGTCACAAAAGTGCACAGGATGTATAAGGAACAGAGTATAGACAGAACCTAAGCTGACGATATCTATCATACCAAGAGATAGCCTAGATGCGAGAAGTCCTAAAGAAATCCATTATAATCTAAAGGAAATTGGCTCCATTATATGCTCCAATTTTCCTTTAGAACTGTGTTTATTAAATCATGATCACCAACAACAGCTCCAGTCCTAGTTTGTTGGGTTGTTTGTAGGGCCCTTTAATCAAATGCTTCCTCAAAAGGCTTTTGGGTGATCTTCTGAGCTAGCTGCTTTATTTACTCTTTAGCATTCTCCAAAGTCTCACTTAACATCCTTCAGCTTGTGCATTTTTGATGAGCATGATATTCCTATTTTTACATATTTTTAAAAACTCCTTTGAAGAATGTGGGGGTACATGGGAGGAGATGGTTGTGAACTTCTTCCTATATTTAATCCATCCGTCTCCCAATCTCAGAGACCAGTATAAAGCTGTACCCATAGAAGCTAACTGATTTGCCAAGTGTTTTTGCTCCAAAGGGACATCACCTATTTTTAGCAACAAAGAAGTGTTAGGAAGGGGAGGAAGGCATACCTCAGAAGGACAGATCTGAAATGAAGCCCAGAACATTGGAGAGAGTGTAGTGGAAAAGCAAAAGAGTGCCTAGTGAAAGGTTGCTGAGTTGGAGAGTGCACATCTAGTGTTCTGGATGGTTGTAGGAAAACCTCAATTAAAGAGTTCTGTTAATAGAGAATTTAGGAAATGTTATTAAAACATCCCCAAATTTTTTGGCTCAAAAATTTACTTAAAACAGTATTTATGAGGATTGAATGAAAGAATATATGTAAAGCAGGTAGTATAGTGCTTGACATGTATTAGGGCCTTAACTGTCTCTCTGTAAGCTCTCTGTAGCCAGTCTAATAAAAGAAATTAGGACATGGCAAATTGAGCTCATTGTTTAATTTGTTTAGTAATCTGTATTCTTTTGATTGAAGTACTATCAACACACTTATTGAGCAACTATACTTGTACAAAGTATTGTGTTAGGAAATGTGTGTGAAGTGTGGGAGGATGGTATTTAAAAAACACAAGATGAGACTGTGCTCTCCAAAAGTGTACCGGGAGCTATGTCCTAGGTGCTGTATTGGGTGCTTTCTGTATATTATCCCATTTCATCTTTAAAACAACTACTGTGTTAGGAATTAAAATTATCTCTACTTCATAGATGAACAGCCTGAGACTCAGAGGAAAGTCCTTCCTTCTTTCCTTCCGCCCTACTTCTCTTCCTCTCCCTTCCTTTCAATAAGGTTCAGTAAGGTTAAACCTAGAGTTTAATAGAACATGGTGCCTTTCTTCCAAGGTTTCATTTTATTTCAGAAGATGTCATAATTATAGCTATGTAGTAAGTGCTATAGTAGAGGTATGAACCCAGGAACTTAGAGGACAATGCATTCTCTTCTGCTTGGTGATATTGGAGAAGAATTCCTGGAAGAGGTAATATTTTAGTTGAGTATTAAAGGATGAGAAGGAGTTTGTCTAGTAGACAAGGAAGATAAGGGAAAAATAACAGTGTGGCAGATACTGCTGGCTGCTCACTCACCACCCATTACCATCCCTCTTCTTGGTGAGCCGACGTTTTGCTGAGGTGTCCCCTCTTCTACTTGGCTCAAGAGAGGATGACCCTGTCCTTGCCTTTAGGAGTAAGTGGTGATTGGTTTAAGCCAATTATGGTAGGTCCATTCCTCATGTTTGATTAGCTCAGGAGTATGCATATGAACTAGTTCTAGCCAATGAGATAAAAAAGGAAATCTGGTGCTTTAGAAAATACTTCTTGCCCTTAAAAGGGAGACACTGGAGTAGAGCCCTTTCTTTTTCTTTTTCTTTTTTTTGGTCTCTAGATATTGCTATTATTGGAAGGGATGCTTAATGCTTAGAATTACTGCAGTCATCTTGTGACTATCAAGGGAGCCAACCTGAAGGCGAATCAAATTTTCTGAGGATGGCAAAGCAAAGAGATAAAAAGGACTGGGTCTTTGATGACATTGTTGAGTTGCTGGACCACTCTCACAGCTTTCCAACTTCCTGTTACATGATGTTATAATTGTCATTGTTCTATCAGCCAGTTTGAATTGGAGTCTCTGCAATGGCATCCTCACTGATCACAGTGCAGATGCAAAGCAGAGAGCTCAGAAAGGTCATAGGAAACTTAGAAATTGCCAACAGTTCATCATGACTGAAATGCAGGATATTGTGGAGTAGAGTGTGAGGTGATGGCTAGAGATAAGGTAAAATTGTGGACAAGGATTAGATCATGACCTGTCTATGTTATGATCAAACACTTGGACATTACTTTGTAAATAATGGGGAGTCATTGAAAAGTTTTAAGCAAGGTGATGGTATAATTAGACTTGCAGTTTGGAAGCATTCTTCTGACTTCAGTGTGGAGGATTGAAGAGGGTGAGATATCAGTTGTTAAGATACCAAGGTCATTCAGTTCAGGAGCAAATGGGTTCGCGTGCAGGTTGGCTTCTCCCCACTGCCATTCTGCTTTCCCTGGGAAGATATAATTTAAGAAAATATATGCAAAGTTGAGAATTAGAGGCGCAGATAGTAAGTGCTGCAGGATTTCATCAAAGAAGAGTATGTTGGGGGTCATGGAGAGTTTCAAAGAACAGATTGGATTTGAGCTGAACACTGAAGGACTTGGAAAATTTGTCAGCTTGGGGTTGAGAGGAGCAAAAAACAACATAGAAGAATGGCAAGTTTACCAAATAATTTTCATTCCTCTGAAATGGAGGGTTTTATGGAGGCGGAGGGAGAATAAGGCTCAAACGGTTACCTGCAACCAAAATGGCAGAAAAAGAAAATTAAACATTACCCTAATTCCACACTTAGCAGTTGTGGAGCACTGGGTTTGTAAACTTCTGTTTCCTAATTTGTTGAAGTGGGGTTAAAAAACGTGTTACCATCACCACATGATGTAATATGGATATGCTGTACCCACTGATAGCATGTGATGAGAAAGACCCTTCCTATTGTGGTACACTTTCTAAAAACCCATAACTCCAGTATAATCACAAGAAAAACAGCAGACAAACCCAGTTTGAGGAACATTCTACAAAATACCTGACCAGAACTCCTCAAAACTGTCAAGGTCATGAAAACCAAAGAAAGACTGAGAAGCTGTCACAGACCAAGTCTCCTCAAGAGACTAAGACATGACAACCGAACCAATGTAGTATCCTGGACTAGATTCTAGAGCAGAAAGAAAAGACACTAATGAAAATACTGGTGAAATCTGAATCAAATTTGAGTTTGGTTAACCCTAATTTATCATTGTTGGTTTCTTAATTTGGAGAAACTAACTGCAGTAATGTAAATAATTAGGCCACTGAAACTGGTTGAGGGATGTGCTATCAGTGCTATTTTTGCAACTGTTCCATAAATCTAAAATTATTCCAAAATAAAAAGTTTACTTATAACAGTATTTATGAGGATTGAATGAAAGAATATATGTAAAGCAGGTAGTATGGTGCTTGACATGTGTTAGGGCCTTAAATGTCTCTCTGTAAGTTAATGATTTTCAAATTTAGGGTGTATAAAAATTACCTTGGAGTGGTTTGTCAAAAGTGCAAATGAACGGCAGGCCCTAAATCTCAGAAAGTCTTACTTAGTAGGTCTAGAATAGGCCCCAGGATTAAGCATTCGTAACAGGTGTTCTCCGAACATCTTGATGCAGGTGGTCCACATCTATGGTTTGAAAACTGTTGCTGTGGATCCCATGGCGAGATTCGTATGTTCCCCCAAGGAGGAAACTAATGGAGATGTGATACCTGCCCTACTTACCTCACGTGGGCTGGAGGGAGCAAGTGGGGAGAAACTGTGGAAGCAAGCACTTGGAAACTGTAAGTTGCAGTCTAAATCATTACAGATTAATTTGGGATGTCAGAGAGGTCTGATTAGGTAGCCACCTAATTTTTATTCATTTCAGACACCTAAAAATGCTCCGCTGCTTTTCCTGCTGAAGCACTCAGATGACCCGAAGGACAAAGGCACAGCGCAACCCTTTCAATTACAGATAAGCTAACTGAAGCCGAGGGAAGAGATGGGACTGGTTCAAGGTCACAGAGCTAGGTATTAAGAATGGATTAGAACCCATTCCTTTTTTTTTCAGCTTTATATTGAGGTATTATTGACAAATAAAAAATGTATACTATATATTTAAGGTAGGCAATGCACTATTTTGGTGTACATACACATTGTGAAATAATCACCACAATCAAGCTAATTAATATATCTATCACCTCACATGTTTTATGTGTGTGTGGTGGAAACCCTTAAGATCTACCTTTTTAGCTTATGTCAAGTATACAATATGGTATTGTTAACTACAGTCACCGTGCTGTGCATTAGATCTCCAGAGCTTATGCATCGTGCATAACTGTAACTTTGTACCCCTTGAACAACATCCCCCCATTTTCCCCTTCCTTCAGTCCCTGACAACTAGCATTCTGTCCTCTCCTTCTGTGAGTTTAGATTCCACATATAAGTGAGATTATGCAGTATTTGTTTTTCTGTATCTGACTTATTTCACTTAGCTTAAAGTCCTCAAGCTCATTCATGTTGTCGCAAATGGCAGGATTTTCTTTTTTTTAAGGTTTAATAATATTCTATTGTTTGAAGATACTGATTTCATTTCCTTTGGATGTATATCCAGAAATGGGATTGCTGGATCAGATGGTAGATCTATTTTTAGTTTTTTGGAGGAACTTCTGTACTGTTTTCCATAATGATGGTACCAGTTTACATTCTCACCAGTGGTGTAAAAGGGGAGGAGCCACTCTTGCAAGCTCCAGCCCAGGCCGTCATTGGGTGCTGTACTCAGAGCCTCAGACCTTTCAAAAGGGAAAGGACTTCTGACTTATTGAGAAGGATGCCAAAACTTTGTCTATCTAAGTCCTGCTGATAGGTTTGCTCTTGGTCCACTGTGTTCTAGAATAACTGTTTTCACTCCAGCTCGAGTTAAAAGGTATTATCAGAATAAGAAAAGGGTCCTGTGTGGACAACCTTCAATCATGTCCAGCTTCAACATCATCGGTCATGTCAGCAATGTGTCACCAGTCTGAAAAAGCTCAACAGACCTTGAGAACGTTGACCGCCAAATTAGGCATACATACCCACCCTGGCTCACCCTGGCCACACCACCATAAAACACCTCGCTTATAACTGCTCTTCCAAGGTGGGGCATAACCCAAGGCTACATCTAGGAGGAATAGAAACTGAAGCATGTTACTGTGTGTTTTCCTGACCTTTCTAACTTGACATAAGTGAAATTAGGTTTAAATTAATGCTGTCCTCTCAGCATGTTTTGCCTTGGCCCTCTGCTCACATTGCAGCCTCCTGGGCCGTGATTGAGAAGTGAAGCCCATGCATGCCCACCCATGTTTCCTATGGTCTGTCTCTGAGTCTCCATCATATCTCAGGGTTTCAATTCTAAGGTGTCAAGGCAGAAAGTAGACTTTCCCTGAGTTTCTTCTTCCTTGTTCGCCTCCAGATACCTGCCCCCAGCCCATAAAAGGTTTTTCCTTCTACTCTGTGAGCTGGAAAATGCCCTGACATCATAAATTATATCCTTTCTACTCTGTAACTTATGCATATATTTTGGTGTTACGTTGTTAGGTTTATATAAGTTCAGAATTATTATGTCTTTTTTTTAAATTCCTTTTACCATTATATATCCCAAGTGATACTGTTTTTCCCCATAAGTTTTTTTTGCTTGATGTTAATATAAATTTTTTTCATTACTATTTGTCTGATATATTCTCCCACCATTTATTTTATTTTTTAAAGATTTTATTTATTTATTTTTAGAGAGAGGGGAAGGGAAAGGGAAAGAGAAGGAAAGAAATATCAATATGTGGTTGCCTCTCCTGTGCCCCCAGCTGGAGACCTGGCTGGCAACCCAGGCCTGTGCCCTGACTGGGAATTGAACTGGTGACCATTTGTTATGTAGGCCGGTACTCAATCCACTGAGCCACACAAGCCAGGATCCAATCATTTATTTTTAACTTTTCTGTGTCCTTATGGTTTAGTGTGGCTCTTAGAATCAACACATAGCTGGATTTCAGTTTTAAGTCCAACCTGAATCTTACACACCTAGCCTTGGAATTCTTTCTTTTTTCTTTTTTTCTAATATTCATGAAATGTGACATTATAGTTATTATTGTTGTTGATATTTTATCAGTTTCTTACCTCCTCATTGCTTCTTATACTCCATTATTTCCTTTTTGGGTTCATTTTTTTTCCTCTTGAAGTATACCCTCAGGTAGTTCTTTCTGGTAAGTATGTCTGGATGACTTGCTGTCTCTCAGTAGAATTTTCTTTACTTAGTGTTCCAGGCAGATAACAAGTATCTTACTATTTTGCTGAGCTGGTGGGTGGAGTTTTCATAGCTTGATTGGCACAGTGTGAGTTACCATTCAAGGGCCTTGGACTTATTTCCAGTTTCCTCCTGCTTCTAGCAAAAGCCACATTTCTTGCGTTCTGTGCCTTCCAGCTCTCACCCTCTAGGGCCTAGTCTTAGGTTTAATGCCATCTCCTCATAATATTCTCCTGCTGCTCAGTCTTTATATTCTCAGTGTAACCCTGTCACATGGAGAATTCTTTCCTTTGAGAATTTTAAAGAATTCTTTCTTTTAAGCTCAGCTGCATGTTAAAATTTTTTGGAGTATTATGTTACTTAGAATTTCTGTGTGTTTAGAGTAAGAAATAGTTCATTTATACTTAGAGGACCATGATCATAGAATTGGAATCCTGAAGTTTTATTCTTAACACATTTTAAAAAAATTTTAATATTATTTCTAGTTTCACTATATCTTTGGCCATATTTAGGAAATTAGGTAGTTGGACACTTATTTTTTTAACAATTTTCTTTATGTTGCAAGTGAAACACCTTTGAATGCACAGGTATGGATACATTTTTGCTGATTGCATAGAGCTTTTGTCTCTACCACATCTACTCCAGCGGCTCTTCTTTTCATACCTTTTCATTACCTTTTTATTACCTTTTTATTACATATCTTGAGTTTAATTCATTCTCAGCTTCTCACATTGGAAATGATTCGATGAACATAGAATTTAATGCCTGACCATGGCCCCAAAATATCTCCCCTTTAAAACTGTTTGTGTTCTAATACAAAACTGGGAAATACAAAGAATGAGAGACTTTTGGCATGGAAGAAGGCTACTATGAAAGGTATTGGGGGGCCAATGGTCCAGTATTCTCTTCTGGTGCCCATAGACCACATTATCTTGCAAACTGCTAACTTTGCTATTTCTATTTACATATACCTGCGTCCTCCAAAGAACTCAGTATCAATGCTCCTGGACTTTGATATGAATAAAAACTAAAAAGTGGGAGTGACCAAGATAATGACATAGGAGGCTCCTGAACATCCCTGCTCCCATGGACACCAAATGTATAGCCACACATGCACTGATTATGTTTGAGAAAAATCCAGAAACTAAGTGAGTGACTTCTATACATTAGACAACTAAGAATATAACCACATTGAAATGGGTGGGAAAGACACATTCTTGCCATACAATCTCCAGCTCCTAGTTTCTTCCTGGAGAACAAAAAGTTTGATCCATGCATGTATTGCCCCATTTTAAGGCTCCCTCTTGAGTGATGGAACCCCCAAACACCTACTTCCGGATCAACAGGGCTTGTGTCTACAAGACCCATGGGACTACGGAAAACAAAGTATTATAATTTTTAATGGATGTGTGAGCACTCACTGCAGGTATGTGCCAGCATAGCTGGAGCATAAAAAAATACCCACCTTTCAGTTTTTCCTTGGAAGAAGATTGACTGTAAACTTTACAATTTGTTGCCTGAGTATTCAACTTCTAATTTGCACACAGTGAAGAGCTAGGTGAAATCCTCTGGAATGAGCTTTACACACACCTGGTGCCCCAGCTTTTGTGGCTGTAGCCTGAAGGATAAGTCCCCGGATCACCTGGCTGAGAGCTAGTAGGGCTTTCATTCTTCAGCTCCCCCAGGCCTATAGCAAACAAATAATCAGTTTTTAAATGATGCAGAAGTACCAGCCCTCCTTTCCCCCATGGCTGTACACGCAGACTCAGACACAGAGGGAGCAGACAAAAATGCTCATTTCTCGGATTATCTTTGGAGGGGCCTAAGTACATATTTTTCTAGCTTCTGCCTGAGGATATAGCTTCTCATCAGCCTACATCTAAGTGCTGACTGCAAACCTCACCTTTGAGACATTAAGGGGTCCTGACACACCCTTATCTAACTGGGAGCCACTAAGAACAAAGATGATGCCTTGGACAATCACAAAGGTTTGAAACACAAACAAGAGCTCAGGCTGGGCTGACTGAAAAGTTTTATCTTCTATATAAGACAAGTCTGTCAAGACAGGGAGAGGTGGCTCTTTTTTATTTGACATGCAGGAACCACCACAGAGAGTCAAGGAAAATGATGGAATGGGAATATGTTACAAATAAAAGAACAACATAAATCTCCAGAAATCAATATTTATGAAATAGGGATAAGTGATGTACCTGGTAGAGAGTTCAAAATAACAGTAATAAGGGTGCTCAGTGAGGTAAGGAAAGCAATGCATGAGGAAAGTGAGAATCTCCACAAAGAGATAGAAAATATTAAAAAAGTACCAAACAGAAATTATGTTGCTGAAGAATACAATAACTGAACCAAAAAATTCTATAGAGGAGTTCAACAGCAGACTCGATCAAGTGAAAGAACCAGTGAATGCTGGGACAGGACAGGGGAACTCAACTACTTAGAACAACAAAAAGAAAAAAGAGGGGGGAAAAAAGTGAAGATAGGTTAAGGGACTTATGTGACAACATCAAGGGTACTAACATTTGAATTATAGGTGTCCCAGAAGGAGAGGATAGAATGGGGCAGAAAACTTATTTGAAGAAATAATGGCTGAAAACTTCCATGACTTGGGGAAGGAAACAAATATCCAGATTCAGGAATCCCAGAGAAGTCCACATAAAAGGAATCCAAAGAGACCCATATTTAGACACATAATCATTGAAATGTCAAAGGTTGAAGATGAGAGATCTTGAAGACAGCAAGAGAAAAGAAACTTGTTACATACAAGGGAATCAGCAATTCCCCATAAGACAATCAGCAATTTTTCAGCAGAATCTTTACAGTCCAGAAGGGAGTGGGTTGATATATTCAAAGTGCTAAAAAAACCTGACAACTAAGAATATCTTATCCAGCAAAATTGTCCTTTAGAATCCAAGGAAAAGTAAAGAGTTTTTAAGACAAACAGAAGCTGAAAGAGTTTAGCACCACTAGACCAGCCTTAAAAGAAATGTTAAAGGGAGTTCTTCAGGCTGAAATGAAAAGATGCTAATTAACAACATGAAAACATATAAAAGTATAAAACTCACTGGTAAAAGTAACTATATAGTTAAATCCAGAATACTCTATTATTGTAATAGTGATAAGTAAATCACTTACAGCTGTAGAATAAAGGTAGGTTAAGGACAAAAGTATTGAAAATAACTTTAAGTTTAATAATTTGTTGCTGGATACACAATATAAAAAGATATAAGTGTGACATCAAAAACATAAAATGTGAGGGAAATGTTAAAATGTAGAGCTTTTGTATGCATTTGAAGTTAAGTTGTTATCAGCTTGCAATAGACTCTTATAAGAAGCTTTCTGTAAGCCTCAAGATAATCATAAAGCAAAAATTAATAGTAAAGACACAAAAGATAAAGAGAAAGGAATCAAAACATACCACTAGGAGAAAAAAAAATTGTCAAATTACAGCAGACAAGAGCAAGAGAGAGAGAAACAGAGGAATGACAAAATAGCCAGAAAACAATTAACAAAATGGCAATAACAAATCCATACCTGTCAATAACTACTACAAATGTAAATGGACTAAATTCTATAATCAAAAGACATGGAATGGCTGAAAGGATAAAAAGGAAAACCCATTATATGCTGTTTATAAGAGACTCTCTAGCTTTAAAGGAACACATAGACTAAAAGTGAAAGCATGAAAAAGGATATTCCATTCAAGTGAAAACAAAAAGAAAGCAGGGGTACTTGTAATTAGACAAAATAAACTTTAAGCCCAAACTGCAACAAGAGACAAAGAAGGTTATTATATAAAGAGGTCAATTTAACAGGAGGATATAACAATTGTAAATATTTATGTACCCAACATCAAACACCTAAGCATCAAAAGCAAATATTAACAGATCTGAAGGGAGAAATAGCAGTACAATAATAGTAGGGGCTTCAATACCTGACTTTCAACAATGGATAAGTCATAGAGACAGAAAATCAGTAAGAAAACATTGAATTTACTCTACACATTATACCATATGGGTTTAACAGGCAGAACACAGATCATTTCATCCAAAAAATCAGGATACACATTCTTCTCAAGGGAACATGAAAGATTCTCCAGCAGAGATTATATGTTAGGCCAGTAAACACTAAACAAGTCTTAATAAATTTAAGAAGATTAAATTATTTAAAGTAGCTTTTCTGAACACAATGGTATGAAATTAGAAATCAATTATAAGAAGAAAATTGGAAATTTTACAAATACGTGATGATTAAACCATATGCTCCTGACAATCAATGAGTCAAAGAAGAAATTAAAATGGAAATAAAATATATTGAGACAAATGAAAGTGGAAACACAACATACCAAAACTTATGTGATGAAGCAGAAGCAGTTCTAACAGGGAAATTATAGCAATAAACAACCTCAGTTCACCCTTCAAGGAACTAGAAAAATAACACACTAAGCCCAAGATCAGTAGAAGGAAGGAAGTTACAAAGATCAAAAAAGAAAGAAATGAAGTAGAGACTAAAATGACAATAGAAAAGATCAATGACACTAAGAGCTGGTTTTTTGAAAAAATAAAGAAAATTGACCAACTAAGACCATCTTAGCTCAACTAAGAAAGAAGAATGAAAACAAAAATTAGAAGTGAAAAGGGAGACATTACAATTGTTAACAGGAATACTAAAGATAGTAAGAAACTACTATGGACAATTATGTGCCAGCAAAGAGATGACCTAGAAAAATGAACTAATTCATATAAGCATACACCCTACCAAAACTGAATCATGATGAAATAGAAAGTCTGAATGACCAATTATTAGTAAGGATATTTAATCAGCAATCAAAAACCTCCCAACAAAGAATGGCTCGGGACTAGATGGCTTTACTGGTGAATTCTACCAAACATTTAATGAAGAATTAATGCCAATTTTTCTCAAACTCTTCCAAAAAATAGAAGAGGAGGAACACTTCCAGACTCATTTTATGAGACCAGCATTACTTTGCTACCAAAACCAGACAAAGAAGCCACAAGAAAAGAAAATTACAGGCCAATATCCTTGATAAACATAGATGCAAGAATACTTAACAAAATATTAGCAAACTGAATTTAATGGTACATGAGAAAAACCACATACCAAGATCAAATGGGGTTTATCCCAGGGATGCAAGGATGGTTCAAAATGTGTAAATCAATCACTGTAATACACTACAGCAACAAAATGAAGGATAAAAATCATATGATCATCCCAATGGATGCAGAAAGAGCATTTGAAAGAAATTCAACATCTTTTCATGATAAAAACTCTCAACAAACTGGGTATAGAAGACATGTACTTTAATATAAAGGAGGCCATATGCAATAAGCTCACAACTTACATCATATGCAATGCTGAAAAACTGAAACCCTTTCTCTAAGATCAGGAACAAGACAAAGATGCCCACACTTGCCATTTTAGTCAAGATAGTACTGCAAGTCCTTGCCAGAGAAATTAGGCAAGAAAAAGAAATAAAATGCATCCAGATTGGAAAGGAAGAAGTAAAACTGTCTGTTCGCAGATGGCCTGATAATATATATAGAAAACCCTAAAGACCTCACTAAAAATCTTTTAATACCAATAAACGAATTCAGTAAAATTGCAGGATACGATATCAATATATAAAAATTAGTTGCCTTTCTATACACGAACAATAAAATATTGGATAGAGAAATAAGCCAGCCAGAGAAAGACAAATACTGTGTGGTATCTAACACTTACACAGGGTGGGGCCAAAGTAGGTTTACAGTTGAGAGTACATGAAACACAGAGTTTATTCTTATATTCTTATTTATTTATTATATTATTTTCCATATGAACAACTATAAATGTACTTTGGTCCCACCCTGTATGTGGAATTTTAAAAAATTGAACTCATAGAAACAGAGTAGAATGGTGGTTGCCCGGGGCTGAGGAGTGGGGGGCTTAGCAGGGAGGCTGATAAGAGGGTATACATTTTCAATTATGAGATGAATAAGGTTTTAGGGTGTAATGTTTAACATGGTGACTATAGTTAATAGCATGGTAGTGTATAATAGAAATTTGCTAAGAGAGTAGAACTTGTATACGAGTGTTTTTGCAAAAAAGAAAAAAAGAAAGAAAGAAAGTCACTATGTGAGGTGATGGGTATGCGATTAATTTGACGATAGGAATCCTTTCACAATGTATATGTATATCAAATCATCGTGTTGAACATTTTAAATATGTTACAATTTTATTTGTCAATTATACCTCAATAAAGTTGTGGGGGAAAGTCAGGAACTATTACCCAGAAAAAAAAAGGTATGGGAGAATTAACACGCTCAAGAGAAACATGAACCGCTGGGGATGGAGCCTTGTATAAATGCCCTTAAGGGAGACAATTCTTAGAGGTCTTTGTGGAGTTGAGCTCTTTTGCCTAAAACAGTGACCTCCATAACACCCTTTCTTGGCTTTTCCCCTTTTCTTATCTTACTCTCCCTGCTCCTTCACTCTTGTTCCCTGGGGTGCCCCTCAACAAATGCCCTGGACTCAAGTCCTGGTCTAAAGCTCTGTTGGGGGCAGCCCAGTCTAAGACATGGCTCTCCTATAATTTCATATTAGTCATAGGCAGGTATGCTTTTTATTGCTGATGTGCTTGTTTGCATCCAGAGGCAATGTGTAGGATTCTTTCGCATGTTTTTAACATTTTACCATACTGTTTAAAAAAAAAAACAAACTCAAAAGGGAAATAATCATCTTACAAGGAAAACTTCTGTCTTCTTTTGGTCATTTTATTTTTTCTTTTTCAAAGCAAAACAAAATAAAAAGCAAAAAACCAAAACAATAAAACTAATCAAAACAACCTATTTTTACAAAAATATCTTGAACATGTAGCTCATGACATAGCATCAGAAATGATGAAAATTGCCATCCAGATGTAGAATAAGATCTGGGCCAACTTTCATCATGGCACTAATATGAAGCCTATTTGAAGGAGAATGAAAAAAGAAGTAACATTGTAATTGAAAGGTTAGCTAAGATTACATGGGCTGTCATATTTATGCATCTAAATCTACTGGGGAATTAAGTAACAGGCTGTGCACTGTCATCACCAGAGTTCACCATGGGAAAGAATGGAGATGTTCAAAGGAAAACCTTCAGGCTCCTGCCAGAGGATGTTTCCAGCTGCATAAATGCCTAACTTCAGCTACTAGTCCTTACAAATTAAGCAGCTCTCTGAAAATTCAAGCTTCAGCCAGAAGCTACATCTGGGCTCAGATATTGAAATCAGTATCTCCTGCTGATCAAGTTGTGACACAGCTAAGGTGATAGGTCTAGCGTCTCACTTAATTCTCAGTGAGCCCTTCCTTTCCCTCTGCGGTGGTGTGGCATTTAATATTTAAGTCTTTCTTGCACACTGTAAATCCTTCTCAGGGCAGATGAGAGTAAGAAATCTTCCTATTTCACTCTCACCATTACAGTCAGAGCATTAGGTAATGAATGTCCTAGTAAAGTCAGCAGAGGACAACCAGATTACTTGGAATAATGATTGACAGGTAAAAGACAGGTGAGGAATGATAGACAGGTAGTGGATGGTAAAAGAGCTACAGAACGGTTTGGAGAGAAAGACCTTATTTTCAAGTACCTCCAGTAACCCTGCTAGTGGTAATAAAGCAGTAAGGCGCTGTTATTAATAAATGGATAATAATCATTTCAAATTAGCACACTTGTCATTTAGAAGCAATGTTTGTATAACAATGCTTCACTTCCAACCGCTGGAGGAAACCACTGTTAACAGATTAGTTGTGTATCTTTTCAGAAGCTTTTTATGAATATATTAGTACATATAAGCATGTCTTGTATTTTTTACATAAAGAAGTCATGCAACTTACATCATAAATATCTTTCCATATCAGGTCATGTGGGTCTTTTCAATTCCTCTTAACTATTGCAGAATATTGTGGGAAGTACTTTATTCAACTATTCTCCTAATGACAGTTAGGTTGTTTATAATCTTTATTCTTTCATTAAGGCTGCTGCAACAAATAATATTATTCATATGACATTTGTTACAAGTGTAAGTGTATATGTAGGATACATTTCTAAAAAGCAGAATTGCTGGATTAAAACTTATGTATATTTTAAACTTTGATAGTTAATGCAAATTCCCATCCAAAGAACAAATTCCTTGAAGTAGAATTGGTGGGGCAAATGATATAGGCCTTTCACCTTTCAGAAAAGTACCTACTTATATACCTGGGAAATATATCAAACTAGATAATCCGAAAGCCTTCTTTAAAAAAAGACATCTAAGATACTAAATAATATATAACAACTATCTCATCTGTACAGCCAAGTTGCAAAAAAGTAAGGCAAATCCCCAGGGACCAGAAATGAAGAAGCTGAAAACCAAGGGAGGAAGCGGGCATTAGAACCACAAATGTCCAGGGGCATTTTCTGCTCCAGGTAACTACGATGTTCAGTGTTTAACAGCTACATGAAGACAAGACCTTGGGCCCAAAAATGTGGAGAATCAAGGTGAAACCAGGACTCACATGAAACTGGAATCCTTAAGCACTACATCTGCCATGAACAGATAGACTAGAAAAAAAAATAGCCAGCAAAGGGAGATAATAAAGCAAAATCTCTGGCTTGCCTTGGTAATACAATGGGTAAAAAAATGCCTTCTGAGAATTTATAACCAGAAGCCTGCCCTGAAGTGGATTAGGAGTTCTAATATATATGTACTACCTTGGGCACCTTGAATGCCTAGCAGAGGCAAATGCAAGTCTTCTGCAGACCTGTGTATTCAATCCAGGCTTCATAAGATTCCCATGGATATAAGGCTTGATTGAACATAAACTCACAACCCAAAATTGCGTCATAGAGGAAGGAACAGATTTCCATTTATGAATGCGATCAGAGAAGACAACAATATTAGACCTCCCTATCTTTGGATGATCGAACAATCAGATAGTGAATATAAAATGAGTTTTATACTTTTTAAAGGTTTAAGGAAATAATATCAGAAGTAAAATGTTACTAAGAACAAATACATAAACAAGACCTGACATTAAAAAAACAAGGTAAAAATTCTAAAAATAAAAAAAATGATGACTTAATTTTAGAATGCAGAAGGACTAAATAAAATTAGACTTAGTTGTAAAAAGACTTAGCAAACTGGAAAGATCTGAACAAAGTACCCAAAGTGGAGAACAAAGTTACAAGGATAGAAAATATGAAAGACATTGAATATACAAGTTTAAAGAGGACAAACATACATTGTATTGGCATTATCGATGGAGAAGAGAATGGTGGATGAGTAGGAAATGTTTGAATAGGTAATAGGTAGGAATTTTCTAGAATATATCAAAGCTATGACTCCTCAGATTCGAGAGACACAATAAATTCCAAATTTTCTCATTGCATTTTAACATAAATAACATTTTTATGAAATACAACTACATTTTCCAAAACAAAAAATTAGGGAGATTGGTTTCTATTTTGCTAATATCTTTAATGCCCAGCTTAACAGAAGACAACTGCATTCTCATTTATTTCTCATTCTCAGTAGCTTTCACATTTAATATGTTCCAATATTACATATCATGTAGCCTTTGGAAAACTCCAACTTGTGAAAGAATGAGAATAAAAAAGACAAATGAGGTCTTAGTATTTACTACAAACATACCTTTGACTTTGTAGAACTCCTAAAAGGTTTTCCAGTTTTCTGAAGGGTCTATAGAGCACACTATGAGAACTTCTAATTTAGATTAAGTTTTCTATTATGGGTCATGGTTGGTGGACTGAGCATTACAAATAAAAATTCTCCACATACACACATCCACACTCCACATATGCCCTACAGAAATCATGAATTTTTCAGGGAATTTGAATATAATAAAATACTCTTGGATTTGAAACAAGACTCAAGGGATTAATTTCATCTCTCTTCCATGATTCAGAGGGTACTTTGGGGTCCTGCAATACCATGTTTGTGAACATCAAGTAGATTATGTTGGCATATGCAGAAGTCTTGGGTTATACCAGATATTTTTTAGTTAATAAGATGGTAGGTAAACTACTTGTTACTATAGTATGATTATATGATATATTTCAAAGATAAACATGATTCTCTACTACATAATTGCAAAACAGCCCAGAAGTGGAAGACATAGCCATCTACCAGAAGACCAACACATTGGTGTTTCAGAATGATAAGGAAACTGATGCAAAAATTGATGCCAAAACACTGACTCTGGAGCCCAGTGGAGGAAAATTAGAGGATGTTTTTTAGTTGCCTGGGAAAAGTCTCATTTACGTAGCTTGAATTAAATTTTGCCATCCAATATTCTTTAATCTGCATCTGATGTTTCTCATTTCTGATTTCATATCATTAAAGAGTTGGCCCCCATCTGAATCTGTTAAGGGATCAGGTTCTCTGTTGATTTTGCCCACATTAGACAAATATGATCCACATGTTTTTCCTTTCTTATTTATTTCATTGTCTAAAACCTAAGATGCAATATATTATTTAAATGGTACCCAAGAGAAGGACAGTTAAAATAATCCATTAGAACTCAGACATCTCAATTTCAATTAAAAAGACTAACAAGAAAACAAAAAGACTAACATTAGCTCTAAATATTTAGGTGAATCCCCAAGGCTTAAAATCCTGATTCACTTCTGCTGAAACAGTAGATTAGCTGGCCAGTTTTTAACATGGGACACCTTGTGACTTACACACTCTGATGGAAAGGATTAAAAATTGTTTATTCTCTACCTCATTACAAAAGGAAATGATATAAAAGAATGACTTGTTCCAATAGAATATTGCTTATTATGCAAACATATATTAAGTCCCTCCTGAGTAGTAAGCACTCTTCTAGGCCCTGGGTTACAAAGATAAATCAGAAACAATTCTTGCCTTCATAACCCAGTAGAGGAGAGAAACATGTAAATAAAAATTGGTTCAGGATGTGACAAGGTTTATATAATAAATATATGTATGAAATGTATATGATATATATGAGAGATATATATCACATATATATATCACAAAGAGAATGATGCATTCTTCTTATGGGATCAGAAAAGGCTTTCTCTTTGAGCTGGACTTGAGGAATAAGTTGGAGTTTTCTAGGCTGTGAAGGAAGGTAAGAGTATTCTGGGCAGAAAGAACTATGTGTGCAAAGGCCTGGCACATGTAGTCAAGCGCAAGTAATTCAGTTTGGCAAGGCTGGACTGAAGGGTGAAGATGGAGAGCAGTTGGAAATGATGTTGGAGACTGGACAGAAATCAACTTGTCAAGAGGCTATTAGCCAAATTAGGAAACCTGAACTTTATCTCTTAGGTCTCTGGTTTGCCAGATGTGCCCTAGAACTTCAGGGGATTCCCAGAGGTGCCTGAGGTGAGGGTCAGGGTGTGATCAGGGCAAGCAGGCAGGTGGCTGCTTCTACCCCTGCTTCAGTAGGACCCACTCAACTTTACACATGTGCATTTTTTTTCTGATCCTCACCCGAGGCCATGCTTATTAATTTTGGAGAGAGGGGAAGGGAAGGAGAGAGACATTGATGTGAGAGAGAAACATTGATGTAATGCTTCTTGTATGCACCCAACCAGGGACTGAACCTGCAACCTTGGCATATGCCCTGACCTGGAATTGAACCCATAACCTTTCAGTTTGCAGGATGATGCCCCAACCAACTGAGCCACACTGGCCAGGGTCACATGTGTGCATATTGTAAGCTGGACTCCATTTTACTCAACAATTTTTTATTGAGCATGTACACTGGTTGCTAGGCATTTTGCTGTCATACATAATTCATAGCTTCCCAGTGCAGAAAATAGTCATACCTCGGTACTGGTCAGCTTCAGAACTCGTTAAACCCTATACTCATTGCATTTTGATGAGAAAAAAATGTTTCAGCACTCAGAACTTGCTCGGGACGCATCGAACTTGCTAGATCCTGTATGAGTAATGTCCTGCCCTACAAAAGAAAATGCTTCATCACTCGTCACTTGCTCCGTGCTCAGTTTCAGCACTCGTCATGAGTTCTGGAGCAAATCGACGATGAGTACTAAGGTACAACTGTATTCCTTTTTTAAAAAGTTAGAAATCCACAAGTAAAATTGATAGGGAATCACTGTAGGGTGTCAGCCAAGACAGTGATTTGATCAGATTACTTCTTAGAAATCTCACTGTAGTTGCAGTCTGGACAGTATGTTAGAGAGCAGAGAGGCTGTAGAGAGTGAAGGTATAAAATCAATAGGACTTGAGGTACATTGAATGTAAGATGAAGATGATGGTGTATTAGGATATGTCCCAGGCTTCTGGCTTAGATGAATACACCTACCATAAGGAAGAACCTCTGGAGCTTTTAACTTTCAGGGAGATGTTGGAAAAGGAAGAGCCAATGAGAGAAGCTGAGTTGAGGGGAGAGAGAAAAAGGAAGGGAGGGAGGAAGAGGCAGAATTTCAAGAAGGGAGAAATCAGTAGTCCAGCGCTTTCAGGAAGACCTTGTAAGATAGAAAAAGAAGTCTTCTCTTGATTTGGCAAGTGGGGAGGCTTTGGTGACTTCAGCAGGATCAGTTTCAGTGGCAGCCAGACTGCAGCGGGCTGAGAAGTGAGGCAGTGGAGACAGACTAGTTTACCTTCTTCATGAAAAGGTCTGGGAAGGCAGGAGGGGAGCGAACATGATTGCTGGGGAACATGCTGGTGTGAGAGGCGTGAGTTTATCAGTATGCGTAGGAGAGGAATCCAGGATGGAAAACTGAAGATAATGCTGTGTGCGCGTGCGTGCGTGCGTGCGTGCGTGTGTGTGTGTGTGTGTGTGTGTGTGTAACTGCTGAGGGAAGTCCTGAGCAGGTGGGAGGGAGCTAGCTTCTAACATGGTCTTTATTGAGAAGGCCTAAATATACAAGAATTTAATAGGAGTGTGTTCAGTACATATGTATACATATATCCACATATTTGGGGTTTTTTGTGGGGGAGTTTATTGAGAAAAGTTTGAAAATAAATTTCAGTTTCATCAGGATACTGGAGGATTTGGGGTATCATGGAACTGTGGAATCCAAATCATGTTGGTTTAGTTATTAAATTTCTTTATTAAGGACAAACCTCTGAAACACAAGGCCAGCTTTGTTTAAGCCTGATTGAGACCTTAATAATTCATTCTGGAGTGCTCAGGAAATGCTCAGGAAGTATTTTTGTCATTGATGACTCCTTGAGAGACTCTTCTCTCTCACCTTTTTCCATCTTTTTAATCTTGTTGGTGTTGAGTTTTCCATGAATCAGCCAAAGCCACCTCCCCCTCCCTTTTAATGTACCTTACGGCATTCAGTAGTGCTTTTTCATTTGCCACCCATGGATCATCCACTTCTTAGATGAAATATTAGTTTGTATTCCACACCTGGCTTTTATCAGACTTGCTGGTGACTTTCTGAGACAAACCAGATGTGTGACGTTATTAGCCTCTGGGGATGATTTTAAAATGTGAAATGGCATCATATTCTCTTAATAGTTGCTGTTATTTCTGTGCTTTGGAAATGTCATGGATGTAAAGTAACCTGTGAGCTGTCACTGGCTATGATCCTGCCTGAAGGGCTGGTGGTGAGAAGAAGGGATGGGAAGGTTTGGTTAACACAGAACTCTGAAATGGGGGGCTAAAAGCCTATATTTGTTCTTGAATTTGCTACTCATTTCTAGTGTGGGGTGGGGGAAAGATATTAAATCCCACCATGTGTCAGGTGGGGAGGGATACAGCATCCACAGGTGGCTCAGGGGGCAATGCAACACCTACTTAGCAGTTAAGAGGAAGTTCAGCCTAATATCATAAAATATTCCTGACAGTGGGGCTTGTTCAAGTACGAAATGGCCCTGGGGGAGAGCTTGACTTTGCACAGGCGTCACCTGGCCACAGTATTCATTAGTGATTATGAGAGCCAGGCTCGGCCTCCCAGACAGGAACAAGCCTGGTTCCTATGGTGTTTTATAGGTTTTGGCATTGATTTTGCTCCAGACAAATAAATCTCTGACTGTTAACTTCTTCCCACTTTAATTTACCAAAAGAAACATGTTCCTGGCTTATTCAGCATAGCAGCTCTCTCCACCTCTAGGAACTCCTCCTGATCATGTATATTACAATTTCTAGTCTGTGTTCACTGACGTTATGGTGCCAGCATTTGTTGACTTACCTTCCACTGCTAGGCCACCTTTCTTGTCACTGTCTTGGTGGTTATTTTTCCCCAAACATACAGATTATAGTTTCTCTAAACAGTACTCAAATGCTGGATTGTCAAAAAGAAGTTGACAAAAGTGTGCTGTGCTACATGCTGTGAAAGGAGCTAATCAAAGCAGCCTTTTAATTGCTATAGTAATGATTTAGATGTGCAAAAAGTACTAACGTTAAAGTTGCATGACTAAATAATTAAGCAAAGCTCACAATTGACAAACATAATTAGCACATCCAAAATCGAAACCACATTCTGGTCGTCTTAACTTGGAGCCAAAAAAGATAACGTGAAGCCCTCAAAGCTCCCTTCTTCCCACTGTGTGGTCTGCTTGTCATTATCACATTTAGCTTTGTTATACATGGAGCATACTTAATGGCAAAGCATTTCTGAGGATCTTATTTGTTTTTTTAGCAGAGGATTTTCATGAGTTTTGCCATGTTTTTCCATTTTATTTTTTTAAGTTTATTTTTTCAAATACATTTGTCTCCCCCACCACTTTCCCTTGCCCTCTCCCCGCTAGTTTTGCCATGTTTTAACAGCTAAATTGTATCTAATAGAGCAGAAATCTTCTCCAATAGGAGAAAAGATATCTTTATAGCTATTATTCCCTTATCTGTTTATCTGTCTGGCACCTATCTTTCATTTATTTTTACCTTTCTATCAATTGTTGGTACATAAAATATTTTATGGTACATAAAATATTTTAGAGGAAGTGGCTTGATCTGGAGACACTGAAAACTCTGTCATGTCCTGTCAAGTTACCATGGAGCTCTATCAGTAGAAATATGTACTGCTTTCCGTAGCAAATCCTTGAGGTGTTGAAGTAAATCAGAGTCTCCTGGAGTCCTTGCTGAGCCAAAGCCATGCTGGGTCTGGGGAAGTAGGGAAAGTATGCTTTCTCTAACTGACTCATGCCCATTCTGTGGGTGACATGCTTTGCTACTTGGCTACTAATCGCTGTATTCAGGGTAACATGGGGAAAAGTCACTTCTTCTCTAGCCTAGACATCCTTCCTCTTTCCATGAAGCAATGACCTCAGTTGGACTAAAGACCAGTATATCTGGGTGAGGCACCATGCTCTCCTCCCCATGGTGACCAATCAAATGTACCTGCAAAACCAAGTTCTTGTTCTTAAGCAATCGCAGCACAGCAGAGGCAAACCTCCTTTCGTGCAAGATGACTCTTAAAGGTGCCCCCCAACCAGTGCAGCACACTGCGTGTGTTCATTGAACCGGTACTGGTCAAGTGCCTGCTATGTGCCAGACAGTTCTACACGCAGGCCACGCATGTCTGACACCAGGCTGGACCTCTGCCACTTACACGTGTGTATGCCTCTGTAGGTGTGCACACAGATCTTTATGTGTAGAACTTCATTTCCTTTAAGTTTCCTTTTAATTGCAGATATTCTGATTCAATGTAGCTAGTAAAATCTTTTCATCCTTTTGATTGATAGCTAGAAGCATCATATGATTATAATTATGAAAACTTTCAAAAATACAGAAAAGTGCTGGGGACAATACTGTGAAATACATATGTAGCCATCAAGCAGACTTTCCAGATGGGATTTGTTATATTTGCTTCGTATTTTTTAAAAATTAAAGAAGTAATGCTTTACTGATAAATCTTTGATCTCTTCCTTTTTCATTCTCATTTCCCTCCCTGTGTTCTTTGCCAGAGCCACTGCTGCTATGATTCTGCTGTCTGGCCATCCCCAGTATTGTTTATATTTTTACTAGATATAGAATATGCCTAAAATATATGTAGCATTATTTTCATGTATTTTGCAAACTGATGGTTGCCAGATTGGGTGAAAAAGTTGAAGGGATTCAGAAGTACAAATTAGTAGTTAGAAAATAATCACAAGGATGTAAAGTACAGCGTAGGGAACATAGTCAGTGGTATTGTAATAACTCTGTATGGTACCAGGTGGGTATCAGGCTTATTGGGGGGAATCACTTCATAAGTTATATAAATGTCTAATTATTGTGCTATGCTATACACTTGAAACTAATATATTAAATGTCAAGTGTGCAGCAGTGGGCAAAAGTAGGTTACTTGTACTTGCATACATAATATGAAATCTTTTTAAATAAAAAGATAATAATTGTTACAAACAGATACAAGGCTGGAAAACATAAAAGAGCGAGAGAAGCTCCAACCTACATCTCACATAATTTCAGAAGCACAAAATAGAGGAAGAGGCAGATAGGCATCGTTGGCAGAAATAACAACTGAGAATGGCTAAGAACTTTCCAGGCTGAGGAGTGAAGAAAGACAGGAGTCCTCAGAGTAAATATTTACATCAGTTGCTGAGACAGAAAAACAAAACTGTATCTACATCTAAGCATACCATACTGAAAATTCAGAACAGCAGGGATAACGAGAAAATCCTAATTGCTATCAGGAGAGAAGACAGATTATCTCCAAAGCAGTCATTGCACTAAAGGCAGGCCTCTTATAGGCGAATTGATGCCAGCAGACAGTGTGGAAATAGGTCCCAAACAATAAGGGAAAATAGTGAGAATTATACATGGAGCAAAATCAGTGCTGTTCTGACTGCAATAGATCATGAAAGGATGTACTTCAGCAAGAAGAAAAATGAACCCAGAGGAAGGAGCATAATTAGCAAATAAATTAACAAACTATGTTGGTAAATCTATTTAAGTAATGGTTGCTAATGATAATAATCATACCAACTGATTTTGTTAATCTAAACACTGATAAAACTAAAAGTCTACCTGACAATAAAATGGCAGGTTGAAAAAGCGATTCTGTGGGTAATTAAAGCCTACCAAATTCCTAATCTTGCTTAGAAGGAAAATAGAGAAAAATGAAGAATTATAAACTTTAGGTAGGAAACAATGTGCGATGTGTAAAAATGTAAAGGAATAATTTAAAAAGCAGGATCTAAAATTTTCAAACTGCTGGGGTGGAGATGAAGGAAAGGATACTTTTTTAAAACATAAAATCCAGAGTAGAGCAAGAAAGAATAAAACCAGAAGTAGGTAAAAAGCTTGGTAAATATAAAATAACATAAGATGATAGAAACTAAGTCCAACTGTGTCATTAATCTCAGTCAGTGGAAACAAATTAAACTCAGCTAATCAAGAAACTTAGTATAACTGTGGATAAAAACAACAAACATTAGCAGTAGGCTACTTTCAAGAAAAACAAATTTCTGTATTTAAAACAAATACAGAAAAGTTGAAAATAAAGAGATTTTAAAAAGAGAGACCAGGCAAATACTAACCAAAAGAATTCTGGTGAGCAATATTGATAGCATATAAAATAGAAATTACAGCTGAAAGCATTAACAGGGATAAAGAGCTTCACTTTGAAATGATTTGTTAAAAGTTTATAAGAAAATATAACTTATAAACTTGTATGACTTTACAAAGAAAATTGGATAAATACAAATTTATGGTGGGAGATTTTAACATGACTGTCTCAAACACTGACAGATAAATCAGAGAAAGAATCAGACACTTCTGTAGTACCATTTTATTTTCCTTCCCCTTCCTCTTCATTGTAGACTTTGTAAAAAGGCTACCTGGAAGAGTATCTTAACGGGGGGTCTGGCCTGGGTTGGGGAATCCTGACAAGGAGCTATAACCTACATGGTGGGGCTGGGTGGAGTTAGAGTGGTCTTAAGTGGAAGGCCCTAGGTGGTCTCATGCGGTCAGTTACACAGGAATGAGGGCTTGTTTATAGACTGCTCATAGTAACATTGACTGATGAAAACTTGAGATACGGGGAAAAAAGAGGGGAAGAAGACTACATAAATAGGCAAAAAGCCTGGGATTGAGCTGTATAATAATGTAGTAGAATCAGCGTGGACTTTGGAGTTAGGCAGTCTGGGTTTGAAGTCAGCTCTGCCATTTCCTGGCAAGTTGAGCTTCAGTCTCTCATGTGTGATAGATCTTAGTAAAACCTTGTACCTTTCTCAGGGTTTCTGTGATAATTAGAGATGATGCACATAAACCACTCAGTGTCTGTTAGATATAGATGTAGATGTAGATATAGAGCTAGAAATAGATGCACAGATATATGAGGTCTGTCCAGAAGGTATCCAGCCATGCAATATGAAAATAGAGATGTCTATTCAGGAAGATACAAGATACAAGAAATATTATACATAGGACAATGATGCCTCAGTCACCTTCAAAGGCACCTTAGGACCTCACACAGTTCTCTCAATCGCTAACTTCCATGTCGTATTTTCTTGAATCTCATTGATGGTCTGAAATCTCGTCCCTTTCAAAGGTGATTTTAGTTTTGGGAAAAGCCAGAAGTTGCGGGGCACAAAATCTGGACTGCAGTAGGGCTGAGTCACCTGAGTGATTTGATGTTTTGCCAAAAAACTGCATGAGCGGGCATGTTGTCCTGGTGAAGCTGCCAATCACTAGAGGCCCATAGCTGCAGCCTTCTGCATCGTCTGAATAGTTTCCACAGAGGAATTTTCAAGCTTTACACAAAATTTGATGCAGCTTTGTTGCTGTACTCGCTCAGTTGTTTTGAATGTGACAACCACACAGTACACAAGCTCATTCAATGGAGCCTACCGCCCCCACTGACTAGTACAGTGAAGGTGTCATTGTTTATACATGCGCATTCCAGTCCACTCTCCTTGGCTGCCAGGTTACATTGCTGTCACACAAAGTGTTCTCGTTATATTAACAATGGCTTGACTTTTTCCAGACAAATATATGTTAGTCATCACATCGCATCACATCACCTAGATCAGCCTAGAATAGACTGTGACCTATGGTATAATAGAATATGAGGCTGTGACTTTTAACCAGATTGCTTCTGCTCTTCCTCATTATCCTGGAATTTTGATTCTCTTTTTAGGCTCTGGGGGTATGGAGGACAGCTAGTCATCACCCTTCAGGTCTGGGGCTGTGTCTAGGAGCCTGTGGTTTCTAATATTGGACAGAAAATTACAGGCACCAGGGGTTTGGTGCCCACCTGGAGCTAATGGAAAATGAACTCTATGAGTTGTAGGGATCTTATTCATAGGCATATTCTTCCCTGGGGAGCCATCCTCCCTGTCGTCTGAGCTTTTGACTGAATCCTTGACAGTTTGAGCTGCAGAAAATTATTGTGGCTTTGGCTGGTGAACAGCCAATAGTGAGGAGGCAGGACTGAAAGAAGTAATGCTTGGATTTATATTCTATTGGCTAAGGGTTTTGTCATTTACAGAGGTGTATAGTGGGAGTGGGGGTTAGGGGAGAGCTGGATAGTGGATTATCTTAAATACCTATGTGATCAGCTGAAGATACTTCAGATAGGAGGTTAAGGACATGATAAAATTTGCATCTGAGAGAGAGGTGACAGGGCTGCACCCCATTCTCTGCTTGGGGTAGCACCTAAGTGTACAGAATTGAGGGTCTAGTCAGGAAAGCTTGTGGAGGTAGAGAGTGAGGGCAAAGGCCTGGAAATCCTAGGGATTCCCCTTCAAAGTCAGAAAGAAAAGGACTGTCATTTAGTAAATAAATGTAACTCCTGCTGATAGGAGAAAGGAAAGGGAGAAGGACAAAGGGAGGAAGAACTGGGATCTGAGGGACAAAATTAATCAATAGAATGAAACTGTAGGAAGGTCAGAGACAAAATCAAGTGTTATTTTCCTAAACTCAAGACATCTGGCCAGCTTGTCACTGGAGAAAGAGAGTGCTATGAATAAATCAAATACATAGGGAACCTCAGTTGTCAGGTTAACTATTCCTCCTCTATCCTATAACTTTTGGTAGATCAGGAGGGAAGTTAAAATTTGCTCATTTGAGTTTCATTTTTTATTATTTCCTCTGCCCTGCATGTGAAGAGGCCAGTGGACCTTAAAATGACCAAATGGCAGAACACCAAGGGAATAGGGACAAGCTTAAGTGCCTAGCCTAGATAATTAGTCTTTGAATAATCAAGAATAGGGTGTGTTATAATCCTAACACTGGCACAGTAATTAGAATTAGAAGCTTTGAACTATGATGTTATAATTTCCATGTGCGGATGTGAAGCTGGATAGTTTGGGGACACTTCAGTTTGTAATTAGCAACAGAATGATTGATCTTGCCGTTTTCAGCATACGAACATCTTGGCCCATATTTCTGGGAACTCTAGAAGGCCGACACACTGTCGCAGCGACCGCAGGCGCTCCGATGCTGTGCTAAGGAGTCCTCCTCCCGCGTTACTGTGATTGCATGCAGCCTGTCATCCCCAGAGCGCTGTTCGGCTCGCTGTTTTGAGACACAGCTGACTCCCAATTATAAAAGTAAAAGCAATTATCTGGATTCTCACCATGCATTTAAGATTATAGTTTTCTGTTTATTTATAAAAATAACACAAACCAGGCAAACAGCTTACTTAAAATGCAGCATGTGCTTAGACTGATTTGAAGCAATAACAATGAATCCCTTGTGATTCTTCAAGATGTTCCTTTTCTTCCTTTGCCATTTGAGTCAAATGGTCTGCTTTGATTCCGATGTCTCTTCTAAGTATTGCACTTTTCTGGGCTCTTTGCACATTGGAGATGAAGGGAGAAAAAGAACTAGGGAACCCAAACAATGGCGTTTTAAAGCTCAAGTTTAAAAGTAATCTTGGTTCACAATTACGATTTCCACTTTGTTTGAACTGAAGTTAGAAATTTAGTTGTTAATTAAAGCACCCTCAAAATGGAATTTCTTCCTTCTCCCAAACAGCATCCTTATCTTACTAGACACAGAATAGGTTTGTGATTCTGTAGCTCCTTCTATTATAGAGAACCCAGAGAAGGTAATATTTACCTCACGTATCCTTAAAATAAACCTGATGAACTATGATTTGAACAAAGCAAGTATTCCTTAATCAACTGAATTTTCCTTAAAAATAATCATCTTTAGGGATTGGATGGTGGAGAATATTTACAATATTAAAAACAGTCATGCTATATTTAGCATAAATTTTAAAATTAAAAAATACCAAAAACAGAACACAAACACTGGAACTCTTGCCAGCAGGGCCATCAGCCTCATGCTGCCTCACAAAGTGAGTCTAGCTGAAAGGCAGAAATTCTTAAAGCCCTGGTCATTGACAAGAACTCTGGCTCTTTTGAAATGAAGTTTAAGATTTACACTCATTCTTTTCCATCCTTCAAACTTTCTGGACTTAGCAGGCATGTTGGTACTGTTCTGATATTTAATTCTTCTTTTAAATTGTTTGTCTTTTAAAACTTGTCTTTCCAACTAGCTTATGAGCTTCTTGAAAATAGGGGCTATATATTCAACCTAAAAAAAAAAAATCTTACATAGCATCTGCTAACATACCTCGATACATTAGAAACCCAACAGTTAGATACTTCTTTATTGATTTCATTGCTAGTATTTTAAATGAGGTCATATGCTTAAAAGTCCTAACTTTCTTTAAGTATGTGATCTTTTCCTTCAAATATGGAAAATTATTCAGCTGTGAAAAAGAAGAAAATTTTACCCTTTGCGACAGCATGGATGGACCTGGAGAACATTATGCTAAGTGAAATAAGCCAGTCAGAGAAAGAAAAATACCATTTGATTTCATTCATATGCGGAATCTAATGAACAAACTGAACTAACAAGGAAAATGGGGACGGACTCATAGACGGAGAGCAGAATGGCAGCTGTGGGGGATTAGGGAGGGGAGGGACTGGGCAGGAAGGGAAAAGGATTCATGGACATGGACAACAGTGTGGTGATTCCTGGGGGAGGGGGTATAAGGTGACTGAATGGGAACAGAAAGAAATGCAATAAAGATTAAATTTTTAAAAATCTTCTAGCATCTGGTAACATACCTTGATACATTAGAAACCCAGAAGATAGATACTTTTTCATTGATTTCATTGCTACTATTTTTAATAATGCCATATGCTTGAAGATCTTCATTTTCTTTAAATATGTGGTCTTAAGTGGTTTGTTTCCTTCTGAAATACATTTAGGAATTTGACTCCCAGTTAAATGCATTCTATTATTCTATTCTATTATACAGGTGATGGACACCTGTATAAATATGCCCCTCCCACTACTGACACACACAGAGGCAAAAGTAAATGTGATGGTGGAAGTGATGAGAATGGGGCAGGCCTACCTATTTGCATTAAATAAAAAGGTCCGTGAAGGAGACATTGAAAACAGCAAAGGTAACTAACAACATAAGGTTGTGTCCTGTATCAGAGCTCACAGAGAGAGAGAGCAGTAAGAAGTCTTGGCATTTAAGTAGCAAAATAAAAACCCTTTTTGTCTATGCCTGTTTTCCTTAGAGCATCTTACTTTGGGCATGTGGGAATTTCATACTGCCCAACACATTTTTCTCTCAAGGCCTTTGCAGCACCACCGATTTCCCTTTTGAACTCTGATTATGAGGGTTGGAGAGAGCTGGCAGCTCTGCAAGAAGAATTAATCTCCTAAATCCAGTGTGTACCTTTTGGCGTGCGATAGAACAGGGGAGGACAGAGTTGTTGGTATTAATATAGTAAATGGCTTCTCTAAGCTGACTTGGTTGGAAACAGGATGTTAGCTACTTCATTCTGACAATGAGCCTGAATTTTACTCTCCTCCATTAAGGAGCATTTTAGGGCATGGCTCTTGCATCTTGCAGCAGTTGTAGGAGAAACTTGAGGGCACAGGCAGCAGAAACAATGGCAGATGTTACTCAAAAGTTGACCGAGTTCTCCCTTCTGCTGTCTGCTATCAGAAAAAGAATCTACCTCCTTAATATTCACTGCGGGTAGTAGCCCCAGAGTTGAGCCCCATTCAGAAACTTCCCAGATTTCTGTTGCTGCTATGACCTGCTGATCATTATCAGCCACTGGCTCTGGATGTTAATGGAATTGTCAGTTTGTAAAATCAAAATGACCATCGTTATCCAAGGTAAACCTTAAAATGAATGAAGTTAATAACAAGAGATATATACGATTTACTAACTTAAGACCCTTTAAATATGTGTAGGATGCTTCTATAATACTTTATCTGCTTCTTCACTGTGGTTTTTATTGCTTTGTGCCCTGTGTTAAAATAGTGTTCATGTCTCATTTCATCTACTGGACAGTAAGACACTTGAGGTCAGTGTGCCTTACCTCCTCCTTGTTATTGCCAGGCTGCAGCAAATACTAAATTCATAAACAAATCGGTACTTGTTACTGATGTTTAAATCTCTCTGCTGTGTGCGAAATACTCTATGTGATTTCATTGATTCTGATGGACAATCAGGAGACAGGTGAATATGCCAGCAGGTTCTGTTTTCTATTTCTTGGTGCAAAGCCATAAAGCCACACAGCATTTCAGGGGCAGACGTGCCTCCAGTTTGGCTGAGAGGACTGAAGAATGGTGGTTTGCTTTCTCTTTTGCTTTCAGCAGTCTTCATAATAACACCCCAACTTTTCTGGCTTCAGTAGCCTAACAGGGGCCACACTGTAACTCCAGGTGTTGTTTTGGTTGCTAACTGGTCGTTCATCCTTTACAAGGAGGATTTGAATTATTCCCTTCCAGATACACCTTCATCATATCTGCCACTGTCTTGCTCACTGCCCTTATAAATGGTCCACAGCACCTTGGCACTAAACTACCCAGAAGCACTTAAGGTTGTCTACATCTGAGATTTATGGCTTATTTCTTCTTCCCGATTATTTATGTGTCAAATTGTCAGTCCTTACATCCTTTCCAAGAAGCCTTGGTCTGTTGGTTTTAAGAGATGGGAAGTGCAGGAGAAGTGTGTGTCTCGAGTCCCATATTACACAAGGCTCTACTGCTGCGGTTTATACTTGCTTTTCCCCTCCTAGAAAAAAAGAGATCTGTGTTCTACAAAAATCCAGCCAGAGCAGGGCTAGTTGTCTGGGATTTTCTGTAACCTAATAGAGCAAGTTTAAAGACTCAGGAGAGGCCTGCTGTACATTGCGGCTCATGGCTCATGAAAAGATATACTATGTTAATTTTCTGAATTGGGTCTCTTAGGCAGAATCACATTATTTTGGTAATGCTGCTCCTGAATTAACTGTAGTTATTTGAGCATCCAGCATCTCCAGTTCACCAAGGAAAGGGAATCCTTGGATGTTAGTGAGCTTTTAAATTCCAACTTGACTTCATCATTTGTGGAGGAAAATGGCTAATGGATGTAGAGCCTTAAAAGGTTTGGAGGTAAAAGAAATCTTTTCTGGGCAGCATACTCTGACCTGTTGATAAAGGTGGGTAACAAATCCTTCAGTTGTCCTCTCCTTTTAGAACCCATCGGTGCTCCTCATTCCTTCAGATGAACTCTGAGCTCCAGTGTGCACGGCTTTTTGCCCTCTGGCACCTGCCTTCCACTCCAGCTTCCTCTCATGGCTTCCTCTCTCTTTTCTCAGGATACCAAGTGGCCATAGTCTTTGTCCCCTCTGGGCCAGTCTGTGCATAGGTATTCTGCCTGGAATATTACCTGCCACCTCCCCACATCTGTCTCACTATTGATAATAGCAGTATGAGTAGTTAGGCTCTGTGCTAAGTAGGGCTTACACGGATTCTTTCATGTAATCCTACAGCAACCCTTGAGTACCATTATGATTCCCATTTCTCCGATAAGGAAACTGAGGCTTAATGAGTGTAAGAGCCCTACCCAGGCTCACCCTACCCAAGCTAGTAAGTGGTAGTATAGGGAGTTGTTGTGAAGTTGTCTGACTCTGGAGCCTACTCTAGGCTGCACTGCCTCCCAGCATGTGAGCAAAACATGGTTGTGTGGCTCCTACTCATTATTTAGACATCGCGTGCTCCAGAAACCCTCCCTGATATGGCCCTCCCCAGCCACCTTGAGGAGAGTTAGGTGCCCTTCCTCCCATTTCTCCCCTTACTGCTCTTATACAAATCCACCTGTAATTACTTGTTTACTTGTCTGTGTTCCCCACCAGCTCCTGAGACCCATGGGGCAGGATCCCTCTGCCTCTCATGCCATTTTATCCCCAATAGCTACCTAGAAGCCTGGTGTTCAGCAGGAGCTCTGTAAATGTTTATGGCCCTTTGATTAAACTTAGCTCCACTGAAATCCCTGTACAATTCTTTTTTTAATTAAGATTTTATTTATTATTTATTTTCAGAGATAGAGGAATGGGGGAAGAACGAGAGGGAGAGAAACACTGATGTGTGAGAGAAACATTGATCAGTTGCCTCTCACATGCCCCCAACTGGGGGCCCAGCCCACAACACAGGCACGTGCCCTACCTGGGAATTGGACCGGCGACTTTTCACTTTGAAGGACAACACTCAGTCAAGTGAGCCCTGCTGGTCAGGGCATGCACAATTCTTTTGGTAGGAAAAAGTTAATTCTCATCTTATTAACTTTTCAGGTTCCGAATACTCAACAGTTTCCCCTTTCTTTGGGACTCCAGAATTATGTGACTAAACTGAGGCTTTCCTGTGGTTAACAAAGCCTAGTCATATGGGTCAAGGCTGTCGCTCAGTCAGGCTTTTGCGTGCCCTCCCCATTAAATTCTTGTGTACAAAAGAGATGACCCAGGAAGTGGCTTGGTTGCTGTGCAGAAAGATTCACCCAAAGATTCTCACTTCTCATTTGGCCTGTTACCCAGTATCATGTAACAGTGAAGCAGGTAGAAACACTGGGCTGTAGCTCATCCAACTCTTTTTAATTGGGAGAGAAAAGTGAGGAGGCACAGAGAGCCTGAAATTAACAGCTAGTTAGTGGCCAAGCCAGATATAATTCACATCTTTTATTTAAATAATGAACTTACTTGGTGCACTTAAAATGTGATTGCAAAACTTTTTACCTCCCCTTAAATGTATTGGCTCTAAAACAACATATAACTCTTTGTGTACATCTTCAGTACAGACACAAGAAAAGCAAAGCTTCAGAAAGCTTTGTTGAAGTCTAACGTACATTCAGAAAATTGTGTACAGCTTGATGAATTTTCATAAAGTGAATACACCCATGTAACCAGCACCTAGAGCAAGAAAGAGGACATTAAAATGGAAGATTTTTACTATAAATAACATATTATTACTTTTATATTATCTCCTAAATATGTTCTATAAAATATATCACAGGCTTATAGTAACAGAAGGTCCTTATGGGGGTGAGTGGAGAGGAACTTTTAAAATGACAGTTTATCCTCATATGAGACTCTTACCACTCCATATGTGGTATTTAGAACATATATCTGCTTCTGTGTAATGAAGATGTGATTTACTTATTTGCCTATTTGTCTGCAAAATTAACGTGCGTTCAGGCTGATATTGTAAAGTCATAAAGAGCTATACTAAGTGAATCTAATTCACATTCTCTTGTGCTCACATAACTACTTACAACATTTTTTAAATGATTTGTTACATGGGATTTGTAAGCATGGGTGTGTATACTTCATTCTTTTTAAAACAAGGTAAGATCTTGAATCTATTATTGTTCGCTGTGTGTATACTCTGAGCCATGATGGGTTTGCATGGAGCTCCTTATGTGTTTTTGCTTACTCTTTTTGGCAGGCTAGACTGTAATTCTGAGTGGGCTGACTGGCATTAGTGTGTGTGATTGTAGAGCTTGCCTGACTCTATTCTAACCCAGCTAACCCATGCCTATGACCCAGCTCTGTAACACTCCAGGCTTTAAATGTCCCATTTACTATTACCTGATAGAGAACTTCATTCTTGATGTAGACATTGCCCAAAACTTTGGACAGATTATTTAACTCGAAATATTGTCTTCATTCCAACTACTGGATTAACCAATTCTGTCACATAATTATAATAAACATTTGGGAGATGAAACTTCTGCCTAAAATTGGATCAGAATATTCTACGTATCTGAAAGGCCATTATAGCACATGAACACTTTCATTGTGCAGTTCAATTAATAGAACAGTGACTAGGCAATTTCTTGAAGAATCTCTCATGATCTGAAAGTTGCTTAGCCCAGTAGGTTTTTAATAACATCCTAAGAAAGCTTTTTCCCCTCATTCCCTATCTCCATCGAAGGATAAAATTTATCCATTATTCAGAGCAGTGGCTCAACTAACCTTAGTCCAGAAAAAAAGTCCTTACATGGATTAAACTTACTTCCTGCTGTCTAGAATAGCCCATTCAGCAACCAACATATTAATTTACTTAATTAACACATATTATGCCTTCCTGAAGGCTGAGCAGGGTTCACTCATTGACTGTAGCTAATTTTACCTTTTTTCTTTTTGTATCTCATTCTGCTCCTCCTCAGCTCCCCCTTAGCCTTATCTGCTAACAACAAAAGCTCAGTAGGAGATGAGCAGTCGCGTGATAAAATTAAATAGAATGTCACAAAAAGGCCTGGAAGTTTGAAAGGTGCCTCTTAACTTCAGCAGGGAGGCAGACTAACATGGTCCTTGCCCTTGACTTGCACAAGTTTGTGTGGCAAGTACATCATGGTTATTCTGTTTGTTTGCCCTTATTGGACACTATTTTTCTTTTCATGAGAACCATATTTAAGTAGGGTCGCCCCTGAGTATCTGTATTCCCCAGTAAAGGGAAGTGTTGTCATCCTGTTGATGCCACCGAAGCCTGTTAGGACTATTAATTTGGTTGTTCATTTAGGCATGCATGGTTGCCACAGCAACGACAATCTCCTGGTTCCTTCAAGCCCTCTGTGCAGTGAGCATATGTTGAGAGTCCTACGAAGGTGTCATAGTTTCTATCCTTCCTGTCACAGGTTAAACCCTTCACTTGCTCTCCCTCTGAGCTACATATTTTTCAAGGATCTCTAGAGAGAGGAGGGAGGCTCTTTGCTGGAGCCAGTCAAAAGAGGCATTGAAATGAAAATGAAGGCCTTTGTTTTCCATGGGTTGCTGCAGAAGACCTCAGAATAGGTGGCTTGGAATTCAGATGATTATTAAAAATTTTGGTCAGCTGAAATGTGAAGTCCTTGGCAAAGTTCACAGCCAACCTTTTATACAGGGTGGCCAGGACACTGAGTGTCCTGCTTAAAGCCAAAATTGTAAATTCTAGCCCAAACTCTCAGTGGTATGCCATAATAGGGCGTAATTTCTTGCCAACTGTTTTTCATAGTCCAAGAACGTCTCCTTAAGAACCATATGGTTTTGAGAAAATATGTGTCTTGAAAGGACACATTTCCTCTTTTTTATTTCCTCCTAACCATGGACTGGTAGTTAAAGTTTACGTGTTTTCAAAAGCTTTTGTTGGAACTGACAGATAGCCATCTTCTGACACTATTCTACGCGAGTCCCTGTCTTTGCTCCTGTCCTAATTTATCTCATCTGCAATTTACACAGTCACAATTGGAGGAGAGTAAATATATGTATATAAATTATGTGCTGGCCAAGAGAAAGGAGCTGAGGCAGGGGCAGTCTGTCTTTTACAGTTGTTGAGATACTGTAAGTCCTTAAAAAATCCTTAGTTGAAACTTAATGGAAATGTTAGGGCATCTGACTGAGTAAATTTATCAAAACATCATTATAGGTTTCCTTCTCCTTCTGTCATTACTCTGATCAGGATGATCAAGGACAGATTTCTGCATTCACTTCTGCAGAGAAGCTTACTCATTTCTCTTCAAAATTCTCATACTTAATGGTACCTATTGTTCAATAATAGATAATATTTAACAGTAAAATGTTTTACTTGGAGTAAATTATCTTAGAGAAAAATTCAACTTGGAATTCTCCCCTGATCAAGTAATTGTCATTTCTGCCTTTCAGTTTAAAGGAGAAACTCCTAGGCTGAATACTATTCTTAGGTGGGAAGGTTGAGCCTGAGTTACTCAGGCTTCCACAAGACGGTGGGTATGTTCTGAGGGCTTTTTCTGGCAAATGTCTGGGAGGACTCCTGGGACCATTTTTGGTAGGACTCTCCTATTCCTGCCATCCTTTCTGACTTTTTACTTTTTATTCCCATTTTATCAACAAAAAACTCTTCATTTTATTTTTTTACTTCCCTAGTATCATAAGATTATAGTATTTTTGAACTAGAAATCATCTTCCATCTTCTCTTATACATTTCTGTCCTCAATACTTGCAATGCCTAACTATGCTCATGTTGTTCACCTTTTAAAACTTGTATACGTGAATTTGCTAACAGCTGAGCACAAACCAAACATTTTATTATATACTTGTATAATTTACTATACCAGTGTGGTTTTAAAGGACAAAGCCCTAATTACAAATGAATTTTTTTTTTCTAGTTCTAGCTCTGATTTTAATTCATGGGATGACTCTAGATAATTCTCTTAATTTTGCTAGGTCTTAGTTTCTTTAACTGTAATGTGAGAACAGCATTTTCTATAACTTATGATAAAGATAAATAAGATTAAGTATGTGAAGTCTCCTGGCAAAGTGTGAGGTACTATATATGAGTGTGAGGTATGTGGATACCCATTTACACAGCCTGTCTCTGGTGTCCACATCACATTAGCCTTAACTGTGCCCTTGGCCAACACGGCAAAATCCCATTCTCAATCCATTGCACAAATGTAGATTTACTTTGACCAAATACTTTCACTAGTAGAAGTTGTACTGAAGAAATATCCGTATGTGTACATACAACCACAAATGTTAACTGAGGCATTGTAATTAAAAAACCAGAAACAACCTTCATTTTCTGTCAGTAGAGAGAAGGTTAAACAAATACCCATGTCACAGAATACACTGCTACTCTAAACAAATAAGACTGACATATTCTGCAACTGCATGGAAATATCTCCAGGACATAGATTGTATGAAAAAGCAATTCACAAAACTGTACATAGTGTATGATATCATTTATGATAAAACACACAGAAATGAAACAAAAACCACAGCTACATATGCAATATGTTTGTATATAAATTTGTAACATCCCTATTTCATCTTATACCCTTATGCCACTTTTACTATACCTCGTAGTGTGGCAAGCAGAGGTTGGGAAGTGGCTTCTGGAGTCACACTAACTTCAAGTCCTGGCACAGCACTTACTGCATGTGTAACGATGGGCAAATGACTTAACCCTTCTGTGCTTCATTTTCCTGGCTCTAAAATAGGTTTACAATTTTACCTAGCTCAAATTATTTTAAATGCATAGAAAAAAATCTAGAAGAACACATGTGATTACCCTGTGACACAGGGTATTGTCCATGCTTTTATAAAGTTAGACTATATTGTGCCCTAGTTGTTGTTTCCAGCTTTCTGACCTTGTTTTGCACTTCAACTGTAACTCCTGATTGTAAAGTCTCTATTGATAGTCTCCTACAATAATCAGTATAGTGCTAGGAACACAGCAGGCACTGAAGATGATATGTTTCAAAAGCATAATGACATCCTTCTAACAAAAAAAGAGGATTTTAACTTGAATTTTTATTAAGTTACTCATTCGTTAGTTTATTAATAAATTATTTAGTAACTCAACAAAGAGTTTTTGAGCATCCATTATAGGCTAAGCACAGTCAGTGCTGGGTATACAGTGATGGCGAAAGGCTTATGTAAATATCTGATTCGACTGAGTTCTCCCACCTGTAGGTCTGAACTGGTACAGAGTCTGGTATCTGATCTTGAATAGACTTTCTGCTGTCACTTAACGATTCTTCTATATGAAGAATACTCTTCAATGACTCAGATGGAAATGAACATCTGAGGAAGCCAGTCGGGCCTTGGAGAACCTGATGGAGCATGAAGTGCCCCAGATGATTCTGAAGGCCTACTGACCTGGAGTATCCTTTCCTCTGGTTGAGAGACCTGTAATGAATGTTCCAGTTACAAGCAGAGCTGAAGCTTCCACAGCAAGTCTGACTTCAAGGGCATTGTCTCTGGACACACATTGCCTGAGTTCAAAGCTAAGCCCACTGCCTACCAGAAGGGTAGGGTAGTCTTGAGCTAAACATACACTCTCTCTGCCTCATTTTTCTCACCTGTTGAATGGAAGTAATAATATGACCTCCTTAGGTGGTTTTGTAGATGAAAAGAGATGATACATTTGAAGTACCTAGCATAGTGGTTAATATATTCAAGCATTTAATATAAGATAGAGATTGTTTTTATTTTAAAATTAATCTTATCGAGAAATAAAGCAGCCAGTCTACCAGTGAGGGGGCCCCTGACATCAGATACATGTGGAGATGGGATAAGAGCAAGAGATTTTTGGAGATAGTGAATAATGAGAATGAGAGATAAGGTGAGAGTACAATTGATACAGGCCAAAGAATCAGAGGACTTTAGAGTCAGAATCCATTCATTCCATATACGGAGCACCTACTATGTGCTAAAAGCTGTTCTAGTTGCTGCATCTATGCAGTGACTATAATATTGCTGCCCTCATGAGCTTTACATTTTAGTGGCAGAAACTGGGCTGTATGGTCCCCCTCTTACCACATACAGGAAACCTGCTACAATGCACCGAATGCTGATCCCCTGTCCTCTGTTTTTATATGCCTAGGAAAAGTGCATTAATGAACAGGAGCAGTGCCTTCCACTCTTGGGCAGCTGGAAAGGTGAAGTTCTTGTTAAAGTATCTAAGTATAACTATACATCGAAAATAACACTGAATTCTGAATAAAGCTAACCTGCTTCCCTAGGGAAAGATCCTTGAGGTTCAGAAGAAAACGAACTTTGGCAAATACAATCCAGGCTTGAAAGGGCAGGAAGAAACAGTCAGAAATCATTCAGGTGTGTGGCCATCAAGGATGCAGCAGAGTTGTGTTTTTTGTGTTTTGGTTTTTTTGGAAGAACGATGGGCAGACGCAGAGTCTGATGAGGCAGAATCATGAAGTGTGATGAGGAGGTTCCCGTGCCACCCCAGAAAGGCGCAGTGGTCTCACACCCTACTTTCCTCTCGGCCACATCTGCCCAGCTCATTACCTCATGTACTCCACTGCCTGTGCTGCTGAAGCTCTTCCCGAGGAGGAGGCAGACCTTCCCTCCAGGGAGGTCACCGAGGATTGCAGCGCTTTGCTTCATGCACACATCCCCCCCGGGAAGGAGCCTTCACTCTCCCTGCTGTGTGGACAGATTGAGGAGCCTCCAAGGCTCGACAGCCGGTCAGTGCCAAGCCAGGCTTCCAGAACCAGACAGAGGTGTACATTTTTATCTGAACTTAGTTCCTCTTTCAGAGGAGCATTCATTGCCTCTTGTTTTTCATTTGAATTTAATCCCCGTGGATCACAATTTTTGTTCTGTGGATCCATCTAGCAAAAGACAACAATTTAAGGGCTCTTGGTCCTTGACTGGCTCACAGAAGTATGGAACTCTGAGAAGATCAGCCCTCTCACTACAGATGAGAAACCAGAGCTTGGGAAAGTCAGATGACCATCCAAGGTCAAGTGGTTGTTGGTGAAAAGTGCTGGACTAGAACTAAAGTTACTAGGCTTCATTCCAGAGTTTTGGCCACTACACTAACATATTTTTTATTAGCAATAGGGGATTATGCTCAAAAATAACTCGTAAACCTTCTAGAATAGAGATCTTAGATGTCATAGGTTATGGGGTGTAGAGTTAGGGTTTTTAAGTACCACTCCCCTTTATTTTATTTAAAATAATGTCTGGCGTGGCCTAGCCCCGAATCTGAGGTGTGGTCTACTGGAGAAGACTGCATGAGTGCCTGGGTGCTGGCGGGGGATGTCAGCATGGCTCCCTGAAGGGTTCAAGAGGATGCCTTCTCTTGGATTTTATTTTGTAGTAAAATAAATCTGTGGTGGTTTTGGTTTTCCTTGTCTTATGAGCTGGGGGAGTCATCCAGGAGGGCACTGTCTCCTGATTTTCTATGTGGTCATTATCCATACTCCATTCAAACCACAGTTAAGACCACTGGGTCGTAAATGATCCTCCGGGGACTGTTCATGTGGTCATCAGTGGGGGGGAAAGGGGAGGTTTGCAGGCAAGCAACGCTGACCAAAATATTTCTTCCGAAAGCTCTCATACTTGCAATGTGAATTCACCACTGGAAGACTGCCATGTTTTCTATTTTAAGATTCCATGTCCCTTATGTGTCGCTCTGCTGCTGCTTATTCTGCTGTGTGCAGAGTAAAGATGGCGATAATGCATTCTGGAACTGGACTGTCTGACCTCATATCCTTTGCATTTACTAATTTTGTGATAATGGGCAAATGACTTAATCTTTATGTGTTTGTTTTCTATCTGTAAACAGATTTTAGAAATTTATGTAACTCAAATAATGGATATAAGGACTAACTAGATATAGTATAGACACACTGGCATGGAGGAGCCACTCAATGTTGGTTGTTACCATTAACATCTTCTGCTTGTATGGCCCCGCAGTGTAGAAAGAGCACTGGGTCAATGGATCAGGAGACATGGGGTCTGGTCCTGGCTCTCACTTTTATGTGGCTGCATGAACTTGAGACAGTTACTTGATCCCAGCTCATGGAGCACAAGTCATAGAAGCAAGTATTTTGTCCAATCTCCTCCTTTTACAAATGAAATTGGGCCTTGAGAAAAGAAGAAGCTCGCCCAAAGTCCACAGGGAGTTAATGTCCAGGCCAGGATCAGCCAGCACCTGCTCTCTTGACTTCTAGCCCAGAGCTCTTATATTCATTACTTTGGGGACACAAGACCTGCCAAGTGTCCCCAAATTTGCTGAAGACCTGAAGACTTTGGAGTTGGCTGGCGAGTGGTTTCTAACAAGCTGTCTTTGGGTTGTGGCCATTCCAGAAGCAGCAGCCAATGCATTCTAATATGTCGTGGTTGGTATAAGTGTCAGAAGCAAAGTGATGCCTTTAAGCAGCTCCCAGGTGAAAGCTTCTACACCTCTGGAGATCTCACAAAACTCCGCCCACACCGACAGGACAAAGTTGAGCAGGTTCTTAAAACCTAGCTTGATTATTGGCTGTTTCTTCTCCCTCTCTTGGTTACTGCCAGAAAAACTTACAGTGACTGTGTCTCTATCTTAAACTGTGGGTGTCGCCTTTAGAACTCTCACGATGAGTCGCTACCATCACTTTCCTTCTTTCTTCTGACTCCCACTCAGATCCCAGAATGATAGTTGATCAGAATATCCGGTCTCAGGTACCTCTTCTTGATCTGCAAGATCCTTTTTCAATTTTGCGCCCTAAGCACAACAGACACTCAACAAAGCTAGTCCTCTGCTCATTATTTTAACTATATCCCAAATTCCTGGCTCTGGGCCATGGCACATAGTATGTCTCTCTATTGATTTTTGCCAAACCCTCTCAGATTAACTCTTATATGTCTCTGAAACCACAGTAGCCTCCTTATTAGAAGTGACCTCCTGCGTCTTAGAATTTTCAAAGCTGTATTGATGGTAACCAATAGGCTCCACCTGTCTATAGTGTTTTCTCTCTCTTTAACAACCTCCTTAGGAACCATATACTGACATCTTTCTCCCCCTTAAAGCATTTAGCAGAATTCCTTTCCCATTGCAGGGACTCCATTAGACCTGCTTGAATGATTGTTGACTTGTTAGTAGGGTTGTGTAGGGGGCTCCAGCCTTCATCAAAAGTTTATCCCTTTACAATCAAAAGTGCTTTCTTCCTAGGTGTCATTGTGAGCTCATGACAAGTCAGTTACAGACATTTGAGGGCTCCCTGAAGCTTTGGCAATGCCCAGTCATTTACAGAATTCTACTTGCTGGAAATCTGGAGTGACACATTTTTGAAATTAAAGTCAATTAAAATTAATTTTGATCTTTTTTTGTTAGCTCAAATTGACAACACAAGATAAATAAGCAAAAAAAAAAAAAAAAAAAAAAAACCAAAAAAACAAAAAAACCCCACCATACTTTAAAAATGCAAGTAAAAGTTTAAGGATGTCAAAATGCATGATGAGCAAAGGAGCCCTGAAACTTTCACTCACTCACCCACTCATTCATTCAGTCAGCAAGCATATTCATGCAGTTGGATTTCCTGAATTTCAGGAGGAAACACAGTTGTGCTATTTTGTTCATGCAAAATTCTACATAGCTCTCTATTGGGGCCCTATGCTTCTGAAATTATGTTTGCTAAAATAATGGTCAGAATTAATTTTTGCTCACAGAAACACTTCACAACAAATTTTATCCTCAAGTTTTGGGGCAGAATGAGAAGAATGCAAGGATTAATCCTTGGAGTCCCATAAGTAAGCACTCCCTCCCCCATTTTCTGTTTGCTTTTTAAATTCTGTATTTAGAGAATAATAGGTGAGTGTTTCTGTGACTAATTAAAGACATGTAAATTGAAATTCTCAGGTCAGTAATTAAACTGAGGAGCTCACTGGGTAATGTTTACTTTTGTGCTCCTAGATTGTGAGTTCAGTTCCTCTTCAAGGGGCACGTTTCATTTCTTTCTTTCTTTTTTCTTCAATCACAGAGATTAAAGCAGTCTGAATTTTGTAATAGCATCTTGTGAAAGAAGAGGTGGGGGGAAAGTTGTGGTGGTTTTAGTAAACACAGGCATACCTCTGAGATATTGCAGGTTTGTTTCCAGATCACAACAGTAAAGCAAATAAATACCTCAATAAAATGAGTCATGTGAATATTTTTTTTTGTTTCCTGGTGCATAAAAAGTTATGTTTATACTGTAGTTATTAAACATGTAAAAGCATTATGTATGAAAAATTTACATACATTAATTAAAAAATACTTTATTGCTAAAAAAATGCTAACCATCATCTTGAACCTTCAGAAAGTTGTAATCTTTTTGTTGGTGGAGGGTCTTGCCTCAACCTGGCGGCTGATTACTGACCAGGGTGGTGGTTGCTGAAGGTTGAGTGGCTGTGGCAATTTCTTGTAACAAGACAGCAATGAATTTTGCCAACATTCATTGATGTCTTGTTATAAGAAATTGCCACATCGATTGACTCTTCCTTTCACAAGTGAGTTCTCTGTAGCATGTACTGCTGTTTAATAGCATTTCACCCATAGTGGAACTTCTTTCAAAACTGGAGTCAATTCTCTCCAACCCTACCATGCTTCTTTATTAACTATGTTTATGAAATATTCTAAATCCTTTGTTGTGATTTCAACAACCTTCATAGCATCTTTACTAGGAGTAGATTCCATCTCAAGAAACCACTTTCTTTACTCATCCATAAGAAGCAACTCCTCATCCATTAAAGTTTTATCATGAGATTGCAGTAATGTAGTCACATCTTCAGGCTCAACTTCTAATTCTAGTTCTCCTGATATTTCCACCACATCTGCAGTTACTTCCCCCACTGAAGTCTTGAACTCTTCAAAGTCATCCATGAAAGTTGGAATCAACCTCTTTCAAATTCCTATTAATATTGATATTTTGACCTCTTCCCATGAATCACAAATGTTCTTAATGGCATCTAGAGTGGTAAGTTCCTTCTAGAAGATTTTCAGTTACTTTCCCAGATGCATCAGAAGAATCACTATCTGTGACAGCTCTAGACTTATGAAACTTATTTTTTAAGTAATAAGACTTGAAAGTTGAAACTACTCCTTGAGCCTTGGGCTGCAAAATGGACACTGTGTTAGTAGGCATGAAAACAACATTAATGTTGTGCTCATCTCCATTGGAGCTGTTGGTGACCAGGTGCATTGTCATGGAGCAGTAATATTTTGAAAGGAATCTTTTATTCTGAGTAGTAAGTGTCAACAGTGGGATTAAAATATTGAGTAAACCATGTTGCAAACAAATGTGCTGTCATCCAAGCTTTGTTGTTTCATTTACAGAGCACAGGCAGAGTAGATTTAGCAAAATTCCTAAGGGCTGTAGGATTTCTGCAATAGTTGATGAGCATTGGTTTCAACTTAAAGTCATCAGCTGCATTAGCCCCTAGCAAGAGAGTCAGCCTGTTCCTTGAAGCTTTGAAGCCAGGCATTGACTTCTCTCTAGCTATCAAAGTCCTAGATGACACTTTATTCTGACGTAAGGCTGTTTATTCTACATAAAAAACTGTTGTTTAGTATAGCCACCTTCATTAATTATCTCAGCTAGATCTCCTGGACAACTTGCTACAGTTGCTGCAGAAGCATTTGCTGCTTCACTTCGCACTTTTATAATGTGGAGACGGCTTCTTTCCTTAAACCTCATGAGCCAGCCTTGGGGAGCTTCAGCTTTTCTCCTACAGTTTTCTCACCTCTCTCAGCCTTTAAGAATTGAAGAGAGTTAGGACATTTCTGTGCATTAGGCTTTGGTTTAAGGGAATATTGTGGCTGGTTTAATCTCTCCAGACCACTAAGACTCTCTCCATATCAGCAGTAAGGCTGTTTCACTTTCTTCTCATTTGTGTGTTCACTGGAGTAACACTTTTAATTTCCTTCAAGAACCTTTCTTTTGCATTTACAAATTGGCTAACTGGTGCAAGAGGCCTGGCTTTTGGTTCATCTTGGCTTTTGACCTGCCTTCCTCACTAAGCTTAATCATTCTAGCTTTTAAATTATTTAGGTGAGAGATATGTGACCTTTCACTTGAACACTTAGAGGCCACTATAGGGTTATTAATTGGCCTAATTTCAATACTGTTGTTTCTCAGGGAATAGGGAGACCCAAGGAGGGAAAGAGAAACAAGAGAATGGTTGGTGGGTGGAGCAATCAGAACACAAACAACATTGATTGATTACGTTTGCCATCTGATACGGGTGTTATATGTGTGGTTCATGGGGCCTCTAAACAATTACAACAGTAACATCAAAGATTACTGATCATAGGTCACCATAACAAATATAATAATAATGAAAAAGTTAAAATATTGCAAGAATTACTAAAATATGACAAGGAGGCATGAAGTGAACAAATGCCGTTGGGGAAATGACACCTTTCGACTTACTGACCAGGGTTGCCGCAAACCTTCAATTTGCATAACATGCAATGTCTGTGAAGTGGAATACAGCAAAACACAATAATACAAGGTATTCCTGTAATGCACTTTGATGTTTGCAACTTGAAATCCATGTTTAGGGAGCCCTGATTTATCTGGTAATATTCGGAATAAAATTTTAAGTCTCAAAGCCAGGGCTCTTTGCAGAGATGAATGCCTGTGAAGTGGATGTTAACATTCAACTCACACCCACCATGGTCTTACTCCAAAGCATTTCCATTCTTCTCTGTGACGTATGTGTCCTATACATGTCACATGCTCATGTGTGTCCACTCTTCTTTTGGCTGTTGTCCACAAAGTTATTAATAGCTGTGAATTTTGGCTTGAGGCTTTGGGCATTTATTTTGGGTAAGAAAAGGTAGAAGGAGAAAAAGACTTTTCAGGAACACACTGCTCTTTACAAAACTGTGGAGCCATTCCAAGAGCCCCTCTTTTGAAAATCAAATACCTGGGAGATCTAACTGTGGTTAAGAATCTGTGTCTTTAGGCGGCGACCCCCTGCTGCCCCGCATCTGTGTTCGGGCACCGGTGCTGCGGTGCCCCTTTAGCAGCGTCATGGCTCCTTGACCGTATTCATAAGCTCGTGGGCAGCAAGAAGTTTGGAATATTTCAAGAAATATTGAAATACTAGAATAGATTTCAAAATTACTTTTCTGCTAAAATTACAAGACAAAATTCCTTTTGTTCCCGGAAGTCCCTTAGCCCAGGGGTCCTCAACCTTTTTGGTACCACGGACGGATTCATGGAAGGGGCGGGGGGCGGTCAGAAGGCAGAGCTCAGGTGAGCTTCACTCCCCTGCTTTGGATGGGTGGGGGAGACAGGAGGTGGAGCCCAAGTGAGCTGTGCTTGCAGCCTGGTTTCTAACAGGCCCGGGGGTCGGGGCCCCTGCCTTAGGTCATAAAGGACATTTGCATCCAACAGGGTCTTAAGTTGCTCTTGTTTCTTCTGCTACCACATTGTGTTTATGATGTCATGAGTGGTTACCATGGAGACAATTGTCCTGATGTGGGAAATGTGTGAATTCAGGTGTGGAGAAACTCAGCAGTGAGAGATGGGACTTGGAGAAAAGGAGACAAATCTCCTTTCATTCCAACTTCCTTAGTAACAAAAGGGTGACACTGAAAAAAAGGGAGGGGAGAGAATGTACATGTGATAGCTGAAAATTAGCTTTTGAACAGCATGTTTTTTATGCTTTGCACGACATATTGGAAAGTCTTCCATTTAGTTTTTTTAATTACATTTTGATCACATAACTTGTAGTATGGTGATAAAAATAACTTTTTATGTTCTTCCTTGGAGAAATAAATATGGCTTATGATAGCAGAAGAGAATACTATATTATGAAGTCCAAGTTGAACAGGGAAACCTTTTGAATGATACACCGGAAAGCTCAAAGGTGATGTGTTTTTGTCCAGTTGAGGGGAAAAAACAAAGGCCACTGCAATCTGCAAAACACTACAAAGTAAGATAGAGCCAAGCTAGCAATGCAGCCGGACTGGCTTGCTGCTGGCATCTGACAAGCTAGGAAAATGAGACTGCAGAAATCCACAGGGAATTATTTTCTTCCTCGTGTTAATGAAGTACCTAACATACATTTCTTTCTCAGGATGAGGGGTGGCGGGGGCGAGGACTCGGGTGCTGCTGAGCAAGTGTTTTGAGGAAATGATCCAGAATCCCCTGTCTCTGCCTTGGCATAATCAATGTCATTACTGCTTGTTTGGAAGCTCTGTCTTTTCTTGGAAACGACCCAGGGCTGGCAGACTCAAGTAGTCGGTGTGGTGGCTGGTGGAAGAGGGACCCTGCCGAGGCAAGTACGCAGAGGCTGTGTGTCCCGAACACTGGATTCTGGATGGCAGGCCTGGGTCCCCCTCCCAGCTTTGCCATGTGGGTTTTCCCTTTGACCTTTGCGAAGGTCCTTAACTGTTCTGTTTTCTCATTCTATTAATCAAGTGAGATTATTGCACAAATAAATAATTGGGCATAAAATATACTTTTTAGGCAGGCCACAAATGCTGGGGATTAGATCTCAATATTTGGGGATTCATGTCAATGCAGATATTTTTTTGTTTTCTTGTCCAACAAGTATATCCTTCAAGGACCTTCAGGATGCAAGTGGGGACTTTGGTGAGCCCTAATACTGGTTGCTTTGGGAAAAGAGGGTGTGATAGGATTCTCCAGAAAAACAGAATGGATGGGATCGATCTATCTATCTATCTATCTATCTATCTATCTATCTATCTAACTATAACCTATCTATCATCTATCCTTCCATCCATTCAGTGGTATAATTCAGTCTGAGTCAGAAGGCCTGAGAACCAGGGGAATTGATAATGTAAATCCCAGGCTAAGGGCAGGAAAATGTAAAATGAGCTTATGTGGAGAGGCAGTGAAAAAGGAGCAAGTTCCTCCTTTGTCCGCCTTTTGTTCCATTCGGGTACTCAGTGGATTAGATGATACCTACTTGAATTGGGAGGGCAACTTACTCTACTGAGTTCACAGATTTGAATGTTAATCTCATCAAAAACATCACATACGTACCCACAAACAGTGTTTAATCTGGACACCTTAAGACCCATTGAAGTTGACAGATAAAATTAATCATCATAGAGGATATGTCCCTAGGCAAAGCTCAGCTCCTACAGGGTCTGTATAACTCCTTAGCCTGGTGTTTGGGGCCTTCCATGACCATTCTCCAACCAAACATTCCAGTCTCATTTTCTTACCTCGCAGGTGTCAAACCTGATTTGTCACCGACATGCCTCTGGACCCTCCTTGCAGGTGTTTCTTCTTTCCTTACCCAGTCGTTTCTGCCTGTGCTCTGGTTTGCCATGTCTTTACTGATCCCTCACTAGGAACAAAACCTGTCACTGGTGTCACACACACATACAGCATGTGCACCACACAAGGATATCTGGCCAGGGCAGGGGGACGTGGTGAAATCCAGCCAAGTCACATGACCCAGGGAGGGGCTGTGTCTGCACGGGGGAAGGGTACTTCTTCCTAGTTGAAAAAGGCACTGGGCAGGGCAGGGCGGCTCTGCCTGTATTGATCAAATTAACTTTTTATTTACGCTTGTCCTGTATTTTCTTTAGATTATAACCTCCTTGAGGACTCAGGCTGTTATTTTCCTATCGATATCTCATGTGGACTAATGCACACCTTTGTTTTAAATTTTAATCAGAGCACTGGGTTCTGAGTAAGAAATGGGGTTAGAAGCTAAGGATGGAGCTTACTCAGTTCTTTACCTGTCAGCACTTTGCACAGGCTTTAACAAAAGAGAAATACAGTCCCAATAAATACCTGATTGCTTGCTTATATAGAGCCCCTTACCTCTATAGTAACAGTGGGAAGATATCTATACCATTCCCTTTTAAAATTTTTTCAGTACTTGGTTTCTGGGAAACAAAGGTGAGGAATGGGACCATCTTTACTGAGACCGGATTTAAATGAGGCGCTTGGGTCTGGGCCTGCGTTCTCGCCTCCTTCAGAGCCACATTGCCCTGGGCTTTGTGGTGGGCCAGAAAAGGAAGCCTGTATCTTACTGCTCACAGAAGAGCCAGGCTCTGCTTGGCATGTTGAGGACATCAGAAGAACCACATGTCTCTGTCCCCAGGGCGTTCCTGGATCATTAGTGGGGAAGATACATAAGGGAGTAACCATACAATCATGCAAGAGGCCCTAGAGCAGCAAGAGCACACATGGAGCCCTAAGGGGTTCTGGGAGGCAGCAGAGACCCCCTCCTCTGCATGGGGGCATGCACAGGTGGAGTGGCTGGAAAGAGAAGGAGACCGCCAGTGATGATGTGGAGCAGAGTCGCTCACGCCCGCACCTTCCATTACAACCTGGGTGCGGATGGCTCTCTAAATGTGCGTCTTCCTCCCAGACCCGCCTATCACAGATCTTTCCTCTGGGAGGTCTCAAAGGCTCCTGCAAGCCCTCAGGGTCCTTTCACCCGAGTCTGGACGTCTTTCCGTGTTCCATCTTTCCCTAGGGCACCACCCACCCATATGGTTGGTAAACTCTGGTTTGGGAAATTCGTTTGCTAGGTTCACTCTCCATTCCCAGCTCCCCAATCCAAGTGAGAAGGGTACGATTTCCTCCTCACTGGGCTCCCACATCTGCTCGGGGTCCCCGAGCCCCTCACCTCACAGCAGCTGGAGCAAGCCTTTTAAAATGCAAATCTGATTGTGTGTCATGCTCCCCACGCTACCCTCCTCCCCTGTTTAAAACCTCTGACTACTGTTTCATTTCTCTTTAGATAAAGAGCCATAGTCTCAGTAGAGCCTCTAAGACCCTCATAATCCGACCCCTGGCGACTCCCAGCTCCATCACAGCCCAGCACCCTCGGAGGCACTGACTGGTCTTCCTGCTCCTCCCAGGCCCAGCCCCAGGCAGCCCCTCTACCTGGGAATCCTCTCTCCCAAGCTGCTGCCACTCCCAGCTCATTGGCTTAATTCATGCTTCCCATTTTTCACACACCAGCTCAACCCTCCATTCTTCAGGGAGCACTTCTCCGATTCCCCAGACTACTTCTGCACTTCCTCCTTGGACACCTCAGCACGTTTTCTGATCAAATCTCACTGTTTGTAAGCATACATTCATTTTCGTAGTCATTTGATGCCTGTTTTTCCCAAAAGGTTGTAAGCTCCAGGCTGCTTGGCTGGATGCGCTCTCTACCACACTTCCAGGGCCTAGCACGCTGCCTGATACACCTTACACTCCCATCTGGCCATGCATTGGACGAAGGGATGCATGACTCAGGGACACAGAGGGCCACCCTGTGGGACAGCAATGAAGGCTCCATGGGAGCAAGTAGCCAGAGGTAAGACTAGGAGCAAGCTTGTGGCTAAAATAGTGTCATCTGGGCACAGGGGCACGGTGCAGCCTGTGATGCAAGTATGTGACAGGCCAAGAGCTGTGTTTTGGAGCAGGAGCTCTAAGAGGGGTACAGTGTGGAGGGCAAAGGGTCTTGGAACCAGGGTGTCACATGGGGAGGCATCCAATGAAGACGAAAGGAGAAATCGTGAGGTGGGGACAAAAGCTTTTAGTATTTCCTGTTTTCATTTCCATCCCCCAGGAGGAAAGGTGGTAGTGGATGAAGGGGCTTCACACGACTTTAACATTTCTAACCTGCCTGACCTGAATGAAGAGTGGGAAGGGGTTGGGGACCGGTAAGGTCGAGGGCAGTGTGGCATGGATCTGGGGACCTTTCTCTTTTCGCAGGCACAAGAGGCCCATGGAAAGCTGAGAGGAAAGGCGCTCTCAGGAGCTGCGAGTTTGTGTGTGAGGGCGTGTGATGTCCAGGGAAACGCCTTTTAGGCCAGGCATTTCTGGTCCCTGTCTTTCTGTCCTGATTAGAGAAGTCTGTCATGGGACCTCCTTGTCTTCTCTGAAACTCTGTGAGCATCTTATAATGAAGGGTATTTTGAGAAGGGGATAGTGAGGAGGGCAGAGTGTTTTGGGGCCAGGGAGACGCATAATAAAGGGGTTTGTCTCATCCTGCATTTGAGACCACAACTCTTATTTATCTTATTCTTTCCTATGGTTTCTGTCACCTGAACCACAATGACAGCGCTAGGATGATAAAATAAATTGTTCCAGTGTCTCACCATAGTTGAATTGGATAGAAAGCAAAACTTGGTGCTATGAAAATTTTGCTTTTTGCAAATGTCTTTTATGGATGTAGCATCCCCTTCTGGAATGTGACCAATATAATAATACTGTTGTGTTAGTAGCATTCATGGCTAATACATCTTATGTCACTCGATGCTATTAATTACAGGCAGGGTCGAGTCTGGTTGTGTCAGTTGCGCACTGCCCCGTTCTGGCCAGTGCCACTCGTGTAGACTCCCATGGGAATGGAGCCCCTGGAGGTGCGCAAGGTGGCAGCTCTGCCCGAAAGGGTGCAGGCAGGCACCTGCCTTATTTTTTTTTTTTTTTGGCTCAGAATGGTGACATGCCTTGTTCAGCGTCATATACCAGGGAAACGCTATCACTGCAGCTAGGGCCCAGCTTCTGAATCTAAATCCAGTTTAATTTTGCTGTACCTCAAGACCTCCCGGCTGATTGGCGCTTGAGTAAGTGAGGTAAAGGGAAAGGCTAGTCCTCCATGCAGGAGCTGAATGGGCACACAGGGTCATGATTTGTTCTGCAGGTGCGTGAGTGCCACCAGCAGAACCAGCTGCCCTAATCTGTAATGCACCTGCCTGGACCTCAACCATTCTGAGTGCGGGCTTTGCCTGCATGGTGGGCCTCCGCTCCTTGCCTGTCCCGTTCCCTCAGGGCCTCGCTGCCAGCTACGCAAGGCCATCCCCTCCCATAAGGTGTCCATTAATACAGTAGAAGATTATAGTTCAGTAGGGAGATATAAAAGATAAAATAGTCTTTAACACAGAAAGAAATTACTCTGTAAGGGTGGAATTTCTGGCTGGCTGGGAGAGTCATGAATCTGTGGGTCTATTAAATGGGGGAGCCGGAAAGGACTCAGCAACCACATAATGGCAGGCGAGGAAACTGAGGCCTCAGGATTTGGCGGGTGGGCAGGGGCTAGAACCCAGAGGTTTTTTATACCACGAGCCATTTTAAATTGGAGTCTTTCCTGACACCTTTTGCACTTTACATGACTGAAGGCAGCCCTGCATTTGGACTGCCTATGCCTCATCCGTGTTCAGGGGAGCCAGAGGACAGTGTCAAGGGGACGAGGAGCTCAGTCAGCAGTGTGCTGGACCCTGGCATGACCCCAGGATCCATGCTGTTAAATGCCATTATGAAATGCAGTCTGTATAGAGCTCAATGCCTCTTCCCATCAGACTAATGCAGCCGCGGTGGAGGGCGGGGTGGCGGCTGGCTGCCTGGCAATCTCCCGGAGCCCAGGAGAGGGATTACGCTCGCTCAGGCAGCCTTATCACCATAATAAAAATGGGAGCTATGGTTATCGACTCATCGGGACTGCCCATTTAGACGATTACCCCATTTCCAATGCCATTTCTAGAGAAAAGAGGATTGCTGGACACTTTCTCCTACCCCCACCCCCCACGCCCAGCAGGGCCCTGTGTGCCGGTGCTTTCATGAGAGGATGTGTTGGAGGTAGGCACGCGGGAAGACAGAGCTTTGCCCTGTTTGTCTTCCAGAGCTGGCGAGCCACAGCGGGATGGCTATCCCCTGAGAGACAGGAGAAGAGGAGAAACAGCCCAGCAGGGGCTTGAAGCAGCTGGCTGGCGTCAATAATTTCCTGCAGGAGGTTTTGCCAGCCGAGCCAACGTCACCTTGGTGTTGCCCCTCTGCCTTCTCTTATGTGCTCCTAAAATAAACGAAGGCAACCCCTGGTCTGTGCTCATCTAAATGCAGTTATTTAACCTTATCTCTGTGGAACGCAGGTATAAAACAGCAGCATTTATTTGGAACAAGATGGGAGGAGGTAAGACACAAAGATCCCTGAGCAGCTGGAATACACATTACAAAGTTTCTCTTTTCACACAGAAGAGCCTTTTGGGCCCTTGCTCAGAGACCATTGACTCTTACTTAACACATAGCTCTAATTAGCTTGGTTAGCTGCTTCCTGACACCGAAGCAGATTGGAAGTGGGAATTAAAGATGGGGAAAGACCACCACAAGCTGGAGCCAATGGCTAAGAGCTAGACAAAGGAGGTGACATCCGTGGGGACAACTGTGTGTGGCAATGCTGTTCACAGGGGGCTGCTGGATGAATGGCTCTGAAGGGTCCTTCCAACTTCTCAGTTTATGGCTCCGAGTGTGTCTGGTTTGACTGTGATGGTGAGAGGCAGAGAGAAGGGGACAGGGGACATCATTTGGGAACTGGTACCCAGCAGCCCTTGTGCTGGAGGGAAGCCCTGGGTTTTGGTGCTCAGAAGTCCTCCACCTGCTTTTTGCTGGAGTCCTCCAGATGCAACATCTGCTCGTGGTTCCTTTTCATGCTTTTCCAGCGAGAGTAAATGCTTGTGGCTGTTTCTACAAAGAGTTTTGTGAGGCATTGGAGTGTAACAGATAGACGTGGTCTTGGGGTGAGAGAGGCTTGTGTTCAGATCCTGACCCCCACTAAGCTTGCTGGGCGCTCTGGTAAAGTCACCGAGCCTCAGTGTCCTCACCTGTGGATCTACTGTAGAAGCTGTGTATTGTGCACCTACCTGCCTAAGACCCTTCGGTAGCTCCTCACTGCTCTTCTTGTTATTCTCGGGATGAACTCCATTGCAGGTAAGAGTTTCCAGGACACCCAGTGAAATTTGAATTTCCAGCAATGAATAATTTTTTAGTGTAATTATGCTCCAAATATTTCATGGGATATACTTATACTAGAAAAATTGTTTATCCAAAATTCAGGTTTAACTGGGCATCCTGTATTTTCAAATAAGCCTTTCATTTTAGATTTATAGAAAAATTATGAAGTTAATACAGTTATATAAACATTAGTATCTTATGTCAGTGTGATACATTTGTCACAATTAATGAGCTAATGTTGATATATTATCATTAAAGTTCAAATTCATTAGATTTCCTTAGTTTTTACCTGATGTCCTCTTCTGTTCCAGGATCCCATTCAGGATAGCACATCACATTTGGTCATCTTGCTCTCCCTTAGGTTCCTCTCTGAGGCTGTGACATCTTGGCAGTCATTCCTTGTCTTGACCGTTTTGAGGAGCACCCTGGTCAGGCATTTTGCAGAGTGTCCCTCAATTTGAGTCTGTCTGATGTTTTTCTCAGGATTAGACTGGGGTAATGTGTTTTGGGGAGGAGGACCACAGAGATCAAGTGCCATTGTCACTCCATTGTGTTGGGAGTATGCATTATCCACATGACTTAGCGCTCTTGATGTTGACCTTGATCACTTATCTGAGATTATGTTCATCAGGCTTAGCATCCTGTGTTTTTATTTGCTAAATTCCAGGCATATGAATCTGTCACGACTAGGCCCCTGGCTTACTGCTACATACTTTTTCTGCTGCAAACTTAGGAACTGCTGGCTATTCTGCACATGAGCAACTCTTGGTCTCCCTTACTGCCAGGCTTGCTTTTTCCTTCACCTGGAGTGTTTCACTCCTACATACACACCCCTTCCCTCACTAAGGCTGGGCTAGGCCCTGGCAATCTGCCCTGGACCCACTCTCAGGTGGTACTTGTCACTCTGTGATTATATTTGCTTATGCCTCCCTGATCCCAGTGCATCCCTAGAGTCTTGCACAGTGCCTGTTGGAACTCAAAAGATACTTGTTGAATAAGTGAACAATTGTTCCAGATAATCCAGGTAAACCCTCTAGTACAGTGTGTGCCTTATAAACAGTAGATGCTCACAGTAAATGACTGTCTGTGTCTTTCAATATGGGAAAATAACCTTCCCTAGATCTGAGCAACTATATTAACTTTGTTCTTGCCTGACACCCCCGACACAGGCCCCTACCTGGAGACAAGATTCTGGAGCAGTGGTCTCCTAGGATTACCCAAGAGTCACAGTTACCTGCGTCAAAGTATCAAGGAGGCCACTTAATGACAGAGATGTTGGGCTAAGTAGGCTACTCTCGGTCAACCTGCAAATTAAAAAGGCATCCTTCTCCCAGCGGAGAAACTTCAAATTATGAACCCACTGGCCCAAATTTCTGTAATCAGTCCCTCTGACCTTTTGTTATCTAGTGAAAGGGACCCACCTCACTCTTTTTGTGGCCCACATGCAACACATATGTGAGTGATATTTATACCTGGTGTTGCTTGTTCTTGATGACCAATATACCTGTATGTTTATGTGCATATTCTTTTTTTCCTTTTCATTCATTCAGTGTAGTTGTGACTCCACCCTGAGACCCAAAAGGAGGAAACACTTCATGTAGTGGTCCCAGGAATTTCTGATCAATCTCAGGGCTAATTATAATGTCCATCGTGTATACTTGGTGCCAGGTGCTCCGCCTTCCTTACCTCTAACCCTCTCAATAACCCTGAAGGTTGAGAATCATTATCCCCTATCACAAATGAGGACACTAAGGTTTGGGATGAATTTGCCCAAATTTGTGGTGGAGGCAGGATTGGAACTAAGGCTGTGGACCTCAGACTCTGAGCTCCATCCACTGGAATTGGCTGCTGCTTTGTGGTTCAGACAGTTTTGAAAGACAGAGTCAGCATCCCCGGTAGGTTGTGCTCACCAGAATGTTCTGAGATCTAGTCCTCCCTGTGTATCCCAGGTCACCTCACTAGCGCAGGCGCCCATCAACCCGTGCGTGTACACCTGCAAGAGCCTCCCTCAAGGATTCCTGGCCTTCAATTCCCCGCCCACAGACCAGTCACTTCTGCGCTGCCATTGCCTCACTCTTGACCCACAAGATTGCCCATTCTCAGTCCCATACATTCTTTGCCATGCTTCCAAGACCCTACACTGTATTTCTTTTTTATATCTAACAATCTGAATCAGCCACATCCTTTTGCATGGCTCCCATGCAGGCCTCCTGCATTTCCACTTCCATGTGCTGAGTCTGTCCTTGGAGACCCAAAGTCATCTCTCCATGCCACAGATACCCCTTTTTCTTCAACACAGGTTTCCTTGGAAATGTATGCTGACCAGTCCCTCACCAGCTTCCCTCTCCTCAGATTTCCATGACGCCTGAGTGTGCAAGGCGTAAATTAGTGCAGAATGCCTTTCTGGCTTGTGTGTGATCACGGGGCCTTGACTGTCGCTGTAATCACAGCCTCCTGAAGATCACAAACCTCTTTCAAAAAACAACCGTATTGAGTATAAAAAATATATGTTCTCTACAATATTGTATATATAATACATATACATATATTAATATAATACATACTATATATACAATAAAATGCACTTGTTTTAAGTTTTCCATTTAAGTTGTGACAAATGTATATGCCCTTGTAACCACTACCGCAACCGAGATATTGAACATTTGGATCACCCCAGAGGCTCTTCTGTGCCCCATTTCAGTCAGTCCCTGCATCCGATGACCCAAGCAGCTACTCCGTCGATTTCCATTATTATGGATTGGGTTTGCCTGCTCTTGAGCTCCTCATAAATGTAATCAAGGCAGTGCTCTTTTATGTCTGGCTCTTTTTTGCTCAGCACGGTGTTGCAGAGATCCCTTCATATTGTGCATTTCAATAGTTTATTATTTTTTGTTGCTGAGTAGTGTTTCATTTGACAGATATGCAGTCGTGTGCCAAGTAATGACATTTCTGTCAGTGAGGGACCACATATATGACAGAGGTTTTTTAAAAAGATTTTAATGCAGCTGAAAAATTTCTATCAACTAGTGACATCATAGCTGTCATAATGTAGTGTGCTACATTAATCACATATTTGTGGTGATGCTGATGTAAAGAAACCCACACCTCCAGTCATATAAAAATATATCACATACAATTATGTACAGTACCTAATGCTTGACAATGATAATAACAACAATGTTACTGGTTTATGTATTTACTATACTCTATTTTTATTGTTATTTCAGAATTTTGTTTCTACTTATGAAAAAAGGTTTCTTTTTTTTTCTTTCTTTATTTAGTTATTTTTAAATACATTTGTCTCTGCCTTCCCCCCACCACTTTCCCTTGCCCCCTCCCTCCTTCCCTCCCTCAGCTCTTCCCCTTTGGTTTTGTCCATGAGTTCTTGCTATATGTTCCTTGACTTTCCCCTTCCCTTCCCTTTCCCTGCCTGCCCCTCCCTCCTTCCCTCTTGTCTCTGTTGATTTCTTTTCCTTTCAGTGTTGCTGGTCATATTTTCCTTGCATCTTTGTATTGTTGGTTAGGTTCCGCTTATAGGTGAGATCATATAGTATTTGGCTTTCGCCCCCTGGCTTATTTCGCTTAGCATAATGCTCTCCAGTTTCATCCATGCTGTCACGAAGTTTAGTAGTTCTTTTTTCCTTTCTGCTGTGTAGTATTCCATTGTGTATATGTACCATAATTTTTTGATCCAATCATCTACTGATGGGCATCTAGGTTGCTTCCAACACTTGGCTATTGTAAATTGTGCTGCTATGAACATTGGGGTGCATAGGTTCTTTTGTATTGGCGTTTTGGTGTTTTTAGGGTATAGTCCCAGCAGGGGAATCACTGGATCAAAAGGCAGTTCCATTTTCAGCTTTTTGAGGTTTCTGTAAAACAGCCTACCATATTACACTGGTGAGGACATCCACTTAGGTTTGTTAGCAGTGCTAGTGTAACCCTACTTTTAAGACTTGGCTTTTATAAGGTCTCTAATGAACTCCCTGAGTTTTCAACAAGGTTTCTTCATTCTGGTTGGTTGGAACTTGAATGCTTTCCAGCCATGTGTAAGTTTTGAGAGTTGTTCAGTTTATTGCCCTCCTATAGGTTTTTTTTTTTTTTCCTCCAGTAGTTGTTCGTTGCATGGTCTTGTGGAGTCACACCTTACCAATATGCAGTTTATTATTTACACCAACAAGGGCACCTAATGAAGATGTCTGGAGCTTGTTCCCCTTGTAGCTACTTCTTTGGCCTTCTGTTCTTCAAATTCCAACCACCTCAACCTCCCTTAACTTTGACCCTTTCCTCTTAAGCTCAGGGAGGCTTCCATCCTCTGCCGGGGTTTGTCTTCCCTGTCCTAGGACCTAGTAAGTGCCTTTAGGCAGAAAGCCAGGACCATCAGGGGGCTCCCCTCAATTTTTCCCCTCCTCTCAGGCATCACAGTCCTGTGAACCAATACCTGCAGGGTTGTTTTGTATATTTTATCCAGTATTATAAAAGTATATAATGGCAGGGCAAGTTGGTGACAGTTATCCTGTCGTGGCAAAAAGCAGAGTTCTAGGGACCACTTTATAAACTTCTTCTTAAAAACAGAGTCACTAAGTGCTAAGCACACAACAGGAAAAAATAGGTGGGGAGAGGAAAAGCAGGAAGAAAAATAGAGAAATCCCACATGTCTGCCCACTTGGGATGTTTTGTTGGTGTTCTGGGATAGAACATGACATTGGGACAGGGGCTTCTTGAGGGATCAGAGCCCTGGAAAGGCTGGACCCTTTGGGAACAGAATGTCATAGCTATCAGGTTTGGAGATCATCCTTCCCTTCCTGTGTGAGCTTCAAGGACAGGGGCTCAGTCATTGTGTCTAGGAACCACCATGACAGGTCTACACAAGGCCAATTTAATGAGGAACCCAGTCACTTTCATGTGGCTGAGTCTCTCTAGGAGTGAGCCGTGATTGTGCAGCCTCTGAAATTATTCTATATGCAGGTCACACATGGCCCAGGCAGTTGAGCAGAAAAGTTGGCTGAGGGAGCCTCAAAGAGTAGCTGAGCCAATATGCTCACAGGAGTAGAAGATATTGGATGCAGAATGATAAGGGCAAAGGAGGCCCAGGAGGTGGCGGACGACTGCCAAACCCAGGAAGACTTCAGAGCTGAACAGTCAAAGAAAATGGGATGGGACAGGCAGCACCATCATGATTGCTCTCCTGTGCAGGAAAATGGGGAAACTCTCAGGTTTAGAGGGCATGAGAAGGAGGAAGAAAGAAAGGATGGGCATACTGATCCCTTCATTAAGCATTTTAAGGGCCTGTAGTGTACCAGACACTGCAAATTTAGTGTCTGTTGAGACATGTACGTTGTAATTAGCAAAGGATCACAGTGAAGTGAAACCAAGGTAGATATGCGGCAATGTGAACAACCAAGATGCAGAGAGAGAATCGGAAGCAGTTGTGGAAACTACAAAGGGAGGTATGGCCTGTTTGGTTCCTTTGCTAATAAAGGCTAAGGAAACTGACTCTGAGGTAGCTTGCCCCCAGTGACCATTTACCCAGTTGCCCTGAAGTTCAGGTTTCATCTTTGCTTCTCCCACACTTTTACCCCAGTCTCCTCATTCACGTAGTCACTAATAATGTTACCCTTATTGAGCTGTTAGTATATCACAGGCACTGCTCCACGCACCTTCCGTCTTAGTATCTTAGTCCATCCTCACAACCCTGAGTGGTACAGATGCTCACTGTTCTCATTTTGGTAATGAGGAAGCTGAGGCCAGGAGAGGGTACGTGAGCCCCCGTTCCGCAGCCAGTCAATGGTAGGCCAGGGTTGACCCACACAGCCTATCTCTGCAGTCGGTTCTCTTAGTCATTACACCGCAGCGCCTCCTGGTCTGGGGAGAGAGCCAGGCAGTAAACCAAGGATTCTACAAGTAATTCTATAACTACTGTGGTGACATTGATGGAAAGGAGAAGCGCACGAAGCTTTGTCCAAGACGGCTGGGGGCTCAGCTGGGGAAGGGAAGGGGGATGTTTCTCCGAAGACATGTCCTTTATGTTGAGCCTTGTGGGGCCTGCTCATGACATCAGCAAGTTGGGGACATGCTGGTGGAGGAGGGACAAATGTCCATCTTATACCCAGAGATATTAGACTGTTGCCATCTCTTCTGTACCCCACAAGTAGCCAGCCATCTGTCTTCTTTAATGTACAATGTTATCTGGTCCCCTTTAACTTGATTCTTTTCCATAATGTTGACTGTCAGGAAGTTATTCTGATTACTTCCTTATGCCCTTGACCAAGGATTGGCGAACATTTTCTGCAAAAGGCCAGATAGTAAATATCTTAGGCTGCGGGGCAATGAGTCTGTCGCAACTGCTTGATTCTGCCATAGAGGTGCAAAAGCAGCCATAGATGGTATATAAATGAGTGAGTGTGGCTGAGTTCCAATAAAACTTTATTATGGACACTGAAATTTGAACTTCATATACTTTTTACATCTCACAAGATGTTACTCTCATTTTTATTTTTCAACCATCCCAAAATGTAAAACCCATTCTTAGTTCATGGTCTGGCCATAGAGAAACAGGTTGGAGGGCTGAATCTGATCAGTAGCTGTAGTTTGACAGTGTGGCCCGAGACCATGTTTCCAGCTACCCTATGCAGGCCCTTCCCCCATTAACGTCTCCAAAAATCAAGCTCATCACCCCAGTGAAATCAGCTCCCTTCTCTTGATACCCTGATTTCTGTTAACGGTCTGGGATGCCTGTTCCTTAGGGGATGTCGGGGCAGGAACAAAAGGACAAGAACCACCGCTCTGGGCATGCAGGGCTGTTGTCATGTCTCAAACCTGCTGGGCACATTGCTGCCTTTGCTCAGCTTCCACCCCAACTCTCTCCTCCTCTTCACTGCCAAATTTCTCCTAAGACTGTGTCTACTCCCTGTCACCGTGTCATCACCTCCCACTCCTCACTCCTCACCCCCTCCAATCTGGCTTCTACCCCATCGCTCCACAAAAACAGCTCCCACAAAGGTCACTGATGACCTCAGTGTTGCTAAGTCCAAAGGGCATTTTTTCAGTTCTCATCTTACTTGCAATTGACACCGTTGACCACTTTCTCATCCTTGAAAGACTCCCTCTGACCTTGTCTGCCCTTCTTCTTTCTCCTTTGTGTGCCTTCCCTCCCGCTATCAGGCCCTGACCTGTTAGAATTCCTAAAGGCTGAGTCCAGGGCCTGTTCTTCTGCTTCCCCGAGCTCCTGTCCTTGGGTAATCATGCATTTATAGCACCCACCCTGACTTCTCTCCTGAGCTGCAGGCCACCTACCCAATTTTTTACCTGACACCTCCTTTCAGGTGTCTTAAGGCACCTCGAATTTTACATGTCCAAAACCAAAATCATCCTTTCTGCCAACTAGCTACTCAATTAACAAGCATTTTCTGAGCACTTGCCGTCTGTCAGACACTATACTAGTTGCCAAGGAAACAATTTTGAGTAAAAAGAGACAGAGTCCTGCCCTCGGGTGACTTATAGTTTACTGGGTAGACATATATTGATCACACCTTCAAAGCTCTTAACCCCCACAGCTCATTTCTCTCTACCACAGTGGCCCTTTCCCATTGTCCTTATCTAGGCGATTGGCGCTGCCAGCTGTCCAGTCCTGAAAGCCCCATAATTGAGCTTGCAGTCTTGTTGACTCACCCCTAAATATCTCTTGACATTATTCCTCCTCACCCGCTCCCAGTCTTGGCCTTTTCCATATCTCTTGCTGGATCACTGGTTCATCCACTCGGGTCCTAATCCAGTCTCTATACTTCAGCCATATGATCTTTTCAAAATAAGACTCTCACCATGCCACCTCCTACCTCCTCTCCACGTAATTGCACCAGTTACTCAATAAAACATTCCTAAGGCTGTCCGTTGTTCTCAGAATATAGGGTGATAGCTTCTCATCAAGACCCCCCAAGAGCCTACATTCCCCTGCTGGCCCTGTGGCCTCACACTGCCCCTGCTATGCCATACTCCAGCCTGCTGGACTGTTTCAGCCCCTTGTTCTCATCACACTTCCTTCCTACCTTGAGGCATGTCACTCCCTGAGTTGGGAATGCTGCTGGCCCCTCTCTCTGCCTGGATGTCTTTGACTGCCCTTCAGATCTCGGTTCCACCATTGCTTCCTCAGCAAGGCCTTCCCTGACTTCGCTGCCAGGTCTCACATTCCTGTTAGAGCCTCAGGCCAAGCTTTGGGCCACCCCTCATGGCATTGCCACACTGCAGTTTACATCGGAAGGTTTCATGCTTTGGTGAGTAGCACCCAAGGGTAGGGATTCTGTCTCTTTTTACTCAAAATTCTATCACCAGTAATTGACAGGAAGTAAGTGCCCAGTACCCATTTTTTAATTAAGTGGATAGTTGAGTGGATGGGTAGGAGGGGGAACTGGGTAGATGAATGAATGCCATTGCCCTGCCTGAAACATTTTTCCTATCCACCTTTCAAGGTCAGCTCAAATGCTGCCTCTTGCAGGAAGCCTTTCCTGATATACTTGGTGGAAATTCACCTTCCTCCTGTGTCCCCGTGCTCAGCGGGTAACTCTGCTGCAGCATCAATTGTTTCGTACCTTGTGTTCACAGCTATTGTCCCCATGGTCTGGGTGTTTCCAGAAATCAGGGGCCAGTCTTGCTCGTCTTTGTATCTCTCACTTGGCATGGTGCCTGGGACGTGGGAGGCACTCAGTAAATACTTATGGAATTGATTTCTTTATGTCGTGCAGGTCATCTTAACCCTGCCAATGATCCGTCCTCGAAGCATGATGTCGTAACCGCAGAGGGAGGCCGAGCAAGGGAAACTCTGCCACTTCCACCCTTGTCCTTTCTCAGCTGCTCTTACCCTGAAAATCAGTTACTCAGCCACCCAAAAAGTTGGTCTCCCCGAAGCGTACTTCAGGACTCAAGGCCAAATTGCCTTGCCCTCTGGGTTGTTGGTGGTTCAGCGACTTCATGAACAAGTTTCTTCACTGCCTAGGGATCCATTTCATTCTGCCTGCTGATATGTTACATTTAATTTTTTTTTTTAAAGAATTCCCTTACCTGTGTTTTCATCAACAGCTGTGTTTACATGGCTTTAATTACTTCCTAATTGTATATAGCCCTCTCCCTTTATTTTTCTTGCTAAAATCTGATGACTAAAACAGGAACACAGTAACCAAGTCAGCTTTCTTTCTTCCCCGTTGCGATGAAAAGTGTTTTTACCAAGTTGGAATAGCTCATATGACATGCCTGTTCCTGGAGTTATAACTTCATTTAAAAAATTTATGGCATGATTTTATTTTAGCACCCCTGGTGTTTTGTGAGCCCAATTAAATTCACTTATTCCTGATCCCCACTTTGTTCCCACTGCCTGCAGCACTTTGGTAGGTACTGCGAGCTCCCATCTGCCTGGCATTTGGGAAGAGTAGGGTGTTCTACTTGTATGATCTGTGACTCTGGTTGGCTGAGTGACCGTAATTGGTATATATGGACCCCACCCCCACTTTTCATGAAATTAAAAGCACAGTCAAAGTGCCTTTGCTGTATTGCTAAGCTGATTATTTAAAACGTGAGTGATGCTTTCTCCATGCCAGGTGGCATCTCAGGAGCTTGCCTCGTGTTTCTTCACCTAACCCTGACCGACACCTCGGTGTCGGTGCGGGTGAGGGAGCCCCTGCACAGGGGTGCTGCTAAGTAGCCTGCCTGCGGCCCCAGAGCCTGGAGTGATAGTGGGGGCAGGGTTCTTGACTCCAGAGCTCTCAATGGTCAGGACCAGAGTGTTGGTTTACTTTTTTTCTGATGACCCCAGAGGGCCTTATCCCGCACAGGCTGTCCTGAGCACATTGCTTGTCACTGCAGGGGCTTTGACTGGGCTGCCTGGCCTACCTTCCTTCTTGCCCTCTGGTCCCCAGCAGGGGCTTTGAAACTCAGGTATTATCAATACGTTCTACGATTCTAGGCCTAGAGGACGGTGGGAATGGAAAGGTTAGTGTATTAAGAGTGGTTTGAAATCTTAATTCAAATCCCTTTTTAAAAAAAATCTAAGAAACTCAGGCCACACCTGATACGGGAGACCCAGATCAATCGATCCATCAACAAATCTTTATTAAATGCCACTAAAATGCGAGGCCCCACGCTCGAGGCTATGGGCAGCTCTCCGAGTAGCTCTGGTTTTTACAGTAGAATTGTGATTTGCAGTTTCTGATGAAAAGGACTATTTATGGCATGCCAGAGCTTATGGGACTTATGGCTGTTAAGTCTGTTTAAGCCTGCAACTGAGATTGAGGCTTTTTCTTGAGGGAAGAAGAAAACAAAACCGAGCTCCCATCCCTCTGTTTGGAAGTATGTAAGTTGAGCTCTTGTGTTATGAAACAGTGGGAACCAAGCTGAAATTGTCTTCCCTGGGAAAAACAATAAACAGGAGGCCTCTTGAGTTCACTGTTTCTCAGGGAAGGTAAGGATGAGATTAAAAAAAGAGAGGAGCCCAACATTTTCGTAGTATATCTCAAGTAAGCCTATTTTTCCTTTAAATGACTCTGAACTTATCCTGCCATTTGGAAATGTTAACTTTGGAAAGGGCAATTAGCATAGGGACATGTGGACCGGTCCAGAGTGTGAGGCTGCGGGGGTGGGGGAGGAGAGGGAGGTAATGGACTGTCAAAGCTCACAGGGCTGCCTGGAAACATGTTGCACGGAGCAAGTTGCACAGGGGAATTTGTGGGACTGAGGAGGAGAGGCATCACACATGTAGGGGAAACTGGGGCAGACCAGAGGGACTTTGCCAGTGTGCAGATCTACTGGCGTGACTAGCAGCAGAGTGCCACCATGGGGGACAGGCAGGGAGGATCAGAACTTGTTTTATCTTGGGGACCCTACAGCTCTAAAGAGGGTTCTGTGGATGGACTATGAAGAGCTGTGCCTTGCTTGGCGTCCCCCTTAGCTGAACGGCTGTTCTTCGTACAGCCTCATGGTATAGTCCTGTCAGAGCTCAGCTTCCACGTTCCGCAGATCAGCTGCTTAGGTCTGAATCCTTACCAGCCCTGTGAGCAAATGACTCAATCTCTTGGGCTTCGATTACTTCATCTGTAAAATGGGGCTATTGGCAATGCCTGCTGTGGAAGGATTTCAGGAGGGTTAAGTGAGATAATACACAGAAGCTATTTAGAACAGTGCTTGGCATTTTGCAAGTGCTTAAGGAAATGAGTTGTTACACAGTACTCCGAGATGTGACTGCGAGGGACAGACTTAGGGGACCAGGGCTAGGCAAGTTTCAGGACTTTTAACCCCCTAACAGAGGTTGTCAGATCCTAGATAGGACTGACCAAAATGATACAAAGGTTCACTGTGATCCTAGGTAGATGGTGATTTGCATTCTCCCTTGCCTTTTGAGAAAGTATCACCATTATCTTTGATCATGAAAGGCAACTGTAGATAACACTGTATTTATACACGGAGAAATCAAGAAGAAAAACAAAGAGATTTCAACTTCTAACAGGGTGGTCTAAATGTGGGTAATTTCAGCTCCTCATTTCAAACTGCTTTTATCTTCACAAATACAAAGACGGGGGGGGGGGGGGGGAAGAAAATGGAATACTACCGGTGGCGTCACGAGAGAGTGATTGTGACCAAGAAGAATAGAGGCTGGACTCTGAAAGACCTTTATTAGAATACCCCATGCTCACGTGTCTCAGTTTCTTTATGTCTAGGATAAACAGTTGCTGTTTGCTGCGCTGTTGATGTAAATATGTATTTTAATGGTCATCGCATCACCTCTGCATGGAGTGTGCTGGGTAGGGAGTGCTCAGTGTCCATAAAGACCCTCAGTGTCCAAGGGAGAGGTTTAGGAACCTTGTGAGTGGTCTGTGATTGCATGGAGAATGGGGTGTAATTCTTTGAAGGCAAATTTCTTATGGCTTTGCCAACAGGTCAGGATGGATAGCAGGCAGGACAAGGTTAGTCTGTATATTTAATTTATGGAGCGAGAGTGAGGGCTGACTTCAGCTGATGGGTAGTGTGGAGCTGTGAGGACACTCCAGGCTCTAATTCTAGGGTCCTCAGTGTCCAGGCATGGTTGGCTGCACATTTGCAAAGGTGGTGCAAGGGAGGCAGCCAGCTGCCAGAAGACAGAGGGCTGTGTTGCGCTTGGAAGAAAAAGCTGTGCCCTTCACGAGAGGTTAGAACATTTCCCGATCAGATCAGGAAAGAAGCATCCAGGTTCTGTCCAGGCTGTCCCCCGAGAGGCTGGGGGAAGCTGCAGGCCTTAGGAAGAAGTGGAGGCTCAGAGGAAAACAGACCTGCCAGGGGACCACCCTGCAGCGTCCACGGCACCCATGTCCCTACTTCTGGTGATAGAACCTGGCCCAGAACGATGGTTATTTGGAAGTGCCGAGAGCAGAACCTCCGACTGCAGTTAGTACTGACATCAGTTGGTACTGCATGTTTGTTCATTGCAGAAGTTTTATACAGCGCTTTGTGACCACAGCATGTGGAAATGGGGTGTTTTATCTATGGCCACTGCCTTGATGAGAAGATGGCCTGGAGTTGTGCAGTGCTCAGCCTGTACACCCTCACACAGCGGCCCTGGTCGTTTAGGAGACTCTTCCTACGCTTTGGTTGGAGAAAAGCTAAGGGGAAAGCTAAGAAGAAGCAAGCCCACTTACATCCAAGAATTGCAGACAGGCTCAGAAAATTGGAGGCCCCACCCAGCTCTCAACGCTGGGAGAGGGTGGGGAAGAACGTAGGAGAATGAGCGAAGATCTGTCCCCGGAGGATCTTCTTTCCAGCCCAAACAGCCGGACAGCTGTTCCTCTCCAGCAGGACATAGCAGCGAACAGGCCTGAGGAGGGTGGGCGATAGGGGATAAGGCCTAAGTCTCCTTCCTGGGTGACTAGAGGATTCTCCTGGATACTAGACTTCCTTGAGAGTAAACCACAGATTCCAGCATTTGGGGAATCCTGTGACGAAATAGCAGGTTTCCGCGTGATAACCCCTCTCCCCGCCCCGCGGAGTCACAGTCAATAAGCCCTTCACTTGCATACAGAAATCCCAGTAACTTTGTAGTGCTTTTTCCATATGGGAACAGAGAGCTGAAGACTAGCAGGAATAAATCACACCCTGAAATTGATAGCCACAGATCCCTCTAGCAATCTGGTGAAGGCTATGGACCCCTTCCCAGAATAATGTTACAAAGTGCATGAAATACATAGGAGTACAAAGGAAGCAGTGAAATGCAGTCGTTGAAATGTTAGAAAGCAAAGTAATGCCATAGTAACATAGGTGCTTATAGGAGCACATTAAAAACAAGTTCTGGAGGTGCCCCTACTGTCACTTTGAAGTAGTGGTGAGCATATATGGTATTTTGAGATAGCTGCCTCCACGCACTGTGAGCCACTGGGCAGAGACCCTTTCAGACAGCGTGCCCCTGGGAAACAAAAGCCCAGAACAGTTTCAGAGGGACTTTCTTTTGCTGCCTGGAAATATATTCCTAGTCTTTTTTTAAAATTGTTGTTAAATTACAGTTGTCCCCATTTCCCCCCCATTACTCTCCCCTGCCCTACCCACCCCCCACCTCCCACTTTCAATCCTGCGCCGCGTCTTAGCATCACTCCCGCCTGAAGTTACTTCCACGTCCTCTCCTTCGTCCTTCCCAAGCACTCTTTTCTGGGGCCCTTGTCTCTGCCAGGGAAGCGAGCTGCTGCTATTCTTGTTTCTCCCCTCCATGTGGCCCTGGCACTTCTGTCAGTCTTGGTGTCTGGCCTCCCTCCTCACACTGTCGGGCCCAGAATGGTGTCACGTCCCTGGACACAGCAAGTTGTCCAAGAGGGGGACACACAGAATCCAGGTTGATTGAGGGCTTCCCATGGAATCTTCTGATTGGAGGTAGAAAGCTGGTTTTTCTTAGTTTGAGATCATTAAGGGTTTATGTCTGGAGTTGCTAGGAGCTATTTTTTTTCTGACGTGTGGAGAGAAATTCTCTGATGTAAAAGGGAAGGGGGTTAAATAAAGATACAGTGAAATTGAGATAGTAAGGAAGAAAGAGAAGGAGCTGAGAGGAGAAAGAGGTGTGATTTGAGATGAACATATATGGAATTCAGAGTTGGGAAGAGAGGGAAGGGAAAGGAGAGGAAGGGGAGGGGAGGAGAAGGGAGAGAGGGGAGGGGAGGTATAAAAAGGGGAGAGGCTGAGAGGCATTTTTTAGGGCTTTAATGGGGTTCTCTTCAGGAGTTTTGGTTTCTGGAACCTTGCTTTCATTCTATGAACCACTCCAGTATCCTTCCCACCCATGAAGGTCAATTTTAGTTGACTTTCTGTGACTTATAATTCAAAGGGCTCTGACCAAAGGGGTCATTGGGTGGCAGGATTTGCATATGGTACCCCTCTTTCTCCCTGTTGAGTCCTCTGCTGCCCTAGAGCACCTCAGGCACCCTCTGAGCTTCCCAGCATCCTCCTGGGGCCCTTCTCAGATTCCCTCTCCACAGCAATGCTTGGACTGTGTCCTCTGATTCCAAAGTGTCATGTGTTCATTTTTTCAGCAGGTGTTTATCGAGCATGAATGTGGTAGAAACACAGCAATCAGTAGAGTGGAAATAAACACATCTCCCACTAAGAATCAGTGTAACAAGGAATGTATTTCTTAAAATCAATTAGAAGCTATGAGAGGTCAGAGGAAGGAGTGACCATTCTGGGGTCTGCAAAGGCTCTGAGGGTGTTGTGGGAGGGCTGAGAGGTGGGATTGGGACGATGGAATTGTAAGGTAACGTGGGAGCTCAGCGGAGGCCATGGACGCCCCAGGAGGAAGTGGCCCCAATGATCACTGCAGAAGGCCAGACTTGCCCAGCACGGTGGCGCGGCTCCAACATGGCACCGGGGCGGCTCATCCTTTCGGAGCCCTGCAGTCCACTTAGGCCATTGGATAGTCCACCTTCAGCTGGAGAGCTAATGCCTGGGGCAGGGCTCTCCCCTTTGGTATCTTAATGGTGTGAGGAGTCTTCAGTCCTTTCCTCAAGGGACCGGCTGAAGGAGGAGTTTCAGGCTAGGGAGATGGATGAGCTTGTCGCCTCGGGGACCCGGGAGCTTTGCTGCCACTGTGTCCGGTGCTCCTTCCACGCCAAGGCTGCCTCTGTGGTTGTGCTCGGCCTGCTGCAGGTGAGCGTAGAGGGCACAAGCTGCTGAAGGAGGTGGTTGGCGGTGGGCCTGCCTTCCTGGGCAGGCCCCTGCCCTCTGTCCCTCCAGCTGGATTTTCTGTGGGAAGGTGGAAACGTGGCTTTCCTTCACGGGTACCATATCTTGGTACAATTCAATGGGCTGAGATGTGTCAAGTTCCCATAAGATAAGGAAGAGAACTGTATTGTTAGCTGGTCCTGAGGAGGAAAGATTCAACCTGTTTGTGTGTGTGTGCATGTGTGTCTCCCCAGAATGTTTTCTCTGTAGAATAATTTGATGAAGGTAGACCAGGTTACTTTACCAATATCTCTTGAAACTAAAGCATTCTGAACAGACTATTGAGATTCTTTCTTATTCTTATTGTTAAAAAAAAAACAAACAAACTCTGTTACTCTTAGTAGTTTCAGCAAGATAATCAAAGCAGTTTTAAAATAACTTGAATAATCTACCAGTCCAGGCTGAAACTAAAGCATATATGCACATGTCAAATATCCTCTGTCCCCATCTGGACTTCCAAGTCCTGGAAATTGATTATTGCATGTCCATGACTGAAAAGACTAGAGACACTTGCAGGTGTTAAAAGTAAAAGGAGTGCCTTTGAGACCTAGCAGAAGGCCAACTTCCTCCCCAAAGCTTCCTGCATGCCGGTCTTCCTTCGCCTCTTCTTGAGAATCAATCAACTACAATACTGAGGATGGAGATCAATGTAATAGATGGACAGCTTGTTATGGTCCAGGAGCTCTGTATGCGTTGTCTCCCTGTAACTCCCACAAAGGCCCCATGGTGTAGGAATAATAACAATGATAATGATAATAATGATAAAGATGATGATGATGATGAAACTAGAGACAGAGTGGTCATGAAGTTAAGGAACCTTAAATTTTGAATCTCAGAGCTGCCCACTTGTGTGACCCCTATTCAAGGACCTGGAGGAGGCCCTAACAATGTTACTTGGTTGCATAGTTTGTGAATTTTGCAAACGTAAAATCTTTTACCTGCAGTCAGTTAATACTGCTGTCTCTTTTCATGTCAACATCCCCTCTGTCACCATCTTCTTGTGCTCAGTGGCTCTGTAGTGGCTCTGGGCATCTTTGGGAGGTACCTAAGGGGAAGGTGATTTGGGGATGCATTAGCTTGGATTTAGTGGGTACACTGAAGAGTTGCTCAGTTAATTCATAATCTAGTTAAGTTATGGCATCCAAGAACACGCCACAGTCCTCTAGCCAAGTCACCTCTTATAGAGAAACAAGGACACCGGGAGCAAGGAACTATGAGTGCTGACTTTCACAGGGTATTTAAGATTGATCATTCCGTGAGAAAACCTGCAATGCCTTGAAACCTTAGCTCATATGTAGAAGAGACTTTCTTGAGTTTTTTCTATATTGGACCACAACCCTAAAAATTGATACAGCACTGAAAATAACAAGTTGTAAAGATGAAAGAACCTTTTCTGAACTGTCAAAAAACAAAACAAAACAACAAACACCTCTCTTAACTATGCTAGAGAAAAGGCTGAATTTTAGTTTTCTAGCCTCTCAATAATACAAAACTATTATTATATGAAGGGATGATTGAAAGGTGTGAAAAAATATAGGGAAAAGTATTGTAAAGGTGTCAACCAGTTAACTAACAAAAATATTATATTTTAGGTTTTATAATATTTTGATATTTGTCAGCTTTTTATAATTTGCTATGAACTATTTCCTCATTCTAAAAAATCATTTAAAATATTTTATTTATTGATTTTTAGAGAGAGAGGAAAGGAGGGAGAAAGAAACGGAGAGAAACATCAATGCACAAGAGGAACATTGATTGGTTGTCTCTTGTGCGCCCCAACTAGGGCCCTGGCCCACAACCCAGGCATGTGCCCTGACCAGGAATCAAACTGGCAACTTTTTGGCCCATAGGCTGGCACTCATTCCACTGGGCCACACCAGCCAGGGCTAAAAAAAAGTTTATACCTAAGTTTGTATTTATCACTTTGCTTTCCTTTTCTTTAAGAGGCACAATTGTATAGATATCAGGCCCCACAAAGCCTGGACGCGGCCCTGGAGGAAACCCAGGGAAGTCAGAGATCAGGGATTCCTCTCCTTTATCTTTAGCCAAGCATCTGGTCAAATCAGCAGGCACCTTTTCTTTGTTTCTCAGATGTGTTCTGTCTCACATCAATGGTGAGAGAGTGGGACCTAAGACTTCCTGGTCATTAGGTCTCCATTGTGGTGAACAGCAAAGCTATTTTAAAGGTTAGTAATTTTGGAAAAATCTTTGGGGGCAGTTAGGAGAGATTACACTCTGCCTGCTTCAGTTGTCCACAAGTAGCTTCTTTGCTGGGATCAAGATGGGGGCTGCCCAGCAGTGTCCCGTACCTGCAGAGCGGAATGCATCATCATTTTCCTTAGAAGGCCTCAGGGCAGCAGTGGGAGAGAAACATCCCAGCCATCAGCCCTAGGGTAGCGAAGCACTTAGGACACATCTGCAAAGAAGACACACACTAGGCAACTTGCGTAGTTGTCCACTATGATAAACAGGGCTGGTCTTACAAACAGAAGAGTCTGCACACAGAATGTAAATATAAAGGAAAACAGTAAAAAATGTATCCAAAAATGCGATCCTCCATTACCACTCACTAAAGACCCTATATTTATAATAGGATGTTTTTTTGGTTTTTAAGTCAACTCTCTTAAAATGCAAATGCCTTTATCCAGGCTATTAGATGAAGCAGTTATCTACAAGATTTTCCAAGGTGCCTCTAAGCTAAATGGTCTTCTTCCCCCAATTCAGAGGAAAGATGAAGTTCAGATAGAAATCTTATCTTTCCCCTGATAAATTTCTTGTAGAGGTTTCTCAGGGGCAAGCAGTCAAATGCTGAGAGAAAATAAGAACTGGGGATTTTTGCTTGTTTCCTCCCATCACCTCATTGCGACACTCTCACCAGTTGGAATCACATCCTAGTTCCTAGCAAACAGGAGAAAGGCGAGGTTTTTCATCCTCCCCGTCTTTCCCCGACTCCCAGGTCCGTGTCTCCAGCGATTAAATGGCTCTTTTCATAATTTTATGACTTAAGGCATGAATGGCTACATGTGGTCAGGCTGAGCCATCTAGCATAAGCACACAACAAATAAATATCCAGAACCCCCAAACAGGCAAATTTCAGATGGGAAGACCCCCACAACCAAAGGTTTTCATAATCAAAGGGGTCTGCCATACAGAAACACCATGTGTGTGAAGAGACCCTTTTCTTCTCCACAAGATGTGTCATAAGGTGGTTAAGAGCCTGGACCCTTAACCAAATAACCATTCATTTAACTAGCTAGTGTTTATCTTAAGAAAATTGCCTTATCTTTCCGTGACCCAGTTTTCGCATTCATTAAATGGGTATAGTAATACTTTGCTAGTCAACTGCTAGTTTGTTTTCAGACCTATCCTTGCCCTTCCCTTGCCCTCCTCTGCCTCACAGGGGAACTTATTTCCCAGAATCCTTTGCCCTCTGGCTCCCATGCAAATTTTTCCAATAGGAGGCCTGGAAAGAAGATTGCTTGGAAATGAGGGCAGGAGGAGGAGAAAGGCTGGAGCATCCCTCCCTCCCTTCTCTCTCTCTGCTTCCCGTGGAGCGCCGGTTGTGGTTGTGTCTCCTCTGTGGCTCCATTGCCCACCAGATAGCCCCTCCCTCCATGGACTCTGCTCCTACATACCATCCTCCTGATAGTTTTAGCTCTTGCCGACTCATGGGCACCAGAAGCACTGCCTTCTCCTCTTGTCTCACCAACCCCAGGGTTGGCAGCAGCTTCCTATTTTTTGCTACTCTTTGAGCTTTGTGACAGTGTCCCCTTTGGCCTCTCAGTGATTTGGTCATACGCACAATTTCCTGTATTCAGTCCCTTCCATTTGTAGGACCTAGAGTGGTTTTCTTTTTCTTAGATGGACTCTGACAGTTACAGATACCAAAATATAGGGCTACTGGGAGGACTGAGTTAAAGTCTATAATTGTTTAGTATGTGTCCTGCAACATAGCAATTGCTCAATAAATGGTAGCTATCAACATTGACCTTCTCGGCAATGATTCTGAGAGTACAGTGTGTAGATTAGTATTAAAAAAAATTTTAGTGGTTACAACATGATATCACTTAAAGCAGAGAAATCTAAAATGGACACACCAGCCAGGGAAGACTATTGAGTGTCTCTAGCTCATGTGCAGTTTCCAGTTTCCATAGAAACCAAGCAAAGAAAATTTGCTAAAGGAAGCCTGGAAAATAAGTAGATTCGTGTCTGTATGATTATGTCTCAAACCCTTTAATGCACAAGCAGACTCTTATTACTCTTATCTTATTGTCTCCTTAATATCTTTTTTCTTAATAAGATGCAATATATCCAGACTCTTTCTATGCAGAGGATGACATAAAGTATAGAATTTCTTTTGCCACATTCCTTATTACATCGCCAATAGCAGTGCTTCCAAGGCTACTGTTACTATTTTTCTGCCAAATAAACCCAGCTCTTGCCATTCTGTGAATATTCAGAGGTTGTTTCTTGTTTGCTGTTAAGATACAAGAGCAAAGAACCAAAAATACTAATTTAAGCAAAATCTTAGAATGGAGAAGGGCAAACTGAAATCCCAATGAACACTTTGGCCATGAGACCTCAGCCAGAATGGAAATATTAAATTCTCCTGCACAGGAGGGGTGGGGTGAGGGTTCTGGGTCATTCGATGACAGCCCAACTCCTTAGTACCCTTTGTAGCCATCACAATTGGTAGCAGGAATGAGAGACAGCTCTGAGTCAGACCTGCCAGAATTTGAATCAATAACCATGCAATCTTGCTTCAATTTCCAAGCAATTTTAAATCTTTTCCTTAAAATGCCTCCAAGAAGGGAGAAATTGAGGGGATGGGAGGGAAATGCAAGCAACTAGAATACTAAAGTGAACTTCATTTTTCTGTGCAAAAGGAGGCTTGGGAAGGCTGGGCCCCGTAATGGCTGTTCCTAGTGCAGTGGGCTCCCTTGAATGGTTCACCATTAAGTGCTTAGCACAGAGAAAATGAAAACAAGCAGGGGGGTGGGGGAGTGGATACATCCCTTTGCAGTAGTAAGAAATATCTATATTGGTCACTGCCTCCGGTTCTTCACACAGAGCTAAAATCTTTCTAAAGAGGCATCCTAGGAGAATCTTTTGTCCCAACGTTTATTTAGTCTTTGACTCTGGTTCCTGACACAGAGCTCCTAAGACTTTTGTAATTTCCTGACTGATAGAAGCATCTGACACTAAGCTCCTAAATCCCTGGGAATGTCCTGGTGACACGAATGTCACATTTGTTCTAATGAGGTGCCTCTTGGTCGGTTCCTGGATAGCTTTAGGATCTGGGCTAGAGACTAGAAAGACCAAGCCATGATTAGAAGCTTGGAAACTGAGCCTCCTCCTCCCATTTTTTTTGGAGGAGGGAGAGAGAAAAGGGGCTGGAAATGGAGTTAATGACTGATCATGCCTATGAGATGAAGCCGATGTAAAAATCCCAGCAGCCTGGGCGTCAGAGAGCGTCCAGGTTGATGAACACACCCACATACCCGGATGGCGGGGCACCCCCCTCCATCGGGACAGAAGCTGCTGCACTTGGGACCCTTCCAGACCTCACCCTGTGCGTCTCTTCATCTGGTTGTTCCTCTGTGTCCTCTGTCGTGTCCTTTCCTATATCATAAATGGGCAAACATAAGTCAGTGTTTCCCTGAGTTGTATAAGCTCTTCTAGAAAATGATGTAATCTAAGGAGGGAGTTGATGGGAATCTCTGATTTGTAGCCAAGCTGGACAGAAGTTGTGGGCAACTTGGGGACCTACTACCTGCAATTGGTGTCTGAAGTAAGGGACAGTCTTATGGGGCTGAGACCTTAACCTGTGGGGTCTGCACTGTCTTCTGTTAGTGTCAGAATTGAATTGAATTGAATTATAGGGCATTCAGCTGGTGTCACAGATACTTGCTTGGTGTGGGGAACCAACTAAATGCTGGCGTCAGAGGTGTTTTGAGTGTGGTAGTAGAGTGAGAGTGAGGGAGAAACACGGGAGTGTCGTTTTCCCATCATAGTCCCCTCAGAGGCACGTGAATGGCTTGCTGCATAGCTCAGGAGGACAGGGCAGCAGAGTGGAAGGAGCTCTAGCTGGTGTCGGAAGCTCTGGGGCCATCTTGGTTCTGCCACGTTTGAGCAATGTGACCCTGGGCAAATCACTGCATTCATTCATTGGTGTATTTTTCACAAGGCCTGGCATAGGGAGCACATGGCTCAGTAAAGAGCCATGGCAAAATTAGAAAAGCATTCTTGTGAGTAAGTACACGATGCACACACAAACGCCAGAACACCCATCAATTAGCATTTATTGAACACCTACTCTGAAACGAGTATTACTATAATAATGACATTGTGAAAACAATCCAGTGCAGCTTTTCCGCATAGTGGGCTGGCTATGGTAATGAGTGAGAGAGAGCTAACATCTCCCTGAGGGCAATAATCAGGAACTCCAGATCAGAACCACAAACTCAATGCCTCCTATATGACCTCTTGAGCCCCCCGCCGCCCCCGGCTCGACAGAGCCCCTCCCAGCCGAGCCCCTCCTCGCCATCTCTGATTGCTCCTCCACCATGCCTTCCATAGCCACAGACAAGACTGTTGCAGCTAGTTGGAGCTCTTAAAAGCATCTGGCATTTCCCCCATGCCTTTGCTTCCCGCCAGGAGCCTAAAAGTCAACAGCTTTCTCTCTGCACTTTGCTTTTTAAAGAAGGGCAAGTCTTCACCTTCTGGTTGAGGAAGGGAAAACAGAATTGCACAGGGATTATAGGGATGAAGGTTTTCATCTGAAATCACTCCAGGGAGAGCCAGCCCAAAGAGGACAAGGGGCCTCCCAAATGTGCTGTCATTTATATTCCTTCGTGGCAAAGTTCTTCACAGTTGCCAGTGAGCTAATCCTCCCAACAGGCCTGATGAGGCGGATCAATACTATTATCCCTTTTAGAGCTCAATATTGTTATCCACTTTAGGGCTCATTATTTTATTATCACAATTATTCCATCTTCGAAGTCTCATCTGTGTTCTCAAAGCAACACCCTATTTTGTGATTGTGAGTCTGTGTCACCTGTGAAATGCTGGCTATGCTCTCCCGAGAGAGAGTAGAGCCAGGGATGATGGTGCAAGAGACATGGGGCTGCGTGTTATCAGCATTCAGGGCTACTCAAAGGTGAGGACTCGGAGTAACAAAGCAACCCAGAGGCCAGGACCATCTGCCTACTCACTGGGTGAGTCGTCGCTTCTTTCTGGGACTCTGTGAGTCTGTAGAATGGGGATCAGAATAATTCCCATTTCTTTTTGACTTGCCTTTTCTCTTTCACAGAGTGATTAGAATAAAGTGAGACCATAACTGTGAATATACTCTGGAAGGATATGCACTAGAGAAATACAAGAGATGACAATGATTGTGTGTATCAGAACAATGATATCAAGCAGCTTTGTTTGTCATAAATATTTGGACCCCAGAGTACACACAAATGGGCTTGTTTTATGATTACAACTGAGCATTTTATATGATTCCATTTTTTTTCTTTAGCATATCAGTTATACTGCTTTTTAAAACTTTTTTTAGTGGTTGCCCTTGAGTTTGCTGTATACATTTGCTACTAATCCAAGTCCACTTTCAAATAACATTATGCCATTTCACAAGTAGTTTGAGTATCTTGTAAAAACAAAACTATCCTAATTTATCCCTCCTGTCCCTTGTACGATTGCTGTCATTCATTCACTTATATATAAGCATACATAAACATTTCTATCTATCCATTCATTCATATATCTGATATATACATAAGATATATGCATAATCAATATAATAAATTTACTATTATTATTTTGAACAAATTATTATCTATTAGATCAGTAAAGATTAATAAAAATAAGTTTTCATTTCATCTTTACTTCTTTCTCAATACTCTTCCTTTCTTTCTGACCTATATTATTTTCCTTCTCTCTAAAGTAGTTCTTTTAATATTCTTTGGAAGGCAGGTCTACTGGCAACAAATTTTCTTGATTTTTGTTTGTCTGGAAGTTTGTATTTCTCTTTCACTTTTGAAAGATAATTTCACAGGGTATAGAATTCTAGGTTGATGGTTTTGTTCTGTCAACATTTTAAATATTTTACTCCACTCTCTCCCAGCTTGCATGGTTTCTGAGAAGAAGTTGGATATAATTCATAATGTTTGTTCCTCTATAGAAAGGTGTTTCTCCCCCCTCTGGCTTTTTTCCAGATTTTTGCTTTATCTTTGATTTTGTAAAGTTTGAAAATGATATGCCTAGATGTTGGGTGGTTTTTATAACTTATTTTGATTATCTATTTGGTATTCTTTGAGCTTCCTGGATCTGTGGTTGGTGTCTAACATTACTCTGGTATGAGATCTGACTTCCCAAACACATCTTGGCTGCCGAGGGGCCAGAGGATGCAACCTGGAAATACAAGGAAATCGATTCCCTGTGGGGTCAAATTTGACTGACGGAAAACAGGTGACAAGAGGGTACATATCCTTTCCTTACCGCCTTCCACAGATTCCTACAAGGCACAGTTTTGCCATAGTCTCTGGGGACAACCTGTATGACTGAGCAAGTACACCTAACAAATGACCAGCTGTGCCTCCTTATGGCTCATTACGAAGCATCATTCAGTGCATTAACCCATACGGCATTCCTTCTCTGCTCATGGCCCTTTCCCTCACTCTCTCTGCCTTGGGATTGCACCCCTCACAGAGAGTCTTCTAGGAAACTGGAGTTAACAGGGTTCCTATAGAAAAACTCTAATCGCGCAAACTCATAGTAGTCCCTTAAGAATTTTTCATTGTATCTCCACTCCCAAGGAAGTGTTCTTTTTCCTAGTGTCGATCTATTTGTGATCTTGACCCCTTTCCCCTTAATTGGCTCGAGTTTGTCCATATCCTTCTCAAATGTGGTGCTGAGAATGGAATGTCACATATACAGAAAGTTTTGCTCATAAGTATAAGCTGAGATTTTTTCCCCCCGTGTTTTAGAAAGAAAAATACAAGTAAATGGTTGTGAAACTAGACTGGATTAGATATGTTGAGAAGACCTCTTTGGTGATAGTCACTATGATTAGGATTTAAGGGGCTAGACATTGGGACATGGAGAAAGATCATAGCTTTCCTAAAAACGTTTTATAATATGCTCCTGTATGGAACGTTTCTACTTGTAAAAAAAAAGTCATCTTTTTAATCTTATTTGATTCTAATAGCCACTTGGTAATGCAAATATTTTCAGTATCCCCATTTCACACACAAGACAATTGGCTCCATGATATTAGATGCATATCTCATTGCTAGTAAGTGACATGGTGAGGATTTGAACCTGTCCCCAAACCTTCTGCTCTTGTATGATGCCAAATTTATCTCAGTACTTTTAGAAAGGTGTAATAATACTTACAGGGAGTGGAGCTATTAATTTCATCACAAAACTGAAGAACTGTTAATGAATTAAACACCTGGGCTCAGAAGCACCAAGGCAGCTTGACTGACAGCAGCCTGTTCCCAAGAGAATGATGTCAGCCTATTCCTTCCCAAGACACTGCAGGCTGGCTACTGAATCTAATTCCCAACAGGTGTCCCACAGGTGGGAGAAATTAATAAATAACACTTGTCATGAGAGCGGGAGGGTGACTGGAACAAAAGACAATCAAGGCAAAAAACCTTCACTGTACTTATACTATGTATTCAACCAGAGAAGCTGGAATCTCTGTAACTGAGAAACCGAAGATACTTTATGAGACCAGGTTCACCCACAAAATGACGAAGGAACAATACAGCAGAACACGGTCAGTGTCATAAAGTGTGGCTGAGACTGCAGTTGCTGCAGGAGGGGTGATACCTGTGCGCTGTAGCTCCCGAGGAAGGAGAGAAGGAATGGAGACGGCTCCTGACCACACCAGTCGCAGTATTTGTTTCTCGCTGGGCAGCCGCCCGCAGGCTCCCACTCATCTCTTAGACTTTTCTACGAAAATCATCCTGCCTAGGATCGAAGACAGAAGATAAATAACATGTCTCATAACCTGCAGAAGAAATGTTAGGGATTGATAGCTTCACATGGCTCAATCAATATCACCAAGCAGCGGCCATGATGGGGTTTCATCTTGTTTTTCCTCCGAGTCAGAGCCCTCCCAGTGGAGCAGCAGCTCAGACGTTCTCAGCGTGTTCCCTCTCCATTGCCATGGTCGCTGCTTCTATTCATGCTCTGGTCATCTCCTGCATAAATTATAACCATAATCCAGACTAGTTTCTCTACCGCTACTTCTACCTTCCTTCCATCCACTCTTCACACTGTTGATTGAGTTAACTTTGTAAGACACATTTTCTTTAGTGTGGAAGATTGTATTGACGTACCCAATATTTCACTCTTCCCCTCATGTACATCATTTGTCTTGGATTTAGCGGTTCCTCTCATACGAGAGGAGGAGAATATTTCCTACTCCTTGGTTTTTGGGTTTGACGATGTATGTGACTTGTTTCAGCCACTAGAATGGGGTGAAAGTGATGATGTGCTAGTTCCCAGCCAGATCCTACACCCATTGTGCCCTGGAGAGAATTGAAAAGGGTGGACATTGCTGACAAATGAACCAGAAGGCTAAGAACAGTGTTTTACTATCTATAAAAACTCCAAAGCCAAAGCTAACAGGCTTCTCCATGTGTTAATGAGTTTGACAGCTCATTAGAACTGGACCTGGCTGAGATGGTTAGAAAGGCAGCTCTTACCTCTCCCCCCTGTGGCCAGCTGAAACGTGTTTCCAAACAAACCTTGCCAACTTTAGGAAAATGTCAATGTGACCAAGTAGATGCAGACTTTCCACCCTTACCAAGGAACCAGTGGGGAAGGGAGGGGCGGTCTCAGGATTGACCCTGAAGTTGCGTTCTCAGCCACCTCCCTAATCCTGGTGATGCGTTCCAAACCAAAGCCATTCCTACTGGCTGCAGTTCAGGAGTGTCACCTTGTTCTCCAGCATTTCTAATTTTGCCCTTTCCCCTGGTGTTTACTCTCTTATGCATTGGTCAGGTTTCCCTTCTCTTAAAGCAAAACCCTCCACTACTCCTTTTCCTGGCTTATCTCTCTTCCTGATGGTCATCCCTTTTTATTTTTCTCCCCTTCTCTTTTCTGTGCTTTCTGTTCTTACAGATCCATTCTCTTCTCAACTTGTTGAAAACTGGCTTCAGTCCCATTGTTCTACTATAACGGCTCTAGGCAAGGTTTCCAGTGAGGTCTATCTTACCAAGTTTGCTGGCTCTTTCTCAGTCTTCATCCTCAGCCCCTCCCCATCCCACGTGGCTGTTTGAAAGAGTGGGTGATAACCCACTCAAGGCCCACATCTCCCAGTATTACTACCTTCACCATAGCTCTTGCTGAGCTCTCCTTTCCTAGTGGGAAGCATAGGGCAATATATTTACCACCTTATGACATACATCCCTTCTTCTAATACATTAGGACTTCTTGAGACAGAGACCAAGAATTTGAGGAATTTTGTTGCTCTACAAGTTTAAAAAAACCTAACACCAATATGAGCTCATAATGGTGTTTAATACAAGCCTGCTTTAATTTTTATTATTTATAAATTTAATGCTCTTTTTTCTCTCTTCTTGATCAAATTCTATCCATGTTTAAATTTATCTTGTCTGTCCTTCTTAAGTCATCTCTCTTGGCCAAAGTTGATTTACCCTTCTCCAGATCATTGTTACCAGTGAGGACTGTGGTAGGCTGAATAACACCCTGCCAAATATCCATTTCCTGATACCCCAAACCTGTGATGTTACCTTAAATGGCAAGAGACTTTGCAAATGTGATTGAGTTAAGGTTCTCAAGATGGTGAGGTTATTTGCCCTCTTCAGGTGGGCCTAAATGTAATCACAAATGTCCTTATAAGAGGGAGATTTGACATCAGAAGAGGAGAAGGCAATATGACCAGGGAAGCAGAGATTGGAGTGATGTGGCCACAAGCCAGGGGATGCTGGCAGTCATCAAAAGCTGAAGGAGGCAAAGAACAGATTCTCTCCTGAAGCCTACAGCAGAAACCAGCCCTGCCAACACCTTGACTTTAGCCTAGGGAAGCATATTTTGGACTTTTGGCATCCAAAGCTATAAGAGAATATGTTTGTATTATTTAAAGCCACCAAGCTTATGATAATTTGTTACATCAGCCACAGAAAATGAATATAAGGATTCTACCTACCTTCTGGCATTTGGCTTAAATACTGCCTTAAATAATTAGGCTGACTCAAATACTCATATGAGAATTTTACTTCCCTAACCATTTTGAAAGCTACAATAGGATGGGGCATTCACTCACAATTTCTAGCCGAAATCTGGGTAGATCTGCCTCTCAAGTAGGAAAATGGTGCTTACATGGATCAGAACACAAAGTCAATAGATTTGACTCCAAATTATTTGTCAAGGTAGTCGTGGAGAAGATTCAAATATCAGTGAGGTATTCTACTGACTAGATGCCTTCTAACTTCTCCTTGATTTCAAGATTCTTTGATTCCAAGAGGCTATAATTTTCTCAGTACTGATAGGTCTTCCCCATGTTGCAGTGCTGTGGGTTCCCCAAGATCACAGATATTCTCTGGCCTGAAAGTTAATGTCCTACAGCCAATGCTATCATTGTTTCAAGATGGAGGTTAGCTATAACAAACCTTTTCTTGTGAAAAGTATTTTATAACTTTTAGAGCATTTCCCATACATGATCTCAGTTGATTCTCACAGCAAGCCTCCAAGGTGGCATGGCAGGAAATATTTTCCTGCTGAGAAGTTGAGCTCCACCAAAGTCAAGCAACCTGCTCAAGGTCACGCAGCCATGGTTCTACAGCACCAATGGCACCAAATGCAACTGCAGTCTGAAAGAAATCCTGCCAAGGAATCAGGAAGCCACAATGAAAACAAAACAGGAGAACTTCTATATCTCTGTTGTTGTCCATCTCTGTGCTCTGAGAGGCAAATTAAATACTTTGTCCTTGCCTCAGCAAAGTGTGGCTAGAAGAATCCTGAAGTTCTGGGACACTTGCTATACCTCCTGGCAGGCAGACGTTTCACAGTATAGGATAGAAGATCGTCTCCTGTTTTCTGCTGTCCTTTAGGTGGAAACTTCTAGAACTACTGTAAATTTCTATTTTAGCAAATTACATAAAAAATAAAGATAGCCACTGATATATACACCAATTTCCATCATTCTTGTTTTTGGCTGAACAAATATCCTTTCCATGGGACCTCTATAGCCATAAAAATATCTGATTTACAGCTGTTTGAAATTGAAATTTGAAGTGAAAACTGCCAGATAAGTATTTCCCACTTTTATAAGAACATCTCTTTGCAGTTAGAAAAGGAGGGAGAGAGGTAATAGAAAAGTTCACTTCCGTTTTCTGTAAGACTGTGTAAGAATATAATCCACTTAAATACCCTGTAAGCTTTATTTTAGTGTATTTTAAAATATACTTAAGTAATATACTCATTTTAAACAGTTTTATTCAGATACAATTTTTATACCATACAGTTCACTCATTTAAAGTGTTTGGGTCATTTTTTAAGTATGTTTACATGGTTTTCCACCCATTACCACAACCTAATTTTAGAATATTTTAATATCCTTTAAAAGAAACTCCATACTCTTAAACAGTCAGCCCCACATAACTTCAGCCTGACCCTAAGCCACTACTACTTCTGTCTCTATAGATTTACCTACTTTGGACAAATTTTATATAAATAGAATTATAACATATGTGGTCTTTTTGTATCTGGCTTACTTCGTTTAGCATGTTTTCAAGGTTTATCCAGTTGTGGCATATAAGTACTTTATTCTTTTTTATGGCCAAATAATATTCTATTGTATAGATTTACTACATTTTTATTCATTCATCTGTTGATGAACATCTGGGTTGTCTCCAGTTTTGAGCTATTATAAATAATACTGCTCTGGACATTCATGTACAAGTTCTTTAGGTGGCTGTTTGTTTTCAATTCTCTTGGGTATATACCTAGATGTAGAATTGCTGCTGGGTCATATGGTAATACTGTGTTTACATTTTTGAGACGGTTCCAAATGATTTTCAATATATTTACTTTAAAAGGTTTCATGAGTTTTGTGAGTGAGAGACCAAAGCAGACAGAGACAGCGGCGAGCAGAGAAGAGGCGAGGAGCATAGGAAGAGGGGGGCGTGTGTGACGGTGAGGCTACTGGGAGCTGTGGCTTAGTCTCAGCCGGGAGCGTCAGGTCCCAGGCTGACTGATGTCATGGGAACTGATCCAAGTTAATCTACAGAAGTGCAGCACATCTTGACGGGAGTTGGTTATGCTTTGCCAAGCCCAGAGAGTGGCCTAGAATTAGATCTTTTGATTGGAGTAAAAATGGAACAAAAGGTTCATTTTTGACCTTGGAGCGAGACTGAGAGGCCGACATGTTTTATTTGTTAACCAGGGAGACTGCTGTAAATGAGGGGCTCATTGCCAAAAAACTGGTCTCCTCGTACTAGCCCTCTCCACTCAATGGCAGGCCGGGCTGGGTAATGTTTTAGGGCTATCTTTGTCCTTCATCTGCTTATGCTAGTTACAGTGTCGCTGTGAACTATGGCTCTGTTCTCTCTGGCTCCGGTTCCTCTGGAAAGGCTGCTGTCCAGATGTTTAGGTATTTAGCAAGTACACTTTTCTGATGCTTTGGCAGCGTTGCTTTCAGATGGGGATGAATATTTGATGCTACTGGCTGTTGGGAACATGTACACTGAAACGACAAGCAAAGTCCCTGCCTCAAACTCCCTGCATCTCTAAGCCCCTTTATGGTGGCAGCTGATACATCATTTAAAGGAAGCTCAATGGGGAGCAGAGGGAAAGCCGCAACTGTTTTTTCTCCCTTGCACTCTCATGGGTCCTGCACAAGCTCCCAGATCATAGAGAAAGGCGCCTCTTGTAGGTCCCTCCAGATTATCATCCCCCAGAGAAGGACAGAATGTTTTATTTTCATCTTTCTCTGGAGTTTGTGGTTTGCTTCCCCTCTTTAAACCACGTCTTCCTCCTAATACAAAAGCTCCTACCCACTGCATTCCACTGCCTAGTTTATTATTTTGTGGTTTTGAACTTTTCTGAGGTAAGACAATGTTTGGGAATAATTAGATCATTCTCACATTTTACAGATGGATAAACTAAGGCGACAGAGGGGAGGAGACTTTCTAGAGACCAGTGGTGGATCAGTGAGGGCTCTAACTCCTATAACCCTTCCTTCGTCCCCCTGGCCTCAGACTTAACCCTTGGTTCTGGGACTCTGGGTATTGTCCACCATTATATCTCTAAAAGCCTCTAGCTCAGTGCCTGACACCTGTTTCTGGAGCCAGGCTGGGGCTGAATTCTGGCTCCCACATGTCCTACCTGTGTGTTCTTTTTGAACTGATTTAGCCACTTGTGTCTCAGTTTCCTTCTGTACGAAATGTAGCTAATGACGACCCATCTTAAAGGATACTTATGAGCAGTAAATGAGTTAATACATTGAAAGCAATTAGGATATTGCCTTTTACAGAGTAGGGGCTCAATGAATGCTGGCTCTTAACATTATTATTGAATGAATGAACAAATGAATGACTGATTCTTTGCTCATTCCCTCAGGGGTCGGCTTGGTGTCCTCCAATCTGTTACTTCCTCTTCTAAACAATCGTGTCCTAATCCTGGGCTAGGAGGCTGATCTAAGAAGGGCCAAGCTGTGGGGCTGATATTTTTGGTTGGAGGCCTCTCTTGGATGTTAGTTCGACCCTGGGAACTTTCATGAGGATTTCACAGGGATTTGGAGGCAGAAGCACAGTCTTTGAGCTCTGATTACAATTCCTTGCTTTCATTTATCACTGGTCTGTTTTATAGTAGATTTTGTCTCAACCACTTCATTCATGCAAAAGCCTTTGGACACTTAATATAATTTTGTGAAGGTTTCTAACTCTGTTGGGCTTTGCTTAGGAACAGAGCAAACAAAGTTTTCAGCATCTCAAAGGGAGGCTTAAACTGATAAAAATATGAATCATAGATAACTGAGCTTTGCTGAACATTTCACCTCTTGTTATTCAGAGCAAGTTGTCTAACATGAATGCCGTCATCGGGAAGTCACCTTGACCCATAATGGCCAGTGGCCTGGCTGAATTGTGCTTGGGGACACGGGGATCTGTCCAGCAGTGTGTGTGTGGATAGTGTTCGTCGCAGCTACCACCCCTGAAGAGCAACTCAAATATATGACATGCCTTGGTCCAGATAGGGCAAAGAAGTGGATAGAGAAAGGTGTGTTTCTAGCACTTTCCCTTCTGTTTCTGCAAAACCTGCCCATCCCTTTTTGGATTCCATGAATTCAGAGATGTCTGCGATGAAAGGATTGAAGGAAGTCATTGACTTCCTGGACAGAGACATCCCCAAGGAGGATGCTACGAGGCAATGAATGGATTCTAAATGTCAACATTTAATGTGTGACCCTTATGTCAGAAGGACATATAGAGGAGCGATGAGCCTTCCGGAGACCCCTCAACTTTTAACATAGACGAGATACTTATGATTCCTAAATACCTGTCTGGGGCCTGGCTGCAATGAAATGTTTTGAAAATGAAGATTCCCTGGGCCTTTACAGTTTTGATTAGTAAATCAGGAGTGGAGCCCAGGAATCTGAATTTTTATGAACGTTCTCCAGCGTAAGTCAGTTATACAGCCAGGCCTGTGAATGCTCCAGTCCATGGTTCTCATTCCTGGCTATGTATTCACAGCACTGCCTCGGGAGCTTTTATCTAAGTCCTCTGGCTTGGGCCTCACTCCCAGAGACTCCAATTCAATGGATTTGGGGGTGGGAGTGCTGGGGATTCAGTATTTTTTAAAGGCTGCCTTGTGAATCTAAGTGCAGCCATCACCAAGGACTATCAAAAATTAGATAAACAACTACCCCTTTTTGCAGTAAGGGCAGAGCTTACCTGCAGCAGGTGCAGCAATCAGGCACAGAGGGAACCCAAGCCACAAGGGAGCTTTGAGACCACCCAATCCAGTCCTGTCAATTTGATGGACCATTATAATTCAGAAGGTATTTTGAGGACTGACAGAGTTGCATTTTTTTTTCATTTTTGTCAAGTTAAGACAGGAAAAGCAAGACCAAGCCAAACAAAACCATCATTTACTTGCATTGTCACTTAATTTTTTTTTAAAATGAAGTTTTAACTTCACATGTAAGAAAGTCCTAGAATCAAGATCAAGGACAGTCTTTCAGACTGAATAGATTTGGCTTTAAGAGGAACTTGCTGCAGAGTCCTCATCTACCCTCATTTCAGTGAGAACTTTGTTATGAACCAGGATTGGTTCAAAAGAACCCATTTCCAAGCTAAAGTCATAATTTTACATATGAGGACATCGAGACCTGGAGAAGGAGGGTACTTGGCTCAGGTCTCCACTGAGGCAGCACCAGGGCTGAGACTAGAACTCATTCTCCTGATGTTTGGTCACGTCCCTTCTATGGGGTTCTAATGACAAGCCTGCATTCCACGTGCCTCCCACTTAACAAACATGGGGCAGAGCCACTGGCCATTGCTCTCAGTCCTCACAGCCACACTCACCACACTAAGAGCAGTAATGTGGTAACGCTCAAAGACTTGAGCTCTGATGGCCCAGAGACATATGAAAAGATGCTCAACATCACTAGTCATCAGAAAGATGCAAATTAAAGCCATAGTGAGATACCACCTCACACGGGTCAGAATGCCATCATTAATAAATCTACAAACAACAAGTGCTGGCAAGGATGTGGGGAAAAGGGAACCCTAGTACACTGTTGGTGGGAAGGCAGATTGGTGCAGCCACTGTGGAAAATGGTATGGAATTTCCTCAAAAAACTAAAAATGGAACTGCCTTTTGACCCAGCAATTCTGCTGCTCCTGAATCACCAATTCAAAAGAACTTATATACTGCTACATTCACAGCATGGCTATTTACAATAGCCAAGTGCTGGAAACAGCCTAAGTGCCCATCAGTAGATGAGTAGATAAAAAAACTGTGGTACATTTACACAATGAAATACTATGCAGCAGAAAGAAGGAACTCCTACCTTTTGCAACAGCATGGATGGAACTGGAAAATATTATGCTAAATGAAATAAACCAGTTGGTAAGAGACAAATACCATATGATCTCACCTATAAGAGGAATCTAATGAACAAAATAAACTAAGGAACAAAATAGAACCACAGACATGGAAACATGGAACAGATTGACCAGAGTGGAGCAGGTCAGGGGGTAATAATGGAAAGAAGGGGAAGGGACTAGTCAAAGAACATGTATGAATGACCCGTGGACATGGACAACAGTGTGGGAATGGACTGGGAGTGGTGGTGGGGGGATGGGTAGGGAGGGCAAAGGGGGGAAAATCGGGACAACTGTAATAGAAAAACAACAACAACAACAAAACCTGAGCAACTGACCAAAGATGGGAAAAGAGAAAAGATGTGAGTTCTGTTAGGAGGACTTCATCCTTGAATCTTCAGAAACAATGGAGAATGATTTCTCGATCATCCCAATCTTCTGAGTAACAGAGTGGAAACCAGTTGCTTCAGTTGCAAATGGAAGAGCAGTGTTAATGCTCCCTCACAATAGGATGCTGTGCTTTGAAAGTTAAAATATCTGTAAAGACTTAACTTTTTGATTGTCTTGCAAAATCCAAGCCATCTCTTCCTTTATTGTGCTGTTATTTTTAATAGGTCAACAAATTGGCTCATTCTCTTGGAAATGCTTTGATTTGAGGAAATGGACATTTTGCACAATTCCCTTAGAGAAAAGAGAAAACAGATTTCCAAATGCACTATCAATAAGCAGGACCTTTGGACTCTGTGATCGGAAATGGAGAAGACACTGTGAGCTCTTGGGCCTGATGTTTGGTTCAATGTACGAAGGAGACGGTGGAGTGCAGGTGCTGGCAGGGTGCTCGCTTCCTCTGGACGTCTCAGAACTGTGGGAGGGCAGGCCCAGACCCAACCCAGATCTCAAGTGCACCTCAAGTGGTCAAGTTTACTGCCTGGAATTGTCAGGAAACAGAGGCAGGAAGAGGCGTTCTCAAGTGTCACCCTTGGAGCTGCCCCTTGAGGGGAGGGCCGTGTCCTATTTTGTCTCTTGGCATATAGATCAGGCCACACGTAGATAGGAACACCTATTTGTTGAAATGAAGTTGCTTTTAGGGACCCAAAGGCATTTCCCTACATGGAAATCAGGTGACATCTAGAGAACTAGGCTTAACCAGGGCAGTTTTGTGGGGGTGGGAAGAGTGTGCCTGGGAACAGTCAGGAGGGAGTTGTGTCTGTCACGAAGCCAGTGGATGGCTGTCCCGAAAATGGGTCATGAAGGTGCCCTCGATGAGAGGAACGCAGAACAGGAGTGTCACCGACCTCGTAATTTTGCTAATACCTGGCCCTGCTGCCCTCAGTCCATCCTTCTAAAGCCTATTTCCTAAAGCAAAACCCTGCACATTTAATACCCCAGCTCCGCTCAGCTTCCTATGGGATTCCACCGACAGGGGGAAAAGACAGAATGAACTCAGTTCCCTTTAAAATCATCATCTGACTTCCTTTGACCTCTTTCCTGATTTCTAATTTAGTCAAATAAACCCACATACCTTAAAACCATGCCCTGCACCCCACCAGTCCCTTAACTCATTTTAAGTACCTTTGGATGGGAGAAAGGGAGCTCACCTGGTCCAACTGGCTTCCTGTACTTGAGCACCTCTGTTTCTCAGGGACTGAGCGGGGCACCTCCCCTGATTTCCATTAGAGAGATGAAGAAAGCAGGTGGGGAGATGGGACACAGAGCCACAGAAGTTAAAGTGATCATGGAATGTTGAGGCTGACATCCCATTTTACGTTAGAGTCAACTGGAACACAGGGAGAGAAGTGACAGGCCTCAGGTCCCATCAGACCTTGGCAGAATTGGGGCTGGAATGGGGTTCTTTGACCTCTAGACAGCAATATCCTGGCCACTTGGTCCCACCAACTTCTGGCTACCTGGTGAGGTGGGCTCATCTCTTTCCTTAGTGAAAAAATCCTGCAGGCCTCTCTGCCTTAAACAACAATCTCCTCCCCCACTCTTTTTGGTTCAATAGAGTTGTTAAATGGCTTAAGCTACAGTGTTTTGGGGGGATTAATTTGAAAATCCCCACTGTGTGTACGTATGTGTGTTTGTGTGTGTGTTTGTGATTATGTGTGTATCTACGCCTGTGTGTGTGCGTGCGTGTGTGGGCTGGAGTAGGAAGGGGGTTCCCCTGGGTTAGGCAGGAGGAGGACTGGCAGGGCTAATCCCAAGTGTAGACGGGCAGGGCCACGCTCCTGCACCGCTGCAGTGTGCACAGGCCCACAGGACTCACTCCGCCCCTCCAGAAGGCTTGGGTGTGGACCTGGATGAGGGCACCACTGCCCTCTGCTGTACAGAGGTGAATGCTGCTGATGCACCTGCCTCATCTTGTCCCACAGGGGGGCAGAGACGCATGCAGAGATAAAATAAAAGGCTTTACCTGTCGTGAAGCTCACCTGATCCACCCTCTTGGGGTCATTCCACTCTGCCTTGGACATTCTTAGCTCTAGGTGGTAGAGTAAAAGCCCCTGGTGCTTGGTTGTAGGTGCTTGGTTGTGGGTCAGAGGAAGTCATTGCCCCAAGGCTTACTGGGCAGGGTCTGAAGATGCTGGCTGGTGCTAGGTGCATTTTTAAAAAGACTTTATTTATTTATTTTTAGAGGGAGTGGAAGGGAGGAAGAAAGAGAAGTAGAAAAATATCGACTGGTTGCCTCTCACACATCCTCAGTCCAGACCCACCTGCAACCCAGGCATGTGGCCTGACTGGGAATCGAACCGGTGACCTTTTGGTTTGCAGGCTGCTACTCAAATCTGCTGAGCCTCAGCATTTCTTATCTTCCTGGCCCCACTGGGGTCAGCATTCAGCATTCTTCCAGTGCCGCTCTGATTGAATTCTCTTTAAAGGTAAAGCCCACGTTGGCCCTGGGCCATTCCTGTCACTTTTGCAAACACAGCACCCTAGGGGAAGGAGCCCAAGTTCTGCTTGCAGATAAGAATACAGCATTTTGCTCAGCGCACTGTAATTTGTCAATTGCATTCCCATTAATTGTCTCAGTTGATTTTCACAAACCCGTGAGTTAAACAGAGCAGCAATTATTATTCTCATTTAACAGATAGGAAAACTGAGGTCTAACCTAGAAAGTTTGTCACTCTGATTGACTTGGAGGTAATTAGCTAAGACAGAAAATGTACTTTCATTAGGCTCTAGGTTAAAATAAATTAAGCTACAAGATAGTTAACACCAAGCAAAACATTTGGCAAACCAATCAGGTATAACAAAAGGAAAGTTCACTGTCTAGCCACTTTCCAGCTCTGGGGCTTCAGCTTATGATGTAGCCTCTCAGTTCTAAAGTGCATCCATTTTTAACAGGGTCACCAGAGTCTCATGGTTCATAACTAACATTTGACAGCTTTTGACAACTTTCTGTTCAATGCTTAAAATGATTATAGTTTTTTGGTCTTACTTTGAAAATAACCTCTGTCTTCTTTGATCTTCCTAATGTGTTTGTAATGCGGGAACAGCGGTTACTAGTGCTTCATTTTGCTGATGCAGAAGCTAAGGCCTGGAGAACTTTCCTATCTGTATGCCATCAACGTTTGCTCAGTGTTTACTCTGTGCCAGTCCCTCTGCCAGTTTAGAGAACACAGCAGTGAACAGGACAGCCATAATGGCCTGGGTCTAATGAGAGAGACAGATAGATAAGCGTCCACCCTGGTAGTCGATGCATGTGCATGTGAAGAGCTGTGAAGTTGACTCCAGCACTATGAGCACCGATGGCTGGGGTCTCACCTGGCGGAGTTCTTGGGAAGTTGCCCTAGGTGAGCTGGTTATGTGGGGCTGGTCCAGCACGTGGGGTGAAACTCGGGGTGCAGTGGTCCAGACAGAGAAGGCACTGGCAGCGTGAAGGCCCTGAAGAAAGAAGTTGCTTAGGACCCCCAAGGACCTGAGAGAAAGCCAATTCAGCTGGCACATAGAGAGCAAAGGGAGAGTGGACCAAGGTGAGGTTAGCTGGTTTTTTTCCCAGCTACAAAGCAAGTTAGAGGCAAAGTGGGGATGATTTCTTCACCTCTCTGCCAAGGCTTTAACCTTTACATTGCCATTCTCCCCTCATTCTGCTCCTGCTCTCTATCCCAACCTAACTGCTTTGACCTTCCTGGACCATTGCTTCTCCTCCTCTGTTCATTGCTCCTGCTGTGCCCTTCCCCTGCTATGCCCACCTCTGTAGCTCCACAGGTCGGAAAGCCTACTGACCTTTTAAGCCAAGGAGTGTAAACACAAACTTGTCAGCATGTGAAGTAAATTAATATCATGGCCTAATGTTTTGTAAGTGGTGGGGAGCTGGCAAACTGGAGCAGGCATGCCCCCAGCATGTACCTCTACCATGTACAACCCCTACAAAATAGACCTTTCTGCAATGATGGAAATGTTCTATATGGTAGCCACTAGTCATATGTAGCCAGTGTGACACAGGGATTGGAATTTTAATTTATTTAATTTTAGTTAATTTAAGTTACAACTTATATAGCTATATGTGGCTAGTGGATGATCATATAGGACAATGCTGTGCTAACTGTTTTATTCTGAAAGTTTAAGCCCAATATTTCCAGATATTCCAATTTTAAGAGAAGCCAGATCTCTGGATTTTTATTTGAAATCTCATTTTTAAATATTGTCATTAAATTTTAAAGATGAACTGTAGGTGATATCTACTTATGGAAAGATGGAGTAGTAAATATACTTTTCCTTATTACTCCTGCTAAGTACAACTATAAACCTGCATGTTATATATGACAGGCGATCCAAAAAACATGAAATGTATTTATAAAAAATTGTGTATTTATTCTTACATGTTTAAACTTCAGTCACCTTCAAAGTACTCTCCATTTGATGCAATACACCTATCAAGATGTTTTTTTCCACTGTTCAAAACAGTTTTGAATTCATTGATTTTGATGCCTTTTAGTGCGTCTACTGTTTTTTGTTTCACCTCTTCCACATCAACAAAATATTTCTCTTTGAGGAATTTTTCATCTTGGGAACCAAAAGTAGTCACTCAGGGTGAGGTTGGGTAAATAGGGAGGGTGAACAGGCATGAGGTCATGCCATATAAAAGTGCTGAGCACTCAGCGTGGTGTGGGAAGGTGCACTTGTAAATCACCCACCATGAAATGGGCAGATGTGTTGAAAGAGTCTTCAAAAAAAATTCACTGAAGCCAAACGCAGCCTCTTACAACAACGCCAGCTGGTACACTGATACAGATGGGTTCCTAGAACACTCAACTTGGTTGCGGGGGGAAGCCTGTACTACCCTCCAGAATATAATTGCAGGGTTTTTTTGGTTCCCCCATAATATAAACAAGCATAAGAAGACTCTGAAAAGTAGAGAGAGAACACATTGGTTAGGGATTTTGAGACTCAGAGAGTAACACAGTGGTCAGTTCCCTGAGTTTTCTTTTTATATCACATAGCCCAGGTTTGGAACTGAAGAATTTAGAAATCCAGAAATACCAATAAACACAAAGCCCCAACAAAAGCCTTCTCTCTCTGGCCAAAATACCAGGAAAGAGCAGCTTAGCAAGACAGAATACTTATAGAGAGTAACCAGTCCACATTCCAGCCAAACACCATAGAAAAAACTATGGTTCCACCCCCACACACACCACCACAAGCCAAGTGAATAGCCTTGACTGCCAGCCTCATGAGGGGTGGTGTCAGATAAAGCCAAGTAGAGGACAAGAATTTTCAGCCTTCTAACCTCGTGACCAGCTCTTCCCCCTTGTCCCCTGTGCAATCATGTTATTCATGGAGACTACTTGGGGAGCTTGTGAGTTTGGACTTCTGCCTCCGCCTGGCAGTAATGAGGCTCCCCTTCCTTCCCTGCCAACGTGGTATCAGAGGTCTAGTGGAGAGTCAGGATGTTCATCATCACCCGCTGTAATGAAGCCATGCTGCCATCGGTTTCATGGAGACCACGTGGAGAACCAGAGTTCCTTCCACTCACACCACTTTGAGTGTCAACAAAGGCTTAGTGGGAAGCTAGCTTTTACCTCTATCTGGAAGAAATAAGAAAGTGCCACCTCTTCCCCTCCTGGAGTGGCGTGTTAGTGAAAGCCAGTTAAAACAGAAGAGTTAAGTAAGATCCCGAGGCTTAGAACTTAATACAAACATGTATAGGTTTCAACAGGCAATCACTTTTCATGCCAAGATCCAGGAAGTTCACAAACTGAGTCATAAAAGACAATTGATGGATGCCAACCCTGAAATGACAGAGGTGTTAGAATTATCTGACAAAGATTTTTAAAAAGCCATGAGAAAAATGCTTCAATGAGCAATTATAAACATACTTTAATAAAAATATTAGAAGTCTTGGCAAAGAAACAGAATATATAAAGAAGATCCAAAATGAAAAAGAAAAAATAATTGAAGAAAAGAGTTTGGTGGATGGGCTCAACAGACGGATGGAGGGGACAGAAGAAAGAACCAGTGAACTGGAAAATAGAACAATAGATGGAAAACAAACAAACAAAACCTCAGTGACCTGTGTGACTATGATAAAACAGCTAACATTCATGTCATCAGAATCCCAGAAGAAGATGAGGAGATAGGCTGACAAAGCACTAACAAAAATAAGGGTGAAAAACATCCGTTTTGGCAAGAAACACAAACCTATAGATTCAAGAAACTGAGTAAACTATCCAAAGAAATCCATGGCAAGATGGCAAGAAGTTAAACTTCTTGAAAGGAGCTAACAATCTTGAAAGGGGCTAGAGAATGATGTCTTACTTATAGGAAAAAACAAATAAAAAGACAGTAGAGTTCTCATATTAAGCCAGAAGAAGGCCAGACAAAAGTGGGACAACATAATTTTTCAAATACTGAAAGAGAAGAACTACCAACTCAGAATCCTATACCCAGTGAAAAATATCCTTCAGGACTGAAGGGGGAAATCAAGACATTCTCAAATAAAGAAAATTTAAGGGAATTCGTTGCTGCTGAATTGAAGAGGAAATCACAAGTGGCTTAAGTGCTTTGAGAGAGTGTTCAGGGTAAGAATATACAAAGCTAAGACTGATTTTTTTTTTTTAAGAAATGATACTAAAAGGAATTTAACAAAAAGAAATTCATTTTGATGAGGAGCAGGGAAAATTATAGAAAGTTGAAAAAAAAGCTTATGAGGAAAAGCTGAGTAAAGTGAGGTTATACCATGTTAAATAAAAGGCTTGGTAGCAGGAAGTATTGTATTTATTTTTAAGATGTTATTTATTTTTAGAGAGAGGGGAAGGGAGGGAGAATGATAGGGAGAGAAACATCGATGTGTGAGAGTACATCGATCGGTTGCTTCTTGCACACCCCCAACTGGGGACCTGGCCCAGAACCCAGGCATGTGCCCTGACTGGGAATTGAACCAGTGATGTTCAGTTCATAGGCCAGTGTTCAATCCACTGAGCCACACCAGCCAGGACAAGTATTGTATTTAATAATTATCTTTGAGCATACCTTGAGAAATTTTACTTTTTATGATAAAATTCTTTCCCTGGAATAAATGTGGATTTTTTTCATAGACAACTTAAAAAACAATAATTTTTCTTTGGGTGAAATACCCAAAGGCTAAGAGCAGCACAGAAAGATGAAGAGATTTGCCTCAGTTACCACTAACAGCAGAGTCAAGATGAAAATTTATCCTCTCACCTTTAACCCACTGTGCTTTCCATTACTAATGGAGTCACCATGTTTCAGCTTCTTAAGTACAGAATCAGTGGAAACAAGCTTAATGTGCAGCATGCTGGGCTAAAGTTAGACAAGAAGGTTTTTCCTATAGATGACAGTTGTGAAAGAATAAGCCTGGCTGGACAACTTCTCTAAATCTTTAAGATTGGGTTTGCGGCTTTCAGGACTGTATATAATATTTCACCCAGAGACAGGAAGAGAAATTTTCCTGGGCAGCTACCCACATGACCTTACCGCCTCCCAAAGACCCCACTTCCTCATACTATGACCTTGGGAGGTGGATGTCCACAAAATCAGTTTGGTGGGGGACACAGATATTTAGACCATAGTAATGTAACATAGGGCAAGAGTCGCTTCCCTGGAAACATAACACAAACCTCCAGGTGTACATCTGTCCTACTGATAAGGGAAGGGGGAACTGGAGCAGTGAGAAGGAAAAGGGCCCTCGTTTGGCTGAAGGGTAGTTAATACAGGGTATTGATCGAAACACCTCAGGAAACAGCACACGTAGCTGCCCAGATTATCTGGCAGGAGATCAATAGGTTCGAGCTGAAATGAGAACCATCTGAAAAGCTAAGAATTATTACCTGGAGAATTGCACTAGACAGCATTACACTCAATAAAGTTTGGTCTTGTCAGCTACTTGTCCTGCCTTTGCTTCCGGAAGACTCTTTTATATTGGAATTGGTGTGGCTGAGAAAGCTATTAGATACAAGTAGACTTTAGCTTTGTGAGAAATGGATCAAGCCCTGTAGACTCTCTGGGGGGCTTAGAAATATTTTCACTCACAGGTGGGAACTTGATGGTATAGGATTTACCGGAAGATGCATTTACAGTTGGCTCAGTTTCTCTCTGTGTCTTTGCTTCTCTCTGCTTCTCTCTCTCTCTCTCTCTCTTTCTCTCTCTCTCTCTCTCTCTCTCTCTCACACACACACACACACACACACACACTTTCTTTCTTTTTCTGTTCTTTTTTATCCCTGGAAGCCTATCATTAGGTGAGACTTCCCACATCTGTATTATTAAAACATTGTCCTTGATGACCCATATAATATAAAACACAAAACTAAAACAAAAGTCAAAACTCAAGGAAAATGGAATTTTCCCCCCTTCAAAAAAGTCAGTCACAAACCCAAATAATTTTTCAGTAATAAACTCTTCATCATTCAGGAGAATTAGAAAAATGTAATATTCTGTTAAAAGAGAACTGTCATCTATACTACACACAGATTACTAATATCCAGATGCTTATAATACAGTGAAATTTACTGTATAAAAATCTAAGGCCTGCTTCTAGTGATTCAGAAGGGCCATCATGGTCTGCTAGGGCCCCGTTACCTCATTATGAGTAATTCTCATTATTTAGGACTCCAACTGGGTGAATATAGGAGGCTGAGTTGAACCTCTGCTGACATGTGGACTCCCAGGGGAAAATTTATATATAATCTGTCTGATGTAAGCTTGATTTCTTTGACATTTATCTCTTTCATGAAAGTAAAAGGCTGAGAAAAAAATATCTGTTATTTTAGCTTTACTTGTGTTTGGGGTCTGAGAAGCAGGAGACTTATAATCCTCTGAGCTTCTTACCATCTTCCCAACGATTTTCTCATCTGTGATTTCACTCTATGGTTCTAGTATCTCTATGTGGCTGGAGAGAGACAAGTAGCACCATTCCCACACTGTGGATTGGAAAGCAGAGTGCCTGTCATAAGGGAAATGTCACCCAAACCCCCCTCTCCCTCCACCTCCTATCTCCCCCACTCTCCCATCCTCATCCCCCCTTAATCGAGGCTGGACCTTCTCTGTATCCTCATCCACCTTGCCATCAAGAACACAGTGGTACAGAGCCATCCTTCTTTCTTCCAGGTTCCATACCATGCATCCCAGCCCTCTGTCACGAGGGCAAATGGTTAGCAATCTTGGGAGGTTTTTCTAAAGAGGCAACATGTCATAAGAAGCAGGAGCACTAAGCCAGGGTTTGGGGAGTCTAGACACAAATCTCGGCTTCACTGAACCTCCTCAGCCTCTTAACAAGAACAATTGATCTAAATCCCCTGAGTTTCAGTGTCATCTATAAAATGGCCTTAGTAATCCTGATATGCTGTCCTCACCAAGTTCTGATGCAGAATGAATGCGCTAATTGGCAGGGAAGCCTGTGCAGGGTCACCTGGATGTGCGTGCTTGCTTGGTCCTTCTGTGTCCTTGGGACCCCCTCTGGGGAGTTGCAGGGAGTATCAGGTCTGGGAGTCTGGGTCTTGGTCCAAGGTGTAGCATTTTGCAGGCACTTAGCTTCCAGGGTAATGGAGCATCTGTGAAGAGCATCCTCCCAGTACATCCTTAGTTGGGGGACTAGCAAGGCATGACCTTAACCTTTCTTTCTGGGAGGCTGCCCTGAACCTCCTGCCACTCACTCACTCTGACTCTGCAGGTAGCAAAGCCTCATCTATAGACGCAGCGTCTGGAAACGCAGGAGGTACGATTTGAGAGCCTTCAGAAAGTGCTCTGTTCACACGTATCTCCCCCTCCTGAGTTCCGTCACTGATGTCAGCACCGTCCTAAGAAACTTTCCGAGAGGATAAAAATGTTCTTTGACCGAGCTGCCCAATACAGCTTCCACTAGCTGCGTGTGGCTATCAAATATTTGAAATGTGGCTAGTGTGGTTGAGGAACTGAATTTTTAATTTAATTTCATTTTAATTAATTTAAATAGACACATGTGGACATGCAGATCAAAGTGCTTCTTTTCATTAAGGCATTGTGTCCAGAAGACCCCTGTTAAATTGCTTATGTATTATTATTATTTTTAAGTGAGACCATATGGCCAAAGGTGGGGTTCTTGCCATGCGCATGGGCACAGGGGAGGGGAGAGGAGAGGAAACTTGCCAGGAGGCCAGCTTTCTGGCTTCCCAGAGGTCTCCAGAGGAACATCTGGCTCTCAGTCTTACTGGATCAGAACCTCGATTTTTCAGGGCATGGAGAGTCAAATTGATCCTCAGAGGTATAAGCCCTTTAACACTCGCCAAAATGACACAATCAGTCAGAAAGTTAGTATATGGAAGTGCAAGGAAATTGGTACCCACCCATCCCTGGGGCCATGGCAGGGGCCTAGTGATTTTCTCCATGGAAACTGGCGTCTTTAGAGGAGGTGGTTTGGTGAGTTGTGGACCCAGAGCAAGCAGGATATGACGCCTCAGGGGACCGCCGCGGCTGTGCGCTCGTTGCGTGGTGGGTCTTACCTGTGCTGGGGGTGGTCAGGCTGCACTTCTGACTGCATCCCTCTCTTCCTGAATGGTGCGTGGGTGGTTGTTACCAATTTTTGCTTCTGATTCTACTTTGTAAGCTTTCATGGTTGACAAAATTACATCACATTTAGTCAGGTTCCTATCCTGTATTGCACACTGGGCGACATTCATCTATTTAAGACAACTTACCTTACCTCTGTACTGCACAACTATGGGTTGACTTCTCAGTTGAACTCTCTTGTTTCCAAAATCTTGACTGGCTGTATGTATTTCTTCTGAGGGTTAGCATATTGATTAGTTACTGATATCCATGTGTGTTCCCTTTGAAATATAGTTTGGTGTGGTCATGGGCTGATAATTACAGTACTTATGGGGTCGGACAGTAGCTAAATTAGAGAAGAAGGCATGGTGGGAAGTCTGGATGCCTTAGAATTGCATAGATGTGGCTTAGCCAGGTTGCTCACAGCCATGCTAGATGTGGGCCCAGAGTTGCCAGATCTGAGGTTTAAAGAGAAGTTAAACATCTAGATATTAATGTGAAATCTTATTTTTCAGGGTTGGAAACTAATTCAGTTAAAACCCAATTCTGGGATACAAGTCTAACAAAACACATTTCCAAGTTGAATTTAACTTTCCCGTCACCAGGTTGGAGTCCCTGGGTTTTCCATCTGGCATGGAAGTCTGCCAGACTGGCTTTTAGTCCAACCCTGCCTTGAAATTACCATGATGTCTTGGGGAAGGCACATCCCTTCTTGCTGCTCAGACCCCTCCTCTGTGAATTAAGAGTGTCAGGTGAGGTAATTTCTAAGGTTTCCTCTTGCCCTAATGTTCATCCGCCAGAGCTGCCATAATAACCTACTATAGAGTAGGTGCCTTAAACAACAGAAACTGATTTTCTCACAACACTAGGGGTTAGAAGTCCACAAGCAAGGTGTTGGCAGGTTTGGTTTCGCCCTAAAGACTTTCCCTTTGGCTGGTAGACGGCAGCCTTCTTGCTGTGCCCTGTCACGGCTCTTCCTCTGTTCGCTTGCATCTCTGGTGTCTCTCCTTCTTCTTGTAAGACCACTAGTCCTATTGTAACCTCCTTTATATGTAATTTTGTACACAGTGAAGAGCCATATATAAAAAAAGGATATTAAGCAGGTCTGTGTATGCTTAGGTAAACTTTAGGAAAATTAATCTTGCAGCTTTGGGTGTAAGGTGGGGAAAAAAAAGTAGAAAAACAGACATGAGGCTATTACTGTAGTTCAGGGAAATAGTAACAAGACCTGCCTTAAGGAAAAGTTGATAAATATAATCAAACTCCTAACAACTAACAGAACTAGTTTGGCAGGAGGCAGAGTAGCTGGAAACAGAAGTGTTTAGAGCCACTTACAATCAGGGACAATTGGAAATGAATAAGAGCCCGTAATCTTCATGTCAACCAATGATAAAGTGACACTTTACAAAATTCTTATTTTAACATATATTTTTCCAGGAGAAAAACTCCAGTGCCCACCAGTATTGCTATCAAGTGGTGCTGGCAGTGAGGAGTCAAGAACTTTGTCTTGGAGAAGGTGTGGGGGGGTGTGGCCTAGAACCACGTGCTTTTATGTGGATAGTCACATGGGGAAGCATGTGACAGGAACTCAAGCCGCTGATGACTCTCATCTTAGAGCATATCCATGTGTTTGTTCAGTCTCCCTCACAGCTCCTGCCCCATTGTGACAAAGAAACCTGCTAACATTTAGCCAGTGTTTTATTTAGAAGGATAATGCCTTGGCTGGTATTTTCACTTTTAGGAGCTGGCTGTCCTAAATGTAGTAGAAAATTGCCCCCAAACCCACAAGTCAGGCCAAGGAAGGTACAGGGAGGGGCCAGATTATTTTCCTTGAGAGAGGATGTTCGTCAAGAAACACATTCTTTAGGGGCGGAGCAAGAACAGAGAGCCCGTACTCACCTGGAGGGAAGAAGAATCTGTGAAGAGTGGCCAACTGGGGCCTTAGCCACAGGGCAGGGAAAGGAAACTTAAGTATTTAATCCAGCAAGACCTCTGAGCACTTAGATCCCTTTGTCTGGTGGAGAGGAGGGTGATTTCCTTGTTACAGGAAGCCAGAGACAGTCTAAGTGGCCGCTGCCCTTTACAGAACCAGATAGTCCTCCTCCAAAGAGTAAGGCTGCCCGATGAGGCAGCTGTCTGCTGCTCTGGGGAGACCTTCTCCATAATGGCCGGCCAAAGGAGCTGTCCACGGTGCTGTAGTTGCCCATTAAGCCGCTTCCATTAGCTGGTGTGTGGCAGGTGCCAGTCCAGGTGCTTTACACTCATTGTGTCCTTTAATCCTCATGGCAACCCTGCAAGGTTAGTATTGTGATCAGCGGCTTTATTTCTACAGATGAAGAAACTAATGCTCTGTGCCTCGTTCATTCTTCATTAAATTGGAAGAAATATTTGTTAGGGCAGTTGAAACCATGATAAAGGAGAATATATGTGAGCTTAGATGCCAAACATTGCTAAATCTGAGGACCTGAAACAGTTTTTGGGCTGGGGAAGGGATTTTGCCCTCACTTTAACGTTACAAAAACTCAAGGGGAGAGAAGCATAGTTTCTAAGGTAGGACTGGGGCTGAGAACCAAGTCAGGGGCTGTCTACCTGGGCCCATTGACTCTGGGAGTGGCGAGGAGAGAGGTGCATGACTAGGCTGCAGGAAATCTATGTATCTGTCAAAATGTAGCAACATGTTGTTTATGGATGGATTTTTACAAGGAGGGGCTGATAACTTTCAAGAGATTCTCAAAATGTCCAGGGATATCCATTAGGTAAAGGCCTGCTGGTTTAAATAGTCCCTCCAGAAAGCTAAGTCTCAGTGAGCAACGTATCTGATTATACCTCTGTGTTTATATACTGAGTTTGAAATAAGCAGTCTACTTAAGTATGGCATTTATGCTGATTCAAATTAATGCATATACTTATATATTTTAATAAAGAATTCTAGTTTCATAGGAAACAGATCTAATTAATTAGAAACTGTGTGTTGCTCTCTTCAATTGCATTTATTCCTCCAGGGAGTCTATAAAAGGAAAGAAGGCATCAATCAGGAAACATTTGACGTGAGCTCAAGATGTGGGAAGACTATCACTCACCTGCCTAAATTCAATAAAGCTCCCGAAATAAGACATTCACATTATAGCGCCAATGCTGGAGGTCACTCTGTGTCCCTATCTATCACCGCATGGCCCATTAACATTGCCAAGACAAGAGAGCAGGGGAAGCACTGAGTGTAGTACACTCTCCTATTTTGCCTGCTCAGAAAGTTTCTTGCTGAATTCTGATCAACAAATGTTTTACTCAGCTTGATACTGATAAGAATCAGGACTCAGATGGATTTTTAAAGCCCACAGATTTAACCTGGAGGAAGGATGAGTGAGAGAATATAAAAAATTCTTTGCTTGCATGCCAAACTTTCATCCTATACTGACTCTTACTCTGTGGTGATGTAAAGAGCAATGTGTGCGTGTTTCTGTGTGTGTGTGTGTGTGTGTGTGTGTGTGTGTGTGTGTGTGTGTGAAGTGTGTGGCAACACCATCCATGAAGAACCTTTGATTTCTCTCAAGCGTATTTGACAGCTCAGTGAGCTGACATAACCCAGAAAACATGCTGTTATTTTGGGCAGGGCAGAAAAGCAAGTATTTTTTACTTATCTCAGAGTTTCTCTGAAAAAAGCTAACCTTACTGAAGGCACAAAGGACGTGATCACTAGGCTGTGATGCATGGGGTCACAGGAACTTTTGGGCACTTCGGAAGGTGGGGATTCCACAAACGTGGCAGATGTAATGGACACACACTAAGTAGTGCCGTTACTTCATCTTAAGTCAGAAGAAGGGATGAACTGGAGGCAGCTGAGGCCTGGAAGGAGCCCCGTCCTGTGTGATGGAGCAGGAATGAGGGCTACCAATCAGGATTGTCAAAGGGCATAGCAGCGGTGGTGGTCAGCAGATCACTTCTCAAGAGCGGGGTGTGGGACAAGGGTGCTGGACTCCACGGGGTCCCAGCCTTAGAACTGTGAGGGATCGTGGAGGCCATCCAGTGTCAACCACTGAGGGGTCCCATTTAAAATCCAAACCGGAACTTGGACTGGAACCATGTGTGTTGACTGTCCAGTCATTGCTTTTGTCACTGCCCTGCATGTATTAGGTCGTACTCCCAGTTCTTCTACTTCTTACTCCCCTTTCCCAATTCAGGAGGGTAAGGCCCAGAGCTGTTGATAATTTGTGTAGATCCCCCATGGGGAGGACCCAGAAAGGTTATTCTTGTCGGCTAGCCACAGTCTATTCAAAGGCCAGCCGCTGTGGCACCAGCTCAATTTCATGGCTGTCTTCGTACCTACAGAAACTCCCACAGCAATAAAATAGCAAACATGGAGTATGAGGCAGGCACTACTCGAGTGCTTCATGGGTGTGAGGTCATGTAATCACCCCAGCATCCCCATATGGTAAGTACGATGGTACTCCCTGGCTTACAGAGGAGGAAACCCATGAACAGAGAGGTTAAGTAACTTGGCCCAATGTCACACTGATTGTGAGGGGAAGAACTGAGGTTTGAACCCAGTCAGGCTCCAGTATGTTAGCCACTCTTTCTTGATTCTTGGAACTACCTCTTGGTTTTTAGAGCAGGACTGTCTTTCTTCCACATAGTTCTCCCTGGGCCAAGTCCTACCCTTGCTTACCTGGACTTTCACTTGCTCAAAGGAGAAGGGAGGGGAAAGCTTTGGGGCGTACATTGGGGAATATATCCAAGTGAGGGATCCAAAGTAAACTCTGCTTGGGTGGCCCATTTTACTATTACTCATACAGGTCAGAACAAACAAGGAGTGGGGATCCTAGTGCCACCTCACTTTTCCCTCCTGAATCCTAGAGATTGGTTGCTCAGCAAGAGAGAAGGGTCACTCCCGGTGCTAACTGAGCTGACACGGATGCACAGAGCAACCCGTGGAGGTGGTGGAGAGAGCATCATTTCAGAAAATGCATGGTCCGGCCACACCCCAGTGCCAGGAAAGGGCACTCCTCCATCTGTGCCTCAACTTCTGGGGCCCGGAGTCCTTGCTGGTGTAGAGGGAGGCATGTCTCAGTCCTGAGACCTGGGGGTAGGTACTAGGACCTGCATTGTGGTGAAGTTTCGTGGTATCTTAAATAAAACTATGACTGTCTCCTGAAATTGAAGAACTGAGAGCATTCAGCTTGTAAGCCAGTGAGCTGGTAATTCATTTCATCATGAGCTTCATAACTTCTTGCTTATAGTAAAATACAAGCTCTTAATGAGCTTTTTAAATATTAACGAGAAGCTGAACATCGTTTTTCCAACTCATTGAAGTAAATTTATGGTGTGTCAAAATGAAGTTATATTACATTCCTGAGAAGGGCGAGAAAAAAATCTGATGAAGAGACTATTCCCTTTCCTAGTGAACTCTGACAGCATTTTGAGCATGAAGCTAAATTTAAATATATGACACGTAAGCATGCAATAATGAATTTTGACCTCCAGAATGAGATATACAGGGAGAACCTTGGAATCACGATCTTCAGATGTCCTGGGGAAAAAGCAACTACATGGGATCTGAGGTTTGACCTTACTCTCAGTCAAAGATGAAATCATGCATGGCTCTAATGAAACACTGATGCTGTTAGGACTTGGTCAGAATCCCATGGATGTGTTTGAATGTCATTCCACTTAACATGTCTCTCCCCCGTAGAATGATGAACTGTCAGAGCTTAAAGCATTCTCGCAGATGCTCTGCACTGTGAAGGGACGGAGGCTCCGTGAGGGAAAGTGACTTGCACAGCAGAGTTAGGAATCCAGGTCAGCTAATATGTTGGGGGGCAATATCTGTAACCCTTGTTCAGTTCTAACTTCAGCCTTTCCCTAGAGATTGAAATGGCATTGATTCCTTCACCCATTAACTCTGAGCTATGATCATGCTCTCTCACCTAATAGCATCTTCATGGGCCCATCATCAATATTAATGGGTGGTGAATGTGTGGACTTTGCTACAGCTCATAAATACAACAGAGGCCGCACTTTCTACACTGAAAGATGTGCAATGTGAATTCCTGGGAGATTTATTTAGACTTGATTCTTTAGTCTCTCAGTAAAAAAGGAACTTGCACCTGGAAACAATCAGTGATGGGGCTATGGCAGAGAACGAATGAATATACCACATTGACCTTGGCCTTCCAGGACAGTTTGACAGTGTGGATCAGAGGGCTGCCCCTGTTGAGACACGCTCAAGGGGGCCTCAGCCTTCCTAGCCAGCTTTATTGCCCACCATTCTCCTGGAGCCTCCTTACTTTCCAATCAAGCTGGGGCTTTCTCTTGCTTCCCTTGTCTCCTCCCAGCTGTCTTACTTCAGTGGCCTTGCCTTGATCATATTAGTCCCATTTTCTTCAATGCTCTTGTACCCCAAAATGAACATATTTACATCCTACTTACTTGGCCCAACCTAAGTCAAGTAATCGTGTCACTTTTATGTAACATATTAATGCATTTAATGGAACACAGTTTTTGCAGCCACTTTGCCCCTTTACTTTTGGCACAGTGCCTTATGCAGAAGGGCTCTTCATTATGCTCACATTGGATGAATGAATGAACAAAAACCAATCCTTTCCAGCATCTTTCACCGGATCAAGGACCACAGAAACTGAAGTTTTGTCACCACACTTAAAAATGTTCTCCATCTCTGTTGCCACATTATAAAACCACCCTTAAAAGAGTGTCTTAAAACACCAAGTTATTCTCTCTTGGTTCTGTGGACTACATGAACTTAGCTGGGTGTTTTTCACTTGAGGTCTGCCATACAAATTTAGTCACATGGAGGCTGGGGCTGCTGTCACCTGAGGGTGCTACTGGGTTGGATGTCCAAGACAACACACTCACGTGGCTGGCAGTGGCTGCCAGCTGTTGGGACCACATATCTTGTTGACTAGACTGGACCACCTACACTTGTTACCTACACTGAGCCTCTCCATGTGGCTTGGGCTTCTTACAGCGTGGCAGCTGGGGTCCTGAAGAGAGCATGCTAAAAGTGAATGTTCCAAGAGAACCAGGAGGGAGTGACAAAGGTTGCTTGTGACTTGGCCTCAGAAGCCCCAGGATGTTACCTCCACTGCACCTTAATGGTCAAGCAGGTTGCTAAAGTCAGCCCAATGATAAGGAGAGAGAGTCGCATCTGCGTACACGGACGGGAGGCATTGACAGCGTCTGTCTTTGGAGCCTATCCGGCTATCGAACCCATGTATTATGCTGAGATTAACCTGTCTCTATGAGCACCTGCCTTCATCAGGTTAGCTACTGTACCGCCAAGCCCTGGGGTGGCTTTAATACTAGGAAATATTTCGGGAAGGAAGATGACAGAGAGAAGGAGAGGGAGAAGTCGCTCGTTTGAGATAACAGGAATTAGGCCTGGGGAGATAACACAAGGTGTAAAATAAGGACACTAGGGAGACCATGCGTGCGTGGTAACGAGGGCTCAAGAAAAACTGCCTACTTCCTTTACTAGGTTAGTGTATGTTAGGGGTAGGTTGGAGAGGAAAGCAAGCACAGCTGATACAAATTAGTTCAATCACATGATTGTAATGAAGATTATTTTGAAAGATTAAACAAGCAGTCCTCATCTCACCAACTGGACACAGCTTTGTTCATTTCTCTTTCCAATCTTAATTCCTCCTGGTATATATTTTTTTACATCTCTGTCACCATCTTGCTTTGAGCATGAATTCTACGCTTTTCATCCAGACTCATTTTATAACTGGTCCTCCATGTTAGCTGCTGCCTTCACCTGCATCGTTTCAGAGACTGCATCCCATTTTCGCAGAGGGAGATTTGTCATGGGCCAAGGAGATGAACACAATGAGCAAGGGTAACTCAGGTCCCCTGCCTTCCTGTCCCCACTGGTGAATGGGTAAGGCTCTGGGGAAGCTGAACCTGGCCCTCCCAGGCTTGGGGGCACTGTCTCCGCCCTGGCTGCCCTACTGGGGATGAAGCTCCCAGGGGGCTTCATGAATGTTTATAGCTGCCAGCAGCAAATACTCTTCCTTTGAGTGGGGAGGCAGGCCAAGTTTTTTCCTTCTTCTCTCTTCAACCTTCCAAGAAGCTGTTGGTTTCTTAAAACAGTTAAGCTAGGGTACAAAGGTTTAGATTTCTCATCTCGTACAAGAGTTTACATTTCTTCCGGAAAGGGGATTTAATTTTACTGCTGTAGCAATTTTTTTGCCACAAGAATCTGCTTGCTTCTTTTTCTGATACTGAGATGCCGAGGCTTGGCACATTCTGGGCTGGTGGAGGGTGCCCCCCTTCAGCTGCAGTGCCCTCTAGTCTCTGCCCATTTAAATCCTGCTGCACATTTTTCTGTGTATTCCTTGAAGCCTCTCCTGGCCTCAGGCACCCGCACTCAGGATTCTGACAGCTGAGAAAATTTACTGTTTGCTTGTACCCACATTCTCCTAGAGGGCAGCATAAAGTTGTTAACAGACCCTGGCCTGGGAATCAAGACACTTCGGATTTGTCCCATGGCTAACCATCTCTGTGACCTTGGTGAAGTCTTTTCATCCCCTGAGCTGTAGCTTCTCAAATTTTAAAATGAGGGGCAGGTTTCCATTGTTCCGTCCAGCTATGATTCTATCGTTGAAGCCCTTGGACCTTTGAGGTAACTCTTGTCCATCATTCTAGAGACGGTGGGAATTTGGTCAATTCGTGCTTGTTCCCCCCAATAACTATGAGTAGTTCTGCTCATAAGACATCATCTAAACAATGTTGAGATGTGTATTGTTATTGAAAACATGGATTGGGTCTCTTTCACAATCTGCCTCCTGCCCTACCTCACAATTTTCTCCTTCTTTTCATCCTGTAAGTAGACTTCAGACCCTGTTATCCATTTTGATTGAAGCTCGGGGTCTCTGATGATGACAAAGTACAACAAATAAAGCAAACTTTATGAAGACCGTACTTCAAACAGTCTATTAATGCAACATGCCACAGACCAATCCCAGTGGAGTGCCCACAAACCAATTTGATTCTTCTTTGACTACTCATCTAGGAGGGAGAAATGATTAGCTGGAGGACCGCTGAGTCCCCGTTATCTCTATCACCAGAGCATGAGGGTCCGCCGCAAGGACAAGCAGTATGCCCTGGAAGTCCGTGTTTGCTCAGCCCCAAATGGCTGAAGATTTGTTTGCACTGAAAAAAGTTATAGAAACAGTGTCAAAGGAAATGGACACGATTTGGCTTTAAACCAGAAAAAGCCAGAGCTTTCTAAGATAGTTTTATGTCCTACACTATGAGGTCCTCTGTAGAAGCCACCATTCTGGCCAGCCAGTAGCCACCAAATGACAGAAGCTCCTTAATGTCCAGCCGAAACCCCATCCTGCCTCCTCAGACACCCTGCACTTCCCTGCCTCTGGGGTTTCCCTTATGCTCTCCCCCTCTGCTTGGGATGCCGTGGCCTGTGTCACCCCTATTAATATTCCGTTCACTCTTTGGGGTAACAAAGGAGCTCAGGGATGCCTCTACTATGGGCTTTGGAGTCTGAATGACTTGGGTTTAAATCCTAGCCCTTCTACTTCTAGGTCACTTAACTTCTCTCAGCCTCAGTTTTCTCATTTGTAAAATGGGCTAATGATACCAGCTTTTCAGGGCAATTGTAAAGATGATATGGCATGGCAGAAGGCTCGCCACACGGCACATAGTGCCCAACATACAGCAGGGGCCCAATGAAAGGCATCAACTGTTACTTCCCTTACGTGTCCCTTTCTGGGGCTGACCATAGCATTCTATTTATGTAGGTGTAAAGATACCTACATCTCATTGGCCCATAACAAATCTCCCTCTCCCACTGCTAGATAGAAAACTCCTTGCAGGTAGGAATTATTTTGACATTCCTGTTTATCACTTTCTATGCTAAGCACAGAGCTTTGGACAGAATAGATCCTGAATATACAGGGGGTCTGGCAAAAATAACGCCCCTATTGTTACAAAATCTTTTACTATAAAATCATAAGCATGTAATTCTGTAACATAACAATATCACACTCAAGCACAGCATATGACATTTGAGGTGAAATGTTCAAATTAAAACTATAAATTATTACACTGATATTATTACCTTACCAACCACACTAAAGCAAACTCTACTTCTGTCAGACTCTGTATTTTGTTCAGATAAATTAACTATATCATTTTTACCTTGTTGGTAATACCCAACAAAGTCAGAAGAAAGTCACTGTTAAAAAAACAAGGCAAAAAGTATGCTCTTCTACATTTTTAGCCACACTGTGTAGAGGTCAGCTTTGGGGTCTTGCTTCTCTTACACTGCAATTCCTGGGAGTGGGGGAGGGATGGAAACCATGACCTTTTCCATCTGCTTTTGGTATTTAGCACTCTGCAGGGCACTCGCTGAATATTTAACTGTGTTGCTATTCATGATGAAAGCTTGTAGAGCAACAGATCAGGGAGCAGAAAAACAACTTGGTAATGGACTTGTTTCAGGCAAATGGAGAAGGGCTGCTGCTGAAGGGCTGTAATTGCCCTCGCCCCTCCAGCCCCTCCAGCCCCTCCTGGAGTCCTGTTCTCTCACAAATGCAGCGCTGGAGTTGCTGGTTTAAGTTTTGCCATGAGCCGCTGGAACCCTCTCCGGACAGTGGAGGGAGAGGCCCAGGGGCTGGCAGCTCCTCATCTGGTAGGCGAGCATGAGGTCTCCAGGCAAGAATTACCTACGTCCTTCTCAGGAGTGGTCCAGGCTGTGAGGAAGCTGTCACCCAAATGGACTTCAGGTCCCAGGCTGGTGACCGTGGCGAGATAAACAAAGCTGTGGCCTCAGCAGAGGCGGTGTGGCTTGGTGCTTAAGAGCAGGGACCCTGGAGCCAGACTCCGGGTTTACAACCCATCTCCTCCCCTTGCCTGCTTGTGATCTGAGGCAAGTCATGCGGTTTCATTGAGCCTCCATGTCCCTATCTGTCAAATGGGGATATAGGAGTAAGAGTGTCTACCTCATAGGGTGTTTATGAGAAGCAAAGGCATGAAAGTACATGAATTGCATAGAACTGCACCTAGAATGTAGTAAATGCTCTCTAAGTGCTGGCTATTATTATTGTTGAGCCGTAAGGGCTGTTCTCCCACATCATATGAAAAGCTGTGGTTCTTGTGCTTTTCTCATGCCTCAGCTTGGCTGATCCTCAGCCCTCTGCAGAGAGGTGAGCCTGGGGATGGAACAGGGAAATGTCTGCTCTGTTTCAGGTTGGAGACGAAGGGAACTGTGGCAGTGAGGCGGAACGAAGGGGACAGAATCGTGGCTATATATGAGCAGTCATGGCGTTTACATATGCAGCTGAGGAAAAGGGACAATCCAGAGGCGGCTCCCAGGGCACTGAGACACAGCATCAGGCAGGTAACGTCATAGAAGGAGGTTCATTTGGGGAGGTCAGGCTTGAACAATCAGTGGGACATTAGGATAGGAGGTGGAAATGTCTAAGAGTGCTGCAAATGCCATTATGGGGCTTGGGAGGGCAGTCCGCATAGAGCTGTAGATCGAGGAGTCACCAGTGTTTGCAGTGAATGCCGTGAGAACCTGTGAGATCCTTCCAACAGCTTGCGGCCAAATGCCCAATGTCTAGACCAGGGCCAGATAGTGAATATTTCAGGCTTTGCCGGTCATATGATCCGTGTTGCAAGTACTAAACTCTGACATTTTGGCTTGAAAGCCACCATAAGCAATACATAAATGATGAGTATGGCTGGGTTCCAATAAAACTTTATTTACAAAACATGATCTGTGGTATGCCCGCCCCTGTCTCCAGATCATTATCTTACACATAGTAGATGTACCATAAATATTTGTTGGATTACTCTATTAGCTTCAGAAATTGTCTGAAGTCCAGATTTTTAAAAAATAATTTAAATAAATTTCTAGGAACCCAAACTTTTGTTAATGACACACCAAGACACTCAATTTGAATTTCTGCTGCCATATGACAAGCTGCCATGAATTAGAGATCTGCCATTGAGTTGCAGAATATACAGCTGGAAACCTTTTCTGAACTAAGTCTTAGGCCCTCAGCCAAGCATGATGAATCAGGCTGGTGAATTACAGGTGAAGAGAGAACCATTGGATATTAATCCCCCTGAGGACTGGAGCAGGTGGCTAAGGAGAGAGGCCTCAGCTTCTAGGAGACCACTCTTAGAGCCCTCAGGAATCCTGGATGGCACTCTTGTCAGATCCGGGAAATTGACTGCAAATGTATTAAATAATTAAGAAATTGCCCACAAGTATTCATAGCTTCCATTGCAAAGAAGCAGCGATAGAAGGAAATGGGAGGCAGTCAAAGAACAGATGAAGAATTGAAACTTTCCGAAGGAGTAGGTAGGCATTTTCTACTCAGGGAAGTAGTAGTCAAAGAAAACAGAGCATGGGGTGCAGGGGAGGAGAAGAGAGAGAGAAAAAAAACCAAACCCTGATCTTTCCAAACATCTGAACTATATGGAGATATCACAGATTATAAGTAGTAGTTAAAACAGTCAACATAAGGGCTGAGGGTTTCAGCTATCAAGTTATGGCTGAGCCATCCTGAGGATGTTCCCCTTCCTTCCTGTCTTAAACTTTTGGCTGGTGAATCAAACTCCCAAAGTCTGTTTTGTTTTTGAAGACTGACATTGCACAGTTCAATTCCTTGGCTACCTTCCTGGGGACAACTCTGAGGTGTTAGATGTCAAATGAGGTGAGGAAGTCTATAGAGGAAGCCCATATTTGACCACAGGTTGTAAATGGCTTTTCCGCCTGTTTTGGAAAAGAATGTGTGAGAGTGTGAGGAAGCCCATAACTCCTGGGGGGTCTGTGGTCTGTGCAACTCTGAGATATGGAGAGTTGTCGTGGCTGCAGCAGCTGTGTGTCAAATTTAATGTGTATGTGCACGTGTATATGCATATGCATGTATACACATGTATGCATGCATGTACATGCATACGTGTGCATATACCTGCAAGTATACATGTATATGTGTCTGTGTGTATTATATATTGACAAGTATTTTTTAAATGCTTGACTTGGTGGCTGCCATAAGGATCCCAGTGTTTAAACCTGTCCCATCTCTGATTTCTGGCAGGGGAGTTCAGATACAGAGTGAGTGCAGGAGAATAAACGATTCTGCATTTAGTTCCTGAATTTGAATAGTTAGTGTTTGGATAACAAAGGAACAAAGGGAATATATGTTAAAGATCAAGATAGTTTTTAAAATCTTATGACATAAAAATCTGTATTTCTAGGCCCACTCTCCACCATGGCAATGCCCGCTGGAGCTGAGCAGGATTACCTGGTACCACTTTGGTCTCAGCCCACACTTTCTAGTCTGCATAGGCCTATGGCCTGGTCTGCTTCTCAGGTTGGCAGTACCTGCTTGCCTTGAAGGCTTTGTGATCAGTACCTTGGCTTCCATGCTCAAGCCCATCTTCTCCACTTCGCCACCAAATTCTTCTTTATAGAACTCAAGTTCAACAGACTACATTTTGCTAGGGTTCCCCAGTCCCTAAGCCAGAGCCCCTTGTCTGGTATACAGAGCTCTCTTCTCAGGCACCTGCCACAGCCTCCTCCTTCCCATTCATCTTTCATCACTTCCTACCACATTCTCTTCACTCCAATAACACTTGACCCTTGACTCTTCTAGAAACATCCCTGTTCTCACACCAGGCCATTGCACATGCTTTTCCCACCAATCCAACGTCCTGGTGGATTTTTACTTATGGTTCAAGACCCAGCTCAGTTGCTACCTTCTATGTGAAAGCTCGCCTGATCTTTACTCCCTCCCTCCCTCTTGCTCTCACAGGGCTCTCCTGATGCTTCTTTAGTGTTCTCCTTATTACTGTCTTATAATTGTCTCCTTGTTACTGTCTTATAATTGTGCTTGTGTTTTGGGGTTATATCTAGATTTGAATCCTAGCTCTTCAACTTTCTAGCTGCGTAGCTTTTGACAAGCTACATTAACTTCTTTGGGCCCCAGTCTTATCTGCAAAATGTGGTTGCTCAGAACACCTAGCCTAGGGCTGTTGGGAGGTCTATGAGTAATTATGTGTGTCAAAGGGTTTACCTTGCACAGTACCTAATGTATAGTAAGTACTCAATAGATTTTAGCTTTTCTTCTTTTTCTTCTCTACTTGACCTTGAGCTCATAGAGATCACAGACATGTCTTCACTCTTGCTAGTTCAAATGCCTACCTCTGTGTCTAGTGCATGGCTGGTTCCAATTTTGTTAAGTTGCTACCAATAAAAACACAACCCAGTGTGTAGTAGGAAAGCAGTGCCTGTTTGGTTGAATGGTGTAGTCGTTTGAATTATTGGTCCCAAGTTTTTATTCCCCTGTAGCAGATATCCATACCTTTTCCATGGCATCATGATGGACAGTGACATTTCCCTTTTCTTGACTTTGGGGTTGTCCACATAACTTTTTGGCCATTGGAATATTAGAGAATGTGATTCAAGAAGAGGCTGCAAATGTCTTGAGTGACTGAGCTTACCGTCCTGTGCTCCTTTCATCACCATAAGGAAGACGTGCCCTGGAGGGTGGTCTCCAAGAGTGAGAACTATGTGAAGCTGACCTACATCTAACCCATGGCCTGGAGTCCAGCCTTGTTGAGTCCAGGCTAGATCAGCAGAACCCTAATCTGCTAAGTGATATGTGGTCTGTTATATAGGAAAGGCTGAGTTACACATGCTTATGGTAAGAGGAAACGAACTGATTACTACCATCTAGTTTTTGTGGTCCAGCTTCAGGGACTAGCAATGGAAACATGAAACAACAGCAAACAATACAGCATGGGGGAAATTTGAAGGGTGGCATTGCTGAAATATGGGAGTTGGGTTGATGATGAAAATAAATTAAAATTCAGGCCACATGAAGGGTGACAGCTGAATTCACCTCCTTCAGTTCCATTTCCAGGTCTGAGTGAAGAGAAGTCCCCCAACAGCCAGGGTGACTAGGACCCCTCTTTTGATGGCCATTCCAAACATGGGCTCTTAGAATCTCCTCACTGGAGAGATTTCCAGAGTTTATCCAGCCCTGCTTCTTGTCCCCTGCACAAGTGTATTCTGTAGCATCCCTGACGGGAGCTGATCCAAATTTAGCCACTTACCTGCTGTGGATAACTGCGAAGACTGTGGAATTTTGGAATCAAACAGACTTGGTTTTAAATCTCAACATTGTGACCTTAAGAACTGACTCATCCCTGGATCACTCGTCTCTGCTGGAAGATAGACATAACGAGAATGCCTACCTCACAGAGCTATTGGGAGAGTTAACTGGACAACACAAAGGCACCTCCAGCCCAGCACCTGGCACCAAAATGTCATGGTTCCCTTCCTTCTTTGGAGCAGCACAGATACATAGCCCTTCTGCCACACAAAAGCTCTTTTGATGTGTCCATATAGAGGAGGGGAAAAGTAAGGTGAGCTCTAACTGGGCGCCTTCCGTGTGCAGTCCAGATGCTGGGCCTGCTGGCCTGCATCAGCTCTCTCCTTCCCAGGTCACTTGATGGGGGATGTCAATTTTAAATTGTCAGTTGTCAGCACATTTAAATGTCCCAAGACTAAGAAAACATCAGAGGCAATTATTGACCATTTTATTGATTTATTCATATAGTTTTGCACAAACTATGATCCATAAAATCCTGAGCTCCCTGTAGTCTTCCACAAGCAGAGTTTCAGTGTAACTTAAAATGGAACCTTCCACCGATAGGTAAGAGCTAGAGGAGCAGAGATGGGTCAGTGTGAGCTGAGACAGATGCAGAAAGTGTGTGCATGTGTGTGCAGTGGGGTGGGGGGGTTGTTCAGACAAAAGAGCAATTTCTAAGGGAGCTGAACTGTGATTGTGTGGGGAGAAGGTGAGAAAGGGAGGCTGGAGGCGGACAAGGAACGCCTTGAATAACATGAGGAGTTTGAACTTTGTAGGCAACGGGGAACCATTGAAACTTTTTGAGCAGGGAAATGGCATTGTCAGAGCTTTTCTTCAGGAAGATAACTGGCAAGAAGGCGAGAATGGACTGCTCTGGTAGGGGCAGAGCCACCAGAGCCGGGAGAATACGCGGTGTCTGCTACAATTGTCTGGACAATAGGCAATAAAAGTTGCACTTGGGTCCTGGAAAATGGAGGAGAGACATGACACACATTGCAGTGCAAAGGCTACAGGAGCTATTGTCTGACCAGGAAAGGCAAAGAAAGAGGGAAGGATGACTCAGGTTTTAAGCCCAGGGAAAGCGCCTGAGTTATCTAATTTAACACTCAGGATGTGGAGCACATATCTGGCCTCACCAGGCTTTACTCATTTATTCGTAATGTGTATGTATGTGTATATAAGCTCCACTATAAATCAGTAGCCTAATATCATGCACACACACACACACACACAAACACAATTCCACTTCAGTCTTCCTTCATTTAAAGTGTCTGTAGTTATGGGTTTGTGAAATAAGGGTATGAGGCTTTGTATCTTCATCTGAGAAATTAAAGTTTTCATACTGACAGTGTAGGAATTATATTTTAGGATTTTAAAAATATCTAAACCAGTCAAACTTATCATAATAGCTGCAATTGACTGGGTACTTATGTACCAATGCTTGTCACACCTCAGCTTGCCTAACACTCCCAACTCCATCTTCCCTTGCTTCCTACAGTAAAGACTGGACTCCCTTGCAATAGGAGTGGCCACACAACCTAGGTCTGGACAATGAGAACATAAATGGCATCTGCTTAGAGAGGTCTAGGTGAAACACTGCTTCCTGGTAGAAGCAAGCAGTGTAGGAGGAGTCTGAGCTGACACCTCCTCTGTCCCCTCCTTCGTGGCTTGAGCATGCTGGATGTGATGCCTAATGCTGGGACAGCCATTTGCAACCATAGATGACACATATGAAGATGAAAAGCCTTGGGATGTCAGAGCAGGACACAAAAAGAGTATCTGACCTCAGTGACATTCCTGAACCGCTGAGCCAGCCTCAGAAGCACTACATCCAGGTTTCTTGATCAGAGAGATAAATACCTGCCATGTTCAAGTCACCATTGGTTGGGCTTTCTGTTAGTTTCAGATAAATGTGCCCTGATGTTCAGTTACTTGCTTGGGGCCAAGCCAGGATATAGTAGAGCTGGAATTCAAATTCTGGCCTTTTTAACTTCAAAGTGATGACGTTAGCTTCTGCACTTTCTCCTTTCCAACACTTACACAGAGCAATGTGAAGGACTTCTCAGTGGATACATCTCTTGACCCTTCCATGGCCTTTCTCCATGGGTTTGATGTCTCCTGAGTGGCAGGCATGGAAGCACACCTTAGGAGACTGTAAGATGATTATGACTCAGTCTCTGTGCTCACGGTGTTCGTGATACAGAGAAGGGGTTGGCAAACTAGCCCACGGGCCAAATTTGGTTCACTGCCTGGTTTTTTCTTTTTACAGCCTGTTAGCTAAGAATGGTTTTTATATTTTCAAGTGATTGAAAGAAAATCAAAAGAGTAATATTTTGTGAGCTGTAGTAATGATATGAAATTCAAGTTCAAGTTTTAGTATGTATAAATACAATTATGTTAGAACACAGCCATGCCCATTTGTTTATGTATTGTCTATGGCAGTTCTTGTACTACAATTGCAGAGCTGAATAGTTGCAACAACTATCACATAGCCTGCAAGGCCTAAAGCATTCACTACCTGGCCCTTTACAGGAAAAATTTACTGACCCCTGTCTACATGGGTGGTGTTTAGAGAGGGATTTGGCAAGTGGACAACTCATTCTAGCTAAGGGAAAGAAAAAGGATGTATATACTTGAGATACTTGGAAAATATTCCCCAAAGTAATATGAGTCTCATCTCTAGACTTTTTCCCTTTAAAGATGGATTCTATAGAAGAAGTTGGGGGTGGGATGGACTGGGATATATGCCAGATTTGGTTACCTTTGTGTAATGAATGACTTTTATTACTTGTTGTTCCTTGCATACAGAACTGTGTGCTTCAATAGCTTTGAGCTCCACCCAAGCAGACAGAACAGGTCATGAATTCTTTTAATGCACACAATAAAATTACCTTGGAAAAAATTGATTGACCTTTTAAGGAAGGCTCTGCGAGCCTCCCACAGCTTAGCTCTCCCCTGACAGTCTTGTGTGCTGGCATGAGCCCTTCCTCTCGAGTCCCGGTTCCTGTCAAGCAGGTCCCACTGTCCTTGGGGACAGCACATACCTTGTACACATCCCTCGGCTGGTTGAGAACGACCTCTCCGTGAACCCAACTCTAAAAATAAACAGAACTACTTAATTTTCTTTTTTCCCTGAAAAAAAGTTCCGGGAAGCATCTTGCAATAATAATGATGCTTGTCAGTTGCACAGCATCACACAACTTAGCACTTTTTTGTCCATTTTGATTCTGACTCTTAAAATAACCTTGACCTAAATAATTTGGTCAACATAAAAAATGATGAAACTACACAAAAATATAATTCTGATGTACTAACAGAAGAGACTTTTGAGATTAGTGTACTCATACCCTTAATTTTACAGGTGAGAAAATTGAGGCTTAGTGAGAAAAGCAGTTAATCAATGGCAGAGCAAGGTTTATGGCTTTTGGTTATGATGATAATGAAGGCCAAGGTTATTGGGCACCTTTGTCAGTCACGCATGTGTGGTTACAGGCAGGGTGACCCTACAATTTGTTATTCAAACTGAAATGCTTTGACTCAACAGACATAAAGCGAACCTGTTCACCGAAACCTATGTCACTCTATTTATAGGAAAGGAAGGCACAGTAGGTCATGGAAACCTTTGGACTCATTCTGGTAATCAGGTGTGTCTCTAAAATGTGTTTCTATTTCATGATTGTATCTCTAGTCTAAGGATCTTAGAAACTTTGCATTTGATGAGGGCCAGACCCCTGGAACAGCTTCTTAGTAGTGACCCAGTCCTGATTTCTCCCTCTGACCACTGGTTTCATGCCACTCCCAGAGCCTAGGCAGTAGAGAAATCAGGAGCTGTACTTGAGAGGAGAAGGAGAATCTGGGTGTGACAGGTATTCCTGTACAGACACAACCACTCTCTCCCTCCAAGGTGTTAGGGTTACTGTCTTCTGGTCCAGGGAGAATGTTTTCAAACAGGGCTGGTGGCTGGTTCTAGACAAAGAAGCTTGAGATATCCAGAAGAGGAAAGAGAATAATGGCTTTTTAAAAAAATTATATTTATTAATTATGCTATTACAGTTGTCTCAATTTTCCCTCCTTTTTCCCACTGCCACCCAGCAACCCCCACTTCCTTCTGCACGTGTTTTGTGTTTAGAAAAGAGTAACGGTCAGTGTTTATTGATTTTCAAGGGCGGCCTCATCTCTGAGCTATGTGGGAAAACTAAGAAAAATGACAGGGGAAAGGAAGAGAAAATATAGTTACTCCATTATTGCTGATGGTAAAGAATTATGCAATAGGAAATAATTTTTAAGTAAAACTTAGGAGAATCAGTGTGGATGACTTCTACCAACATGGTGTTGAAAGAAGCCCCAAAAGAGTACATGCTGTAAGATTCTATTGATCAAAGTTCAAACACAGTCAATTTAGTCAATAATATTAGAAGTCAGGGTAATGGTTACTTTTGGAAGAGGGGTGGTAGTGAGAGGGAGTGAGTGAGAGGGGGCCTCTACGGGGCTGATACTAGGTTAGTTATTGATGTGGGTGCTGGTGGTATGAGTGTGTTCACTTTGGAAAAATTCATCGGGTACTTTCTGTATGATTTGCTCTACTTTCGTGAAAATCTATTAAAACAAAAGAATAATTTAAACATTTCTTTCTTCTGTTGGATCTCATGGGTCTAGTTACATCAGAGATGTGAAAGGGCAATGCATTTTATTTTGAATTACACACTTATAACATGCATCCACATTACTTGAGTGCATAATTATTTTGTGTGTATATGATATACAAAGCATAATTAATAATATTTGTGAAACAGGTGCACTTTCCCATCCATCTTCTTATTTAATTCTCACACAGAAATAGTGTTGACATTCCAGATAGTATCTCAATGTTACAGATGAGAAAAATTAAGGCTCAAAGACTTTGACCGGCATACGCAAGGTTACCCAGCTAGAATTTGTGTATAACTTTTTAAAAATGATAGGCAACTGGATGTAGGTGTATAATTCATTATATGCACTTTTCTCTTGCTTCACAATTCCTGGACAGAGGGATTTAAGAGTTGAGATCCTTGGGCGTTGTTCTTCCCTTTTTCTAACACAGCAAGATTGCGCAATCTTTCCGTGTTGCAGTTGGTAACCACTAATGGACTCCGGCTGGAACACGACAACTATCTCCTTCTCATTTGTACTCCCTTCCATTCAGTGTCAGAGTTGATGCAAACTAACAAATGCTCTGGCCCAGTTTGTGAACACAGTCTTGTTGTGTAGTAAAGATTAGGACTTGTCCTTGCAGTGGGTGGTGCTCTATCATGCGGCCTCCCGTCCTACAAGGACCTGCTAACTCCGAGCCCCTTGGAGAGAGTTTTGGATTGGCCATATCTGAGGGTGAAACAAGAGGGGGATATGGAGCTGGTGAGTGGGTGAAAATTCCCTTTGAAATCCATAAGGAGTAGAGGGAAGGAGGCGGGACCAGGAGTTGGAAGACCCTGGTTGAAGTCTTTACTCTCGTGTCCACTAACCATGGGAAGGTGGGCAAGCCACAAACCATATCATCACGCGTGGTCATGGAAAGAACCCTGGACTTCCAGCCAAACTGTGTTTGAATTCCTACTGGGCATCTTACCAGCTGTATGACCTTGGTCCAATGCATCACTGTTTCTGGATCTCATTTTCCTCATCTATAAAATGAAGGAGCTGATGCATTTGAAGGAACCATTTCCTGCTAGTTCATTTTATGATCTCCAAGGATCCATGTTCCTGTCTATGAAGTGGGGAGAGTGATTCCTGCCAGTTTATGGGGTTGTTTGGAGAGGCAAGGGGACCAGCTAGTGGTAGGCGCCTGGGAGGTTTTCTTCGAATTAAATGTGTCGGTCTTGAGAGCTGTTCCCTAGGTTCCCGGCAGCATAACCATTAACCCCACTTTCTTTTATGGTCCCTTTGTAGGCTGCGTTGTGTAGGAACCATTATCTTACATTAGCTGCCTTTTTAAGGTCTGTTCATTCCTCAGTGAAGAGGCAATTCAGATTCCTCACATGGAATCAGCAGAGCAGCATTCCACTGGCCACCAGGAGTGCTCCAGTTCCAACGCTACTCACTCGCCCCTTTCACTGCCCCACCCTCTCACCCTGCTCTTTGACACCCAGCCCCACAGGAGGCTGTAAGAAAATGATCCCCATCCTCTACACACACATGCACGCACGCACGCACGCACGCACGCACACTCACTCACTCACTCACTCACTCACTCACACAGTGTGTCTGAGGCTTACTGCATGGAGATAGGCCAGAGCAAAGTCATGCCCCTGTGGGGAGGGGCCAGGCCGTCCTTGTAGGAGTGGCTACAACACCCAGGGAGGTGGGAAGCAGAGACGCTTGCCTCAGTGGGCTCCCTCTGGCTTCACTGACTTCAGGCATCTCCACACGCTTGTGGACACTCTGGGAGGCAGCGGTGTCATAGGCTCCCTGCCTTGTGAAGATGGCCAGGAATAGCACCGTATCCTCCCTCTAAACTTGAGGAAACCATTGGATTGTCTGGCTGTCTCTACTCTGGTGTGTGTGTATGTCTGTGTTGAAGAGGTACAGCACTCCCTCGAGGCCAGTATATTAGTTGCAGAAGAGGTCAGAGAGAGCCCCAGGACAGCAGACATCTCAGAGGGGGACAGCTTAGACTAAGAGGTCCAGTCATGCTCCTGCATGAAGACCCTTCAGAGGGGACACGGCCCTGCCAGCACCTTGATTTTGGACTTCTAGGAATGTGAGAGAATACAACTTTGTTCTCTTTAAGCCACTAGAATCATCGAACGCTGTGTTAAGTTGAATGGTGTCCCCCAAAACTGCATGTCCTCCAGGATCCTCAGAAGGTGACCTTATTTGGAAATAGAGTTTTTGCAGATGTATTTAGTTAAATTAAGATAAGGTCATACTGGATTAGGGTGGGCCCTACCCCCAAGACTGGTGTTCCTTTAAGGAGAGGGAAATTTGGACAGGGAAGAATAGAGAGGAAGAAGGCCATGTAAAGACAGAGGCCGAGATTAGAGAGGCAGGATGGGAGGGAGGCAAAGAGGAAGCGTGTGGCCAGACCAGAGGGCCCTATTGTGAGCAAGATGAGGAGTTGTCGAAGGATTCTGAGTAGGCTCTCTGGTTGGTACATGGAGAAAAGACCTCTGGGAACTCGTTGGGAATGGGAGCCTCAGCTCTGGAGGCTCCTGGAGGCATCCTGCAGGCTAGTGGCTAGACGACTAGAGGTAACTGTAAGGTATTTGATGGATATCGTTTTGTGTGAAGGTATAAGAGCATTTCCCCTTCCCCATCCTGCCAGTTTCCTTCCAAGAGTTTTTGATATTCACCTCATCCCTGAAGCTGCCCAAGAGAAAATCAATGACTTTCCACTCCCTGTACTTCTTTAGAAGAACAGAAGGTCACATAAAAGCCAAAGACTTGTTGGCAATGGAAAGAAATATGGTAAACTGGTCTTCTACTCCACTGTGCCCTGAGCATGAGGCAGGAGCAAAATAAGTGGATTCAAGAAAGGTCTAGATGGGGGACTGGGTGGAGGTGGGCAAAGTTGGGTGGGGGGATGGGTACACCTGCACCAGTGGCAACGACAATGATAAAGGTTAAAAAAAGAGAAGGGTCTCCAGATGGAAGAAGATGTCTCTCTGACCCTGAGAACTACTGGGGATCTGTGGAAGAGAGCTGCCCTTGAAGTCAACTTTGCCCAGCCTCCCTGGGGTGGGGACCATGTCATATTCAGATTCGTATCTCTAGCACTTGAAGCAAACTTGCTCCCTGGTTCATAGTGGGTGCTCGATACTCAATACTTGTCTGATGTGTGTCTGGGGCGGGGACTCTTGCTACTCAAAGTGAGGCCCCAAACCAGCAGCACTAACACTGCCAAGGTACACGATTCTCTCAAGGGTCATCCCCTGCAGGGCGCCTGTCATTTCGGGGCATTGAGGGCTTCCTGGATGCCACTGGCCATGCAGAGCTCTACTTGTTTTCTGCCCATATGTGTCTTAGCCACATGTAGAGCTCCCATCAGACTGGTGGAGCCCTGGGCGCTCTCGCGCTCTCTCTCTCTCTCTCTCTCTCACTTACCTGCCTTAGAGAAGATGCTGACGCACAGCAAAGCTTGAGAGTTCCTGGAACCAATGGCCTCTGAGGCCTCTTTCAGCTCTGACTCCAAGGTTCCTCCCATCAGTGATGTTGTTCTTTCTGTCCATGTTGGATGTACCTATTGGCAATGAGGAGCGGCGTTATCAGCTTGTAAGCTAAGCTTCAGCGCCCCCTGAGAATGCAGCCAGCTGGCAAGGTTGGAGGAAAGCGGTAAACACATTAGTCCTTCCTTTATCATCTGTGCCACGTACATGATGCTCGAGAGGATGGGGTCTCTGTGTCAAGGCCAGGGAGGCCTTGTGTCAGGACCAAAGGCAGGCCTGGCCCTGCTCTCTTCGCCTGCTCCCCGCCTTGTCCCTAAGGTAGGCTCCAGGGACGGGCTGCTACTGCCTGAACCCAGCCCTAAACCCACTGGAATGACAAAGATGAGCCTTAGGGCAGATGTAAATTTACCCACCCTACTCTCTCTTCCTGGGCCAGCCCCCTCCATAAGCCAGATGGATACCTTGACTCCCTGGAGGACCCAGGAATAAGGAGCGCAGAGGCAGGCTTGGCTCCCAGAGGCCATCCTGGTATCTCCACGTGGCATGTGGTGATTTTATGGCAGTAAAATTTATTGTGGGTAATGGAGTGTCAAGCTCCTTATTTGCTAACAGATGATTTCAAATGTGAAGAAAGATTTATTAAATAAGTCAAGCATACGCCTCTGAGAGAAGATTACTGTGAGTGAAAACAATTACAGAGTTAAACAAGGAGGAAAGAAAATTTAAATGCATCTTCAGAGTTCCCTAAATGAGTTTAAATGTGTGATTTTAAAAGGTGAGCGGGGGTTGGTTTTAGCAAATTACTCATCAAGGTTTTTGTTTTTTTTGATTCCACAAGAAACCAACTGCCCTATTTGGCTGCCATTTAAAGAGGCTACTGATTGGTTTCTGGAGAGAGGAAAAACAAAGCTAAGGGGATGGGACCTAGTTTGGGAGCTTGCTGCCGCTCCCAGGTTCCAATCTCCTTGTGTGTAAGTGGACTCTCCCTGGAGAGGAAGGAAGGAGTCAGGAAGGCAGCAGGAACTGCTGCTCAGAGGGAAGGATCAGGGCCAGATCTCTGATACTAGGCGATGTCCAGAGCCTGAGAGCTGGAAGGACATTGGAGCACCTTCTGGTGAATTTCACTGTGTGGGAGGAGAAGCTAAGGCCCAGGGAGGGAAAGGAGCTTTTCTGAGGCCACACAGCTTGTAGACTGCAAGGCTGGAAGCCAGGCGTCCTCACTGTTCTCTCCCTGTGCAATGGGAGTAGTAATGCTGACTTCACAGGGGTGTGTGGGGAGGAAAACGGGACAGGAAGGGAAGTGCTTCAGAACGTATGCACATCTAATACTTGGAAGGGCTGTTGTGGGTGGAGGATTGGCTGTGAACCTCTGCGGTGGGTTCGTTTTGGTAAGGGGCCCACCCTTCAGCCTTTTGCACCAGTTCTGCAGCCAGGACACAGCTGGCTGAGGTCCCCAGGAGCTACGCTACACCCCCGCCCCCTCTCCCCAGGGGCCTTGAGCTGCAGAGACACACAGGCAGTCACAAGCCCTGACATTTCCTTCAGACAGCTGGTGGGACTTTTAACTAAAGGGATAAAGAGCAAGAAGGGGGAAAAAAAGTAACCATGTTAAAAAGTGGTTTAAAAACGTGTTGCGCCATCTGTTTGGCCAGCAAGGCTTTTAGGGTGTGTGGGGGGAGAGACCTTCCCCCTCCCTCTCCTGGGTCTCACCTTGGTCAGAGCCCACAGTGGGCAATTTATCAAGCTGGCAAGTTTTATTTTCTATGTCTCCCAGCCTTTTTTGCGCGCCCTTCGCTTCCTGATGCATGCCCTCGTTCTAGCTTCCTGAGAAGACATTTTCTTATTTTCCCCTGTTGCTGATGAAGTCCTCAATCTGCAAAGCCCTGCAGGCTTGGCTCCAAAGTCAGGGTTTTGGTTTTGGCCTTTGCTGTCTGAGTGCGGTCCTAGTGCGGAGATAAAGGAATTTAAAAGACAGCTAGCTCCTTAAGCTCTTCTCCACCTCGCAGTATCACAGTCTTTATGTTTATTCAGGTTTTTCTTCATATCCTAAAGCTTTATACTTTCCTTATGCTAATATTTCTTGTTAAGTTTGTCTGAGGTATTTTTCAGCTTCGCCTTTTTTTTGAATAAGGTTATGACATGCATATTCTAATTAATTACCACTGTGGAATGTGAACGTTCTTAATTTTGTACGTTGATTTTATATCTATCACGTTGATGAACTTGTATTTGATTATAATAGCCTTTTGGTTTCATGAACTTTCTAAGTAGATGGTTACAGTGGCTGCAAGACTGACCGTTTTGTGTCTTTCTGCTCAGTGTTACAGCTCCTGTTTTCTTCTCTTGCCTCCCCCGAGGCCAGCCCTCTGCACAGTATTTGAAAGCAGCAGCAGTTACGGACAGTCCTGCCTTGATCCTGGACGTGATGGGATTGTTTCTGATAATTTACCATGAACTATGATTTGTGCTGCGTTTCCGCAGTAGAAAACAAGATCAAGTTTTATATTTTTAAGGCAGAAATGGGTGCTAAATTTTATTAAATTTTGGCATCAATTGAGATTATCTGTTGAGATGATTTCAATCCAGTCAAAAACATGGAGGGTGTTCTAATGTTGAACCATTCGTATATTATTTCTGCTTATAATGCATTTCTGGTTTTGAATTTCTAATAACTTTGTTTAGGATCTTTGTGTCTTTGCTTATAGATGATATTGACTTATGGCTTTTTCCTTTTTTCTGCATTTTCCTTTTTTGGTTTTGGAATTGGGTTATTCCAGCCACATAAAACGAGCTGGGTAGTTTCTGTTCTATACCATACCAGAGTGTATTGCATGGAATTCTGGGTTTTCTGAATGTTTTGTAGAACATTTGAGACTGTAAACTTTCTCACCTCAGTGAACTGGAGGAGGGTAGAATTTTAATTACTATCTCGATTTCTTCTGTGATTATCGCTCTTTTATGATTTTTTGAGCCAGTTATTGAGATTTATTGTTTTCCAGAAAATTATCCAATTCATCTAGACTTTCAAATGCTTTCGTATAAATTTGCACATATTTTCTCTTTAATATAAAATATGCTTTGTCTATTATGTTTCTTTTCTCTTTCTCAGTGTTGTATTTTTCTGCCACTCTTTCCCACCCAACCCCCGGTCTCTCAGTCTTGCCATAGGCTATTCTAGTTTATTAGTGTTTTCTAAGAACCAGCTTTTACTTTTATTAATCAACACTATTGGCTTATTTGTTTTCTAGCTCATTACTTTTTGCATTTTATCTTTATTATCTTTCTCACATTTTATTCTTATTTTGTTTTCCTTTTTCTAACTTCTTGAGTTGAAAAGCTTAGTTACTTCGTTTTCAACTTTTTCTCTTTTCTAAGAACTTTAAAAGACTAAATTTTCCTGAGTTAAGTGTGTACTTTAGGTTTTTGATCTATGGCCTTTCCTTGTCATTCACTTTTAAATAGTAATGTTAATTTTTCCTTATCAACCTAAGAATTATTTAAAAAGTATTTAACATTTTCAGATGTGTGGAAATTTTAGTTATATCTTTGTTATTAATTTATAATTTTATTGCATTTTGACTGGAAAGTAACCTGTTTGACTTCTTTCTTATGGGATTTGTTGGATTTCTTTTATGACCTAATACATGAGTTACTTTTTTGAATGTTTCATGTGTGGCTAAAAATAACAGTTTCTTTTATTAACATCTAATCTATTAAATCACACTTGATAATTATAGTATATGTGTTATTCATATCCTCTCTATTTGTTTTTGGTCTATAGCTACTTGATCTAGTGATTTCTGAGAGCTGAGTAAAAAGTTTCTTACCATGATTATGGATTAATACTTTTTCATTATATTTTAGGTTTTGCTTTATTTATTGAAGCTATATTATTGGGTATATAAAAGTTTATGGCTGATATGTCTTTTCTGTAGATGTTATATTTTATCAATGAGAAATATCTCTTTGCCCTAGTCCCTTTCATTGTTCTTTACCTTGAGTTCTATTTTGTTTGATACTATTACAACTCTGCCTACTTATTCTGTTGGTATTTGCATGGCATAGCTATTTCCATCCTCTTATTTTTAACCCCCCTCTTTCATTTTGCTGTAGATGTATTTTACAAGCAGCATATACCAGACTTTTATTTTTAAACCTATTTTAAGAATCTCTGTCATTCAATATGCATTTAAGCCACTCATACTTATTGATATTGCTGACATATTTGACTTATTTCTTCTATTTTTGGTGTTTTTTATTTATTGTAGATTCTTGGTATTACCCCCTATCAGTCCTGTCTTTGGGGGGATTTATTGAATAAATTTTTATTTTATTTTTCCTTTTCTAATGGTTTGAAGTTATTCATTCTATTTGTTTACTTCCAATTGATTGTAATAGATTGGATACATTTTAAAGAGGTATAACTGGAACCAATTGCTACCTAGATCCTTCTAGTGAAAAGCACTACGACCTTTTCCTTCTTCTACTATTTTTTTGAAAATACTGCTTCTTTTCTCCTACTGCTTTTTCTCCTCTCATCCTCAACACTTGCCATTTTGATTGATATTACTTGGGATTTTAGTTACAAAATATTAGTGATTTTATTTTAATATCACCATGTATTTCAATTAGTAACATTTCTTAATTTCTTTGGGTTCCTTAGGTTATCATGACTATCTGTGTCCCATGTTTGGACACACTATAAGGGACTCCCTCTTTGATTCCTTCTTTCACTTTCTGTGGTTCCATCTTGTGGAAGAATTCTTTCTGGCATGTTGGTAATATCTTCATTTTCCCCTGTTACTTCAAAGGCACATTTGTTTACTGGGCATCAAATTCTAGGTTAAAAATAAATTCCCTCGGATCTCTGAGACTATTATTGTTCTATTGCCTGTTACCTGCGGTGGTGTCCGTGAGAATTTTGATGACACTGATTCTCATTCCTTTGCAAGGAATCCATTTTGTCTGCATGGACGAATTTTCTCTTCTTCCTTGTGAAATTTTTCACATGATACCTAAATGTAGATCTGATTTTTATTTTACTTGCTCAGTATTTGATGGACTCTTTCAGTCAGAAGACTGTCATGTTTTTTTTCCCCCAAGGTTTTTCCCCTCTCTCTGGAGAATTTCTTCTCTGTCTGTTATTGTTATTCTCTCTTTCCAGAACTACTATGAGATGGGTTTGTCACTGTTTCATTTATTCTCCATTTCTTTATTCTTACCTTCTATCTATGTTGCTTTCTGTGCTTTGTTCTGAGAGAAATCCTTCATTCAATATTCTAACTTAGTAATTTGCTCTTTAGATTTATGTAGTCTGATAATAGACTCATATGTTGAGTTTTTAATTTCAGTACTTAAATTTGTCATTTCCGAGACCTCAAGTTGATTATGTCGTACGTATGCAATGTCTCCTTACATGAGAACACTAACTAGACTTTTCTAAAATATTTTTCTATTCTATTGATTTTTCTTCCATGGGGTTTTACTTTTTCAGTTTGTTAAATTTAGTTCTTCATGTTGAATTTAGCTCTTCAGACTGTTAAATTTAGTCCTTTCCTTTCATGGTGTTGATTCTCTTCAGTACCAGCCCCCCGGCAACCAGCCCTGGACCCTCCTGCCGCCTGGAACGTCGGTGCCCCCCCACCAGTCAGCTTCATCCACTTTGACCTTTCCCGCCCGCCTTTCTCCTCTCAGGGATCCCTGAGACATTTTGGTCCCCTGGGGGCAGACTTCTTTTTTTCCAGCACTGTCAGGGATTTTTATTATTATGTCTTACTATATTACTATGTGTAGTATGTTTATATTATAGTATTATCACCAATGATAATGATTATTATTTCCTTTATGGTTCCCGGCCCCCACCCCAGGAATTTAGGGTGAGAAGGAGCATGTGGAAATTGTGTTTAGTTCACAATTCCTACCTAAACTCTCAAGCTTTCCGTGTACTGACTCCGGAGGTGAAGGTGAGTTACGGGAGGAGACAGAGCCGGGGTGGAGTCTGCCGTCTGGGTGTGGCCAACAGCTGCACCAACAGCCCGTGGCTCCATGCGACATCCACCCGCCAGGAATTGCCTCTGTGGTTATTTCCATCCTTAAGAGGCTCTCCTGCCTCACTTCTGGTTGGAAAGTCTGTGAGCTCAGACGGATTCGGCATGTGCTGATCAGCCATGAATTACTAGTTCAGAAGAGCCGAACTTAAAGAAACCGGCCCTCCTCCTTGTGTCTGGCATGGGGAAATGTGGCGGGCATTGTGGTACACCACCAGACCCCCTTCTGGAATGCAGAATGTATTTCCGCAGGGAGCAGCCCCCCTGTTCAGCCTCTGCTCCGGCGCAGGCAGTTCTGAAGGATCACCTGTTTCCACTGATACCGTGTCTCAGCTCGACATCACCCACTCCCACTCTGCTTTCTTCCCTTCATTCTGTGGGTGTTGACCACACAGACCTCTTTTAGTAAACCTTCTCCTTGCCATACCTCATCTCAGAGTCTGTTTTCTGGGGATCCCAGCCTCCTGGGAATTCCTGCATCTCATAGGCGAAAGGGCCACCAGGGCTGCATTTGGCTATAGAAACCCTTCAGCCTGCCCTGGGCTTGGGCAGAACACAGGCAATCAGAAAGCAAGGGAAGCAACTGCTGCGTATACATGTCATTCTGATTTGTCCACCCACATCCGTTCCTTCTGCAACTTTCCCAGAAAACGGTGACTACAACTTTCCAGCTGCTCAAGATGAAAATCTTGGAGTCTTTCTGACCTTAATCTCTAACATCACATGTGCAGTCCATTTGGAAAATCTCTCGGCTTTACTGCCAACATTGATCCCAAATCTGACCCTTTCTCACCACCAGAAATGCCAATCCCTGGTCCCAGCCACCACCCCCATTGTTTGGATACCGCGGTTGCCTCCCAATCAAACTCTAAGCTTCCATCCTTAACCTCCACAATCTGTCCTCAACACAGCAGCCAAAGAGATCCATTAAAACCAAAGCCCAGTCCTGTATCTCCTTGGCTTAAAGACTTCCACATTTCACATCTCATTTGAAGCAAAACCTTAAGTCTTTTCATGGCCTCTGTTAGCATCCTCCAGAGCAACAAACCCAATAGGATATAGATATTCATACGAAGAGATTTATTACAGGAATTGGCTCACGCAATTGTGGAGGCTGAGAATTCCCACAGTCTGCTCCTGCCAACTGGAGAACCGGGAAAGTCAGTGGTATGATTTAGCACAAGGTTAAAGGCTTGAGTGTCACGTGCTGCTAGCGTAAGTCCTGAAAGCCAGAGAACCAGCAGCTCTGGTATCAGAGGGCACAAGAAGATGGATGTCCCAGCTCAGAAAGACAGAGGGAGAATTCTCCCTACCTTCACCTGTTTGTTTTGTTTGGGCTCTCAGTGGATTACATGATGCTGACCCACATTGGTGACTGTGGATCTTGGTCTGCTGAATCAAATGATAATTTCTTCTAGAAACACCCCCACAGACACACTCAGAAATAATGTTTTACCAACGATCTGGGCATCCTGTAGCCCAGTCAAGTCGACACAGAAATTAACCATAGCAGCCTCGAAGGTCCTTCATGACCTGGCCCCACCCCCACACCATCTTGCTGACCTTTTCTATCACTGCTTCCCCTTGCTCACTTTGCTCCCCACGAAGCTTGTTCCTGACTCAGGGGCTTTGCACTTGTGGTTTCCTCTGCCAGAAAGGCCCAGGTAGCTTTATGGCTCTGCCCTTCCTTCTTTCAATGCCCTGATTGTCTTAGTCCAGTCAGGCTGGTAAAACAAAATACCACAATGTGGGTGGCTTAGAAACAACAAAAATTTCTCTCTCTTAGTTCTGGGGGCTGGAAATCTGAGATCAGGGTGCCAGCATGGCTTGGGCGAAGGCCCTCTTCCAGGCTGCAGACCTCTTGTTGTGTCCCTTACCTGGAAGAAGGGGCTAGGGAGCACTGTGGAGCTTCTTTTTAAAGGGCACTGATCCCAATCTTGAGGCCTCCAGCCTCATGCACTAATCACCTCTCAAAGGAAGGACCTTGGGGATTAGGATTCCAACATACAAATTTTGGCAGGGGACACAAACATTCAGACCATGGCACAGATCAAATGTTATCTAATGTGAGACCTTCCTTCATGACCAGCCTGTGACATCGATCTCCCCTCCCTACAAACCCAACTCTGACACAACAATCCCCCCTTTTCCTTCCTCATAGCATCACCATGCAATGAATTCAGTTGGTTCCTTATTTATTGCCTGTCCCTCCCCGCAACAGAATGGAAGTTTCATGAGAGGTGTTTTGTTCACTTCTTTATCCCCAACATCTGGAACAAGGGTCGGCACAGAATAGGTGCTAAGTAAGTGTTTGTTGAATAAATGAAATTTTAATTACCTGGCTGTTTGGAGATGTCCCTGGTGGGAAAACCACTTAAGCAAGACAGCTCTGCTCATTCTGCTTCTTATTTGCCTGATGACCTTCCACGATCCTTTTTCTCTCTCTGGAAATGGATGGGGTGGGACAAGATGGTCATTCAGAGTCCCTTCCCAGTACGATCTTTTATAAAGCTGTGACTTGTCTAGAACAAGTGACCTGCTGTGACGAAGAAGAGGTCAGGCACCTGTCATGTGAGTTCCCTCGGTTGGGGATGGGGAGAGGGCACTGAAAAAGCTGGAGCCCAGGCAGTGCTGTGCGGGTAGTCGAAGATAGTCATTTTATTTTTTTCTGGGTTGCATTTTCTCCTTCCCCGTCACCACCACCCCCATGGAGACATTGCTGAGGTCATGTTTCTGTTGCTTTAGTAAATTGCACGTGAAGCCTGGCTCCAGCTTCCCCAGGATCCCTTCCCTGTGTCATCATCCTACCTGCTTGGCTCTCTGTTTCCATTTTAACCTTCCAGTCTCCTCCCAGCCCGCTCCCCACCAGTGTTCTGTGACTTGCTTTGGCCTCATGTTGAACAGAGTGTATGCCCTTGCCTTTTGCTCTGGCCAGTGGGATGCGAGCAGGTACGATGCAGCAGTTGCCTGAAATAAGCTTGGGCTGTGGACTTGCCTTCTTGGGCCTGGGCTTTTGTCATCACATGACTAAAACATGGCCCAGCTACCCCATTGGTCTGAGAAGAATTGAGGGATACCTGAGCAGACCTGAAACAAAACCCAAGGTCAGAGCCAAACTCAGCTGAGTTGAGATCAACTGAGTGAAATAAGCAGAGCCGGCTGAGCCAAAACACCAACATGTGAGTGAATATACGATTGTTTTAAACCATGGATATCAGGGTGGTTTGTTACATGGTGTTACTCCAGCCATAGCTGACTAATACACCAGTCTTCCGAAACCCAGCTCGGAGTACTCACTCTCCCAGAAAAAATTCCTTTAACGCGAAGACTTAGCCTAACAGAAAGAATTTTAGGTCTGTTTCAAGTTAGTGGGGTCAGTGGTTTGTGGAGACTGAGACAGGGATTGTAACTGAAAAAGGGCAGCTGCTATTGCGCAGTTGTACCCTTTGACAACTGCAAAACAGAAGAGCAAGGATGAAAAGCATTTACAGAAGGAGCTAGTTTGATGAGGCTGAGGATGGCTTTGTGCTCTGGGGCTTCTTTCCCATTCTTTCTTCAAGGCACGGAGCTGGTCCCCTTGTCCTTGGCCCAAAATACGGTCTGACTTAGGGCTCCTGGGTCTGTCAGGCGGAGGCAGCAGGGCACTGCTGTTCTGGCAGTGGAGACGACACCTTCCAAACGGACATTGTGGACATTTAGAATCAAGTCTTGTCAAAACATCCTGCTTTGCATATCAGGACAGTCAAGGAAGAAACTACTTGTTTTCCCTTCTAATCCAATGAAAAGATGATGTTTCTAGTGCTTAAGTGAGTTCCAACTGCTACTGTAAATTCCATTTATTATTTATACAGCTTCAGCTCCCTGGAGAGCCAAGTGCCTTACAGGAAGGAAGGAGCCTCAAATCCACAGGGGGTGGGGAGGAGTTCAGGAGGTCCGAACGTAAGGCATGGGAAGGAGTCCGGGGTGCTGGTGGTGGTGTCTGCAGGGGGGTGGAGCCTGGCTGAGTGGTAGTGGGATCAGTGTGGACGGAGCTGGGAGAACCGCTAAGGTTATCTGGGCCTAGGATATTTTTCTGACTCCTCTAGTCCTGAGAATCCTAGGTCATGCGTTAAAAATGTAGATGCCCAGATCCCTCCCCCCAAGGTTCTATTTTGGCAACATAAATGGGGTCCAAAATTCCATACTTTTAAAAAGGACTCCAGGTAATTTTGACAACTAGGCCTGGGTGGAAAATAGTGCCCTGTGAAGCTGCCTCATTTACAGATGAGTAAATTGAGCACCAAGGAGCGGTGTTGCCATTAATCACAAAGCCCCCGTTAGTGCCTTAGTCAATCCAGGAAAAGACCTCCAAGAGCGGAGTGGCAAGTTTCAGATGGCCGGTTTGCAGCCACCGGGACTGACAGTGCAGTCTGCAAGTCCACTTGTCTCTTGGTTACTTGCTTTTGCATGTTCATTTTCTTTCTCTAAGAGCAGCGGAAGGCAGGGGCCCAGAAATTAGAACCAGGTTCAAATCCTGCCTTCACTTGTGTCTTGCTGTGCAACCTTGGGCAAATCGTTTAACTTCTCTGAGCCATTGACATGGGCCTTAAATCAGATAATGTGCCTATACCTAGTGTTTAATAAACGATTTCCTACAAAGTGCCAGACCCTATTCCAACCACTGCAATCACCAGTGTTAACTCATTTAGTAATTTAAAAAGTCTGTTATTAACCCCAATTTAAAACTAAGGAATGTGAAGAACATTCTAATTCTGTCATTCTAACAGAATTAGAATGAGTTGGTCAAAATCATGCATCTGTCAAGTGACGGGCAGAGGTGAATTTGAACTCAAGTCGTCTATAGCTCTTTCATTTGAGAGCAGGGTCTGGGTCACACTCAGTAAGGCCTCTGGTATAAGAAGACAGAAGTGCTTGGCACACCCAGCTGAGATGTAAAGGCAGGACGAGAAGGTCACTTCAAGCACGCAGGGGTATGGGGCAGGGGAGCGTTCGGAGGGAGGGGCAGGAGGCCTTTGGGGAGACAGGCTTGTCCCCAGGGAATGGAGCAGGGGCTCCAGGACCAACCTCTGGGAATTAAAGACTGATTTGAGGCCAAATGATTAGCATTGAAATGTACAAGAGCCTGGAAGTTTCCTTGTATTGTCGCCTGCAATAAAGAAAAATCCAGACTGAACTGGCTGCTTCCATTAGAAGTGATGTAACAAGCTGGCTTTGGCCTAGTTTTCTTCAGCAGGCGGCCCCCTAGCTCTCCCACACCCTTCTCTGAATCTGCAAGTGACATCTACCGCCATCTAGTGGTCAGAACGGCACTGCACGGGCACGGGTTGGGGGAGAAGGTTGGGCCACACGAACTTGGGAGATGGCTCTGGCCTCCCACCCTGCAAAGACAGCCCTTTATCTTAGTAGGAAGTTGTATTCCCTTCAAAGCATGTCCATACATTTTACTTCATTATGTCTCCTCACAGGTCCAGGGAGGTTAACGCAGTTTAATGGGTGAGGCAACAAGTCCCTGTTAGGGAGGGGTCTTGCTTAAGAGCTGTGTTGCCAGCTGTTAATGGAATTAGGACCAGGACCCAAGTCTTCACAATGTCTGGCTCGGAAGTGACACACAGAGGCACTGTCAGGTCCTTTTAAACCTCCTTGGACAAGGAAATGAAAGATGGCTTGTCCTGGAGGTCTTGGGCACTTCTCTACATTGAAGATTTTCCCCTAGAATGAGGATCCCCAGGTGGGACCTCTGGGTTGACAGTGTTCACAGGGAAGTTTCAGAAGAAGATGGATACTGCCCGTCCGGCTCCAGGTGCTAGTACAGGGCAGTGGCTGGCAGCTTCTCTGGCTCAGGTGTCTTGTATTAAGATGGAAAAGCCAAGGATCCGAGAGGGGTGGTGGGATGACATCACAGAGCGGCAGGACCACAGTTAAAGGCTTTCCTCTCCAGCTGGCCTTTCTGCTTTACACACACTGATGTAATAGCTGCTGTGTGGAGGCTGCACTATTTCAGGCAGATACAACTATTTTAGCCCAGAGTGAAAATCAGACTCTAATGTCTTGCCAGTCAAACCACACAGGGAGCAAAGGAAGAGAGGAGCCCCCGGACAAGTGTGTTTGTTTTAGCCTCTGGAACATCAGCAATTCTCACACTGTTCAAATGAACTTGAATATGTAGAAGGGATAAGAGTGGTGAGGAATGTGGATGTCAAGAGTCATTCTCCTCCGAGCACCTGCAATGCCTGAGAGGGAGGGAGGAGCAGATTGAAAACCAAGGCCCTGTGTCAGGAGCACTGGTCCTGGTGCACGCTGATGGTCTTGGGAGTGACTCCCTTGCTCTCCTCGTCTGCCAGTGTCCTCATTCGTGAGATAATCCCATCTTCCTACTTCCCAAGGTTGTTAAGAAGATCCAATGGAGGCAATAGAGGAATGGGTGAGAAAATGTTTTGTAGAACTTCAAGGGCTATATCCATAAAGGGTTTTTTCTCTTTTTACTCAATGAGGTACAATTTATATATGATAGACATGCACGACTCTTAAGTGTTCAGTTGTATGAGTTCAGACAATTATAATCCCCTGTGAAATTGACTCCTCAGAACAAGACATAGAGCATTTCCATCACTCCAGAAAGTTCTCTTGGGTTCATTACTAGTGAACCTTTCCCTCAGGCATCTACTTTTCTGATTTCCATTATCTTCGCTTGGTTGGGTCTGTTCTAGAACTTTGCGTGGATGACATCGCAGTATGTACTCTTTTGTGCCTGACTTCTTTTGCCCACCATAATGTTTCTGGATTCATCCAGGTGTTCTTTCCTTTACTGCAGAATGTTGGGCCATTATAGGGACATACCAGTATTTCTTTTCCTGTTGAAAACGTTTGAATTATTTCTGGGTTTTGGCTATTATGATTAAGGCTGTTATGAGCATTGTTGTACATGTTTTAAGTCACATATGTGCACATTTCTATTGAGATGGACATAGAATGTGGGAACATATATAAATGTAAGTTTAACTTTATTACAGACTGCCAAAAGATCCAAAGTGGCTGTACCATTTTACATGCCAACAGCAATGCATGAGAGTTCCAGTTGGTCCAAAGACTCAGCATTTGGTCTGTGGGTCTTTTTGATTATAGCCATTCTGATGGGCATCCACGTTTTGTTCTTGATCTGAGGGGAAAGCATTTAGTCCTTCACCATTAAATATATGTAATATTTATTGTAGGATTTTCTTTTCACAGATGCCCTTTATCAGGTTGAATTTTGTCAAATGCTTTGTCAATCAATATAATCATGTGTTTTTTCCCTTTAAAGTTTTAATGTGGTAATTACATTGATTGGTTTTCTAATATTGAACCTGCCTTGTATTTCTATGATAAATCTCACATGGTTGTGTGTTTTATTCTTTTTTATATATTGCTGGATTTAATTGCTATTGTTTTGTTGAGAAATTTGGTTTCTATATTCATGAAAGATTTTAGTCTGTAGTTTTTTGTTAACATCTTTGTATATATTTTTGGTATCAGGGTAATGCTGATAACAAATGAATGTGTGAGTATATGTCCCCTTTATTTTAATTTTCTGGAAGAGATTATGTAGAATTAGTGTTATTTCTTTTTAAATATTTTGTAGAATATGCCAGTGAAACCACTGAGCCTAGATACTTCTTTTTTGGAAGATTATTAACTACAGATTCAATTTATTTAATATTTATAGGACTATTTATGTTATCTGTTTCATTTTGAGTGAGTTTTGGTCGTGGTGTTTTGGAAATCAGTTGTTGAATTTATATGTATTAATGTATTTTTAGTATTTTTTATTCTTTTAACTGCTGCAGGATCTGTAGTGATAGCCTCTCTTTCATTCCTGATATTAATAATTTGTGTCTTCTTTTTTTGTTAGTCTTTCTAGACACATTTCAATTTTATCAATCATTTAAGAAAAAAGGTAATAGAGAATATTATCTTTCTGTTTTCAATTTCCTGGATTCTGCATTACCTCTATTATTGTTTTCTTCCTTTGGGTTGCTTTGGTTTTATTTTGATCTTCTTTTTCCAGTTTCTTGTGTTGGAAGTTCAGACTACTGATATGAGACCCTTCTTTTTTACCAGAGTAAGCATTTATTACTATAAATTTCTCTTTAAGCGCAGCTTTAAATGCGTCCCTCAAATGTTGATATGCTGTATTTTCATTCAATTCAAATATTTTCTAATTTTCCTTGAGACTTTTTTTGACTCATGTATTATTTAGAAGTGTGTTGTTTAATATGCTAGTGTTGGAGATTTTCTCTTTCTCTTTGTGATTTATAGTATAATTCCATTATAGTTTGAGAACATATTTTGCATGATTTCAGTTATTTCAAATTTGCTAAAGTTGGTTTTATGACCCAGGATGTGACCCAGGATGTGGTCTGCTAAATATTTAATGATTTAATGTGTACTTGAAAAGAATGTGTATGTTGCTTTTCTTTGGGGACAACAAGGAATCTATAAAGGTCAATAACATCTAATTTGTTATTGGTGGTGTTCAGCCCCTCTGCATCCGAGAGTGAGGAGCTTCTCTCCCTGGTCCTCCCCAGAATGACAGAGCATTCCTAGAGCTCTCTGCTCATGCAAACAGCCATGTCCAGCTTTCAGGCCCTGTTGCATTCAGACCCAGCGATATCAGAGGGGAAAATGTAATTACAACTGGTTCAGGGGTACTTTGAATTCTGTTTTTTTCCTCCTTCCACTTGTTATGATTCACTTCACGCAGTGCCTAGCATGCTCCATGTATTGCATTCAGGTTTTAAAGGTGGCTTTCCTTTGGGGAACTACCCCCTCACGCTTTCAGTTCATTGGCTGAGAACGGAGCGGCTTTCACTCCCAGCCCTATTCTGCCCACTTTGTGTATTCTACCGTGAGGCTGCAATGATCGGTTTAGGAATGGGCATGTGACTCCAGTTATGCAACAAGAGTCATTTCTGAGACTTCTGTGTTATCCAGGGGAAACAAGAATTCCCTTCCACTAGAGTTAATGACTAGGATAGAATCTTGCCAAGCTTGGGAAGAGTTTGCCTGAGGGTGAAAGGGTGCATTGAGGAAAGTGAGCTGGAGAGGGAAAGAGACAGACTCCCAGTGAGTTTTCTCAAGCACCTAGGTCCAGCCATCCCTGAAACCCGCCGGAATCCCTGGTATTCTATGCTCTTCAGGTGCATGAGGAAAAAAGTCACTTTCTTTGCATTAGCCATTGTTAGCTGGTGTTTCTGCCACTTACCACTGAAAGAACCTTAAAACATATCTTAGTTTCCTTTCAAACCACTTAAGTTCCTTAGTTAAGATTCTAGAGACCCATTGTCCCCTTAAGCCCTAGGGTGGAACCCCCTTTCTTGAGACAGCCAATGCTGATTTCATAAATGTCCAAACATAAATGGTTGTCCTTAGAGAATCTCAGCATGAAGACTGGCTGGAGGAGCCCAGAGCCCAAGCGTGTATATGCAAGTCTGCATCTGTCAGCAAGATTAATGCAGAAGGCAGGCTGTGGGCCAGGGTTTATTTTTAATAATCATAAGCCCATCTTACTTTTGAAATGTGCTGCAGCTTCCTGTGACGAAAAGGAAAAGATGTTTCATCGCTCTTTTCCCTCACCCCATGGAATCTAAATTTCTGGGAATTTGGAGATGACATAGTGAATTTACCCTGGGGCTCAATATTCAGGAAGGCAAAAAAATGACTGAGGATGGAAAAAAGACAGACTTTCTAAAAGTGGGAAAGGAACATTATCTGTTTCTCCGTAGTATTTTGCTGCATTTGCTAAGATTCATCAGGCTCTCAAACTATGAGGAAGATAACATTTTGGGCAGGTCAATGAACCATATGCCCAGCTTGGTTGTCAGGATTGCGGAGGCTTAGAACCATAGAGACCATGAGCTTATAGCCCAAGATTTCCCTGATGGAGAAAAGCAGGGCCCTTGATAGAAAGGGCTGTGCCCGAGGTCCCATGGAGAACGCACTGCAGAATAGGAATTATGCTCCAGCGTGGGTTTCTGTGTCTGTGTCCCGAAGCCTCTCCTTAATAGCCCACACAGTGCAGACCTCATTTGTAGCTTTCCCGCATTGTGAAAAATGGTCCTCTGGGCAGGGGGGAAGTTCCAAGGTATGGATATGTCAGTTTGGCCTGGCAACTTCTGTTCTGTCACTGATCCACCTGCCGGTCCCTGCAGGGGTCTGCTTAGCACAGCTGAGTTTGACCAGGCACAGTCTGAGGTGTTGAAAGTGCAACCAGAAGCATGGGACTTGCTCTGGCCAGTGGAATGTGAATGGAAGTGACGTGTGTCACTTCATGATGGGGGCCTTCAAGTAAGCCTGGCTTACTGCTTTGTCATCTACCAGGGGTTTATTGGGCACCTATTCTGTGTCATGCTCTAACTTGGAAAGGCCTTGGGGACACAAATTCCAGGAGCTCACAGCCCAGGAAGGGGGCAGATATGGAAACAGTTGCCACACTGGGTGCTCAGGATGGGCCAATGTTCTGTCCCAGACAGGATGGATCAGTGCAGAGAATGTTCTCTCTGCGGGGGGTGGGGGGGGCGGATTACAGAAGTCTTGACCAAAAAACACAGGCCCTGAGCATCCCGATAGGCAAGGCACATCAGGAATTGCAGCGAGGGAACTGCCCTCACCACTCTCTTCTCTTTGGCATTAAACTTACTCTGTCCTTCTTGATATCACCCACGTTCCTGCCCGGTCCCATGCAGCCCATTTGCTGCCATACTTTGTGTGCGTGGAGAGAAGACATGCCAAAAAAAGGCATTGATCAGTGAAACTGAGTCTCAGGAGAGTCCATGGAAAGACGCACCGCCAAGCAGTTACATGCAGGCATCTACCCAGAGGGAGCCCGAGGTTACCTGACTTTAAAGAAGAAGGCGTAGAGTTCAGAGCTGGGAGAGAGTGAGCCGAAAGACTTCTAGGGAGAGGTGGCTCTTGACTGGGCCTTGCCCGATGGCTGCACTTCGGGTATATGGAAAGGATGGTATTTCACGATGGAAAACATAATTTTTGAAGCAAAACAGGAGTAAATACTTACTGAGAACCTACTATGGGCCAACCACTGTGCTTGTCACCGTCTGCATGAAAAGTGGAAGACATTTCTGAGTCTGGCCCGTGAATCAGTGTTGTACCAATATATAATTAACAAATATTTATTGAGCACCTGCTATGGGCAAGCTTTTTCTCCATCCCACTTGCTCACACATTTCACATATTCATTTATTTAATCAACAAATATTTACTGAATGTCGACTAAATACTTGGAATACCCAGTGAACAAAATAATGATCCATATCCCTCTTAAAGTTTACCTTTTAGTGAGAGGACGCAGAACAATAGACAATAGGTATAACAATGATAATTATAAAATTAAAATTGTGTAGTATGTTAGAAGGTTATAAATGCTACAGAAAATGTTGAGTATAGTAAAGGAGTATACTGAGATTAGGGCTAGTTTACAGTTTTAAATAGGATAGTCAAGGAGGCCTCACTGTGAGGGTAAAATTTGAGCAAAGAATTGAGAGGGAGGTGAAGGAGTGAGCCATGCCAATATCTGGCAGAAAACAGATCAAGCAGGGGAAGAGCAAGTGCAAAGGCCCTGAGGTGAGAAATGTTGAGTGCATTTGAGGAACAGCAAGGAGGCTAGTGTGGCTGGCTAAGGGCGGCTGAGGGCAAGAGTAGAGGTGACGAGGCCAAGGTCAAGGAAGGGGAGGCCCCAGTGTGTAGGGCTTTGTAGGCCATTGTAAAGAAGTTGGCTTTAATACTGAGATAGGAGCCCTTGTTGGAGCTTGGAGGAGAAGAATGACTGAATTTGGTTTACACTGTAACAGCGTCGCTCTGGCTGCTCTGCTGCAGTGGTTCAGGTGAGAGATGGCAGTGGCTGGGACCAGGGCGGTGGTAGAGAGGCAAAGGAAGTGATCAGATTCTAGGTATATATCTATGTAAATGTTAGGTATAAAATAAATATGTATAAGTATATACTATATATTACATATTGAATCTCTTAGATAGGCCAAAAAGTCCATTTAGGCTTTTCCATAAAAATAAAAGACACATCTTTCATTTTCACCTATAACTTTATTGATTTGGACATTTTGAGCATGTCGGCTGTCTCCCACTATTGGCTTCTAGTGGGTAGAGGCCAGAGGTGCTGCTAAACATCTTCCAATGCATAAGACAGCCTCACAGCAAAGAATCATTTGGCCAAAATGTCAATAGTACAAAGAAACTTCGCAAACCACTTTTGACACATTTGATCAGTCACAGCACCTTCTCCATACACTGCGCAAACCTTTTTTTGCATTTCAGTTGCATTTTAACCTTTCTTGAAATAATAAAACATAATACACTGAAAGTGTTGCTTATTTTCTTCTATCTTTAATGTTAAAATGGCCACATAAAAATGTACCATTTTTGATAAGTCTTTAAAAAAAATACATGCTGATGGGACAGCTGTCACAATACATCTAACGAAATTATGTCTAATGAAGTTAAAGACAACTAAGTGTTATTAGAGCCATCTTATGGAAACAAAATACATGAACTTTTTGGCCAACCCAGTGTATAAACAGGTTCGTTGAGATATAATTCACGTATCACATAATTCACCCATTTAAGTGTACAATTCAAGAAAGATGGCAAGGTGTCTGAACTGAGCAACGAGCACCATGGAATTGCCGCCTGTTACAATGGAGGACAGAGCAGGTGCATGACAGGAGAAGGGCAATCGTTTAGTTGTGAACATGTTAAGTCTATACCCAATTGCCAATGCCAGAAACCTGGCAATTATCCCAGACTCTTCCCATTTCCTTACTGTCTCCCCAAACCCGACATCTGAACCATCCAGAAATCAGATGACTTCTCTCTGAAATATGTTTTGAATAAGTCCATTTCAGTGGCAGGCCAAGGGCTCACTAGATATCCCATGTGTTCCCCTGCCTTTCCCATCATCCTTTGCAGTCCGGTGGGAGTCATGTGACTGGTTCTGGCCATTGAAGCTGCTGCTGGGGCTGATGAGGGTGAGCGCCGGGACCGTAATTCGGTTTTACAGGACTGAATTGGGTGAGGAAAGCGAGGTGCTCACGTTGGGTGCAGAATTTAAGTAAGGGCCAAAAGTCAGTAATTACAATAGATACTATTTTAATGCAATATTAAAACAATTTTTAAGTAATGCAAAAAAATTTCTATAGATATCTAACCCTGCACTTGCATGACATGGCCTCGTTCACCTCACCCCGCTCTACACCCCTTTGGAGGCTGTGTTTATGCACATGTTATGTTGCTCATCATAGACATTTTGGCATTAATTTCAACTTTTAAAAATGTCGCATCAAACTATTACTTATGTTGATTGCTGAGTACTTTCCGCTCCTCCATAAATTTTGTGCCCCATCCCCATCACCCTAGTCCCTGCCCTGGCTTTGAGATGACGGGCAGGCTTGTGGGGAGTGGAGGCCAGGGCACCAGTGTGGGTGTGGGAGGTGAGTAAGGGTGCATGTGAGAGATATAGTCAGGTGGTGGGAACGTGGGCGGGGGGTAAGTGCAGGCAGGCCCGCTGCTCGCTCCCCCTTCGGTTTATTCTCAGGAGGGGCAAGAGGGGGAGGCTCTCAGCAGCCCGTCGGCATGGTGTGCCTGCCAACCAGGCTGTGAGCCACTCGCCCACCTTCCTCAGCAAGGCTGCTGGGGAACCATTTTCCTGGGAAGTGGGAAGTACCTTATGGCTGGACTAGGCCTTGCCTTGGGGCTGATCTGTGGTGGTCCCCAGAGGCAGGTGGACCCCCATCTGCTCCCTTCCAGTGACCACTCTGACCCACCCTCCTCCTCAATTACAGCCCATGTGGCCCCCGGACCTGCCTGTGACTTCTCTCGTGTGGTCTGCGGAGAGCCTACCAGCCACCGACCCCAAGACCCCATGGAGGTGTGGGCCTGCCTGTGTCACTGAAGTCTCATATTGTGCCCTGACCTTGGACATCACCTACCTCTGTGGTCCTGCAGGCTGTGGCTGGGAAGCAGCCCCTGGGCGTCCATTTAGGGCCTTGAGCACATTCTAGAAAGCCATTCCATGATGCAGGGTCAGAGTCAAGTGTACCTCTGAGTCTCAAGGACACGGGCAGGATTGCAAAGACTGTCAGATCAGGAGCACGTTGCCTCAGGCTCTGAATAAAGAAATAAGAGGGGGGCAGAGGGGACAGCAGAAGGATCTGGCCCAGAAATCAGCAGACCCAGGTTCTAGTCCCAGCTGCTGGGCCACCTGCTTTGCCTTTCTAAGCCTCAGTTTCCCTGTATGTCATATTAGGAAATTAGACTGAAGGGTGCCTGGTGTTTCTGATACCTGAATATATACTAGGTGTTGTGAGGGTGGGGCGCTCAAGAGGGACAAGAATTTGAGGTTCTGTTTTTGAGGCTGAATCATTAAGCTGCCGTTTATCAGCCATTGCCACAACAATGCTGTGTGACAAATCAAATCCCACTCAGTCTCAGTGCCTTAACATGGCAATCATTTACCCTCGTACTTCCCGTTCTGCAGCCGGCTGCCACTTGGCTGGGCCAGGCTGGCCCCTTCACGCTAGGCTGCAGGCCATAAACAGGCTCAGTTCCCCTGATGGGATGTGCGCTCTGCTCCACGGTCACCACGGCGCAAGACAGTAAGCCAAACTGGGAAAGCAAGTGTCCAGCCACTTCACATCTTCTAACACACACTGACCAAAGAAGTCACTAACCCCCAAATCAGGAGTGGGGGAAATTTGCTCCACCCACCTTGGAAGGGCGGCAAAGGTGTGGCTGTATAATCTGCTGCAGGAGAGAGAAGAACTGGGGCCAGTGATTCAGCGACCTCAGCTGGGGAAGACTAGAATGACCCAGGGGGTAGGAAAAGGTGCTATACATCAGGGCATGGCCAGTCCACATCTCCTTGCTCCTTAGCCAAGTCTCAAGTCTGCCCAAGGGCACTGGCACCGCTAGCCAACTCAGACTTCGAGAACACCCAGGCCAGGCATGCAGCGATGGGGCACCTGGAGCCTTCCCCATCGGCGAGAGCACTAGGAGGGACTCCGTGGCTGCCGTTAAGCAGCTTTTTTCGTGTTTTCCAAACCTGATGGCCGCCCACCAGCCTGGGCTTCAGCTTGGGGAGACCGCCCCACCGTGCTTCATTCCTCTGGCAGCCTCTGTAGCACTATGCAGAGCCTGGGCAGCAAGCCAATGGGAATTGCAAAATTGGGCTGTCATAAGAACCAGGTCCTTTTCTCTCATTGGAACGCCTCAGTACAGCTGGGCCTGAACTGGAACTTCTCAGGGACATGAGTCAATCAATTCCTTTTTTGTCTTAAACCAACATTTGAACGGGGTTTTCTGTCAGCAGGGCAAGAGTGGCCTGTGCGTAATGCAAGCGCTTACCACACAGGAAGACTGCACGTGGGAAGGAGGGCGGCAGGTACTTCCCAGCCTCGGTGTGGTACAGAGCCTGCTACTCAAAATGGGGTTGGTTTGGGGGCTTGTCAGAAATGCAGAATCTTGGGCTTCTCCCCAGATCAGCAGAGTCCAAATCTTCATTTTGATACATCTTAACTTAGGTCCTCAGCTGATTCTATGAACATTAAACTTTGAAAAGCATCCGTGTTGAGCAGGACAAGCCCCTGCACCTACCTCCCTTGGGACTTTCTTAGGGATTGGGTGCAGTTTAGCAGTTGACTAGAGTTGGGGATCAGGGTTTGCAAATCATGGCTTTGCTACTTCTGAGTTAAGGGGCAAAGAACAAGTGTGTTTTTAAATATCTCTGCACCTCAGCTTTGTCTTCTGGAGTATGGGGGTAGTAACGGTCGCTTCCTCTCAGGCCTTTGAAAGGACCCAGTGTCTTTAACTCAGGGGAAGTGCCTGGCTCGCTTTGGGGGAAAGAGGAAGAGTTCACGAGGTGCCAGCAGTGATTATTTGCACAACTCCACAGTGTGGCGGCTTTATGTTCAACCACCTCATAACTTCTGATAGGTCAAACGAGACAGCAGATGGGAAACGTTTTTGGAGTTTGCAAATTGATGAAAAAGTAGTGATTCTTCTAAATCTTATAAGAGAAGCACGCACAGGGGTGGTTTCATTTGTACATTGTTAGCAGTTGTTGGGTTTTGACCTGTACCTTTGAGCAAGGGTAGGAGCCAGGTGAAGAGGAGAGGTCCCCCGGAGAGGCCGGTGCTCTGAGCTAAGAGTCAAAGGGCAAAAGGGCCGTGCCTCCTAGGCAGGAGAGAAGCCCAAGAGCGTTTGGACAAGCCGTTCTGATGAAGACAGACCCCAGGAAAGCCTGGTGGTGGCTGAGGACTTCGGGCTTTGCCCAGCAGGCCGCTAAGATAAAGCTAGTTGTGGGAGCACTGGCTTCTCTGCAGCCCTTTGCCCTGCTGGATTATGAAACTGCTTCTCCGATGGTGTGACTTCCATAATTGCACAAACATCAGGAGAGCTCCAGGTGGCCTTGGCAGCCTGACACAGCCCAGCCCTACTGCAAGCGACACAGGGTGTAGTTGCCTAAGAGCTGGTGAAGGCCGCGAAGGCGGGGAGGCCTGGTCCACAGCCTCGGGCCTTCTGTCACTGATTCTGTGTGTGGCTCAGAGTTGGGCCACTCAGACGAGGCAGGAGAGGGGAAGGAAGGGCTTCTGGCGGGCACTGCCTAGGCTCCAGAATGAAATCTGCCACATGGTCTTGGAGAGGGCACGTGGACACTGTGCTCCAAGGAATCCTGGCAGTCCTTGACTGCACATGGGGGACCCACCCTAGGAGAGATACTGACCTTGGCTTTTGACATCTGTAGTGGTTGGGAAGTGGGAAGGGATAAAAGTTTATTAAGTACTATTAATGTTCATGATCAATCTCTGAGGTACCTGTGGTTTACAAATGAAACTGAGTGAGAAGTTGAGAAAGTCCCAGCTCCAGCTTCAGGCAGGAGGAGGCATTACAGTGTGATGAAGAGAGTGGACCAGAAGTCAGGCAGACCCAGGTTCCAGTCCCCCTCCCACTATTTCTTGTGTTGCCTGCTCTCTGAGACCATGAGCAACTCACTTCACCTCTTTGTGTGTTCATTCAAAAGTAGGGGGAAAATGCACGCTTTTTGCAGGACTGATGTTAACATTATCCCTGGTTGCACAATTAAAGTACATAGTGCAGTAGATGAGACATAGTAAGGAGGTAAAGATGGCTGACTATGATCTCATTCAGAATCTAGTGGTCTAGAGGGACTGACACAGGAACAGGATGATGAATTCAGGAAAGGCCTCTCTGAGGAGGTGAGGCTTCAATTGAGATAAAAGGGAGCATTATGGGGGTAAGAGGTTCATAATCAGAACCCATTATATGCTAATAATGGGAGGAACTGGAAAAGCAAAGTCTGAAAGGGGAAGGAGATCCAGGGGAAGAGCCAGTAACAGTCCCGAAGACCCGGTGCAGGTGGATGAGCTGGAGCTGCAGGGATGTCCGCGAGGGGAGCTGGCGGGGAGGGCTATGGGGACTGTGGCCTCTGTGTGCCTTCTACCTGCCTGGGCCTGCAGCCACGCAGCTGGAGGTAGCATCGGCAGCTGTTGGTCAGCAAGACCTGCAGTTGGGAGGCTGAATGGGGGCTTCCCCACATCCAACAGTTGGGACACAGAGCAGAGGAGAGTGAGGACAAGGTGGGGTGCTCCAGATACCTCTGTGTCTGCTCAGCAGTGTATCTTTTGAGAATAATGGCTGATGCTTCACTTCCAATCCTTCCAAATCTTGTGCAAGTTTCCCTTTTGGCTGACTCTATCCCAGAACCATGCAATAGGGAGACTCTGGGAAATGTTGTTTCCGCTTATCCAGGTTGATAGTGCAGTCTGCCCCAATGCTGGTTCTTCAGTTACCAAGATAGAAAACATGGAAAGGAGCATGTTAGGGTGGGAAAAAGGAGGAGTTCTATCATGGATTTGTTTAACTTGAGATGACCCCCAGTGATCCCTGTGTCCTGCTGTTCATACCATGTAATCCCCACCCCTTGAGTGTGGGCTGGAATTGGAGACTCACTTCCAGCCAACAGAACTTAGCAAAGGTGATGAGATGTCACTTCGGAGATGACGTTACAAAAAGGCCATGGCTTCTGTGTTGGGTGCTCTTTCTCCTTCTCTTGCCCACATGCTCTGAAAAAGGACAGCTGCCATGTTGTGAGCAATCCATAGAGAGACTCCCATGACAGGGAACTGAGGGAGGCCCCTGGTCAACCACCAGTAAGAAACTGGGACTCTCAGTCCAGTGACCTTCCAGGAACTGTATCCCGCCAACAGCCACATGGGGGAGCTTGGAAGCTAAATTTTGGGATAGTGTGTTACACAGCAATAAATAACTAATACAGAGTCTCAAGTGGATATTTGTGCTTGGAACTTAAGGCTTAAGGGAAAGGTCTAGGGTAGACATACATGATTAGGAATCATTAATGTATAATGATATTAAAGCCATGGAACTGGATACTGTTATTTAAGTAGCAACAGTAGCCAGGGAAGAGCAGATGTCTGAGGAGTGAGCCTTGGGCCTCCTCAGCATTCAGCGTTGGGCAAAAGAGAGAGACTCAGGAGAGCAAGTGGACATGAGGAGGCTAAGGGGGAAGGAGGAAAAGCAGTAAGCAGGGTGTGGTGTCAGGAGTCAAGAGAAGGTCCTGTGTCAAGAAGAAGGGAGGGCTCGATGCTGCTGCTGAGAGGTCATCAAGGTAAAGGCAGGGAAGTACCCATTGCCTTTGACCATGTGTAGTTGGTTGGTGACCTAGACAAGAGCAATCTGAGCGGAGTGGAAGCCCACCTGGAGAAGACCGAGGAAAGTGGGGAGGACAGGTGATCTGCCTACCTGACTGTGTAGCGTGAGGCAGGCCCAAAGAACTATGGACTTTCCCTCGCATTTCCAGTGTAACGGTATGTGTTTGCTTTCCTGTGAGATTCTCGGCCGTGGGAGAGGGCAGGCCAGAGAAGGAGACAGACGCTGGGCAGAATGAAGCATGACTTTCAGAACAGGGTGCCACTGGAGAAAGTTTAGTGGCAGAGCCAGGACACTAAAGAGGAAGGGTTCATTAGTTAAGATAGTTTCTTTGTGTGGCCTGAGCTAGAAATCTGTCCTTTGGTCATTCAACGAACACTGGGTGTAGGGCTCTGCCAGGTGGGAGGGATCTGTCATCAGGTCAGACATCACCTCTGAGGGAGAGGATTCAAGGTCTAGGGGAAGACAGATGTTTAAACATTATAGGGCCTTGAAATTGGTCAAGGGTAACAAAGGCATGTCCTGTGCTATGAGAAAGCAAGGGACGGAAGGCCCAAGCTTGTCTGGGGGGTGGGGTAGGGGGGTGGCAAATGAAGACTTCTTGGAGGAAGTGGCCTGAAACAGAGGCCTAAAGACTGAGTGGCTGGCACTGTGTTGGAAAGATTATACCGGGGCCTTTCTCTCCCCTCCCCCTGAGCCCCACCTGCTCTCCCTCCTTTTCCAACTCCTCCTTCTTCTCCGCTCCCTGTTCCCCTTTCTCCTCCTCTCTCTCCTCCACCCTTGGCCCAAGATGAAAGGCCTCCCTTTCTATGGCCTCCCTTCCAGCTGATGAATTATGCATACCCTTCAACAGTGTGCCTGGCATCCAATTAGGACTGTGGCCAGGTTGATAACATAGATTAAAATGTAATTCATTGAGGTTGACATTTAAGCCCCAGTGTGAATGGCAGGGAAGAGAAGCACTGCTCTCCCAGACCTTGTGTGTGGGGCTCCCTCCCTCTCAGCTACCTGCACTTGTTCGGGTAATGCCGGCTGCCAGGCTGGGCCTTCTGATGCGCCAGGATGGGGTGAGTGAGGGGCCTGAGGGAAGGCCAAGGAAGGCTTTGGGCCAAAGCAGCTTTTTTTTTTTTTTTTTTTTTAATTTGAGAGTAATTTGAGGTTTACACAAGAGTTCTGACAATAGTACAGAGAGTTCCCATATACCCTTCATTGAGCTTTCCCTACTGTTAACATCTTACATAACCACGGTACAATGATCAAAACTAAGAAATTAGCATGGGTACAATACCATTAACTAAACTGCTGACGTGTTCCGGGTTTCATTTTGTTTCCCACTAACGTCCTTTTCTCTGCTCCGGCATCCCATCCAGGATCCCGCATTGCAACGCAGGCTGCTGAGGTCACACTTCCGCGGGGACAGCCTCCCCTCCCGCACCTGAGGCTGGCAGTTCTCTAACTTCTGAGAATTAGGTGGGGTTTTTTGTTTGTTTGTTTAAAAGGCACATCCTTCCCTAGACATTCTATTTCTCTCAGTCTTGGGGAGAATCCTGACATCTATATGTTTAACAAGCTCCCTGGGCAGCAGAGACTTGCTGCCCTTGACCAGCACTCCAGGCAAAGTTGGGTTGGTTCCTATTTCCTTTGGCAAATCAGTTTTCACCTTGCAGAGTCCCTTCATCCCCTGGCTTGGCCTTAAGACAGAGCAGGGCTGCCCCCATCCATCACCAACGAACCAGACCCCTGGCAGAGAGGAGGGCTGTGCGAACAAGCTGGCCAGGGCGAGACCCCAGAGAAACCCTGCTTGGAGAGGAGGTGGAAAGCATTCATCTGCCAGTCACAGATACATACGTTTTCTCATTTAATCCACAGAAGAACCCCTAGGAGTAAATGCTATTTTTCTCATTTTAGAGATGAGGAAACTGAACAAGAGTGATATTAAGTGTTGGGCTGCCAGGTTTTGCAAATAAAAATACAGGAGGCACAGCTAAATTTGAACTTCAGATAATACTGGGGACATACTTATATTTAAAAAACTTGTGTTCATATGAAATTGAAATTTGACGGGGACTCCTGTATTTTACCTTGGAATCCTAATTAGTGGTATCCTTCCATTGTAGAGCTGCTAAGTAGGCCTTGACATGGATTTGGCTCCAGTGTCTCTAGCATGAGGTACCCTGTGCTTCCCTGCTCAATGCCCACCTCACCTGCTGGACCACGAGAGGTGGCCACCATGTGTATTTGTCCCCTGTTGTATCTCCAGCATTGGCACAATATGGCAGCAGGTCTTTAATAAATATTTGTTGAATAACTGAATGGCTAAATGCACGCATAAATAGATTCACTCATACCAAAGAAGCCTGCAAATGATGGTGATTCACTGGAAAGGCTAAGCTGGTGAGGTGTCGTGCGACAAACTTGCTGAGAGAAATGCAAGAGGAGTTAGGGGGCTGGAGGCCTCATGCCCACACCTGGGAACCCCAGCCCCTGCACCCTGAACAAGGACAAAGAGCCAAGCCTTCTCGTCACCTCCCCGGGTCTCTGCTTTCCCAGCTGGGAAATGGGGTTGCATCCCTTCTAGCTCTAGGCTTCTGCAATTCTATGATTTTTCTTTCTAACCTCACCTTCCTGAGTAGCTTCAAAAACACGGCCAAATTAAAGGGATTGCTGCTGACTATTAGATATTTACTCCCAAGCTCGATATTTCTTCTCTCACCTCTTCTTCCTCTCTCACCCTCCTCCTTCCATGATAATTTTCTAAGCACTCCCAGGGAGCCTGGCCTTGTATTCCTTTCCTCAAATGCTCCCTTCCACCCTGTCAGACGACATCAGAAGCCCAGAGGGACCCGGCACAGCACAGTCCCTCACAGACAAGGAAAGACGTTGGGAGTGCATTGTATCTTTTAAAATAGACCTGTTGTTGTCGGAATGTATTTTTAGCTGTGGGAGAGATTGGCATGCTCTCAGTGCCACCATCTGCCAAGGCAGTTGCTAGGCAACTGACACTGACGACAGCAAGGGGATGACTTCATGGAGGACCCTGGTGGCCCGATCTCGCTCCACTGTCTAATTCTTGCATGCCGACAGCAGGCCCAAGGGAATAAGCATTCCCCTCCCTCTGGGAGAAGCCAGAGAGCTGCTTCAAGGCCTGGGAACGGAGCACAGAGGATGCTGTGTAGGTAACAAGGGACACTGAGCCATCGCTGCCACCTTGAGGGATAGATTTTCTATTTAGAAACTTTAGATGCTACTGTTCAGATGCTACTTTAAGGCTCTGGACTCCGTGAGTCCACAGTTTGCACATCCTTCGCTTCAGCAGCCCCGCAGGCACTGGTCTGAGTCAGAGAAGGTGCTGCATAGAGGCATTCGGCCCAGGGCAGGCTTCCTGGATGAAGCACTGGCTGGGGGCCAGGACCCCTGGCTTCCGGCCCGATTCTGCCATTAGCTCTCTGGGTGATTTGGGGTGAGTTCCTGACCATCTCTGACTCCCAATTTTGTCGTCTTCAAAGTTAGGATAGTGGATCGGATAAAAGGCACTTATAGGGCCGAAAAGCAGAATAACCGTGGAATAAAATAACCCATGAGTCAGATCAGGGTCAGATCCTGGCTTTGCCCCTAATTGACCATGTGTGACGTCAGGTAAGATCCTGAGTTTCTCTGGGCCTCAGTTTCTCTCTCTGTAAAGGACAGCCGAAATACTCTCATCATGTTGTAGCGATTCAACAGGCAGCACGTGGAAAGTACGCAACAGAGCATCTGTATTTTGGAGCCCAGTAAATGGGTAGGTGTTGTTCTATTTCCGTAGCAGAGACTTTAAAGCCTTCGCCGCAATCACTTCTCCTCATCCAGATTGATGGGTTTTAAGCTTGGCATGTTTCCAGCCTCCCTTGCAACTAAATTCTCACCAAGGATACTTGAAAGGAAGGGATAGGTACAACTTTTCTCACTCATTTATAGTGAATTGCTTCTCTGGCTGTCCTTTCTCTTTTTCTTTCTATAAGCCAGGGCATGGATATACTGGTGACACCACTTTGCAGAGCAAAGTGACATGCTGGGGGTTAAGAAAGGGGTGGTAGAGCAACAAGATGGAAGGAACCTGGATTCACACACTGAGAACTGAGTGTGTGTGGTTTGCTTAGGGGGGCTCAGGACCTTAGCAGGTGAGCAGAGGGGGAGTGACAAAGGGGAGAGACAGCAACCAATAAGGGCCAGCGGTCGCAGTGGATGCCTAAGGCGTAATTCATGGGGAGGCTCTGGGGAGTGGTGTAAAACACAGCATTCAGAGCCGGTCAGGGGTGAGGGAACTGGGCCACGTTTATCCTCACCCCATCAGTCCCCGGGAGCCCTCAGCTCCCAGGCACTTCCAGTTTTCCCCATGGTATGGGCGCAGTGAACTCCAGCAGCCCCGGGGCAGCCCTCTACCCAAAGCACAGGTGCTGGCTGTCAGAGCCAGGCTGGCAGGCGTGGGCATGGTGAGGGCACCCAAGGGGATGGGAACTTGGCACCAGCAGCAGTCACTATGGTTCTCAGGAAGAGAAATTAACTTTTGTGTTCTTCAAGCCACTATATACTGAAGAGTCTCTGCAGCTTAACTTTTAGCCTACGTTAATTTCCAAATGCGGGGCATGTGGGGACTTTTGGTTTTATATAATCTCTCCCAGCTCCTGGACTCCACGTGATACTCATGGAGGTTATGTCGTGATTGGGGAAGCAAGGTTCATGCTAAGGAGCACAAGTGTCTCCACAGAGCACGCATCACATGGTATTTTTGGGGCTCAGGAAGTACGTGGTGAAGGCCCCGAGAGAAGGGCAGATGAGTGTGGACTGCCAGAGTCAGGGGCGGCTTCCTGGAGGAGGTAGACCTAAGCTGAGCTCTACCTGCCAGAGAGGACTTAGAGAGGTGAGCCGGAGAACATCCTCACTGAGCCATAGGGTAGCTCCTCTGCAGGTGTGGGGCAAGCAGGCACCTGGCTTGTGTCATGCAGTGTGGTCTCAAGCTGGTAGATGCTGGAGTTGGCTGCATGACGCATTTAGAGGACTGGGCTACCGCGTGCTTCCTAGCTGGAAGTGACTTGGTGGACAGGGTCTAACCTCAGGGCACATCACCATGGTTTCCTGTGTTCTGAGGTGGGGAAGCTGGTGGTAGACGCCCCTCATCACACACCGGGTGCCTCTAATGTGCAGGCGGCATGTCAGCCTCACTGAAGCCATGGCCTGACCACAGGGAGGGAACAGAGGTGAGCGCACTGGGGCAGGATGGCCAGCACAGGCTGGGTGCTCCTGCGGCCTGTGCGGCCGGTCATCTCAGCGTACAGCGAGCACTCAGGCTGTCTTGGAAGGCAGACTGTCTTGGGGGTCCCCTAGAGATCATATGGTCTAGCCCCCTCATTTTGAAGGTAGTGGCATTGAGCCCAGAGAAGGAATGAACTTCCAAGGCCAGCAGAGGAACCGGAATCCAGATTTCCTGACTTTCCTGGTTTGGGGGCCAAGGTGCAACTAACATGGAGAGAGGCGGGGCTTCAGGCCTCCGGTCTGCCACCAGCTGCCTCTGGGTCATTTGCTACACCCATAGGACCCTTTTCTTATTCATAGAACCTCAAAACTAGAACAGAGCTCAAGAGATGACCAGATGGCTCTCTGTCTTGAGGCATCTGTCTATCCTCAGTCAACAGCAGCTGGCTTGAGGTTACCTTTCCCTGCCCTCTACCACTTTCATGTGTTCTATCACAGTGGCCTGCCTGTTTTCCATGGCATCTAACTGCAGTCACTCCTGCTCTACTTTTGGCTTGACTTATTTTAACCTGTAGGTACAGGTTGATTTTGCTGATGACTCTGAGAAGTAGGTTGAAGTCAGTAAACCTACTTTGCCCTCATTCTTTGTCCTCTTTCTGCAGGAAAGGGGGGTGGCAGGAGGACTCTAGCCCTTCACCCCCAACCCCCATTTGATTGAGGACAAGTAGAAGAATGAAGTGGCACAACCAGGCTCCCTGGGGCCCAGTCATCCCCAAGACTCTGGAGGGAAGGGTGGAAGGCAGTGTCTCTCAGTGACCAGTGGGCTCTACCGCCTTGACTCGAACCCAGGCCAATGAAAATCATCTTTTGCTGGCTTGTTGAAAATTTCATCATCTCTCTTCACTCCTCATGTCTATAAATAGGGAGTATTTTTCTAGAGTCTCTTTGCATTTTATTGTCTTTGGAAAATTATGAGCAGCTTTTTTTTTTTTTTTGTTCTGTTTGGGAAATTTATGTGTGAACTGGAAAGAAAGAAAGAGAAGGGGGTGTAGCCTTCAGCTCCCAAGGGAACAGGGGAGTCCCTGTATAGCTAGAGCTGAGTGCCTGGGCCCAGCACAGGTGAGGAAGTAGGGAGAGGCCTCTGTGGGGCCCCCATCTATGTGGAGAATCAGGCCTACAGGTCAAGGTGCTTATGGCCAATATCAGACATAGATGGACCAAACTGTGGGGTCAGGGGCTGGCCCTGAATATACAGGTAGCAAGAAGGGAAAGACCAATGTGGACTCTAATAGTTAGAGAGGGTGCTCCAGAATAAGGAAATCTCCATCTGGGTGTTGACCAGTCGGGTTTGGGCAGAATGACAAAAGAAGCAGGACCAGGAGAAACAGGGCAGAAAGCAGGGGCCCGTGCTGTGAAGGAGTAGGGGCAAAGCTGGACAGCTGGGCTAATTTCAGAGGTGGATGGCCGGGGGCTGGAGGAGGGGGCAAATTGGCAAAGCCCCAGGCAGGGCAGGGGGAGGAAGGGACAGTTATCCAATGCCAACTCCAGCCAGGAGGCCAGGTGGTCAGTACCAACCTCTGAAGGCCTGGGAAGGCTTCACGGGACAGTGAAGTATCTATGTGCATTTTCGAAAAGCTGTGTGGGATGTGGGGCGGGTAAGAGCGGAGCGACCCTGTGAGAGGGGCAGAAAGAGGGAAGCTGGACAATTTCTTGCAGAGTGTGCTGGGTCTCAAATCCCACATTAACACAGTGAAAATTAGCTAGCTTCCATTGTACAGTAAACATGCAATAACACTTAATCTTTATGACAGCCTCATGGTGAGGAACTATTATTTTAACTCACAAAAGAGGCAACTGAGGCACAGAGAATGACACAGGCCTGTCAGCCAGCATGTGCCAGTGCGGAGGATGGTGTATCAGATACTGAAGTTCTTGCACACTGGGCTCACTCGTGCCTCGCAGCCTTTCCCCAGGCTGACCCCCCTGCCTGGACGGCCTCCCCAGTGCTCGGCTTCCCGTCCACCTGATGGACAGCAGCCACACGCGACCTAGCCTGCAAGCCCTCGCTTAAAAGTCAACACTTCTGGAAGTCCTCGCCAGCTCCCCAGCGTACCTCAACGATGGCATCATGTTAGGCTGCTGAGGTTTTGTTCGTTTGCCTGTTATTTCCCTCAAAGCAAGAAGCCATTCTTTTTTTTCAATTGTTGCATTTTTAAGTATATATGTAATTCATCTATAAAGGAACTGCATTTTTGCTCAGCTTCATGCCTTTCCTCTCCCTTCCTGCCAAGGTGTGGTGTGAAGCAGGGATTCAGTAAATATTTATTGAAGGGAGACATCCTTCTGCCCCCTCTCCAGCTCCTTTCCTGACCACCCTGTCCCTGACTCTGCCATGTGGGAGGAGCCAGATGTTTTGTACAGCTGCAGCTCATTTTGGCTGGAATTCAAGGAGTAATTACAGACAAATAAGTATTATTACAACTCACACCAATCAAAGTCCCCTCTCCTCAAATGCTCTTTCCAGGAAACAGAGACGATCTCAGGAAGATGTTGCCTTGTTAAGCCCAAACTTCTTGCTGGTGCCCAGAGAGTGACACTCGGAGGGACCATCTGTAATGGTCTGGAGAAGGTACTGCCTATGGAGTTTGAGACTGCGGGCCCCTCGAGGCAGACAGACCTGCATTCAACTCCCATCTGTTAATATCTTTCTCTGTAAATTTGCACAAGGGGTTTAACTTCTCTAAGTTTCAATGTTTGCATAGGTAACAAGGAGTCATTAATATGTCCTGGGAGTGTTGTTGCAATGATTAAATGAGATAGCATGTTTAAATCATCATCAGATTTCCCAGGCAGATAATAAATAAAAACTCCCCTTTCCCCCTCTTCTTAATTACTGAGTTCTCCATTCTCTATTGTGGGGATGGTTTTGGAATCACGAGGGCTTTGGGGTAGTGGCTAGATGTTAAGTCCCGACCCTATGCACATTTCAGACCTTCCTGCAGAGCACAGGGGAAGCTATCTGCAGGTTTCCTGGAGAAATTGGGGCTTGATCTAGGCATAGAAGGAAGAATCGCATTTAATATTGGATTTATAGATCTTTTGTGGGGTGCTAGGGTATCCTAGAGAAAAAAAACGGGGAATTAGAGGACTCCAACCATGAAACTCCCCTCCCTTTACAACATCGTCTTGGGAACCATCCATGATGTGTCTGCAAAGGAAGCTGCCTACGTGACAGAGGCCTGGATGCTGGGCCCAGGAGCACCATGGATGGCCAGGGTGGGACTTTGCTGCTGTGCAAAGAGGAGCTTGTCCTGGGCCCTGGCTCTTTTACCAGCCTGTTTGGAAAGAGAGTTCATAAAACTTGAGACTTGAGGGGCCAGGTGCCTCTATTTGCATGGATGGTGGTTGGGTATGATAAAATTTGGTTTCTTTTTGCCAGTCTGTTCAATTCCATTTCATAAGATATCCCAATACTCTCTTTGGGTCAGGCATAGTGGTAGGGATTGAAAGTCCAGAGAAGGACGAGACAAGTTGCAAGTCTTGTGGTGTTCACTGTCTTCTAGAATGGCGGATGGGAAGGTTAACACCGGAAACATGGGTGCTGACTTCTGCCTGGGAGCCAAGGGAGGCTGGGCCTGAGACCTGAAGGGTGAGGGATTTGTTGCTATTTGCTGTGCCAGGTGAGTGTTTTCCCTTCAAGGGTCAAGAAACAGTGCCACGTAGTGGCTAGGAATAATCAGACAAACCTAGATAGATTCAATCCCAGCTCTGTCACTTATTAGCTGTGTTACTGTAAGCAAGTCACTAAACCTTTCTGAGCTTCACTTTCCTTTTCTATATAATGGGATACACTCACTATGATATGGACTTTTTGAACCTCTCCATATTTTTATCAGTTAACTTGTTATTTCCCCCCTTACTTTTCTAGAATGTTGTGCTTTATATATTTTGAAGCTATGTTATTGGGCACTTACAGGTTATTGGGCGGTTGCAATAACTTCTTGATGGATTTTTTTTCATCATAGAGTGTTCATTCTTATCCCTGTTTGTGTTTTTCAACTTAAATTCCATTTTTGTCTGATTTCAATATTATAAAGTATATTTCTCTGTCCTTTTATTTCAACCCTTTTCTTATTTTGATTTACATATATCTTTTGTAAACTGCATACAGCTAGATTTAAATTCAATCTGATAACCTCCAGCTTTCTCTTAATTGAATGTATTTGACATTTGTAGATTTAAGGTATATAACATATTAATGGACACATTTTATATTATGATTGTCATTGTAGCAATATTTAGCATCTTTATCACATTACATAATTATCCTTTTTTATGGTGAATCAGGATAATTAAGTTTTGGTCTCTTAGCAGGATTGATGATTGTAGTACAATATTGTTGTCTATATTCACTATATTGTGTATTAAACCTTCATGGCTTATTTACTATTCATTGCAAGTTGGTATCCTTAAACAATATCACTCTTATTTCTTCCCCCCCTCACTTCTGGTAACCACCATTTTACTCCCTGTTTTATGAATTTGACTTTTTAGATTTCACACCTAAGTGATATCATACAGTGCTTGTCTTTCTCTGTTGGACTTATTTCACTTAGCACAATGTGCTCAAGGTCAATGTGTATTGTTGCAAATGACAGGATATCCTCCTTTCTTATGGCTGAATTTTGTATACATATAAAATCTCACATCTTTTAATGTCCTCCAACTTTTAATAAGTGATTTTAAGCCATTTATATTTATTGTGATTACCATTATATTTGGTTTTATTTCTACAACCTTATCTTGTATGTCCTACTTTGCATGCTTTTTTCTTTTACTGGCTTATGTTTAATTGTTAATGTTTTGTTTGTTCTTTTCTTTTTCTTTCCTCTGCTAGTATAATTTCTCAGATTTGTTGTGTTTGTTGTCTATCTCTCCATGACCCTGTGAGTTCACATACTTGGGGAGAGTTTTCGTTTTCTTTTCTCTCTCTGAGTTCATCCCTCTTTGACTGTGTGTATGTGTTGCTTTCATTCAGCTCCCTTGGCTCTCATTTTAGATCCAGGTTTCATAATGGGGGGTGTGTGGGGTCTAATTTCATATGGATATTACAAACTAAGATTGAGCCAGCAAATCACTTGGACAAGTCTTGGTTGTCAGGGTTTCCCATACCTGTTCAGGCTCATCTCAGACAAACCACTTGGGACAGGCCATAGCCCCAGGCGGAAAGCACAGCTTTCCTGAGCCCAGATGCAGGCCTGGGAGCCTGGGAGCCTTGCATGCGGAGTTCATCTCTCCTCTTAGGCTTCAGGAGTTGAACTTGCTGCTTGTTTCAGGCCTGCGAGCACAGTAGGTTTTCAACTTTTCTGTATATCTTTAAAATAGGTCTTGCTGTAGAGCTTTGTGTCCAAAGGGGTGTTCGCTCAGACTGAAGACTACACAGCAGTATAACGGCCCTCCTCTAGGCTGAGCTTTTGTTAGAATTGTGAAAAAGGCAGTTAGTCTTTCTTGCCTCATCTTCTTTATGTCTTTCTTTCATCTCTCCTCCCTCACAGTCCCTCCTCCTCCAAGTACTTCAACATTGAACCTGGATTCTTCTGGTCTGAAAAACTCATCCTCCTCATCTGAGGGCCTTGAGATTTACCCTTTACCCTCCTCCAAGGCACTTGTGTTGTGAAGAGGAAGTCGCCAATGACATTTCAGGCTACAGGAAGAGATGGGCATTCAGATGATGCCCTCCGTGTTTTCCTATAAATCAAGGGGTATAAGGTTGTGTTTAGTGGGGACCACATTTTGTGTCCTCTGAGTCCCCTTCAGACCTCACCAGGACTCTTACAGCTGTGGATAATGCCTCTCATAAACCTACTCCATTGTGCATATTTTGGGGGAAAGGTTTGACTAAACAATGATTTCATAGACTGTTCGTCAAGACTGAAAGAAGGAACCAAAATGACGTCTTCTTTCATTCATCATTGCGCAGGTCCTTCTCTGGGCAGGTCCTTCGGAGGGCAGTCCTGGTGGCCAGTGAAGTGCCATCACTTCCCATCTGAAGGCAGAGGACAGCCCTGCTGGCGGTTTGGCCTAACTGGACCGAGGGCAGCATGTAAGAGAATGTCTACTGGCTATGCCCGCTTGCCCACAGTCTCCCAAAAGATCCAGTCACCATGAGAGAGTGGATGTTCATGTGGCTCGTTCCCTGCCAGTAGCCGCCCTAGCCTGCCGGGTGGTGAAATTTCTGTTTCATTCTACACGGAGCAGAGGACGTGGAAAATGTTTGGTGGATTCTGGCAGGTGAAAGATCAAAGCAGTGCTCAGCAGTCAGACGCACAATCAAAAGGGCTGGGATCAAAGGGAAAGGGTTTCGTTGGAGACTGAACTCCCCTACTCCCCACCACCGTCCTCACCCAGGCTCCTCTCTTCCTCTCTTGAAAGGAACAAGGATGAGAAATTCGGGCTGCTGCAGGCTGCCGAAGCCATGTGCCAAAAGACAGACAATCCCAGAACAGCTGCCGTGTAATTATAAGCCTTGAAATTAAAATAAAATCCATTGGTTTATAAGAGCAAAAGAGGGTGAACTCTGGTGGGGTCAAAAAAATCATTTTCAAGAGACCTTGGGTTGGCCTAAATCCTGCATGTAAAATGGGAGCTGGAAGTGTTCGCCATGGAAACCGGCAGAGGGAAGCTGAGGGAATTCAGCCCCGGCAGGTGATCGCAGGCCCCCAGTGTAGTGGGCGGGTGCTCGCTGGGCCAGGGGAATAGCTGAGGCCTCCGTAAGTGGAAACGTGGAGGAGCCAGAGCTGAGGCTCAGAGGCATTTGGTAAGAGGAAGGCTTCCTCTCTGAGGATGGGGAATCTGCTTCCGCAAACGTATGGTCAGCAGCTTTGTGGATTTTCTTTCTGTAGGGGTTTATTTTAACTGTATAGTAAACCTTAAAAAAATTAAAAAAATAAAAACTTTGGCTAGGATGCTGACAAGGTATTTGCTTGCTGGCTTTTCCAGCCCCTCCCTGTGTGGGAAATGGAAGAGGTCAGAAGCTCTTTCCCTGGCTCAGGCAAGTCCCCTCCTCTTCTTTGTGCCTCAATGTCCCCATCATTCAATGAGGATGCACTTTTTAGAAAAGTGTGTAAATAAAACTTGGGTGAGGCATGGGGTGGGTGGGGTTTAAGTGTCCTAGTACTAAAATGAATATATGCAGATGAGGCAGGAGATAGTTAGGAAGGAGGAAACTCCAGAGGTGCCCCCAGGGCTAAGATAAAGACAACACAGATAAAGGGCAGATACCCTGTTCTAAGGGTTCTAAGAGTTCCTGCTTTCTGGAAAAGCATTGAATCCCAGTTAATCAGGAATACACCTGTGCAAGAGATGCCACCTGACCCCTGCTTCATTATAATAGCATTATAATAAGTTAGCATTGTGGGGACCCCCTTCCCAGTAGCCAGTCAAGGAAATCATGGGAGACCCTAAAGGAATAAAAGCATTCTAGCCCCTGAGGTCAGGGCTGTTAGGCTGTTAGGCTCTGCTCTGCTCAGAGCTGGCCTTCTCCCATGTCCTGTGTGGCTTAATAAATCTGCTTTCTCTTGCTTTCTGCTATAAACGCTGTGTGTTTGGTTCAGTTTTTGTCCCTGATCACCAAGAACCTGGTTACCTGTCCGCCCCCCCGCCCCGTGATACAAGTGGAGTTCAGGGCGGCATGGAGCCCGCCTTGCAGCACCCCGGCTTCTGGCTGCAGAGGGAGGCAAGCTTGACTCTTGTTCTTCGCCCCAACTCTGCTCCCTTGGCTTGCACTTCAGCCCCTGGACAATCTCCAAGGTCCCTCCCCACTCTGACAAGCAGAGCTCTGCTCTAGGCTGTGTGTCCTCGGCCCTGTGATGTGGCTGTGGCATCAATTTCATTTTTCCTGGAGGACAAGCTCCCCTGGACTCCGGAGGCCCCTGTCCAGCTTTATTATAGGATGGCACTGGGCTCATTCTTTCACAGTGCAAAGCTTCTTGTCCATTGGAGGCAAAGCTCTTTCTCCTCAAGAGGAAAGCTGTGTCGTCCCCTGCCTGCTTCTCTGGGGCCTTTTCTCTCTCGAGCAGTGTGCATGGTATTCATCTTGCCGAGTTCCCGGCAGCTGGCCTCGCTTCGCGTGGCTGTTTGGGGATAAGGTTCCTTTGTTCCTCTTTTCTTCCTTTTTAAGCAAACAGATTTTCTTTTATCTTATAGACGAATGTCAGCCCAAGTGTTGGGTGGGAGGCATCCGTCCCTGAAACAACTGGGGCCGAGAATCGAAGGGGCAAATTGGGAAGAAGCCATTTCCCGCGGTGGGAGAACTGAGCTGCAGTGAGGGTCGGGCCTTTGTCCTGACAGGAAGGGTGGACAGGTGTCCAGGGGCCCGTGTTGAGGTCTGGATCCAGCGCACTTGCTGTGTGACCCTGGGAAATTCCCGTATCTTCTCTGGAACACATGGTTGCCATCTGTGCAGTGAGAGATTTGATTTTGATTAATAATTTGCAATGCATAAGAGCACTTTGGAACCCTCTCTTTAAATTGAAATTTATAGAAACCCAATATGGGATCAGGTGAAATTGCTGTTTTTGTAAGTTGAACATGTCAAATATAGGGTCTGTCGTAGCGTTGAGCCCAGGGTTTCTCAGCCTCAGCACTATAGACTTTGGGGGTGGCAGCGTGCTTGGTTTCTCACCGAGGACCTTGGGAAGTGGTCCCTAGCAGTTAGATGCTCCAGCAAGGGCCTCAGGCAAGCAGAACACTTAGCAATCCCCTGGAGAAAAAGCTGAAGAGCAGAGAGCTCTTTGCACATGAGCAAGCAGGTCAGGTTTTGCCCAGGCTTCCGGGTGCAGCCTCGGGGAGTGGGGTCTGGTCCAGGGAGGTGTGGGCCCTTTCCTGCTCCTTACTCTTCTTTCTGAGAGGGGTTGAAGCGCCCTTTCTCCCTGGACATGGCCCTGCAACTTCCTTAGGGTTAGATGTCTTGGTTTGAAGCTCAAAGTGAGAGGATAGGATGGAAAGTACCCTTAAAGTTGTGGAGTGGACCAGACTAGGGGCTGGGAGCTATTGATCCAACTGCTATAAGTAAGGGTGAAAAATAAGTGGCTATCTTCTGGGTTGCCAGAGCTAACCATCTTCTTTCTTTGCACCCCATACCTGTCCAAATCTCAGTCGGAGAATTTACCACAATCTATCTTCTATTAGTTACCTGCATTTACATGGTGATGCCCTTGTCTGAATCTGAGCTAAGGCAAAAGTTATGCCTCATTTTTCTCCCACCTTCCTACTCACAGAGTCTTGAACCTATTATTGTAGTTACTCAGCAAAGTTCACAGGAGGCCCTGACACTCCCCAAAGTATGTTCCTGGCTCCTTTGTAGTAAATTAGTGATGGAGGTGCAGTGATGGAGGTGCAGTGATGGGGGTTGTAGTGATGGGGTTGTAGTGATGGGGTTGCAGTGATGGGGTTGCAGTGATGGAGGTGCAGTGATGGGGTTGCAGTGATGGAGGTGCAGTGATGGAGGTGCAGTGATGGAGGTGCAGTGATGGAGGTGCAGTGATGGGGGTTGTAGTGATGGGGTTGTAGTGATGGGATTGCAGTGATGGAGGTGCAGTGATGGGGTTGTAGTGATGGGGTTGCAGTGATGGAGGTGCAGTGATGGGGTTGTAGTGATGGGGTTGCAGTGATGGAGGTGCAGTGATGGAGGTGCAGTGATGGAGGTGCAGTGATGGGGGTTGTAGTGATGGGGGTGCAGTGATGGAGGTGCAGTGATGGGGGTGCAGTGATGGAGGTGCAGTGATGGGGGTGCAGTGATGGAGGTGCAGTGATGGAGGTGCAGTGATGGGGGTGCAGTGATGGAGGTGCAGTGATGGAGGTGCAGTGATGGGGGTGCAGTGATGGAGGTGCAGTGATGGGGGTGCAGTGATGGAGGTGCAGTGATGGAGGTGCAGTGATGGGGGTGCAGTGATGGAGGTGCAGTGATGGGGGTGCAGTAATGGGGGTGCAGTGATGGAGGTGCAGTGATGGGGGTACAGTGATGGGGGTGCAGTGATGGGGGTGCAGTGATGGAGGTGCAGTGATGGGGGTGCAGTGATGGGGGTGCAGTGATGGAGGTGCAGTGATGGGGGTACAGTGATGGAGGTGCAGTGATGGGGGTGCAATGATGCAGCCACCTGGAATGACAGGATGGATCTAGATGGAAAAAGATTTGAACATCCTTTAATATATTTGGTTTAACATGAATGTGAGTTGAACTTGAAGAAAGGTTATGAGAGGAAGCTCTAATGGTCCAGCTCTACGCCCATGTGGGGTGTGAGGGCCATTGCCCGGTGACCTGATTCCGTCTCCAGAGCATCCTCCCTTTGTTTTGTCCACCTGTAGGGTGGTCTTCATGCTGAGGTCTCTGTCATTGCCCTTTGATCCACTGCCACAGCAGGGCAGATTAACACAGGTTTTAAGCCAGGCCTTGGACAGTGTTCCTTTCTCATTCTGGCTTCCCCCTCAGGGCCACCTGGGAGAAGAGAGGAAACCATCAAAGGTCTATGTCTCTCAGGGGCCATTCAGGCCACTGGTCTGTAGTACTGATGGGAACATTAAGAGCCTAGAGGTAATGTCAAAAACACTATTTTCATTGCATTAGATGTGTAATGATTACTTTGAAAATAAACAGGTCAATATAAAGAAAAATCTCAGGTATATTGATGGTCAAGTTTATAGTGGGACTGGGAGCAATTGTGAGGCTAGAAGGCCCATGACCAAGTTTGGGGAGATACCAGAGCATATGGAAGAAGTTGTGTTGGATACATAAGTGGAAGAGACTCCCTTCCCAAGGCAGAAGGCCGTCATGTACCCAACTGACTAGAGAGCCAGAGGGGCTGAAAGAGCAAAGTGCTAAGGAGTTCGGGAGAATCTTCTTCGGGAAGAAGTGGTAGCTGAACTGGGCTTAGAAGGATAAACAAACTGAAGAAACAAGGCATCTAACATGGGTGTGTGGTGGGGGAGATGTGACAATAAGAGAGTACATGTTAAGGTACTTTAATAACTTGAAGGAGTTGCAGTAGAGACGATTAATGTTATTTCTGATTGGATGGAGGGACAGAGCTGTAGCACAGGAAGAGTCTTTTTGGTGGCAACTAGGGAGCGCTAGGGCAGGAAGATAGTGTAAGAAGCCTCCAAGCTGTTGATAAAACGGACATTGAAACCTCTGGTGGACAGGGCCAGCGGAGATGCTGTTTAGAACTGGCAGAGTCTGTGCCTTTCCACTGCCACTCACTTGCCCTGTAGCAACCTTCTTCCTCAGCTCAGGAATCTCTCCACCTCTCTGTCCTACTCAGGGTTCTCTGGCGTCACAGGCCGGTCTGGAAACCTCATTCATACTTGGGTCACTGGAATGTGTAATCCCAAAACACTGGCACAACCTTCATCATAAGATGGGGAGACAGAGGCCCAGAGGAAAAGATTTGTTTAAGGACACCCTTGATTCTGAGCAAGAATCAAGATGGAACTCTGGTCTCTGTAAAGGACCTCAAGGCCTCAGGCAAGAGCATACCACTGCTCAGGGCGGCAGTAATAGGCAGAGCCCACCTGGAAAGACAGGAAAACAAGTCACGTTCTTCTTGACAGCTTTTTAAAGCACAGTGTATGGGTGTGCCTTTAGTTCCAATCTAGCAGACACTACTGACCACCCGGTTTACAGCCCGGACATGAGCTAAATACTTTCATGTCTAAAAAGCTGTATGACTTTGAACTTATCGACAACAGACATGTTTCAACTCAAGCCAGCAGAAATAATGTGTGGGGCTCCTGTTATGATTTCTTAAAAAATTGAGGCCATGTTGAAAAATAGAGCAATAAGTGGAATGGACTTAATCCACTTAATTTTGGTTGGCCTACCTACTTTGTCACAAAACAAATGTTCACAGGGGTTGAGAAGTCAGTGCCCCTTCAGATAGAGCATGTGCTGTCCAGTTTTCCACAGTTCCCACCGCTCCCTATTGTTCCCCTGACCCAGCTGCATTCCCTGCTTGTTTGCTGCCTTCCAGCCCCTGCAGGCATCTGAATTGAGGTCTCTGGTTTACCTAATCCCAAATCTAGTTCTATTTTGTGAGCCCAAAGCTTAACAAATGATCATTCCCTAACTCAAGGGTTAATCACTGGCTTCTTATGTAAATCAGAACAGGAAAGACTTGCTTGGCCAATTCCTCTCTTCAGTCTTGGTCTGATCCTGTTCTTCACCAATCCTGCATCCTGTGTCTGCTCCACACTCGTCTACTAACAGGAAGCTTTCCCTCGTCCCTGACCAAAGCTCTCTGAGGCCAGCTGCTGCCGTGCATGTCCAGGAGTGCAGGCAGGCCAGCCAGATGAGTGGCGAGTGGGTGTACCCAGGCCAGATCCTGATCGGGGCTGTTTGGGTCCTTGCAACTGCCACTGAGGGTGAGACACCCTGTCGGAGAGGAAGGCTCCCAGGAGATGGGGCGGGGGATTTCCCTGTCTCGGAGGGTTTTCCATGGGTGGAAATGAAATTATTGCTCAGAGGTCTCTGAGATCCCATGGAGGGCTCTGTAGTAACCTCGGGGTACCCAATCAATGTCTTGGTCCTGTTGGAAGTCCCAAAGCCAGAGTCTCCTTCTGGGGCTCATGGGTAGAGCACAGAAAACCCCAGTCCTGCCCTTGAGCTGTTCGTGCCCTGTGGGGGACTTGGAGAGCCCTCTGCCCTGGGCACTGGGCAGGGGCGTGGGACAGAGCCTGTGCTTCTGTGATGCTGGCTGCGCAGGCAGGGCCTTCCCTGTTGAAATGACCTTAGCAGAGGTGGCACCTAGACGCCCGGGTCCTGCTAACTAAATAACTGGGCAGTTAACTTCTCAAAGCTCCAGATTCTATGGGGAAACCAAGGAGCCCGTATTCTCAGGCTGAGAAGTCATCCTCAGACCACTGGAGGTAGACGAGTTGATTTCAGGTGGCATCGGTGTGAGAGTTTTTTATTTTCATTGCTGTATGTTTACTTCTATGCGTCCTCAAAAGCATATACCTAACTCGGGAAAATCATAAGTCCATAGATGCTATTGTTTAAGATTCCTCTAGGTAAATGTAAAAAGTGTATTTAAACTTAATTTAAAGAAAATTAAGAAGTTGGTAGCAATACAGGTGATGCACAGACACTTGTGCTGGTGGGTCTGACGATGGCTGAAGTGGGGGAACTCTGCGCCAGCTGATCCTGTGGGGTCCTAGGGCCTACAGGCCCTGGTGTGTACTGTCAGTCTCACAGGGCGGGGAAGCTTCTGTGCACAGGAGGGAGGTGGGTTCCCAAGGTAACCAGGAGAACTTTTGTGGCTCAGTGCCGTGCTCTTAGCAGGAACTAAATTGGTGCTTGGATGCAGGTGATGGCTAAGGCAATCTTGAAGGAAGCAGTGGACCTGGTTCCTTGAGAAGGAATCTAGATACTTTGTGTTATGGTTTCTTGGCAGAGAAAGAGCACCCCCAACTGGGGGAGCTCTGAGTTCAGCTTTTTCCTGGCCTCTTTCCAGCCAGCTCCTGATTCCTCCCCGTGTGTTCCTTCAGGGCCTGCTGGAGATGCGCCGGTGAGGACCACCAGGCTGGGATGGGTCCAGGGGAAGCAAGCCACTGTGCTGGGAAGCACCATGCCTGTGAATGTGTTCCTCGGGGTCCCCTTTGCTGCTCCCCCCCTGGGACCCCTGCGATTTGCGAACCCAGAGCCTATGTTACCCTGGAATGGCTTCCGAGATGCCACATCCTACCCTAAATCGTAAGACCAGGCTTGGGCCGACGGGTGGCCTGCAACCGGGAAAGAGGGTAGAGCATTGAGGGGGGAAAGGCCAGGCAGGCCAGTGGGAGGGGGCAAAAGGGAGGAGGAGGGGAGGGCTTCAGAAGCGGCTTCAGTGATCGCATGGTATCGTTCAGCGCATGCAGCTCTCCTGCGCTCCTGTCTGAACGTCCGGAATTGGAGCCTCCAGACCTGGGCCCAGAAAACTGGATTGTTTGAAAGCTCTCTAAGGATCCTGCGTGCAGTCAGGTTGGAAGGGACTGTCAGGTGTTTCTGCGTGACCTGTCAGCTAGACTTAGTCTCCATGGTCAGACCAGAAAAGGGCTATAGAAGGAAGAGTCACACTAAAGCAATGTTAGCTCCAGCAGTCAACACTGTGCCCCATACAGAGCCTGGCCTCCGGTAGGAAATCTGTAGATACCTATAGAATGACAGCAGGAGTGTGGTTCATTGACACAGGGGGACTGGAAGGTAAGGAGATGCCAGTCACTGCAATTTTTCAAGCTCAGGTAGGCAACCAGCTCCCCAGTGAGTTGTGGAGGGGCCTCATGCATTGGGTGGGAGCTGAGACTTAGAAATCCCCAAGAATCTTCTGACTGTCAAATTTTGTCAAGTCCTCATGGTTGGTCACATTCCTGGCATTTGGATTCCAGGCAGAAGGAGTACCCTGGTGCCAGGAAGCTCCCTAAGCCAAAAGAAGACCCCATGTGGCCCAGGGGCTGAGGACACTAAACGGAAACTCATCTGATCATTCCCTCATTTATTCATTCAGCTCATATCTGTTGAGAACCAACTCACTAACTGAAACTCCGTGGGGCCCTGAATGACACCACCGTGGGTTAGGCATAGCTGCCCTCAGGGACCTGCAGACTGCTAGTGGTGATGGGGACATAAACAGGTGAAATGTGGAGCGACAAGGGCCACCGTCGGGGATCAGAGAAGGAGCTGAGGAAGCACAGAGAACCAACTAGCTTCGCTTTGCGGTGGGGCGGTCAGAGACGGCTTTTTTGAGAGCATGGGGCCCCGATATCTGATAAACAACCTACAGAGGGGCAAAAAAAAGGCCTAACAACTTGTCAGGGGATAGGTTTGCAGCAAATCTGTATACTATTCTATCAAAAAACTAACATCAATTGAGCACTTTGTAGAAACATTTATATACACGGCGTCACTTAATCTTACTATGTGTCAGGCTTAGTGATAGGTGCCATGAGGTACTTAGGTGACCAATACAGAGTCCTAGGCTTCTAGCTGCTCATGGTTGAGTTGGGGAATATGATAAAACTCCTATAAAAGTCTAGGAGAACTTCTAGGGGAAAACCCCCCCCACAAAATATGCAGGTGTTTCCAAAGATACCTGTGGTTTAACTGGAGAAATCTCAGAAGGCTTCTTGGAGGAGGTAGCATTTGGACTAAATCTGAAAGAAAGGGAAGAACATGAGCAAGCAGGTAGAAGAAGAGAGCAGTCTAGACAGAGGGACTGGCTTGAGCAAAGGCCTGGATGCAGGAGTCTCTCTACACACCTACTTCAATTGGTTCCTGGTGGAGGGGCCTGGAAACATCCTTTGGTCCCTCTGGGGACCGAAGAGGGAGCTTCCTGAGCAAAGCTTATGATATGCAACCCAGTGTCCTGACCTCTACAGTTCGGGGAGTTGCGGAACCAGCCTGAGTCTTTATGTGTGTGTCTGGATAGTGATGGGTGTAGGCATGGGTAGCTGCGGGGGTGAAGGGTACAATTATTCGGCACAGTGTACTTTCTTACCCAAGAACCAAATCAAAGAGAATTGTGATTAGTTTGTTTGGGCCATCAGGAGCAGGCATGATTAACTTTATACCAGGAGCCCCTATGGGCATCTTCTGCTCAGGGAAAGGAAACCAGCAGGCCTCTTCACTGTCACAAGAGCTGGTCCCTCCCAGGCAAGTTTGCTGACAGCAACCCTGGTGGGTTCTTCTCCCTTTTTCCCAGGTGCCTCCAGAACTCAGATTGGCTGCCCTCGTATCAACACATTCTCAAGGTGCATTTCCCCAGTTTGCGGGTGTCGGAAGACTGCCTGTACCTCAACATATACGCACCAGCTCGTGCGGACGCCGGCTCCAAACTCCCGGTGAGTCTGCCTGCGTGCTGGCGCTCCCGCTGGCAGGTCCCTGGGCTGGGACCCGGCAGAATGGCTTGGTGTCTGGAACCGGCCCCAGGCTCCTGCTGGGTGAAAGGGAAATGTGATCATTTGACGGGTCCATAACTTCCTTAAAAAGTCATTCTACTATCAGATTCCCTTTATCCTCTTTTTTGATTGCTTCTTTATTGGCAGTGACTTTGACCTTTGATTTTATTTTGTTTTTCCCCCCTCTGTTGAGTATTTAATGGTCTGTAAACACTTAGAAAAGACACTGCTCAACAGGACTCTGATTTTTGTTTGTTTGCTTGGAAATTCTTTTTTAGAGAATTCTCCAATTTTTCTGTTTGCAATGAAGAAAGTCAGGTAATAAGGTGGAGCATTTCATTTAAAAATGTAAAAATCCCTGTATAAGTGAGTAAAAGAGGCACAGTCTACTATCTAGTTTTTAACTGCACCCTCCCATCATCCTCTTCTCTCCCCCACGTGAGTGCAAGGGGAGACTTGCTGTGTTGCTTTAGAGACAACATCTGTTGGTTTCTGACATGTGCCAGGCACAGTATAGTATCTCATCTACTCCCCACAGTAACCCAGAGGGTCAGGCAATTGGGCCTATTCTACAGATGAAGATGATGAGGCACAAGGAGGGCCTTAGGGTCTTGCTCCATGCCCTACCTGCAGTAAGTGGCAGATTCTTGCGTCAAAGCCAATGCTTTGTCCAGTTCTCCTTTTTCCTCAGTGGTTTTCTTCTCCCTTCCTGCCCCAAATGTTACAGTCCCTAATACAACCTTTAAAAAGGAGAATGGAAGGGATTCATTATTATTAAGTATAAATAGCGATAATACTATTTGAATAATGTTTTATGTTTCCCAGTCCCAATTTTGCTAGTCAATACAGTAAAATTTCCATACTTCTCTTCCCTTTTCCCTCTTTTCTTTGTAGGTAGACAAAAGCCTTAGATTAAAACAGCTTAAGCTGTTTTGCTCTCATACTTGGCGTACAATGATTTCCATCTTCCTGTGAGTCACAAGTTCAATATTTAGTCAATGCTTTCCGAGCACCTGAAATGTGCCAGCATTATTCTGTGACCCTTTGATGCAGAATCTTGTTTCAATCTCATAATATCCTCATAAGTGAAATACTTTTATTTTTCACATCTTACAGATGAGATAAATGAGGCTCAGAGAGGTTAGGTAATCTGCCCAAGGACACACAGCTCGTCAGTGGCAGAGCTCAGAATCAAGCCCAGGTACTCAGACGCCAGAGCCCACACGTGTAACCCTGAACCTTCTTCAAAAGACAAAACCTCTGATGCTCTTTAGAAAGGATAGTGAGACATTCATATTTTCATAAATAAAGAAGGACTGAACTTGCACAGGGAGAGGATCTGGGTACTCGGCAGGCTGACTGGAAAATTCCTCTCCCCTCCTTAGGTCATGGTGTGGCTCCCGGGGGGCGCCTTCCAGACTGGCTCAGCCTCCATCTTCGATGGGTCTGCCCTGGCTGCCTATGAGGACGTGCTGGTTGTGACTACCCAGTACCGGCTGGGAATGTTTGGCTTCTTCAAGTGAGCGTCCCCAAGTGGTTGACACCCATGGTCCCCAAGGGGCAGCTGTGCAGGAGCCATAGGGGATTCAGTGCCCAGCATCCTAAGGGGGAATGAGCCTTCGGTGACATTGAACAAATTTAACCCAAATTATCTAGTTAATTTTAGCAACTTTAAGAGACAAACGTCCAGGTTTTAGTGGCTTAGAGCAATAAAAATCTCTTTCTCACTCCCTTGAAATCTAACTGAATGTTCCTGACTGACAGATATCCTTCCACATGGTCAACCAGGGATGTGGGCTCCTTCCTTCTGTGGCTCTGCCCTCCTGCAGGGCCAGCATTTGTGCCTCTGCATTTGGCCAGCAGGTGCACAAAGAGGTTGGAGGATCATGTGAGGGTGGTCCTTCTGGGTCAGCCTGGAGTTGGTGCTCATCACTTCTGTTCATATACTGTTGGCGGAACTCGGTCACATGGCCATACCCGGCACAAGGGAGATGGGAAAAGGTAGCCCAGCCGTGTGCCCTGGATTGTGAGGACAGAGAATGTGTGAGCAGTTAATTGTCTCTGCCATAGGTCCCCATCTCAAGGCTCCTGAAGTGCTCGTCTGAGAAGAGTCACTCCATTGCCTTACATTCCCTTCTCATTAATTGTCCACTCATCCTGGACAACGTACTCTCTGCATGGGCCACAGCATGGGGCCGTGGCTGGGAACGTGGGCTCCAGGCTCAGACTCATTGGGTTTGAATCCCACGTCTGCAACATTTTAGGTTCTGGGCAAGGGATTTACTCTCTCTGTGTCCTGCTTTTCTGTCTGTAAGAAGGGGCCGAGGAATCCAGCCGTATGCTTAGGGCTTGCCTGCAGATTTCACTAAGGGAAGTGGCCTGAGCTATGGCCTCGGAGAAGTACAGCCATTGCTCATAGCACTTGCAGCAGAGAGGAGCCCAGGGTGGTGGAATAAACAGGCCAGTCTCTCAATAGCCCACCCCCGAGCCCTGGCCAGTGCCTCCCGCTGACCACACACAGCAGGAAGCCCGGGTGCTGCAGTTCAGAGGCCAGCCTTTTGGGAGGAGTGTGGAGACGGTGGGGATAGAACCCAGAGAGACGGTGGGAGAAAAATCAGTACCACCTACCTCACCAGCTGGGAGGGCTATGGAAGCGTCAGCTGTCAAGCCCTCCGGACAGTGTCACACACGGTGTTGCTGCTGCTGTTACTATCGCCATTATTCATTTCATCATTGGAACCTCTGTGCCCGGGAGGGCTTGCTCCCTGGTGCAGACTGACCCTCGGGAGTCGGGCTCTGCTGGAATCCATGGATTCAGGGAGCAAGGCTATGAATACCCTGAACCTGCACACACAGGACTGTGTAGCTCCCTGGGGTAGCTAGCTTTCCTCAGATTCTCAAACCCCACTCCCAGCAGAGGGAGAGAGCCAAGCCTGGTTCTCCCCGCTGCCTCAGGTCTCTGATTCTCAGCCCTTCCCCAGCGGGTGCGGCGGCGCCCTGATACCCGCCCGCACCTCTGCTGCTGACTCCCTGGGCTGTGGGGGGCAGTGGCCCCCTGAGCATCTCACCGCCTCTTGTCCCTAGCACAGGGGACCGGCACGCTCTGGGGAACTGGGCCTTCATGGACCAGCTGGCTGCCCTCACCTGGGTTCAGGAGAACATCAAGTTCTTCGGCGGCGACCCACGCTCTGTGACCATCTTTGGCGAGTCAGCGGGAGCCATCAGTGTGTCCAGCCTTGTGAGTTCTCTTTTTTGGGACTTGTATGAACCTTGGTGGGGAGGTTACAGAAATGAGGATGATGAACCACTTACATCTGATTGGTGCTTGATGTTGAACACTTTTATACACATCGTGTCCCTTGAGCCTCACTCACATTGTGAATTAGGGGCTCAGTCTCATTGTAAGGACAAGGGCTGTCATCAGAGAGTTTAAATGAATCTCCCAAGATCACATAGTGAGTGATACTTTGAGGAAAAATCATTTATATTTGTACAGTTGAAGCCCTGGTATTCAATTGTCAAGACGGGTAACTGTTTAATAGAAAAGCTCGGCAAAAGCATAGAATAACAAAGGATGTGTGTAAACATTGTATTTTAACTTAAAACATAAAATGCACATTCCTCCACCAATAGTTTGGTACCAGGTCTTATCTTTTCAGAGCCAGTTTGCTGGCTGGAGGTCCAGCACGACTCTTACATAAACCACCTACAGAATCCATTATCCTCAAACTGTGGTTCTGTGTCCTTAGAGTGAGTTGCACTGAAGAGGCCTGTGAAGTAGTCTGTGAATGCAGCCACTTATGGAATTTTCTATTCCGCCCATGTGATTTATTCTTACCTTGTTCACCTCCTATTTTAATAGCCGCATATTTTAGCTACCTGCCCCTATCAAGGGTTTTTTCCCCCAAAACCTAATTTTGTTTGGTTTTTACACACATACATCCATTGGGTCTCAGTTTATTGATTATGTAATTACAGTAGCAAATGTAATCGACAAAACAGGTTTGGAAGCAAACACACCAGACTCTTAGCAAGAAATTGGTGGGAACAGAAACATACAGAGGTGCCAGAGAATGGCTCACTGGCTCTGAATTTCGCATGGTCAGTCTTTCCTGGGCATCAGTTAACGTGGTAATCACAGAAGTCAGTTACAGGGAGATGGGCTAAGCTTCCACTGTATAACACTTGACAATATGCAAGGTGTTCTCTATCTTCAGGATAACCTTGGAAGGTGGACTATGTTAACTTTACACATATGATAGCAGCCACCATCGTATGAGTGCTTAGTACTTAACCAAGCGCTGTGCGAAGACTTCTCTATTCATTACTTCTCCGACTCCTCAGAAAACTTCTGTGATGTGGGCTCAATTTTTACTCCCGTTTTGTAAGAGAAGTCTTACAAAACTGATGCTAAGAAATATTCAGCAGCTTCCAGCTGGGAAGTAAGGAGCTCGCACTCACACACCAGAATGTTGGACTTCAGAGTCCATGAGGAACCTGGGGCCCAAGGATGTTATATAACTTACCCAAACCTTCACAACTAGTCCTTCAACCCCCAAACTGGGACTTTTTTTTCTCTCTTAAGGTCTCTTAAGGAGGCTTCCTGGAAGGTTTCTTTAAAGAAGAGATGGGCGGTGTGTGATGAGTGGGAAGCTCCCTGGATAACTTTTCCTGGGTCTCCTGTGTTCTCTCTCCAGATTTTGTCCCCATTGGCCAATGGCTTATTCCACAAAGCCATCATGGAGAGTGGGGTGGCCATCATCCCTTACCTGAAGGCCCCTGATGAAGAGAGAAAGAAGGATGTAGGTATATTGTTAACGCCTCTCCAGCTTCCTCTCCTTGGCCAGGTGTTGATTGACCATGGGCTTGGCCTGACCGACCATGGCCAAAGAATCTGATGCTGGCCTAAGGTGAGCCTTGTTGTTCCATGGAAGGCCTGGTTCAATAGGAAATGGGTCCAGGTACACAGTGCAATACTGCTGGTGCGCATGAATGTATGTGTGTGTGAGTGAGAGACAGTTAATCACATTTTATCTACTATTCTTTGTTTGTGATAGATGTCTTAGTCCCCTGTATTATATACAGTTCACCTCCTGTACTTACTCTGTTCCACCTTGAGTGCTCTAATAAGATTCTGATGCTGTTTGCAGCTCAGTAGGAAATAACACTGTGACTTATTAATATTGCCTGGCAGGAGATTGTGAGGGGGAAGATGAGTCATATGCCCCAGATATTTGTCATCTGTCATCTTGTCTTTGCATTCTACCAGGACCTGGAGACCAAGGTCTCTTCTATCTTTCATGTCCCAGCATAATGTCTGGTGTATACGAGCCGACTATAAATGATTGCTCAATGAATGAGTTCACAAATGAGCTGATTCATTTAATGAATATTAATTAAACACTGGACTATGGAGCCATCTCCTGGGTATTGTTCATGTCAGTGGTGCATTTTCTCAAACAGTTTATAAGAAACAGCAACATATACCAAGAGCAGAAACAGAGTTGTAATATTGCAAAAGTACTCTCACTACAGAGGGAAAATTGGGTTTGGTAATATGACATATCAAGCTACGTTTAGTGTGTGTGTGTGTGTGTGTGTGTGTGTGTGTGTGTGTGTATTCATCCACCACACGCATGCTGCTTGCCCGTTGTTTCCCTAGCTCTGTGTTAGGACCTGTGGGTTTTTAAGTAAAGAAGGCACGTACTAACCTGAGAAGACTGTAATCATTTTATGACAAGAATTTTAAACCTGGACCCCACGAATATATGTGGGAAGTGGTCCTCACACTCCTAGAATTGTATGCAAACTTTATGTTTCTGCATTTTCCCCAGGAGAGGGTCTGGGGCTTTCATTGAATTCTCAGAATATATACGACTTCCAGAAGATTAAGGACCACCCCTTTCAGGAGACAAATTTTGCACATGTGGAAAGTTCAGTGCCAGTGCAAGAAGGTATTTAGCAAAGGGCTAGGTAGAGAAGATCAGGGTGCTTGGGGACATGGGAGATCGGAGGAGGAAGGGATTCGTAGGCGCTGCAGTGGCCTGAAAGGACATCCTGGAGGAGGGGGGCCGGGCCTTCAAGAGTGAGTGGAACTGGCTTAGAGACAGAAGGAAATTGTTCAGGGCGCTCCAGGCAGGGGGTGAGAGTGAGGCCTGAGCAGGGCCAACAAGCCGAAACTCTGAGCTGACCTTGCACCTCAACAGACCATGAAAGGGCTTGCAGAGCGAATCTTCCCTCTTGGGAGCCTCTGAATCCATCTGGCACCCCAGAGCTGGGCTTCTGGGCTCTGTGGGCCCAGTGCCAATGGAGCCAGTATCATGGGACTGTGACATCACAGGTCACTCCATGACCAGGAGTCTTGACTCCATTTCATGGCCACAGACTGACGGATCCTCACCCACAGCTCCAGCATCGCTAAAGATGACAAGGAGGGTCAGGTAAGAGTAAGGATGATGCAGGGCCCAGCTGTCCTCACTGTGTCCACTCCGCTACAGGCACATGAGAGCAGGGAGGGCCAGCAGGCTGGACGTCATATACGATGGATGGGCCCGTGGCTGGATTGAGGGCTCCTTCCAATTTTCATTTTCCTGAAGCCTTCCAGTCCTGTGCTCTAACCTGTTCCTTCTCCGGAAATAGTTGCAGATGATCGCAAATATCTGCGACTGCAACGCTGCAGACTCCAAGGCCCTGCTGCAGTGCCTGAGGGCAAAATCCTCTGAGGAGTTGCTGAACATCAGCCAGGTGAAGAGGGTGGAGAGGGTTTGGGGGCAGGGCAGCCCCTTGAATGGAGTGGTAGACACACCCTACCGCTCTTATTTATTTTGACTTGGGACTTGCAAAGATGGGGGCTGGGGATTCATAGTAATGGCTGTAAAAATGTAGACTATAGGACCCTTATTGGTAATTTAAGGAACTTGATGGGCCAGAGGTGCCTTAGCCTGGAGAAGATCCAGTAAAACACAAATTAGAAAAGCCGTGTCCCAGTCATTGAAGGGACCTCACTGGGGAGAGGGGCCATGCTTGTTTAACAAGACCCCCAGGAGCTAATGTCAAGATCAAGAGCTGGATGTCCTGCTAGGAAGCCCTTGTGACTGGGTATGACCAAGAACTTTCTAAAAACTCAGTTGTCTGGCAAAGGACCTGCTCTTTTAGAAGGCAGTGCGATGCCCACCTCTGTGAGGATGCAGGAAGGGTCCCAGTGACAAATTTCAGTCACTAAATGATTCATTGAGCGGACTGGATGATCTTTTATGTCCCCTCCAGTCTCGAGAGCTTCTGACAGTCCTTGGGAAGAGCAAGGTCATTATCTGTCAGATTCCAAGAGTTGTTGAGTAGTTATTTGGCCTGAATTGGAGATTTTCTGTGCGCTGTGCTAGGGTCTGAGAAGTGGGCAAGTCTTTGGCCTGGTGGAGGGTCTAACCCCACTTCCAAACAGAGACCTAAAATAAAACCATGAATAGAGCCAAGTGTTGCTCTATTCCCCAGAAATATCTAGCCTGACCCCGGGCACAGGGCAGCGAAGACACCTGGGGAAGGGTTTCACACCAACCCTTGGTACCCTGGCCACCCCTGCCCCTCACCACTCTGCCTGTTGCATTTGGCCAGTGGTTCTCATGCTTAAACATGCATCAGAACCACCTGGAAGGGGTTTTATTTTTTAAGTTGGTTGGACTGTACCCCCAGAGTTTTGTGTTCAGGAGGCCTGGGGTGGGGCCTGAGAACCTGTATTTCTAACAAGCTCTCAGGTGACGCTGATGCTGGTGGTCTGGAGGTCACACCTGGAGAACTACCATGCCAGGCTACTATCTTTCTTAGGTAGATACTATTTTTGTCCCCTCTTAGCAGATGAGGAAACAAAGGCACAGAGAAGTTGCTCCCCTTTCCCCAGGAGCGCAGATGCATTGGGAAGAGCCCAGAGTGGGTTATTTTCCCTTTCTCATCACATTTTGCTAGACTGGGTTGGCTCAGCATGGCTAGGGTGTGGGGACAGCAGATTTTGCGAACAGAGACAGCTTCCAACCTTTCTCTTCTTATTTCAGAAAACCAAGTCTTTCACTACAGTGGTTGACGGTTTCTTCTTTCCTGATAAGCCTCTAGAACTATTGATTCAAAAAACATTTAATTCCGTTCCTTCTATCATCGGAGTCAATAACCACGAGTTTGGCTTCCTGCTGCCGGTGGTAAGAATTCCATCTGTGCCTTCCGTCGCTCCCTCGACAGTGAGGCAGGGTTTGCTTCCCTGGCGGGTCACTCCCACGGATGACACCAAGTGCTGTGAGGGCTGGAGCCCATTAGCCAGGCACAGAGCGGTCATCTTCCCCCTCTCTGAGGGAGGGTAACAGGTCTGGGGTCAGCCTTAGCAAGTGTCCACCCTCCCCCGTGTAGGTTTTTAGCGAAGGAAACAACCCTGTGCAATGCTAAGAGATAATTGGAACCATTCGATCTGTGTTCAAAACATGACAAATGATTGTTTCAAATAAGCACAGCTACTAAGTACTTCAAAGGTGAAATTCGTGTAGGTTCAGAAAACTTCCAGCCTTTACACTTTCATGTTCAGCCTCAGTTGGGGCATTTGGATTTCCAAGAATGTTATCTAAGGTGGTGCAAGTTGCAAACTCATTGAACCATTTCATTCATTCAACAAGAATGAACTGAGTGTTTACTATATGCGCTAAGCTCTTATATTAAAAACCAGGCATGCAACTGTGAACAGATCATACAGCTCCAGCTTTCTGCAAGCTTCCATTTCTGAGGGCAGAGACAGATGAAGTACAAGGTTTCCGAGAATGCAAGGGCTGCGAAGGACGTGAACTGGGGGGAGAAAGCTTCCTTAGGGAGGAGAAAGGGTGGTCAGGAAAGGTTTCTCGGGGAGACTCATTTGAGCTGAGGCCCGAAGGCAGAGAATGAGCCAGGCCTCCTTGAGCTTGTAGTTTGAGAAGACCCTCCGCATTTCAAATAAACTTTTCATCTTTCCTCAGAAGACTGGAGTGTTCAAATTTATACCATCAAAGCTCACTTATATAGCCCGACCTCCTCTCAAGCTGGGGGGAATGAACTTATGAAATACAGAGGTTTGTCAAGTTATAAAGTTAGCCGATGGCCACAAATCCCAGCATCTGAACATGCAGAGAGGGTCCCTCATAGTATAGCTATACTTGTGCATAACTTCGTAACTCCGGGGATTCCCTCAGGTTCCAGGAGTCTGGGAAGCAGACAAGGAGACAGAGAGGTATAAGTATCTACCCTCTGATTCAAATTTTTTTAGCAGAAAAAGCACCAGGGAAATTCACTTGACAATGAATAGTATTCTTACTCCTTCATTTTAAAACTTTAATAGCGGCCGTTGGGGCGGAGCAGGTGTTGTCATTTAACAAGTAGTTTCTCGTAGCTCTCACTGCGTACCAAGCAGAGCCGGTGTTCTTAACCAGCAGTGTCACCACTTCCCTGCCAGGGACTGGCTTCTCAGAGGCCCTGACTGCAAAAGTCTTTAGAAAGAAAACAGCCAACCACTGGGTTCGAGAGTCTCTGGTCTCTCATTGCATCTTGGCGTCGAGGCCCAGATGGGGCCTGTGTTAGTTAGCTAGGGCTGCCGTAGCTAACTAAACACCATAAGCTGGGTGGGTTAAGCAGCGGGAGTTTATTTTCTCACAGTTCTGGAGTCTGGGAAGTTGAAGATCATGCCGCTGGCCGGTTTGGTTTCTTCTGAGGCCTCCCTCCTTGGCTTAGAGGTGGCCGCTTTCTAGCTGTGTCCTCACATGATCTATTCTCTGTTGTGCACACCTTTCTGGTATCTCTTTGCGTGTCCACATTTCTGCTTCTTATAAGGACATCAGTCAGAGTGGATTAAAGCCCAACCTAAGGTCCTCATTTTCACTTAATCGCCTCTTTAAAATCCCTGTCTTCACACATTACCACAGTCTGAGGTCCTGGGGTTAGGGCTTCAACATAGGATCTTGTAGGAGACACAATGCAGCCCATAACATGGCCTTTCCTCAGGGAAGCCACTCGGGTCCCACAGGACTGCAGGAGTAATGGGCAATGGCTGCCTTTTATGAAATGTGAGAAGAAGAAACTGGGTTGCTGAACCAACCCACTGAGGCTGCTTCTACACGTGGCCCCCCGGGGGCCGAATTAGCTACTGCTTTTCCCAGTCTACCCTCTGAAAGGCAGGCGCCAGTGCCCTCAGAGAGACCAGCTTCCCTTCTGATGACCCAATGTGCTCACAGGGCTCCCTGCTTCTCTCCGCAGAAAGAGTTTCCTGAGGTCCTCAGGGGCTCCAACAAGTCCGTCGTCCTGCACATGTTACACACAGCTCTGGTAAGTTCTGAATTCTGAAACCCACCTGGGACTAGGGACTCATGTTCGCTATATGCCAGCCAGGCGTGTATTGGGTTCTAGAAACTCCACGGACCATTATTCAACCATTTATTCATTCACTCCCTGCACAAGTACATCCCAGACACAAGGATATAGAGGTGGATTCCTCTCCTTCTTCCCTCTCATTTTTCCATGAATATTTATTCGGTGTATACTCTGTTTCAGGTTCGTCTCAGTCATTTGTTCGCTGGTCAAATGTTTGTGGAGAGGCCACATGCCCCAGCACTCCCCGAGCCACTGGGGCGCGATGATAAGCAGGCGTCCCCCTGCACCAGAGGAGCCTGTAAATTGTTGGGGTGGGCGGACCTGAGGAGACACTTCAGTGCTTTGCTACACAAACCAGGGCCGAGGGATGCCCGAGGCCACGTGGGGTCCACAGGAGGGAGGGCAAGGTTTTGGAGCCTGAGTTAGGTTTGCCTGGCAGCGGGAGGAGCGGCGGTGAGGGGAGCCAGAGGAACCAAGAGAACCAATAAGGAGCAGAGAAGTAAGAGATCAGTGGCGGGGTCAGCTGCAGCCGGGGAGGGTGCCGTGGCTGTGATACACTGTGGAGGAATGTGAAGTTCATCCCGGAGGCTGGGGATGGAAGAGCGACATGATTCAATATCCATCTGAGCAAGAGTCCTGTGGCTGCAGAGTGGAGCGGACTGGAGCTAGGGGTTCCTCCGGCCCTAAGGCTTGGAAGGGATGTGGGATGAGTCTTGGCTGTCTGTGGGTGAGAGTCAGGACTAAAGCTAGAGAGGTATTTAAAGTGTAAGCTGGCCAGTGGAGTCTCTCGGGCTGGGATGCAGATGGCCTCATGGAGCAAGAGGCCATTGATCCGGGCCTTGGGGAAGAGGAACATCTGAGCGAGAGGGAATTTCAGAAGAGAGCATTTCTTAAGCCAAGTCCTAGGAGCAAGAGGGAGGGTGTGGGAAGGTGCATGAGGACCAGGAGGGGGTTCCCTCTCCCCTGGGGCCTGGCAGCATGGCAGGAGGGGCTTCTCAAATTGTTCTCCTATGCAGATGGCATAGCCTTGCCCCGACTGCCCTGTTGGGCTTGCTGGAGGCTCCACACAGCATCTCTACCCACCCTGGGTTCTTCGAACACCAAGCAGTCTGCTGGTCACGTGGTCCAAGTGGCAGGCACTCGCACCAGCCCCTGGGCCTGCTCCAGAGCCCTCCCTTGCTCTGAGCCTGATCGTGGCAGTCGCCTTAGGAGGACCCAATGGACAAGTCCGAGCAGTGCTCCCTGGTGTGGCTTGTGGCACCTCCAAACCCCAGAGAAACCTGTGAAGGGCTGTGCCTCTGTGTTAGAGTTGGGGGGCTGGGGCGCACCAACTTGTCCCAGCCTTCTCCAGAGCAGCAGACCGCTAAGAATGTCACCAATGTGGCAGACCCTGAACCTTCCTGAATTTACCTCCCACTTTCTGGCCCTTGTGCTTGGGGCAAGTTGAGGGACAGCAGACTGACAGACAGCCTGGTCAAGGAAAGCAGGGAATGCCCTGTTGAAGGACTTGGCAGTGGGTCTCAGGGAACCAGCAGAACTAAAGACCCTCTGAGCGACCCATTTTTTGGTAGATGAAGGAACTCCCAGCAACCATCTAGCTTTGATCAATTAGCCAAGGCCTGGCGGCAGTGCTGGTACCAGGAACAGGGCCAGCTTCCCGGGGGGGTGACCTGTGTACTCAAAAGAGGGCCTTATGTTCAGGAGGGTCCTACACTTGGTTGGGTGTTCTGTTGTCACCATCTTGAAATTCTTGTAGTTTTTGAACAAGAGGCCCCACATTTTCACTTGGCATTGGGTCCCACAAATGAGGTAGCCAGTTCTGTCTGGGGGTGGCGAATTCTGAGACTTTTCAGAGAGGCATTAAGAGCATGGAATTTAGATGCAAATACGCTTGGGAAAGAATCGTGATTCTAGCAGTTGGTACACACCACCTGTCCTCTGTAAGCCTCAGTCCCCCCATCTGTGAAAGGGGGCTGATTTTGATCCTTGCAGCCCAGGCTCTCTGCGTGGCTCCAGTGTGCCGGTGTGTGCAGAGCCCTCAGAATCATGCCTGCACAGGCCATGCCTCACACGTGGGCTGCTCTCATTGACCTGGACCTCCTGTGACCTTGATCTCTTGCAGCACATCCCCACCCAGTATTTACACTTAGTGGCTGATGAATACTTCCACGATGAGCAATCCACGTTTGAAATACGGAACAGCTTCCTGGACTTGATTGGAGATGTGTTCTTTGTGGTTCCTGGGCTGGTCACAGCCCGATATCACAGAGGTGAGTCCCTGAGCCACCCCTCTTCAGGCCACAACACAGCGAGGCTAGAGGCCGCCAGGATCCTTGGTGCCTGCTGACCGGCCGCTTCCTCTGCCCTTCTGGTCTCTCACTGAGAGGGGCCTCCCAAGGTGTCTGGTATCTAACCCCACGTGCCAAGCATGGCAATTCCCTGGCCTGTCAGAGTTCTAGAATGTTCATCAGTTCTTACTGTTTCCCTTCCTTCCCTTCTTCACAACCATGGAGAAAATCCCCACCTCCCATAATTTTCTGGGGCCAGTCTCCCAGGTGACTTGCTGTTAGGAAGTGTCTTCCCAAATGTCTTAGCTACAAGGAGGGGTGGGGAATCTAAAATGGTGTAGCCATGCTGGAAAACTGTCAGTTTCTCATAACAGTAAACAAATACCTAACTTATTTCTCAGTCATTCTTCCCCTAGGGATTCACTGTAGAGAAGTGAAACCTATGTCCATGTAAAAGACTCTCATATGGTTATCCATAGGAACTTTAATCACGATAGCCCCAAACTGGAAGGAACCCAGATGCCTATCACCAGATGAACAGATAAATAAATTGTGATGAAAAGGAATCAGCTACTGACACACACAACAACATGGATGAATGTCAGAAACATTACACTAAGCAAAAGAAGCCAGACACAAAAGAGTACATATTGAGCTATTCCATGTGTGTGGAGGTCAAGAACAGGAAGAATTAATGTATGGCGATAGGAATAAAGACAGTGTCTCTTGATAGAGTGACTACACGGAGACACAAGGAACTTTCTGTATCCTGACTAGGGTGGTGGTTACATGAATGTGTATACACATCATACATATAAACTCATCAAACTGTGCATTGAAAATCTGTGCTCTTTATTGTCCATAAACGATACTGCAACTAAAAGGCAAATGAGAGGAGAGGAAGCAGAGATAATACCTGTATTGTGAGGTCTTACCAGAAGGATTTGGAAAAGTAAGCCAGTAACTGGAGGGGATGATGAGACCAAGAGTATGTTTGCGTGCGCCCATGCATATGTGTACACATGTGTGTTTGTGCATGTGCTTTAATGGGAGACTTTGCGAGCATGATTGCCATTATCCAGTATAGAAAAAAGTGACGATTCAGAGCAAGAGGGGAAACTAGAGAGCGAAGATCTTCGTAGAAGAGAAGTGAGGGAACGTAGGATGCATGGAGCTTCTTGGAAGCGTGGGTAACTTTGTTCTGTTTACCTTCCTGGGGTGTCCAACTTTTTGGCATCTCTGGGCCACACATAAAATACATTCTGACATGTAATCACAAAGAAATCTCATCTTTTTTAAAGTAAATTTACGATTCTGCATTGGGCCGCATTCACAGGCATCTTGGGCTGCCTGCGGCCTGTCGGCCTCAGGTTGGACACCCCTGGTAGACAGCTGAACTGGGCCAGTGAGAGGAAGTCATGAGGAGGTAGACTTGGATGAGCAGGAAGGGCTTTTTTTTGAAAAGTAGAGCTCTTGCCCTCCCTGGCTGCCCTGCGGGGCAGCGAGTTCTTGTCACCGGGGCAGTAAGGGCCTCTGGAGCAGGAAATGCTGGCCTCCCACAAGGAAGAGGGACGTTAGGTTTGTTCAAGTCGCCTCCCCACAGTGGGTCCGCGGACCCAGGACTGGGTGAGTAGGGATGCGGGGCCCGCACTGTGCCCCTGCACTGCCCTGGCTGCCCCGCCCCGGCGCCTGCCATGGTCTCTCCCCTCTGTCTCTGCAGATGCTGGTGCGCCTGTTTACTTCTATGAGTTTCAGCACCGGCCCCACTTCTTGAAGGACAGGAAGCCGGCCTTCGTCAAAGCCGACCACACTGATGAAATCCGCTTTGTCTTCGGAGGTGCCTTCCTGAAGGGCGACATCATCATGTTCGGTGAGGAGCTGGCCTCGCGGGCCCTCGCTCTCATGGGAACACTGGGATGAGGAGGAGCTGAGGGGAGAATGCAACTCCCCACTGTTTGCATGGAGCCCCTTACCTGGCCCAAACTATGTAAGAGCCGGGGGACTGATTTTAGTTTACTTATTTAACCTATGGTTTACAAACATAGCCTTCCCCTGGAAAATGCCCCCTACTTGTATTTTTACAATATTTTTAGAAACCAAGATGAGAAAGAGCTTGCCAACCTTTACTTGATGGGTGTTTCTCTTTGTACTAAAGCCTAAAGGGTGGGCACATGGGAGCACTCGTGCAATGTAATTTTTTTTCATTAGAACCACTTTCTTCCATCTCCCTGACTGCCGGTCTTACCCTCCCTCCCCTTCTCAGAACTCCCACGGGGCTACCACCCAGGGTAAGAGGCAAGAACCTCGTTTTTCAGAATCCCAGCCCAAAATGGTCTGGGTCCAGGTGATCTAATGCAAATGCTTGTGAACTCTTACTACTAAGGTTAGTTCATTTATTCCTGAATTTACGACCCATTCAGTGCCTAAAATAATAAGCCAATGAGAGGAAGTTGTCAACAGAAGAAGTTAGAGGAGTTACACACAGAAAATGTCACTAAAATAGTTCGTTTTTAAAAATTGCACAGTGCAGGCCCTTGGCCAGCTCATGCCGGCCTCCTGACAATGAGGACAGAGCCTCTCATGCGGAGTGGGTGTGCGCGCAGTGGTTTATTCATTGTTTCATGTATTCATTCTCATCTTATAGTGTAGATAATAACAACTACCTCCTAGGTTGGCATGGGGATTAAGTAAAATAATTCTCGTAGGCACACAGTGAGTGATAATATTATTATCCATCAGCAGCCCTCACTGAGCCTGGACTATTTAATGAGCACATGGACACCCCAAACTGGGGAAAATGAATGACATATGTATCAAAGGGTTAAATTCTTTGGTATCTACAGAGCCCCTACTATCAATGAAACCACCCAGTTGAAAACTGGGTAACAGACATAAATAGATCATTTGTGGGAAAGGAAATGCGAGTGGCTTTTAAGCATGAAAATCCACTTAACCTCTCTCAGCGGGAGAACTGCAAACTTACCTCGACTGAGGACTCAGTTTTCATTGGTCAGGGCTGGGAAGAGCAATACGTTTTTCCTAATTATTGGAGCAGGTGTGGGAAATCAGACAACCTCATATACTAATGGAAAACTCTATGAAAATCTGAAATGCATGTGGTCTTCAGCCTAGCAATTCAATTTCTTGGGTTTTTTGTTCAAGTGTACTTCCACACGTGCAAAAAGTATACCTGCCCACTAAAGCATTGTTTTCATCAGCAAAAATCTGGATATCACGTAAAGATCCATTCAAAGAATATTGGATACACAAATTATATATTTATATAATTACACATAAATATATATATTTATAGAATAATTGATAGTAAGTGGAAGTCTCCTAGGCAACACTGTGCAATTACCTCTTAGATAGAATTTTAGCAAAAGGAAAGATGCATACTCTGTGTCCATTCTACTACAGCATGGTAAAAACGTGTCTGCCTATGCCCTTGTACATGTCTAGCCTGCCTTTGGAGGGCGCCCACGGGCCTGGCAGCAATGGTCGCCTCTGAGGCTGGTAATTATGGAGAGAAGAGATGGGAGAGAAAAAGTTGTATGCTCTTTCTGCATTTTGGGTTTTGCGCTTTGAGCATTACTTTTTCAAGTAAAGAAATACAATAAGAGAGAGAGGCATACACAGAGGGTCCCTGTCCCCTAAGGAACTGGTAGTCTCAGGGGAATGGCCAGAAGTGTGCCGAATGCACAGGGAACGTGTGTGTTTGGCCTCCACCATTTTGGAAGCCTTGATTTCTTGGGCAAGTCACAGTTGCTCTGAGCTTCAATACCTGCAAATACAAAATGGGTAAAATGGCTTGGTAAGCGGGTGAGGATCCAGTGGGAGGAGAGATGTGAAAGGCTTCCGTCAAATGTGAGGCACCTTGGGCTTCTGGCCAGTGCTTGTGGGAGCCGGGTTTTGTGATTCTCTCCTTCAGAAGGAGCCACAGAGGAGGAGATGTTGCTGAGCAGGAAGATGATGAGATATTGGGCCAACTTTGCTCGGACTGGGTGAGTAAACCCCCGGCCTCCCCACAGCCACGTGTGTGAGGGTGAGAAGCTCACCCCCACTCCTGCTCTCACTCCCAGGGACCCTAACGGGGAAGGCCTGCCTCTGTGGCCAGCCTACAGTCAGGAGGAGCAGTACCTGCAGCTGGACTTGAACCTGAGCGTGGGACAGAGGCTGAAAGCGCGGAAGGTGGACTTTTGGACAGAAACCCTCCCCCTGATAATGTCCACTTCCGGAAGCCACCTGGGTCCCCTTTCTTCCTTACTCTTCCTTTCTCTGCTCCTGCCTTTCATTCTCTCTTTTGCTCATTGAGAAGTTATCTTTGTGTGACTTTTGTTTCCCTTCTACTGTGATTCCTCCCACCATCACTGGCTTCATTCTAGGTTTAGCTACTTTATGGAATCAGCTCCTTTAGCCGATTCCATGGGAATTCTTTTCCACGTCAGAAAAATGCAATCTGCCTTGAAGGCCACCAGATTTCTTCCCTACATCTGCAGGAGGGCTGGTCTATTCTTTCGCATAATAATGATCTTGTGAAACACGTGAAATAAAACCAGAATGTTAGATATATACAGGGAACAAAATTTAATTCTGGTCTGAAAACTAGCCCCCTCTGCTCCCAGCATCCAAGATGACTGTCTCTCAGAGAAGGTATCTGTCTGAGTTGCCTGGAATGCAAGTCCTCCAGCCCCTGTCCAGGCAGGTTTCTGCTACAAGCCACGCACGGATGTCCTGACCGTCACTGGCTTAAACAGGGTTCCTATTCTGGCTCAGAGATCTCTGGGGGAGGGGGCCATGCCAGAGAACCCCCTTCTCAGCAATGGAAACTGGACATCCCCTAAGGTCAGGAGCCCAGAAGTCAAACCCCATGAAGCAAGGTCAGGTCAAGGACACCGACGAGAGAAGGTGTTTCTCTGGTAGGGATTGAGACTAATCAATCATTCAATAAATCTATACTGGGTGCCTGCTCTGTACCAGGCATTTCCCCTCCGGGGATACTGTGGTGAGCGAAGACATGATGTCCCCCAAACGGTGAGCAGGCAGCCAGGGAGTGAACATTCACACGCGTCAGCGTCTCATGATGCAAGTTCACTCAGCAAAAGTAATTTGTTCTAAGAGAGTGTAACAAGGGAACCTACTTTAGATTGAAGTCTTTGGACGTTGTCTCTGGAAGAATAACATTTAGAGTAAGAAAGGATGAATTAAAGTTAACCAGATGATGAGTCGGGGGAGCCAAATACATCATCATTCAAAGGATGCAGTTCTATTTATGTCCGCATAATCCCTTATCCTATCCTGACACCACTGGCCAGGGTCATTCGTTTTTCTTTGGGATGGCTTCGGGCGTGCGCATGAGGCGCCCAGGACAGGAGGGTTTCATGTGAGCAACTCAGGGTACATCTGGGTCAAAGATCTCCGATCACAGTCTGACTCTGGTGCCCAGAAGTGTTTTCTTTAGCTCACAGAACATCACAAATGTTTTGGAATTAGTTCTCAACTAATTGTAAATTGGGAAACGTGCACATTAAAAGCTGTGTTTCAAGCTTCTCTAGGAAAAAAGAAAAAAAAGGTAGACCTGGCAGCCTGGGAGCTGCATGGTGACACAGCGCCTTTGTGCAAATTAAAAGGCGTTCTTTCCTGCAAACCCTGGGCAGACGTCTTCCAGGAAGCTGTCATCGAGGAGTGCCCGCACCTGTGACCTGTGCGCACCGCTCGGAAGTGGTGCCCTTTGCGGTGTGCGGCCCGCACAGCTGCCCCCCGCAGCCCCGGCAGAGCGCCCAGCAGAGGCCGCAGTCATCGCCCCCGTGCCAGCGGCCGGGGCTCTCAACTCCCAGCCCTCACTGTTCCCCTCAGCCTAGTGCCTGCCTCTCTCACTCGCCGATATTACCTGGCCTCTGAAGGTATTTAAGTTTGGACCCCAGATCTCTCATTTCACAATAATCTGAGAAGGGAAAGGGATTCCCCCAAGTTCCCTTAGTGAGTTAGCAGCCAGTCAAAACCAGGCCCCGAGTCCCTTGTCTCTGCAAAACAGGACTCCTCCTGCCAGGCTGCCTGCTCCCTTGGTGTGTGATCCTGGGCTGCTGGACTGTGTCTGGCCTACGTGATTGTGCCAGCGTGGATCAGGGATGCGTGGGCCACTTTGCTGTTCCAGGAAGAGGGCCTAAGCCACGTGCAACCAAGCTGGGAACTACAGTGGTTTCTGCAGCTGCAGAAGGCTAATTTCTATATTGACATGTCAGTAAACAGCTAGAAAACATCACTCAACTCATTTTTAAATGCTATCATATTCAATGACATTACACATATTATTTATATACTTCTCACAGTCCCAGCATCCTTGAATCTGGTTCTAATTTTGGTAGGTGTTTTGCAAGAGAGAGCATATCTCCAAGTCATCCAGACACTGGGCCCTCTTCCCTCCTTGTTCCTGCCCACGTGCAATCAGATGTACTACTGAATTAAAGTCGAAATATAAATGCCACTTGGCATCCTGATTTCTTCCTTTAATTCAGAGTTTTCTATCAGGTGTGTAATCAGGAGACAAACTCGGAGGGCTTTCCCAGAATGCCAATGCCCAGGCCACGCCCCAGTTCATCTGAAGCAGAACCTTTTTGGCTGGGATCTGAAAAATCTGTATTTTCAGTTTTTAGGTGATCAGTGCATCCTTGGTCAAGGGCTGCTAGGCTTGAATAGTGTGGCATATGCATTTTCTAAGTTGCTAAAGGTCCTTTAAAAAATCAGCTTGCACACCTTCCTGTTGTGGATATATCCAGTCTCTTTAGCCATTAGTCTCTCCTGGATGTTTGTGGGCATAATTTGATGAGCAACTTTCAGAGTGAGTACCTTTAGTTTTAAAAATTATTTCTGGTATCTGGATTTATCGGAGAAGATGGACATGATCAAAGGCCATGCTCTTTTAAAATTACTCTTATGTTCTAGCCCTGGCTGGTGTGGCTCAGTAGACTGAGTGCTGGCTGGTGAACCAAAGGGTCACCAGTTCTATTCCCAGTCAGGGTACATGCCTGGGTTGTGGGCCAGGTTCCCGCATGGGAGATGCGCAAGAGGCAACCACACATGGATGTTTCTCTCCCTCTCTTTCTCCCTCCCTTTCCCTCTCTCTAAAAATAAGTGAATAAAATCTTTTTAAAAATAAAAAATAAATTACTCTTATGACTACAAAGTCACTGCCCCAAAGGGCGATAGCACTTCATATTCATGGGAAACACAGGCACATGTATTTCACAATCACCTCTGCTTTTTCATAATTGCAAAAACAAAATATTTAATTGCTTTCTAATTGTGAGTTATTTACTTTTTTACAGAAAATCCTTCCCCCTCCACCTCCCAAGCAATCTTGGACCTGAATTACTAAATCACACCCTCACAAAACTTTGGAAACAAACCAAATGTCTTTGCCTGTGAATTTCCTAATATCCAGCAGAGGGCAGCATCATAAAAGAGGAAAAAATGCTTCCTTCCACGCCAAGGCTTCCAAGTGGTTTGATTGGATAGTGTAGAACTTGCAAGAAAAAGAGCACCAGTCAAAACAGTTAAATTACAAACCAATACTATTTACCCTTGTCCCATTTCCCTGTTACATCGGGAGGGTGACAAAGTACTCTATCATCTGAAAAGTCTGACTGAAATATGTCACAGGCAGAGCATAGGTTGGGACCTGCAGTGTTTTTCTTGCCTAATATTTGTATGTTCCCACTACAAGTGGGCAGAACGGCGTCCCTCCCCCTGTGGCTCCTGATCCTCTCTCAGGGGCGCTGTGGACTCGGGCCTTTCTGCCCAACCCCAGAGCCCAATGCTCCTCCCGGTCAGCCTCTGGCCCTGGCTGAGAGTCAAGGTTTTTCCCTGGGCAGAGGATGAGGAAAGCATGGCGGGTAGGCTCGCCCCTGAACCTGGGAAGCTGCCCTGCCGGGCGCTGCTCCAGACAGCACATATTCGTAACAAACCTCCCATTCGACAGCTGACACAGACCTAATCTGTCACAGCCTTGGGCGCTGCTCACCATTTGCATTAAGAATGCAACTCCCTGTATTCCCTGGGAAGAAGGAGTGGGCAGAGGAAAACTTACCTTGTCACTTGATTGTGTCCAAGTACAACACAGTTCTTTGGCAAAGAGACTGCTGTTCTTTGTGGACGTGTCAGAGTTCAAGTTGGGACTGAAAGGATGGACGGGAGGATGAAGGCCAGCAAAGGCGCAGAAGCAGTCACGGATGCTCAGCGGTGGCCGGGGGCGGCCCAGTGGGCAGTGGCGCCGTCGGCGGGGTAGCTGGAGCATACCTTGGAGGCCGACAGGGACAGCTTTTAACCTTGATCTGCAGGAAACAGACTTCTTTCTTTCCAGGTGCACAATTGTTAAAAGGTGATTTTATCTACCCGTGTAGCTATCCATCCATCCATCATCCATCTCTCTAATCTATAGGGGCCCCTTTATATAATTACACTTGAAACTCTATTTACCTCCTGAAATTTTCATATACAAGAGCCAATGTATTCAGTATATGCTTTAGGTGAGTTTAAGTAGGACTTCTGTTAGTACATACAATAGAGTCCTGTTTAAAATAATTGCACATTTGACTTCTTGCATTCTATTCTATTTCTATAATTTATATAGTAATTTTATCCATAAAAGCCTTTTCTCCTCTATTAGATAGTAAGTTCTTAAGACCTGTAACAATTTTTTAAGTTTTCAAACACAATGTATATATATTGAAATATATATATAGTGTAATATAAGGCACGTTAATATATGTGCTGTCCCAGTGAATTTCCCGGACAGACCCTGCTTGCGTACCCAGCACCCAGCTCCAGGTGCAGAAGACGACCTGCCTCTCAGCCTCTCAATGGCAGTCCCAGGCCCTGCCCGCCGCCCCAGCTGTCCCCCAGCTCACCTGTCCACCGTGCTAACCACTCTCCTGACTCCTGGCAGTATGTTGCCACTTTTCTGGGTGCTGCACTTCATGTAAACAGAGTCGTGTGCTCTTGTACCTGGCTTCTTTCTTTCAACATTATGTTTAAGATACTTTCCACATAGTATGTGACTGCAGTTTTTTTAATCATTGCTGTGGAGCCGTTGTTTGTATGAATGTGCCATAAATTATCCATTCCACTTTTGTCGGGCACTTGGATAGGTTCCAGTTTCAGGTTATTAGGCATAGAGTATTGGGAATATTCTAGAACTTGTCATGAAGTGACTACCTGCATGCTTTTCTTTTGGATATTTGCTTACCAATGGCTTTGCTGGGTCACGGGGATTGTATACGGTGCTGTATTAGACATACCAAAAGTTTCCCGAAGTGGTTGTACAAGTTTGCCTTCCTACTAGCTGCCTAAGAGATTTCCAGCTGCTCCATGTTGTTGTCAATACTTGGTATTTTCTAAAGGACTGCTACAATTTTATTCTTATTAATTAATTACTGTATATATCGTTGCTTAGTTTCATTAGAGGTAACAATAGATTTACAAAAGTGCGTTCCAGAAAATAAGTTACTTGATAGGAAGTGGATCGTGGATGGCCAGTTAATAGATACAAGGGCAGGGACAACTTTGTCCACGTCATTATGTAGGTGACCAGGCATCGTCACCATCAGGGGTCACTGTTACGGCAGCCATTTCTTGAGGTTCAGGGAATTTTCTCCTTTTGACACTCAGGTTTCTGGACAGAAATCATATTATGCTCAAGCCGCTGAGTCTGCTGCTCTGTGCTGGAATCAGGTTGCCAGGTTCCCTGGATCCCTGGATTCAGTTCAGCTCGAGCGCAGGCAGAGGCACAGTGCATGAGGGAGCGCTGGCTCGGGGGACTCCCAGGGGAGCGCTGCCCTCTCTGTGTGCAGAAATGGGGGTGTCTGTACCCCCACTTTCACTGGTCCCTCGTCGTAACTCTAAATCCAGGGAGCTCTCTGCTGTCTCCATTTTGTATCCCTTTGTCTGGAGGCTCCCTGTTCCCCATGCACTGGTTTTCGCTCTCTCTGCTCAAAAGACAGTTGTCATTGCCCTGTCTCTGTCCCTTTTCCAGCTTCTACCTGCGGTTGCTGCCCTCTCCTCTTCCACCGATGGGTGCAGGCAGGCTTGTGCCTTTAAGGACTTCATTTCATGTCCTTTTAGAAGAATCTGGGGAGGGAATGGAAATAAATACAAGGGTCTGATTCTTCTTTAACAGGAAGAGGAGAACTTTTTTAAATGAACACTTAAAAATAGTACTATATGCGTTTCTATGTTTTTTTCCTTTTTATTGAATTTATTGGGGTGACATTGGTTAATCAAATTATAGGTTTCAGGTGTACAATTCTGTAACACACCATCTGTACACTATATTGTGTATTCACCACCCCTAGTCAAGTCTTTGTCGATCACCATTTCCCCCTTATCCTCTCTTCTACCCCCACCCCAACAACAATCACCACACTGGGGTTTATTGTGGTTTTTTTTGGTTTTTTTTTTTTTTGTTTTTTTTTTTTGCTCAATCCCTTCACATCCCACCCAACCCTGCCAGCCCACGGCTGTGATCCTGCTCTTTGTCTAGAGCATTTTTGACAACTACATAGCATCCCATTGTAGGAATACTTAATAAAGTATTAAGTATTACTTATTTACTATTGTTAAGCACCAGGTTATTCCATAGTTTTTACTGCTGTCAATATCATGGAGGAGACCTGCCTGACACATATGTCTTTGAGCTCCTTGGGGAGTATTCCTAGGGTAAGAATAGCTCAGGCGATGGAGGTGCTCCATTTGAAGTGTTTGCATCCCAAATTACCCCCAAGAAAGCCTGGGCTAGTTTACCTGCCCCATGAGTGGTGAGGTTCCTGTTTTTCCACACTCTTTCCCAATAATTGGCATGATCACTAAAATCGTAGTGGTAAAAATCCTTTCCGATTTTATAGGGGCAAGTTGAGCATCTGGTTTTAACGTGCATGCTTCCTGGTATGCTGAGATGTATGTGCATAGCTGCAAAGGCCTTGGCACCTGGGGGGTGGGATGAGGAGAACACGGGCTGACTCACCTTTCTCCTCCATGCACCTGTGCCCACCCCCAACATGTCTCTGACCTGCTTCCGTAGAAAGACAAGTAGGCACAGAACAGGCCATGATTTAGGAGACCTCAGAGGGCAACATCTTCCCCATGACTCCTGTGACCTACTGCAACAACTGGGGGACAGCATCTGTAATCCTGGAACCTGCAAACCTTCGTGCTGCCCAGCATTTTGGAGATGCTCTGTCATTGTTCTTGCTGAGGCCTGTGGGAGCCCATGAGGCCCGGCCCAAACCCACAGCAAACTAAGCTGTTTCCGGAAAGGAGAGCGCAGCTGCCTCCTACCTTCTTGGGGAGTGTTTGGGAGCTTCCTTTTCAGAATCGCCTTCTCCACCTCTCCAATGACTCACCTGTTTCTGTGATTCTACATTTGGAAACACCATTTATATCATGTCATTCTCATGATTAAAGCATTCGATGGCTCCCCACTGTTCTGGGTGAAAGCCAGCTTGGCCGCCCTTGGCTGGGCGCTCAGGTCCTCTGTCCATTACTTACGCTTCCAGCCCCAGGAGACCTCACTGAGAAGCTCCCCGGCCCGCCTTGCACCGCCGCTGATGTCCTTTCTTCTCTGCTCCTCCAAGTCTTGTCGCTTATTCCCAGGATAATCAGAAGTGTGGACAGTTTGGGGTGATGATAAACTTGGACAATCCTCAAGGTAAGGAAATGCAAAATGCTTCCTTAGTTTGAGGTCTCTGTATTCGCCCAGATGTTGACAATAAAATCTACAATAACAATTTGAGTTTGTAGAGCCATTTCCAGAATACAAGTCAATCTTAACTTTTCTGGACCTAAATTTTTACATGTCTTTCTGGTTCACTCTTTTTCTTTTTTTTTTTTATTCTTTAGAGGCTGAAGAAAGGTTTTTTTAGAGCAGCTCTAGCCAGCAGGGACTGGGCTCACAATCAGGCTTTTGTAACTTAAAACAAAGAAATACAAAAGCTCAGTGTTTAGCAAAGTGTATTATGTTTATTCCTGGAGTTGACCAAGGTTATTTAAGATGGTGCACAAACAGACTTTAAAGCATCCATATAATGCTGATATATTTATTTTACTATGTAAGAGAAAAAAAAAATCCCTCATATTAAATCCTTGATTGAATGGATATCCTTTGTGGCAGGAATTGCTAGCCGTCCATTAAAATCCATCCTACTATCTTTGGTGCACAGCCAGACCACACTTGCCAGCCTTCCCTGCAGTGAGATTGGCCAGGGGGTTAAGTCCTCTGCAGTGGAATGTGAGTGGAAGTGAGGAGTGCCACACCCAGGCCCGGGCCAAAACCCTGTCCCCTCAGTGTTCACTGCTCCATGTCCCCGCCTCCCCCAGCTGACTGGAATCAACACCCATGACAACATTCAAAACCATAAGGTACAGGTGGCAAAGCCACCACCGTGTAGATCAGGGATCAGTACCTCTGGCCCCTGTGCCAAATAAAGCCCAGCTCCTATTTTTAAAATAAAGTTTTATTGAAACACAGGCATGCCCGTCTCCCTGGGTATTGTCTATGTGGCTTCTGCTACAACCACAGGGACAAGTAGTTGCCACGGAGACCCTGTGACCCGAAAAGGCTAAAATATTTACTAGCTGACTCTTTACAGAAAAAGTTTGCTGACCTCCTGGTAGATCCCTGAGGGACCATATGGAAGAAGAGCACCCCAGTTCTTCTGGTAAGCAAGCAATAAACCATTGAAATTCTGGGACTGTTGCTACTGAGTTTACCCTAATCTCCCAATACAGGCCTAACTCAGCAGAAAAACTAGAAGGCCCCATGTGATTGCCCAGTGGAGATGGCCGCAGGCCAGCAGTCTGTCCCACCTCGGGTGACCGTTTATATAAGCCCATGGTGGACTCAGCTCTTTCCTCTCCAGGGCCCAAGCCCAGGCCAGACTTTCCCATACGTACTCTGTCTCAGTAAGTCCTCAGGCTGTCCCCAGGGAGTCACTGCCTGACTTCAACACAACATCACAGGTCTTGAGATTGGTGAACATGATGTGACTTATGCCCAAGGATCTGAGCATGTACGGGGAAATGTTCTCCGATGCTCAATGAATTGGCTGCAGTAAGGGTGACCCTTAATCAAGGCGGTGGCGGGGCACGTAACGGGTGGTCATGATGGTGGACGAGGTGTCCCTGCCCTTACAGGACTGACCGCCCAGTTTACTTTTCCCGCTTAGTAACTTATTTCGGGATATGCACTTTTGTAAATCAATTAGAGGCGCTATTACTTATATTTCCATATTCACTTTTTTATTTCTACCATCATTTTAGTTTTTAAAAAGGCAATGACACAATTTTCATGCTCACTTTTATTCATGGGAAGTTATACAGGTCTTCCATGTATGGTAATGATATAAACATTTTTTTGAATGAGTGTGCTTTAAGTAAAAAGAATTACCCATGTAAAGAGAATCGCTAATAATAGCGCAGGTAGTATGCTGATCCGGCAAAAATTGTGACGTTAGTACGAGAATAACTGAGATTCCAGAAACACCGCGCGTATCTAGGCTGATGGGAAAATGTCATGGGATTCTGATTCACAGGACGTTGCTCCAGGGTGGACAGTACCTGAGCGATCACCATGCCCGCAGCCACCTGCTGCCTCTCTCTGCTCCCTCTCTCTGCTCCCTTTCCAGAAAGGAACCCCCAGCGTCACCCAGGGAGCTTGCCACCCTCCGCTCCCCCAGGGCAGTGTTCTCCACCATGAAGTCGGTCCCGATTAACACCATGGTTAATGGGCAAAGCCAAGTGAAGGGCACAGTAAAACAAGGACTCCCGCTTGTCCGGCGCTTGCTCAAGTGTGTGCTCTCCATGTATCTGCTGAGTAAATTGATGGGGATGGAGAGGGTGGGGGGCTAATTTGGGACCCCCAGCGGTGTCTTCTCTCCTAAGACCCATCCAGCCACTTAGGAATGAAGGCCAGTTCTAAGGATTTTCCTCTCCAGATCATGTTTCCATATGGAAACCTTAGAAAATTACCCAAGGGAAAATTCATATTTCCAATCAAGAACCACTGAAACATGAAGCACTTACAGCTAATGTGACCCAGGGATCATGCACGTAAGCGAAGCTGAGGTCTGGCTTCAGGCGTGGTGGGTTTCAGCTTCACCCATCACTCCTGTAGAGTCGTCATGAGCCAGGAATGGGCTTCCTAGCTGCAGCCAGATGTGGCAAGGTCTAGAAGTGGCTGCCTCTGTTTGTGAAATGGATCGGTGTCCCAGCAGGCATGTGATTGAACAGTAAGATCAGAAGAATAATTCATCCTCACGTTCTATGTTTTGCTACTACAGCATCCTACAAGCTCCCTAAATGGACAGCCAGGACTATATTACCAGGTCACAAAGGCCACCTGGCCTTTGGGGGCGGGTGTGTGTGTGTGTGTGTGTGTGTGTGTGTGTGTGTGTGTGATGTGTGTTTAGAAATAGCCTGTTTGCTTAAAAGACAACCCAGATATGGATAGAGATGTGGGTGCTCTTTATTAGTGCTCTTTATGACATGTGTTTTTTCCTAGATAAAAGGGACGAACCTCAGCCCAGGTCAGTCTTTATAGAAGCAACCACCTCTGGCAACTGACTTTAATGCTGTCACAAAGTCCACAGCCCCATCACAGGGACACTGAGAGACTTGTCCTAAATTTTCCAGTTGAGGAGCTGTGGGGGTGGATGTTGCTCACAAAATTTGCAGGCTTTTTCTGAGGACCAGAGGCTAAGCTCCCCCTTGACTACAGGCTTGGGCCTGCTTTGGGAAACTCATTGCATACTAAGGTTGAAGTTTGCAAGGGAGAAACCCTTATGCAACAAGTTGTTTAACAAATCTGGTGAAGGTAATCTGAGAGCCTTCCTGGGGCTGTTAAAGAGGTAACTCTAGGTAGGTGTGGCCTAGAGGCCCTAATAAGGGCCCAGAACACGGTTTGGAGTAGGCAGGTGCTTTTCTGTGGTCTCCTGATTAGGCTGCAGGGCACAGAGGAAAGGCCAGAGCTGGGGCGGCTGGGAGCTGAGGAGCAGGCCACACAGCCCTTTGGAGCTGCATGAAGACCTGGAGCTGCTGTTCTTCCACGATGTGGTTCTTTGCTCTGGTCCTGGGTTCCCTCACCACTTCCATGGCTTGGGGTGAGTCCTACTGAAATACAGAGGGAAGCACACTTGGAGGTCCATATCTGGTGACAAAGTGGGGTAGTCGCATGCGGGGCACAGGTGTGACAGCTGCAGTTCCAGCCCAGCCATCCCGAGTCCATAGGAGACACGGGTGGTAAACACTGGAGACCACAGCTGCTCATGCTGCATGCACAGGGTCCACCCGCTAGCCTCAAGCCTCGCAAACCAGGACTTCTAGGAGCTCAGTTTATTTTCCCCTTGATTCTTAGTCCAGATGTGGCCAAAGAGTGGAGAGAAGTTTAGTAGAATATTAATACTAACTCACAGGGCATGCATCCCAATCCCAGCTCAGCACTTACTAGCTGTGTGTCCCTACGGGAGGTCCTCCACTCTTCTGAGCCTTGTTTTGCCCTCTCTAAAATGAGTGATAACAGGATACCTCCTGCATGGGGCTGTTGTAAGGATGAAATGGGTTGGGTTTTTTTTTCCCTAAAGAACACAGTGCCTGGGACAGAGGAAGTACAATAGAAGAGTCCATGAATAGAGGGATTCTTTTAAAGTGTATTAATAGAAAATGGTGGGAAGCCGACAGATCAGGAGCCACTGTCACTGAAAAAATTGTTACTTCCAGTTCCCAAGAGGATGGAGGAGGCCACACCACCATGGTGGCCACGAAGTGAAGCAGAGGGAGGAGGGAGGAACTGGGGGTAACAATCTGTTCTTACTGGACTGAAGGGGTCTGTTTGCCTGTGCATATCGAAACCAAGGAAGACACGAGTTTGCAGCCAAAAAAGTAAGGATTTATTGAGGAGATGGCCCCATGCCTGGAGTCACAGGTGGCTCATGCTCAAACACCAGGCCCCTCTACAGCTTCCAGGGGATGGATTATATAAGGGGAAAATCATTAGTCATGGTGACTAACAGAGTTAGGGTCATGGTTTCTAGAGGTCGATGGGTGCCAGGAGAGGGGGTAATTGATTATTGTATCACATCTTTATGTCAGCCTGTCCAATTTCACAAGGATTTGTTTGGTGGGATCTGTCTGCTTTCCTGGGTCTGGAGCTAAAACACAACTGAGGCCAATATATTATGTTTAGTTTGGCTGAAAACTCTGTATCAATAGCCAGTTAATTGGGGACCTTGTTGCTAAGACTACTGGACACTGGCCAGACCCCTGTTATCCTGAGGGCTTCGTGACTAAGCAAGGGAGAGGGAGGTGCTCGGTGAGGCCAGTTTGAGTCAAAGGGGGAAAAAAAGCCAGAGTGAAGAAAATACAGTCTGCGCAGTTACCTAGTCTCTGGCTCCTGAACCCACAGTGCTGGGCCATCAGCGCCCTGACAGCGCAGGGCCACCTGGATTTTACCTTCTTTCTGGTCGCGTGCACTCTGGGAGGCCTGGGAGTGCATGTAAGGACAGAGTCAGAAAGAGGCCAAGTTGGGAATGGAACAGCCCCGAGCTGCTGGCTCTCCCACTGCCCACCTTTTCCCGCCTGCCAGTTGGGCTTCTGTGCACTTCTCTCTCGAAGGTTATCATTGGCTTCCTAAAGGCCAGGCTCCTATCAAGTCCGATGTCTCCTCAGACTGCAGCCTCCTTCCCCAATCTGAAGCACTTGGCACTCTCTCAACCCCACCCCCTACGAGGTGCTCTCCTCCCCCAACTCGGATGGCTCTCTCAGCTGGTCCTTTCCCGGAGTTGGCTCTGCCATTCTTCTCTTCTCTCCTCCCGGCCTCCTCCGTGATGCCAGGCCCATCCATGGTGTGCACCTTCACTTCCAGGTAGCTGATTCTGCTCTGCCCTCTCACCTGGCCTCCTCCAGTCATGAAGGGCCCGACTTTCTGGGCCACCTCCTCACCCAGAGAGTTGCTTTGCACCTGTGCCACACCTGTCTGAAATGGAATTGTGTCACAGCTCAACTCTTGGATCTTCTCCTTTCTTTTCTGTGTCTCCCCACCTTGGATCAGGGAACAAGCCCTTCTTCAAAATTCCTGATAGACCACTGTATTTATTCATTAAAAACCCCTTCTGATTATAAAAAGGAATCTATGTTCAATGCTGAAAACTTGGGAAGCACAGGGAAAAAATGCCACCGGCCATGACACCACTCCTCGAGATCTTGATGGGCACGCTCCCAAGGAAATCCATCTCGGTGCTCACTGTAATACTTCGCAATCACAACAAAGGAGAACAACCTAAATGACCACAGTAGAGGGTTGGCTATTAAACACAGGGGCATGGATGCTGTTCTATACCCTGCTTTTGCACATAGCCCCTAGTGTCACTAGGTAGTCTTCGATAAGACCAAATTTGAATCATTCTTTTTTGCTCTAGCCACACACTTTGAGAGAGAGATTGGCCTTTTGTCTGTATCTAAAGGGGAACACTTGGGAGGATGAGAGGCTAGAAGTCATTTCTGAAGGGGAGCACTTAAACCAGCTGAGGCTGCCGAGGCTGGGCCCGAGGAGACGTGAGGGTGGGCGCGACCGAGAGTCTGGAAGTTCAGCATGGCCCATGGCAGGTATAGCCAGGGCTGGCAGGGAAGCCGCAGGGAGAGGAGTTCGGCTCGCTGAGGAGGAGCTGCCTGCTGCCCAGGAACAGGACAGGTCGGGGGCTGACCCTCTCTCTCCGCTCGATATCCCTGCGGAGAGCCACCAGAAGAATCTCTTCAAGCCCAAACCCGTGGCCTGGCATTGAGGCCCTTGCAGACACGAAGCTCTCTCATTCCAGAATGATCTTCCTCTCCCCATAGGTTCCTCTTGCCCGATGGGTCGTTCTCTCTTTCTCAGTCAGGTCTTGCCCTGTGGTGTCCCGGAGCCCTGCGTTGGCACAGTCCGCCCTCTGCTTTACACTTTTGTACCCCCTGTTCCATCTCCCCTGGTCCAGTGTTCCCCTCCTGCAAGCCCCAGTGCCAAGGCCACCGCCTCCATGATGCCACCACTCCTGGGACACTTCACTGATCCTCTCTCAGGACACCAGCCACTTGCTCCTTTCTTCCCAGCAGTAGGGTCAAATGTGCATGTGGCTCATTCTCCCTCCAAGGCCCAGGCTTCTGAGAAGAGGGGCTGCCTCTCATTCACGCTTTCATCCAGCGTGTAGCTCAGTGCCAGGACCCTAATGGATACTTGTTTCCAGAGGCGCCTAAGCATGGAAACCATATGTCTTGTCCATACCCAGCAGCCCTTCTTGCTTTTATGTTTTGCTTGATGCTGTTACACCTCTACCCCCATTTGCTCCTTAGGTGGACCCCATGCATTAAGAAGTCACCTCATCTCCTTTTTACATAGGAAGAAACTGAGGCCTCAGAGTTGAGGTGACTCATTCAGGGTCACATGTAGCCAGACCCATCTGGCATCCAGTTCAAACCTTTCACCACTGGTGTGTCCTCACTTTCTCTCGATATGCACAGGGCACCCGCCTTCACCGCCTATTGTGGACACCGTGCAGGGCAAAATCCTGGGGACATATGTCAGCTTAAAAGGATTTGCAGAGCCTGTGGCTGTTTTCCTGGGAATCCCTTTCGCCAAGCCTCCTCTTGGACCCCTGAGGTTCACTCCTCCACAGCCTGCAGAACCATGGGCCTTCGTGAAGAACGCCACCTCTTACCCTCCTATGTGAGTGCTGGCATCTTTTAATGGAATGTTTGCCTCAAAGGGATGCAGGAAGGCACCGAGGCTGGCCTCTGTGTGGCTTCTCCACTGTCCTGGGGTCCTTAAGATATGGTAGATCCTTAAAAATATTCCAGAACTCCCACAGCATTCTAGAGCCCTTTAGTCTCCAAATATTTATTGGGCACCTACTGTGTGCCAGGCGTGTTCTAGGTTGCTGGGCGCCATTTGTAAATGAAATAAACATGGTTGCCTTCATGGAGCTTATGTTCTAGTAGGGAGAGAGAAATAATAAATAATATGCAAATTAATAAATTATGTAATAGGTTAGAATATCATAAGTGCTTTAGGAAAAATTAATATTGAGCAGGTGATGGGGAGGAAAGGTAGGATTCTGTATATTCTCCTGTCTTGAACATTGCCATGTCTGGGGGGCGGGGTGGGCCAGGAGGCGTCTGGGTGGGAATGTTTTGAGGTGTCGACCCGGCAGGCTCTCAGTTCCCAGGTGTGCCTAACGACCTAGTCCCAAGGAGGACTAAGTGCCTGGCACACTGGGAGGATTCAGTAAATGTCACCAATCACAATCTATGCTGGCTCCTCACAGGCTGTTATTAGGGCAGGCAGCGGCGCTTGCCTAGGGTGGATGGACGGGTGGGTGACAGAACCTCAGCATGTCAGGGCTACACGACCCTTGGAGAAATCACTCCCCTCGCTTGGACCTGGCCGACTGGGGCCCAGAGCAGGGAGGGAGTTCACCCGAGGTCACCCAGCACACCAGTGGCCAAGGCAGTTCTCCTGATGCTGCCCTACCAAGACTTCACCCCTGATCTGTCACGGACTCCGAATGACTGGGGCCATCTGAATGACTTCTCATGGTTACTGGCAGTCTCCTGTGGCCTAGAGCACCTGGGTCCCCCGGTGGAGGAACATGGGCATCCTGCACCCCCTGCGGGGGCCGCGCGGATAGCCAGGCTCTGTCCAGGGCAGCAGGGACCATCATGTCCCAGGCGGGCACTGGTTGGGCAGCCTCCTGCTCTCGACTCTGTGCACCAGGGGGGTCCGGGGAAGGAGAGGAGCCAGGCCTTCGCACTGTGTGTGGTCCTGGGAGGCTTTCGGGAGCCCCAGGGTCCCCCACCCAGCCTCCGCCCCCCTCAGGCAGCCTCTGGTCCGCTCTGGTGTCTTCACTGTGGTGAGAACAACTCCGCACAGGCCTAGTGCTCTCAGGCCCAGGCCCAGGCCTGGCCAGTGTGCAGGAGACAGCTCCGAGCTCAGCCCTGCTCGGGCCTCAGGTCTTCTCCTTCCTGCCTGGCCCTCCCAGGTGCTCCCAAGATGGAGTGACAAGCCACATGTTCTCAGAGATCTTTACCAACCACAAGAACATCCCTCTCAAGTTCTCTGAAGACTGTCTGTATCTAAACATTTACACCCCTGCTGACTTGGCAAAGAGGAGCAGGCTCCCGGTGAGTGTGGTTCCAGCTGGCGGCTCTTCTGGTGCATGGCGGGGGCTAGGGGCTGGAGAGCAAGCAAGGGTGTGCTGAGTGGGGCAGCGGCCTGGCCGCAGGGAGGGAGCTGGGAGGATGGGGAGGAAAGGGGCGGCCTGCTCCAGCTTTGCTGGGAGCTGATGAACTTTGGAGAACGGCCTCCTCGAGTCACGGCCAAGAGGTAGGTGACCAAACCAGACAAGCTCCTGAGGTCCTTCCCAGCTCTGCTTCTAATAACCAGTGTGATTGCTTCCTCCCCGTCCAGGTGATGGTGTGGATCCATGGAGGAGGCCTGTTAGTAGGCGGGGCATCAAGCTATGATGGGCGGGTCCTCTCCGCCCAAGAAAACGTGGTGGTGGTGACCATCCAGTACCGCCTGGGCATCTGGGGATTCTTCAGGTAACATATTGCACTCCCCTCACTGTGCATTGGCCCTGAAAGGGGGGGTGCTAGGCCCCAGCCCTGGTCATGTCAGCCCTTAAGGAGACCTTTGCCACGTTCCCTGGTAAGGCACCCAAATCCCTTCATCATTGGCCTCGTCTCCCAGTCACACTGGTCCACTTGCTTCCGAGCTTTTGTCCGCACTGTTCCCTCTGCCTGGAAGGCCTATTCCACCCGACAAACTCTTGTTCATTCTGTAAAGCCCAACTCAAACGTCGCCTCCTCTGAGATGCTCATCTCCTTTGCACCTGTGCCGCCACAGCACAGCGCACATCTCTGGAATGACAGCGGCGCAGCGGTTAGGGCGGCAGTGTGAACGCCCTGGCTCTCATGGGAAAGCAGGGAAGGGGCAGACCCAGGGAGGGAGCTCGGAGGGCGGAGAGCGCAGTGGGTGACCTGGGGTGACAGTGGGGAGGCTACCAGAGTAGCTGACTCCAGCGACACTCCTGCCAGGAGGGTTGCCAGGGTCCCCCCCGGCCCCGCCCACTTCCTTCTGCATTTGGCACCAGGCTAGAGTCTAGAGACAGGAGCCAGGTCTCCCTAAGGCACAGTTAATGGGAGGTTTTCGAAATGCACTGGCCCCAGGGCCTCTGGCCCTGAGATGGCAGATGGAATGTGGGCTGGAGGTGGGGAGGGTTCCCACGGGAAAGACCCCTGGGGCCAGATGCTGTTGTCACATGCCCCAGCATGCATAGGCGTCACCCAGGCTCCTCATCTCTCTCGCCCCAGCCCGTTTCTCTGCTCCCCATTACGTTAAGCCTCCCTGCCTGCTCTCTAGGTTTTCTCCCCTTCCCGTTGCTCCTCTCCCCACACCAGTAGAAATATTCCGGCCACACCCTGCCATTGGGCTGTTCTGGCCGAGGTCCCAGGGACCCACCGGCTTTGGCACCCGCATGTGACCCCTCCCGCCTCTTTGAAATGCTTCCTTCCCTCGGCTCCTGGTCACCTCCCACCTCAGGGACTGCTTCTCTGGGCCCCTTCAGCGACCCCTCCTCCTCCCTGTGCTCAGGCCTTGGGTCTCACTGGTTGTCTGAGTGGACCCCAGCTTTTGGGGGGGCAGCTTTCACAGACTCAGATGCACATAATTAACTACTTCCTGGATGTCTAAAGGGCACTTCACACTTCACCAGGACAAACTTACACTTGACTCTCACTGCCCCTGCTTCCCCCACCCCTTCCCCCACCCCAGAAACAATCCTTCTCTCCGGCTGGGCTGCTGGCAGCTCCATCCCTCTGGTTGCTCAGCACAGAAGCCTGGCGCTGAGGCCCCACCCCACCCCCCGCTGGCCAGCAAGTCCTCCTGGCTCCACCTTAGGCCCATTCAGAGTCCAGCCACTCTGACCTCCTCCCTTGCACGCGCCCTAATCAAAGCTCTCTGACACGTGTCTCTCACCTGGGTTATTGTAATAACCGCTTACTTTTCTACCATGACTGATGGCCAGTGGCCAGAGTGATCATTTAAGACAAACAGAATCACATCACTCCCCGGCTTCCCACGTTACTTACAATGACACCGAAGTCCTTACCAAGGCCCACAGGGCCCTCTCCAGCTGCGTGTTCTACCCTCACACTTCCGTTCGCTGGACGCTGGGGCCTGTGTACTTGCTGTTTCTATTGCCTGGAGTTCCCTTCTTCGGATGTTTGTGAGGCTCATGTGCTCATTCACTCAGATCTCTACTCAAAGAGGCCTTCCCTGGACATGTGATCTGAGCTAGGACCCCGCTGCCCCACCCCTGCTTTTTCCCTCATGAGCCCTGTTTTATTTTTCCCCAAAGCATTTTAACTAACTGGTGTTATATTCTATATTTATCTATTTATTTGTTCGTGATCTATAGTGTGAGCTCTGTGTAGTTAGAGATTTTGCCTATTCAGTTCTCAGATGCACTTCCAGCTCTTAGGACAGTGTCGGCACATAGAAGATGCTGTGTTAGTAGATGCCAGGGGAATGAATGAGGTGAATGAATGTAGGGCCCTACAGAAAGCAGTGCTGCAGGAACGGAAGGTAGGCGCACACCTCTGAGGCGGGGCTGCGGAGGCCTCGGCCTGCTCCCGAGGCTCGCCCGGCCTTGGCCCCAGCCCCACCTGCGGCCCCGAGAACCCTGCATGATGCCTGGCTCCCAGCCCTGCACCATCCCTCCCTCACAGCACAGGGGACGAGCACAGCCGGGGGAACTGGGGGATCTTAGACCAGCTGGCCGCACTGCGCTGGGTCCAGGAGAACATCGCCAGCTTTGGAGGGAACCCAGGCTCTGTGACCATCTTCGGAGAGTCAGGAGGAGGTGAAAGTGTCTTTGTTCTTGTAAGTGTTCCTTGCCCTGATGTGGCTGCCGATGGGGCCCCTTGGAGACCAGTCAATGTAGCCAGAGGCACCCTCATGAGCAGGCGCTGGATTCCAAGCGGGACCTGCCCTGTGCAGAACCAGAGGGTGGAGAGCTAATGGCCCAGCTCCCCTGGGCCCCCAGGAAGCGTGGGGCTCAACTGCGTCCTGGGGCCAAAACAACCTCCAGCCCTGCCCGCAGCATCCCTTCTTCTCGTGTGGAGGAGCGCTCTCATTGTTAGGTCAGGACTCACCTCGCTTCTCTTGGGGACTAGGGGTAGGAATAAATTATGCAGAAGACGAGGCAACCCCGAGAGTTTGGCAGAGGGTCCTTGTTTGGCTTAAAGCCAGATCTACACAGCAAGAGGATGTGAGCGCTAAGGACAGCCCTGAGGTGGTTTGGTGGTTTGTCCACGGCCCAGGTCGGGGATAGCAGTCTCTGTGGACAAAGCAGGGAGCAGGCTGGGGGAAGGAGAAGAGGGGGCGGGGATGGGACAGGGGACAAGGGACACAGACCCCCCGGTAGCCTGGTGTGAGGGATGGAGCAGGGGGTGGGGGAAGACCCTGTGGGGAGCAAAGATGGAGGACCAGATCAGAAGGCGCTGGGAGCTGGTCCATGCCCCTCCGGCTGCCTCGCAGTCGCCCCTGTTACTATGTTTTTCAAACATGTTTGCTTTCCTAGCTGAATACTCAGAGGAAACTTGTTATATTTTGTAAAGTGGAGAAAAAGGAAAAGTACAGATAAGCCCAAAGAAGGAAAAAAAGTCATCTACAATCTCACTACCCAGGAATGGTCACCATGGACATGTTGACACTTATCTTTCTAGTCTTTTTTCTATGACACGCCCTGTCCTGTATCTATCTACCTATCTATGTATCATTTACCTATGATTTTTTAAACAAAAAAACCTTCCTTACTATTACAAATATAAGATAAATATTTTCATAACCATTAAGTACTCTTCCATAATTTTATTTTGTATCGTTTCAGAGTATTCCATGGTAAGAATTAAAAATAGCTTATTTGCCTACTACCATCATTTTGGAATGTGGGGTGGTTTTCAGCTCTCCCCGCGATGAATAGCAGGAGCGCCCCCAGAAATCGCTGTGCCTCCGTGATCATTGTGCTCAGGGCAAATTTTTAGTAATGGAAATGTAGACTCAGAACTGTACCTTGAAAGTGGTAAGGGGACTTGCCAAACTGCCTTTCAGGTACTTGTGATCAGTTATAATCAGCGCTCGCCACATACTTCCTGTTCTGTTCCTCACTCTGTGCCCCTGGCTTTCACTAGCTGAGGTTTTCTTGGAAAACCGAGCCTTGGGTCAGCCTGGAAAACAGGCCACGCCAGGTGAGGACCTGTCCTACCCACTGAGGCCAGGTCTCCAGGGGAGCGGGCCAGGACAGAGCCAGGGAGGCGCTTGAAGACCCCTCCCCATGAGCCTAAACTCTTTTCCTGTCCACTCCCCTCGCAGATGTTGTCTCCCCTGGCCAAGAATCTCTTCCACCGGGTCATCTCTCAGAGCCGTATGCTCCACACTGACAGCTTGGCCAGGACAGACATTAAGGCCGTAGCTCAGGTAGGTCCCACACTGGACAGCCCTTAGGCCCTTTGCTCTGCTCTCCGGGAGTCCTCAGAGGCCTCCATTGCTGTGGGGCGCAGTGACACCCTCAGAGAAGCACAGAAAAATAGCCGAGCAGTTGCTCAAGGCAATACCTTTCCCTCATACCCGCAACTCCTTTTTGTTGCCTGGCAAACTGGGCTAAGGAGCAGAAGCAACTTGCCAAGGTCAACAAGTGATCAGGACAGGGCTGGGACTCAAGGTCATGACTCTGGATTGCAAACACAGTCACGGTTCACTGACCATGTCCCCAGAGTGTGCCAAGGCGGGGTGCTGGCCTGAGAGTGGGGAGTGGGCTGCCCTCATGTGTCATCTCTCTGAGGGCCTGATTTTCTGGGGACCCCCTGCAGCCCGTGGGCCTGCAGTGGTTGCCCCCTGAGGACCTTGTGACTGGGGTCGGTTTCTGGAGAATTAATTCATTGATTCATTTGTTCACTCAACAAATCATTTTGGTGTAACCAGACATCTAGCAACCTCATGAGACTTCCATTCTAATGGAGGAGACAGATTAATGATTATAATACATCATCCCACAGTTATCAAATGTCAACTGTGATAGGCAGTAAGGAGAGGTACTTAATGTCATAGCAGGATTCAAAAGAGTACTTAGTCCAGTATATAGAGGGTGTTATCAGGAAAGGCTTCCTGAAGAAAGTGATCAATAAGTTGAAACCACAAGGATGAGCAGTAATTTACTTAGTGACAAAAGAATGTTCTAGGAAGCAGGAGCAACATGTGCAAGTGTCCTGTGGCGGGACGAAGTACCTTGGGTGAGAGAGAGTGACTAAGGCTGATGTGACCAGAGCAGAAGCAGCAGAGGGGACCTGGGGTGAGCGGAGGATGGGGACAGTGGCAGGGGCCGGGCTGCACGGGACGCTCTCCCGGCCAGCGCCCGCTGGGGCCGGGGCTGGGGGCGCATTTTCGCAGGGTTGTGAAAGTGGTTTCCTGGAGGGGTGGGGGCAGCGGCCGGACTTGAAGGGGCTGGTAAGTAGGAGGAAGGAAATGAAGGCACCAAGAATTCGGAGGGTGTTTTTCAGAACTCTTTCGTTGTAAACAACGGAGCTCCGTTTGACCAGGCTTAAGTCAAGAAAGGGGGAATTTATTTTAAAAAAGCAGGCGACAGAGACGGGGCTGAATTTCACTGTCAAATAAGAACTAGAAATTGGAAAAATGAAGGGAATTTAAGACTTTTATTCTTGCTCTTGTGCTCTCCCCTCCTTAACGTATCTCTCTCTCCTCCCTGCTTCTCCCTTTTCCTGAGTGCTGATTCTGTATCAGACACTCCCCTAGGCCCTGGGGGGCCCGGGCCCCGTCCCCACAGCCCCACCATTGTGGAGCCTGCCTTCTTCTCTCTATTTCAACTTCTCTGGCCGCTCTTTGCAGTGCTTGCGAGAGGCCCAGTGTTAGTAAGAGGATGAGCGGAATTTGAAACCTGACATCGTGATTGCCCTTCTTTTGACATTCAGCTTTGAGATCATGTTGCCTATTTTAAGATAGACAAGGTAACTGAGACAGAGGTTGTATAATTGGCATGACTGAGACCCTGGACCACACCTCCTGGTCTGGGGAATTCTCTGCTCCCCCCTGCTGCCTCTGGAAATGGAGGCCGAGCTTGGGATAGAACACCTCCTACTGACTGACAGAAGGGGCCAGGCTCCTGGATTTCACTGTCGCCTGATTTCTCTGCAGCAAATCGCCATCTTGGCTGGGTGTGAAACCACCACCTCTGCTGTCATGGTGCACTGCCTGCGCCAGAAGTCGGAGCAGGAGCTCTTGGAGACGTCGCTGAAAATGGTAGGCGCCTCGGTTCTCCTGGCCACGCAAGCCCCGCCCCCCCGCCCTCCCCCCGCCCCCACCGCCCCGCACTAGGCCCCAGGCTTCATCCTTTCAGCTGCCTGTTTGCCCCAGAAAAACTGCCTGGCACAGTGTCTTGTCTCTCAGGAGTAACATCACCCCAAAATCTGAAGGGGGAATTTCTTGAGAAATATCTCCAATGTTAGCTAAGTTAAAAACTAACAAGATAATCAACAGTGTAATAATTCCCTGGCTCTGTCAAAATTTATTATTTTGTCATTCTTGTTTCCAGGAATATTTTTAAGAAAATATCCCTTTTGTATTCCCAGAGGTAACTACCATTCTGATTTTGGGGAATGGGGATATTAAGAACAAAGATTTTCAGACAGGTACTCAAAATTTATCTTGGTTAATTGAGAAACGATCAGGTATAACCTAATGATGGCCCATTTTTCTACATTTTCCGATATCCTGCCTCAGCTGCGATTCCAGGATAACCATCCATCCCATCCATTCATTCATCCAACCATCCATCCATCTCTTCATCATCCTATTATCTCTCTATCCATCTACAAATATATCCAATTCATCAATATCCTTTCATCATTCTAATATCAATCTATCCATAACTTTCATTTATCTATTATCAATCATTCATGAATCATCTCGCCACCATACCTCTTCACTCCATTATTGCTCCCTCTGAAATCAATGATCCAGCCCTCAGGCACATGCTGGTTATTGCCCATCTATCCACTCATCCATCCAATACACACATGCTCCATGCAGTGGCCACATCTACCCATTTACCCAACCACCCATCCATCCATCCACCCACCCGCCCGCCCACCAGGGTGCTGGGAGTACAGAGAAGAGGATCATTCATTATAGTCAGCAGGGATGCCTCACAGAGACGATGACACTTGAGGATGGATGAATGGCTGTGGCATGGGCCATCACATGGAAGTGTCAGCAGGACAGACACCCAGAGAACACAGCATCTTCGTCCGATGGGAACTGTTCCTTTTCGTGTGGGGAGGTGTGAACTTGAACCCAAAAGGAGCCTGAATCTCTGGACTTGCTCCCTGAGCCCTGGGCCCTGCAGACATTCCTGGGCCCCCAGGGCAGGCCTCTGGCACTGAACTCCGCTCTGCTCCATGGGGGGATCCATGGTGGCCTTAGGGCGTGGGTCCTGGCTCCTCAGGCTCAAATGAAGTACCAACATATTCAAAGAATTAAAACACAGCTGTTTTCTGATGCCTGGAAAGAGGCAAGTTCATTCCACGTGGCCCAAGAGGACCCAGTTAAAAGGTTGCAAGGGGAGAGCTGGCGACTTTGGGAAAACCCAGAGAACCAAAGGGCCGTGCTCCCCTTCTGGGGTTCTCTGAGCTCGTGTGGAGTCTTTCCATGTTAATCCACTCTCCCCAGCACACACGCACCCACACACACCCCGTGCACACTGGGCTGGTAGGGCTACAGCCCACAGTGGAGGGTCGCTACTGGCTGGTTTCTGCTGCTGGGCTGCCCCTTTAGCTCAGTGCAGCATTCAGTCGGCGCAGTCTTGGTGAGCGGACACCATGTGAAGCCTGGGGCTGGGTGAACTTCGGTGAGGCTGTGTGAGTCAGGACTTTCCAGTGCAAGATGAGGAAACTCTTCGCAACGTACCTTAAACAGAAAAAGGAATGTGTTGTAACAGAATCTGCAGGTTACTGAAAAGTTCAGGAGTAGGTGGCTTCAGGCATGGCTGGATCAAGAGACCCATGTAGAATTAAGAATCTGTCTCTGCCCCCATTTTTATCTTTCAGTGTTGGTTTTACTCTCAGACAGCTGTGTCCCCTGGGGAGGTTAAAGAAAACATTAGCAGTCTACACATACATCTTACCTGCTTAGGAAGCCCCTTTCCCAGTTATTGCAGCAAAAGTTTTGGGGTAAACTCTCTTGGCCTGACACAGGCACCATGCCCGTCCATTAACTAATCTCTGTGCTCAGGAAGATGGGGCACCCCCGGTCCTATACAGATACCTGGACTCATGGAGTGAGAATGGGGGTAAGGGAGGTTCCCCCAAAGGAAAGCTGAGGTGTTGTCGCCTGGGGGAGCAAGAAGGGGAAATGGATAGAGGGCGCGGCAGGCACAAACAACAGACAGCCGCTCCAGAGCTCTCCTCTCCCCGACCCCCTCAGACCCTGGGCTCTCGTCCAGGGGAGCTGGTGCCCCGCCCACTTCCTCTGGGCCCTGGCACCAGGAGGGAGAAGCTGACACCTTCCGGGCCCAGGTGGCGATCAGCTTTCCTCCCAGGAAGCCTTCTTACCTACTTCCTCTGCCTCTCTTTCCACAGGACTTTGGCCATTTTGATTTCCTTGGAGACCACAGAGAGGTAGGAACCTTTGGTTTCCTGATTACTGGTTTTAAACCTCGACACCTTTAAGCTCCAGTTAAAGATAATAAAAGAGCTCTTGCTGTGGACATATAGTCACTCTTTGTGTTTGTATTGCTGAGGCCCAGGGACGGGGTGACTTTCCTGGGTAACCCAGCCAGCAGGACAGAGGTAGGACTGAAACTTGCGCCCGTGACTCCCAGTCCAGTGCTCTTGTTCACTGGCTCTGTGTCCCTTGGACCCAGCCTACACTCTTGCTTCTGTTTCCTGCTCCCCACAAAGCCCCAGTGGGAGAAGGCTGGACTAGAAACCCCCACCACAGGGAGGCGGGGGCCACGGGATAAGGGTTCCTCGGGAGCCTCCCCTGAGGGGCCCACCTCTTCCCCCAGGCTGCCGGGGTGACCGACCATACAAGCTGCACTGTTTGCAGGGCCATCGGGAAGGGAGCCAGGAGTCTCTGTCCTGAGGTCCCCACCCTTCTCCCAGCCACGCAGGAAACTCCTGCCGCACCCCCCACCTCCCTCCCACCGCCCACGGGGTCGCCAGGTTCCAACAGCATTACCTCTGCAACATCTTACAGCCCTGGACACTCTGCTTCCTCCGTGGGGATAGTAGCGCTTATCTTAGAAGGTGCCTTGAGGATTAAATGGCATTTTTTCAGTCATTCAGCAAAGATTTTACTGGCACTTACTATGTGCCAGAACGTGAGTTTTGAGCTGGGGAATAGACCAGTGAGGATAGACACAATCTCCTGCCCGCTTGCAGTGAGGAGAGAGCACAATAAACAAATAAAATATGTGGGGCGTTTGATGATGGTCCGTGACATGGAGAAAAAATACGTGGAAAATGGGGTAGCATTGGCCAGTGATTTGAGCTCGCATCGCCAGGTCTGGGACTGACTTCGTGAGAAGGTGACAAAAGAGCCAAGTTCCGGGGGAAGAAGAGAGGGGCCTGCTTAGCTCCCTTGGTCGGGCCTGGAGTTCTGTGCCACCGCCCATGGCACACAGGTGTGTGGTGCTGGCCTCGTGCTCAGGCCGGCTGAGAGGGAGACATGGACATGGGGTGACCCAGACAGGGGCCATGCAGACACTATCCTATCCCCTCCCGCAGAAGCACATCTTCCTGCCCATCATGGTCGATGGGGTGTTGCTGCCGAAGATGCCCGAAGAGATTCTGGCTGACAAGAAATTCAACTCCATCCCATTCATGATCGGAATCAACAAGCAAGAGTTCGGCTGGATCCTTCCAACAGTGAGCACCTGCGGGCCCCTCCTGCCCTCTGCGCGCCCCTCGCCCCAGCCTCTCATCTCTGGCCTTGGGACCGCCTCCTTCCGCAGACCCCGCCTGGGTCCCTGGCAGCTCTCCCCTTCGCGCGGTTGACGGTCCTGGGGAAGCCTTCTCTGGGGTGGCCTGGCTGACACCTGGGTGGCCAGGCCTTGGGGACCCCTCTCCCAAACTCTGATCGCCCCCAATCCAAGACCCTTGAAGCGTAGGGTGCGGAGGCGCGGGGTGGGGGGGCCGTGGAGAGAATTATTGCGCAGATGAGGGCGTGACACCTGGGGAGGGGCGGAGCTGGGGCCTTGCGGTCCCTGCCTTTGGCCTTCAGGGTTTCCACAAAACCCCCCTGCATGCTCTTGGTCAGCTAACTAGGTGGTTTCAAAGCAGGGGGCTTGCCCTCCCAGTGAAACTGCCTCCTCAAAGGCGGGAACAGCTTTCCCATATGTCAAATATAAACAAAGCCGACACTATTTACACCTCTGCAGCGGGGACAAGATCCAGCGTGAATTCAAGCTCAAACCTTGAAACAAAAGACAGAGCCATTTTGAGGCTGGATATGCAGGAGGTTGTCCCTGTGACCAGGCCACCTGGGTTTGCTTAGTGGCGCTTGTCACCTGTGCACGTGGCAGGAGGTGGTGATGTCCCTCGCGGAAGGCGGGCACGAGTTCAGGCAGCTTTCCTTCCGGAGGGTCTGGGGGCGGAGCAAGGCTTATGCCCGGTGTGGTGGCCGTGCAGAGAGGGGAGGCTCTCAGGCCCATGAGCAACCGGTCTTGGGGTAGAGTTACATCTCCCAGGGCAGAGCGGGATTCGTCACGGTAAATGGTTCTCAGCGGGGCTTCGGGGGCCTATCTGCCTATCATGGGGCTTTGGCTGGAACACATGGTAAATTCTCCTGACAGCACGGAGTTTGCCCGGGGGCTGGGGTCTGTCATCCTTGGGACCCAGCCCAAGCTGCTAGGAGTCGTGCCAGTTTGATCATGGCTCTCAGTGCAGAGATTTGGGTGGATCGTCATGTGCAGAGTTGTCCAGCAGTTCTCACTTGAGAATGGTTTCAAAGGTTACATTGAAGGACCAAAGCCATACTGGCAGGATTTGGGGATTCCGGGGTCATCAGGGACGAGCGGGGTATTTGTGAGGCTGTGTTGTCTGACCCGGAGCCCTGGCCTTCAACACTAGCTTGCATTATGTTCCAGAAGGCTGAGACAGCTCCTCTTAACATTTACTTAATCTTCTTTGCACTCCTTGAGTTTCTGGATATAAATCCCTTTCCTTCATTGGTTTTGCCCAATCATCAGAGACCCTGCTCATCAAGACAGGACAAGTCCCTCAGCCTGCATTGCTTTGGCTGGTTGGTCAGTTTGGTTCTTCCTGTTAATCCCCAGTGATTCACAAATATCACACCATTGTTTCAACAGATAATAGGCTACCCGATCTCCGAAGGCAAGCTGGACCACGAGACGGCCAAGACACTCTTGTGGAAGTCCTGCTCCATCACTGTAAGGGTCTAGGGGATCCTGGGAACTGGCGGAGACCCAAGGAGGGACAGGGGATTAATTGCCCCGGATCGCCGAGCGGTTAAATGGCAGAATGAAGACTGGAGCCAGAGGGCTTCCATCTTCCCACGGGGAGGGACAGAGGGTGCGCATGGGACTTGAGAACTTCACCCGAAACACGAGGCTTCCTCACCGGCTGGAGGAGCCACGTCACTCAGCCGGGGTGGGGGGTCATGTTCGCTTTCGATCCATTGCAGAGGATTCCTGAGGAACTGGTTCCAATGGCTGTTGAGAAGTATTTAGGAGGGACAGACGACCCTGTCAAAAAGAAAGATTCATTCTTGGATTTGTTGGGAGATGTGTTATTTGGTGCCCCAACTGTGACTGTGGCCCGTTACAGCAGAGGTGAGTCCCAGAGCCTGGGCAGTGAGGGACTCCAACCCCACCACCTTCGCTGTCTGTCCTGCCCCTCCCCGCTGGCATAGACACATGTGCCAACTACTGAAGCTCAGGCCTCCTGGGCTGATTCCGTATGGCCTGGGGGCAGGGCACTCTCCTTTTTTGGTTTCTGCCAGAAGCAGACTCTGAGAAAAGGACTCCAATTCAATTAGCACATTTGGAGGTGACGCCGGAACCACCAGCAGAGGAGTGGAGAAGTGACATGGGAAGTGCGGGGGGCCACCGTGCTGTGCGGTCAAGCAGGTGTCTACCGCGGACACCTGGAGCTGGGGTGCTCTGGGAATCTTGTGGAAGGCATGTGCCAGGGTCATCCTGGTGACGAGGGCACTAGGGTCCTTATCCTCCACCTGCACGAGACGTTGGCGTGAGGCTGGTCCAGAGAGGGCGCTAGCTCCCTGGAGCTCTGACCCGCTGTGCCCGCGGGCAGAGTGGCCTCTGCCAGCTGCTGACCTCAGGCGAAGAGCTGCAGGCCCGGGGAGGGGGGGCGGTGGGCGAGGCTGGCATGCCCTGCAGCAGGGGCGTGCGGACCCGCTGGCAGCCTCTGCCCCAGGGGCCCCCCTCCCGGAGTTACGGGGTCTGTGGGGCTAGGGCTAATCTTGCAAGATGTGCCTCGGAAGGTCTCCAAGGTCAGAGCCAAGTGTGAGCTGGTTTGTTAACCAGTAGAGCTGGGGAAAGAGTGAAACCAAGCGCAGGATCAGGAGGGTTGTCCAGGACCAAGAAAGCCAGAAGGGGTGAGCGGCAGGGGGGTGAGGGCAGGTGGCCCAGAGAACATCCGCGTCTCCGGTTGGCTTTACCACGGGCCTTCGGACCGATCCAAGGCCGTGTGAGGTGGGGGGTGGGTGAGCTCACCTGGAGAGGGAGTGACTTTCAGGAGGCCTGGCGCCTAGACTGCAGGCAGGAAATGGTGCTGTGGTCCCTACCTCTTTCTCCAGCGGTGCTGGGAGGCCTTTAAACTTTGTGCCTGTGATCAAACGGAGCTGCCACCGGCCTGCCGCGCTTCCCCGCGCGCCTGGACGTGCACTCTGGCTCCCGCCTCCTCCTCCCCAGGAAAGGGGGCGCACCCATTCTTTCATAACCTTGGTCTTGCCTCTTGTTTTGTGTCTCGCTGGCGGTGTCCTTTTCTGCGCTATTTGCTGCTCCTAACCTGAACCTGTGGTTTGTTTATCTGATTTCTCTTGACTTTAAGTTTAGGGGGTTTTTTGGCTAAGACTACATAGATTTTTATCAATGTTAGTCTTTCATTTTTGTATTTGTTTCACTCTCTTTTTGATAAAAAAAGTTTTCTAAACATAAAATTCATACCTTTTGATTGCAGGACGTTTTGAAAATATGGGAACATGTGAAGAAGAGACTAGATATTGCCCATAATTCCTTTCCCTAGAAGTATTTGCTGTACATTTTCGGTATTTTCTTATAATCTCTTCACTCCATACATATGATTTAAAAATTAATTTCATATTTTTTGTGTTCCTAGAACACTATGTTGCAGTCATTTCCTCCATGTCTAGAAAAAGTCATCAAAACATCCATTATTCATGGATTAAAATTGACTTTAACATTTCTGTCTCGGGTATTTAGGCTGCTTGCTTTTATTTTGATGCTACAAAAAAAATTTGTTTAGTTATATGAGCATCAATCCTTAACCAGGTCTCTTAATCATTTTCTGAGGATTGGCTATTAGAGATGAAATCAACTAATCTGGGTCACAGATTGTGCCGTTGGTGCATAAGAGTGTGGATTTCTTAAAGCCCTCATTTGACATACTAAGATTAAAGAAAAAAGAATATTGCCAATTTTATAAGCCCTTTCTCACCCCCTAAAAGAACATCATACTATTACAATTTGTGTATTTTTATTATCATCACTCCTTCTCTCTGCTTCTCTTGTTGTTCCTAATTGTTATCCACGTCCGTTCCCTACTTTCCTTTGAAGACTGTGTTGCAGTTGCAAGGGTTTGCTAAGTCTTGGCGGGCTGGGGAGAGATGAAGAAGAGTCCTAAAATATCATCATCATCATCATCATGTTTAGGGCAAAAAAAGGTCCTAATTCACAAAAGTTCTTTCCTTTGTGGCTGGGTCCTGAGTTCCTTTCTAAAACTCCTGAGCGGCAGAGGCAAGGCTAACCTTGACCCTGAGAAAGCTGGTTAACAAGGAAATTATGGAACCGCAGCGGGACTACTTCTTCTGGACAACACCGCTTGCTCCACCAACGGGGCAGTGATGAGGGGAGAGGGAGGCAATGAAATAAATAATTGTACATCCTCCAGTTGGGATATAGAATAATTTTGTGGATAAATATTGAATGATGTAAGAAACGGTTAGTCATTACAAGATAACATATCCAATATTATCCCAATTCAAATAGAAGGGATGTGTGCTAAAATATTAACAGTGGTTTCTCTGAGTGGTGGGATAAGTGGTTTTTTGTTCATTTTCCTTTTTTCAGCATTTTCCACATTTTTACTGTCCCCAAAGGGTACCTATTGGGCTGCAGGTATTCTTCAGGTGAATGGAAAGTAGTCTGTTACCAATGAGATGTGGTAAACTGCGGATACAGATGCTCTGGTGTGAATGCTTCAGTAAACAAAGGGGTTCATGTGAATTGGCTCAGTGCTCCCACAATGACGGTTATTTTGAATGGATTTACCCAAGGTTCCAACATTCATTCATTCATTCATTCATTCATTCATTTAGTGAATACCTGGCTCAACTGTGTTCTGCCTGTACAAACTATGCATCTTTAATCAACTCATGGACCTTTCCAGAAACTCTGCTTCTCTGCTACACTGATAATTGTCCAGCACAATTATCCAGGGACATTGTCCAGCCCAGAGCCAGCACTCACGATGGGTGGCTGCTGTTAACATGGTCATTTTGTGCTCAGGACCCAAGGGTGCCACTAATCCCAAGAGCTCAGGGCCCCCGGAGACCTCGGCACCGTCGGGAGTGCACCTGGTAAGGTGAACTGAGCAGCATTCTTGTCTCTTCAGATGCTGGAGTCCCCACCTACCTGTATGAGTTTCAGTATCGCTCAAGCTTTTCATCAGACATGAAGCCAGAGACAGTGATTGGGGACCACGGTGATGAGCTCTTCTCCGTCTTAGGGGCTCCACTCTTAAAAGGTGACAGCTGTACAAGCCTGGAGTTGGGGGTTCTGGGGTCGAGGCTCGGTCTGTGGCCTTGTGCAAGTTGCTCCTTCCCTGTAGGCCTTAGTTCCCTGAATTCACTGTAACAGGCTGGACCACAAAGGTCCCACCTTTCTCTTGCTCTGACTTGCATGATGGAGCACGTGCATGTGTGTGCTCTTATTCCTGGTCACTCTGAGGCTCCAGACCTGGGCGTCAGTAAGACAGGGCCCCACTCAAGGGCTGGAATGCCGCCTGTTGCTCCCCACTCATGAGAGCATATCAGGATGAATGTAAGGGTAGGGTTAGAGTTGGTGTTAACCATGAGTCAGGGATGAAATATGTCCTCTGTCTATCTGCCCAACCATCTCTCTATCATCTAAAACTCATATTTTTAAAAAAGTTAATATACAGGGTTGGCAGAAGTAACATCCACTTGAGTGTGGTGGGTAGGGTAATAATATGGGTGTAATAATTTATAGTTTTAATTTGAACATTTCACCTAAAATGTCATGTGGTGTGCTCAAGTGTGATGTTGTTGTGTGACAGAATTACATACTTATGATTTTGTAATAAAAGACTTTGCAATAAAATAGGGGCATTATTCATGCTGGATCCTGTATTTAGGAATATATTTTAAAGACAACCTTTCACAAATGTCTTCAACACTTTATCAGTGGTTGCAGAGGACTTGGGTGTGACCCACCTCAGGGTTATTTGGGACACACCAGGGCCACACCCTGATTGGATGACTCTTTAAGATCATTGTTATATTTTAGATTCTATGCAAATGTGGGTGGGTGACAGAGATTGAGAAAACCCCCATCGATGGACAATCCTGGGAGGTGGGGTGGCTTTAGCAGAAACCCTGGGGTGAGGCATTGTGACTCTGAAATGCGGAGCAGGGCCGGTGGCCACAGAGCACAAAGGCATCAGCGTATGCGTTGACTACAGCCCTTTGCTGAGTCCTGGACCCGTAACTCTTCAGCTTAAAATGCACAGACACTACCCAGGATTTTCTTAAAATTTAGCTTTTGGCTCAGGGGATCTGGAGGAAGGGCTCAGATTCTGAATTTTTAACAAACACTCAAGTGGTGTGGCTGCTGTTGACCCACGAACACACTTTAAGTAATGAAGGCTTTTTTCCTCTTTCCTCCAGAGGGGGCCTCAGAAGAGGAGATCCAACTCAGTAAGATGGTGATGAAATTCTGGGCCAACTTTGCCCGGAACGGGTGAGCAAAGGTGGAGCGCGGTTGGGATGGGGCGGGCGTATCTGCTGGGAGGGGCGGCTTCCAACCCCTGCTGGCCCAGCCCCTGGGGAGACCTCCGATGCAAGAGCTGCCTACGAAGGGCCGGGCTGCCCAGGAGACGGCGAGGCCCCTGCCTCTGGGGGCGCACGGGCCTTCTGGGGGCGATGAAGCTGAGGGGCCCTGCAAATCTCTGAGAGGAGCTTTGGGGCGTTTTTCTGATTTTTTTTCTGTTCCCAGGAATCCCAATGGTGAGGGGCTGCCCCATTGGCCGGCGTACGACCAGAAAGAAGGGTACCTGCAGATTGGCGCCACCACCCAGGCAGCCTGGAAGCTGAAAGAGAAGGAAGTGGTTTTCTGGACCGAGCTCTTTGCCAAGGACGCAGCCAAGAAGCCACCCCAAAGAGAACATGTTGAGCTGTGAATGGGAGGCCCAGCCAGCCACAGAGACCCGGCTAATCAGACAGGGCTAGTTCTGCAGCAAAGCGTTGGTGGGCCCCGGAGGCAGCTCCCTGCCGGGGGCACGTGGGCCGCAGCCACGGGCAGGGCATTTCTGTACCTGTGGCCTCCATTTTGGAAATAATGTTCTTTTGGTGACCAAGTCAGTGCCTATGTCCTGGGCTGGAGACTAACCCACCCTTCTCAGGGGCAGGAGGGCGAAGGGGGGTGGGCGCGCCGTGCGCAGGAAGTGCCCCTGGTGCGGCGGTTGGCACGTGCACACTGTCACCCCTCACAGGCTTCCGTCCTCAGCACCGTGACCTGCCCCACGGAGGAAGCCTGCAGGCAGTCACAGGTGCCTGGAGAGAGGTGTCCAACATGCAGCCCAACACAAAATCACACATTTACTTAAATCATATCAGATTTATTCATGATTACGTGTCGCAACGTGTGCACTGTGTGGCCCAAGACAACTCCTCCTCTTCCAGTGTGGCACACACACGCCGATAGGTTGGGCCCCCCTCCTAGAGAGAAGCCACCCGTGTGGCGGGTGCTGGGAGGGGGAGGCCTTGAGCGTTGCGGGGCCACCAGCTGAGCGTTGACAGCGTGCAGTGAGGGATCCAAGCCGGAAGGGCACCAGGGCGGGCCCTTGACCACCTGCCTCTATGTATGGACACCGGCCGACCCAGAGACCACAGGAACTGGCTCCAGGTCACACGGACGTCACTGTCCTAACTACTGAGCCAGCCTGAGGCCCCCTCACCCCTAAGATGGGGGTTTTTCTACCGTACCCCCTGCCACCCCCAGCCTGACTCCCTCCATGCGGGAATGCCGCTGTCCCCTTGGCCACACTCTCAGACACCTGTCCCTCTGCAATTGCCCGCCTGTTCGCTGCATGGCCCCCAGCTCCGGGGCACAGCACCAACTCTCTCCAGCACGGTTCCCCTCATTCCGGCTGCTGAGAGAGGCCAAGGCTTCGGGCAGAGGAGTGGGAGGGGGATGATGCCCTTTGAAAACTCTCCACCTGGTGGTGCCTGCCACACGCGCAGCCCCTGGGTGACAGGCGCGGCGTGCTCACAGCCAGCCTCTTCTCTTACTCATCGGACAAGCCTGGGGCAGAGCGGTGGTTATCCGCCTCGGGAGGCGGCTCCGCGGGAGGAGCGCCCTACCAGGTCGCACAACTGGGGCAGCCCCGCAGACCCGTAGGACCCGTGCTGGTGTCCAGATCCTGGTGGCGGGAGCAACTCCGCGTTGGTGGCCGTCAGCTCGTTGGTGTCCCTGAGTGCATGGGCGCCGGGAATGAAAAAGGAAGGCAAGTTCGTTAGTGACCAGAGGCTTTGCTGTCAGGCTGTGGGCTCCTTAGGGTCAGGACCAAGGTCACATCCATTTTCATGGTCGCCCAGCAGGTGTTTGGCAATGGGACTAGGTACATGGATGGATAGATGGCTGGCCAGGTGCATCTTTACAAGGTGGAGGTGGACAGCAGCCTTTGGTAATCTGATGACTACCTTTGAATGCTAGAGTAATAATAGTAACTAGAATTGTGTGTCTTCATAATGAAGTCTTTTACATATTAATTCTAATAATCTTCACAGCAACGCTTTGAGGTACATACTTGGTATCAACGCTGTGAAAGCTAACACAAGGCTCAAGAAAACTTAACTAGTAAGTGACAGATAAGACCAGCTACATAATTGCTGTGCAAAAATAAAACCACCAAAAAATAAAAACCCCCTTATTTTAAAAATTATTAAGAGGATACCTTGGTTGGTGTGGCTTAGTGGATCGCAAGCCTGTGAAGCAAGGGGTCACTGGTTTGATTTCCAGTCGGGGCACTTGCCTGGGATGCCGGCAAGGTCCCCAGTAGGGGGCGAGAGGCAACCACACATTGATGTTTCTCTCCCTCTCTTCCTCCCTTCCCCTCTAAAAATAAATAAATAAAATCTTTAAAAAAAAAGAAGATGGAGACAGCAGAGCATTAAAGCAGCCTAGGAGCCTGGAATCCTGGCTACAGAGCTTGGATAGGAACCTTGGCAGCCTGCCTCTGGAGCCTCAGTCCTTAAATGCAACGCAATCCTTCCTTCCAGCACTGGACACAATTCAACAGTCCTTTCCTGAGTTTGTTTTGGCCTCTGACCTTTACCACCCATTTGGCAGAGTGATTCTCTGCTGCCCCCTTGTGGGCAGTTCCCACACAGTCTTACCGGCTTCAGAAATGGAAACGTGGCTGCAATCCCAGACCGACTCCCAGGAAAGTTTACAAAGAGCAATGAATTTGCCTGTGCCGACACGTGCAGGAACAGCATTTGGGCTGGTTTCTTGCAGATTCTAGAGTCGTAGGCATGCAGGGGCTGCTTGAGCGGGAGTTTCCCAAATCTTATTTCTTCTTCAAATTGCAGTGAAATGCCTTTGGGCCCACGTCACCTCCCCAGACTCCAAAACAGAACTCATCCTGTCTCTGGCACTTTGGAAGTCTTCATAGCATTTCTCTGCAAAGGCTCTGCCCTTTGTCTGTTGCCTGGTCTGGTCTGAGGCTCCTAATTGGCCTCTCTGCCCCTATTCCACACCGCTTCTATACTTGCCCTTTGCCATGTGATTTCTGCGCTCCGCTCAGAGTCTGCGCTGGCCTCTTGACTTGCTCTGCCACTATACTATGGCAGGAGTGACGGGTGGTGGGCCAGCTCTAGGCTTTCTGGTTCAAGGAAGTGGGGAGAGTTCAAAGAGAGCTCTAAGCCCCATAGTCTTGGCTTCCCCCCTCTGCCTGGCAGAAGTGTGCGTTGGTGCCCCCTGGTGGCCACAGTGCCCAGATTCTCGTTTGATCAACTGCTTCCGCTGATTACTAATGTGCTTGGTCAGCCCAGGGGAAGGGAGTGGTCACCCGCAGCGGCAGGCAGAATGCTTGCTCAGCGGGAAAACATACCTGCTCAGCCAACTTAGAGGTGCCTCTGTGAATGCTAACCCCAGGTCTGTCTGTCCTCACTGTACAAGACCTGAGTCCTTCATGTAAGCCCATGGGACAGAGATGCCCTTATCTATGGCCACCCAGACCATGGTGCTTTCCACTGTTGTCAGCTGACACCGGAATCAGGGGAGGAAGCCATGGGGACGGAGCGGGAGACCTGTGCCTTCCCACTACCCTCTTCCCACGACAACCCTGATTCTGCCCAAGGAAGCAATGTTCCTGGAACAGACTGCGGTTCACCAGGTTGCATGAGCCTGGGCAACAAGACGCCGGCGAATGTCTGGGCAGCGTTCTGAGAAAGCTGCCCTCCTCCAGAGTAAGGAGGGACAGATAGCTGGCCTCTGCCTTTCCTTCTGCCTCTTCATTCCTGTTCTTCCTGCCGGAAAGGTGGGCAGGATGTCTGCATGTGGGTTAGGCATTTTCTCCCTGTGAGCAGAGAACTACATGCTGTGGGTGCTGGGACAGAAAGCTGGCAGCCCAACCCCCGGCGACTTTCTTAAGCTTCTCCAGGGCCACGCCAGGCCTCGGGGCTGGTCCAGGGGAGGCCGTTGCTTACGCTCTTCTCTGAACCAAGGACACCTTGTCAGCCTAGTGTATACAGGTGTATCTTTTTGCTTCTTGATACAGAGCCCAGGTGAAAGCTCTATCTGGCCCGAAGAACCAGGGAGCTTGGGAATGGGGTGTGTTTGCAGAAAGACAGCGAAAGTGTTTTCCCCGGGAGGCAGAGGCCGCTCTGTTCCCATGAACTCTGACCACGTGACCTGGGGCAAGTCATTTGTATTCCAGCACACTGTAGGCACTGAAATAGATGTGGTTTAGTATGTGTATGTAGATGTGTGCATGTGCGTGTACAGATTACATATACGTATATACATGTAAATAAAAATCTTAATTTTATATAAACATAATAAAGAGGGCATTGGTACTAGTAGAGGCCCCATGGCCCTCCCAGCTGGGCCATGTTTGGCCTTTGTGTCTGGGGTGAGGCAGATGGCGTATCAGAGTGGTTAAGAGCACAGGCTGGAACCAGGCTTCCGGGGTTCGAATCCCAGTCTCACCAGCTAGTGAGTGATTTCACCTCCTTGTGTCTCAATTCCCCCCAGCTGTAAAGCGGGTGACAATACGGCCTTAGGACTTGCGTAGGAGGACCAGTGAGATGAGATTTGTGAAGCTCCAGGAAAAGGAACTGGCGCGGGAGAAGCCCGCGTGTCTGCCGAGGAAAGGCCAGCACAGTGCATTGGCCTTGTCCAAGGTGCTGATGCTCCTGAGGCCTCAGTCCAGGGACCTTGGCTTGTGAGCCTGGGGTGGATGGCCCCACTCTCTCTCTGAACGAAGTCAGGAGCTCCTTGCACCCTGCTCCCCTTCCAATCCCAAAACTGTACTGGGGTCTCTGTAAGCGTGATTGGCTAGCTAATCATGCTAACCCTCACTCTGACGCTCGTGGTCGTGTGATGCATTTGAAATATCGGCCCTGCCATGTCCTTACTCATCTCTGAAGCCCTGCCCTCCCCCTTCTCTCCGGTGGTAGGGCTGGTTACTATCGAGTGACTGGAGATGGGGGTCAGGGTTCAATAGCAACCCCTGGGGAGCTTGGGGGGTTGTGGTGCGAGAGCAGAAGTTTAGAGGGACCGGGACATGAGTTTGGGGTGGGCAGCAGGCAGCACCTTGTGGCTGGGCTGACCGTGGCCTTCAGGTGTGCACCAGTCCACTGTGGCCATGCTTCAGGCCGTGCTGGGCTTGCTTCAGGCCTCTCCCCCCACCCCCGACGCCAAGTCTGCCTATCCTAGCTCGGGACTCTGGAGTAGAGAGAGCCTGAGGCCGAGTGGCGTGTAGGGACTGCCCTCTCTTTAGAGCCGTTCTATACTGAAGAAATAATGGTTCTGTGGCTCCTGGGTATGTCCAGGCCATGGCCCCCGCTGGGGTCTTCTTTGGGGACAGATATAATCTTTCTTGATTCCCTGAAAGCCAACCCCTTGCCTTCAGGCCCTGCTAGTCTGGCCCAGCGCAGGCCCTCCCAGGCACCAGAAGCCAGTTACTAGCCAGCTCCTTCAGAAGCCTCCATCTCCACGGTCCGTCTCCTACTCTGGGTCACAGTTGAGGCCAGGGCCTGCCTGAGACAGGGCCCAGCTGGAGAAGCATCTCTCTCGCCAGCAGCCTAACGGGGGCTGACGGCAGAGGGCACATGGGGCAGTCACATCCTGCCGGAGGTTGGCTGCTGCCTGGCAAGGCCCATGGAGGCTGATGTTTGCCGGGGCTTGAACTTCCCGCCCACATGTTCACCTGCACCCAGGCCTCGCGAGCCCGAGAGGTGGCTACTCAGATCCAAATTCAAACCTTAGGGACACCATCCTAAGGAGTGGACAAGGGGACAGAGACACTGTTTCAGTGACACAAAAAGAGAGTAGTAGGTGGGCTGCCTCTGAAACGGGCAGAAGCAAATAAGAGGGAGAAGAAACAGACACGCATGACGTAGCTGATAGGTACAATACATCCGATGACAAGCTGTGTAAGCAGGTACTATTCTGAATACAATACTCACAGTCCACCCTCCCCACAACCCTATGAAGTGGTCCCTGTGGTCTCTCCAATGTAGCGGTGACCCCCTGAAGCAGGTCAGTACCTTGCCCAAGTTTTCCCCGTGTGCACGATGGAACCAGGCTGTGGATCCAGGCGCCACGGCTCCAGAGCAGTTGTTCTTGGTGCCCCACATCTGACGCTCCTGATAACACTCTTGTGTGGTCTTATTCCCGCCTCTCAGACGTAAGAAGTCGTCGGAGGTTTCATGTAACTTTCTTCAAGATTCCATAGCAGCAGGTGGTAGAACTGGGCTTCAAGGCCCGGTTGAGTCTGACTCCGAACCCTTTGTTCTTTCCACCAAACCAGGGCAGACCACAGCTTGCAGACCATGCCAGCCTCCAGCTGTTTTGTAAATATAGCTCCCTTCACGCTGCAGTCGCAGAGGTCTGCGGGGAAATGGAGGCTGCTTGGAAACGGCAGGACAGGCAAAAGGCAGCAACGCCCAGCCGGACCCTCGGTCTCTGCCTAGAAAGGCAGTCATTCACCTCTTAGTGTGAACTGCTCAGTCGTCGGCTGTGCGAGCTCCCTGGGAGTGCCTTAGAGAACCATGACACAAGGGACTTTCCAGGAACACCTAAGCCAACCTTCTCATTCTGGTGATAAGGATGCCTTTTCTGCTGTGACTCAGTCGCAACCTCAGAGTAGCCGGTCCCAGATGGGCTCTGTGGGTCTGAAACACTTCCATAGCCCTGCCTTCTAACGACATCTGCCCATCCAGGCTCGCTTGGGCTGTTCTGTTGGGGGCTGTGTGACAAAGGGACCTTACCATTCCCCTGCAACAAGCCGTCACTTGATGTCCCCCTCTTCAGAGCCTTGCTGCCCTTTCTGACGGCTCTGGGGCACCTGTCCGGACCACCACAGTTCCACGGACTGTGCCCCTCAGTGGGCCTTGGGGGGCTCACTGCTCAGCCCAGCCCTCAACTTCCTCCTCTGTCCAGTGGGCGAACTTGTCTTGGGGCTGCCTCGCTTGCGGGGTAATTGTCAGGAAAACAAATTTGATGATGGATTTGATGTGGGGTGGATTAAAATGAAGCGTCCCTGCGATGCAGGGCGATGGAGAAACTGCCCTGGAGATGAAAAAGCAAAAGCAGACAACGCGCCTGGGGTCCCTGGGTGCCTACCTCCCATCTAAGTATCAGCGCGCCCATCTCAGAGCTAGGACTACTGACCGCCTTCAGTCCCCTGCTCCTCAGGGCATTAAAGAAAGTTATTTAAGTGGGAAGTGGGCCCTCTGACCAGAAGCTCTTCTGTACCGGCTGGGGACTGATCATAGACAAACCTACATAATTGTATCATTGTTACCTTCGTGACAGAAAGGACTCCACCACCAGATACATGGCGCAGGAATAGCCTTTATTATTCTGTACAGCTACTTTTCCACAGAGAGAACAGCTTATAAAACACATCCACACTAAACGGAGATATCTGAGTGGCACTGGAACAGTCCCTGACACAGAGAGGACACCGTGGCAACAGTCCTTATCTACACAGACACGGAGGGGAAACGGAGGGGCGAGGGCGGGCACCCAAGAGCGAGTTCCCGCGCACCGGTAGTTTGGAGATGTGTTGGCGGCTGCAGTGGTCCTCTGGCGCGTCCACAGCCTCGTGGATCCTGGGTTTTCTTGGATCGGGCCAACAGGTTTCCTCCAGCATCCTCAGAACAGAAGGGTAGGATTTTATGTTTTTTAAATACCAAGTGTTTCCAGCATACGTTGAAGACATATTGAAGAGAAAGAAAGTATTGAATGTCAAAAATAAAAATAAATAAATCAAAAGTTGTAGAGGCCAGAAATCTGATCTGACATTTCTCTGCTCCACAAGTTGTTTATCAGTCATCAGATCATTCTGGAAGGTCCTGTCGTAAATGATGTGCTTTCTTTAGTGTAAATTTAGCCCAAAACATTGTCAGGCAGACGTGAAATTTTTTAACTGGATGGGACCTTGGACTGTCTGACCCAACCCTGCTTTTACAGGCAAAGGATGTTGAACCTCAGAGAGATGAAACTGCTCTCCCCCGGAACCTGGCTGGTCAGCGGCAATTCCACATGCTACGGTCTGTTCCCAACACGCTATGGTCCGTCCCTGTTCCTCTCCATTCCACGGCATTCAAAGGAAGCACATGGCTTCTTTACTAAGAAATGGCTTCTTTGGTAAGCATGTTTCGGTCTCACATTACCACGTCAGCAGAAGAGATGCTGCACAAACAGACTGGCTCCCACCTGGGGGGGAACCCCCTCTGAGAACCAAGGCGGCTTTGGGGACCTTCATTCAGCAGGCTGTTCAGCCAGAGCTGGCCACCTCCTCCTCCCTGGTGTCGCCTGCATCGAGAATAAAGACCAGCTACCAGACGGATGATATCAAACTAGATGTTGCGTAGAAGGTAACCTGATTGTCTTAAACAAATATTGTACATTTACGGAAAGTAATAATTCTTTTAAAATCTTGTAAAATGTCAAAATTGCCATGTACAGTACACAGGAGAGCCCTTATCCTGGGTAACCTTTGTTATAAAAAAAAGGGCGGGGGGCGTGAAAAAGAAGCCAAGCACTCCTTAGGGCAAAGCCCATTAACCGTGGGTGGAGGAGGGACCCAGGGGTCTCCTAGCACCTCCGTGAGGACTTACAAGGACTTCAGGATCCCCCGCCTCCCCAGGGGTCCGGGCTTGGGGCCAGCTTCCCCCAACGCCAGGCTCAGAGGCCACGCCCCTCCACAAGGCAGCTCTGTTGCGCTGGTTTGGGGCTAGTTGAGCCAGCACCACATCACCGATGCGCCTTTGGGAGACCTGTCTGGAGGCAGAAGGGTCACCTGCAGACGGCAGAGAAAATAACTGCAGGCTCCTTCTGAAGTGCATCCCTATTCTGACATGCACGGGCTTTCTGGACGCGCTCATTTCAGCCATGTGGACTCGCTTTCCCACCCTGCTCTCCCCGAAAGGCTCTTTCATCCAACGAGAGTAGCTGCCTCCCTTCCTCCCGGCGACCAGCTGGAGGAGAATGAATGCCATCATCTCCCCTCTTCCTTTCATCCGACACCTTGTTCTTTGCTCAGAAACCCTCCTTGGCCCCGTGACTGCATTTCTGTGCATTTGGAAGAACAGCCCTGTGTGGGTGAACCATATCGGGCAGGGAGTTTCAGAGGGCCCTGGGCAGGGAGCCGGGGGTCTACGCTGAGGGTCCGACGGGATGCCTTAGCAGCTGAGAATCTGAAATGCCGGGCCTTGGTTTTCTCATCCGGGAAATGGGGAGGCAGAAGCCACCCTTGCGGGCCTCGCTGGGCAGGCAGGAGGCAGCATGGGTGACACTGCTGGTTAAAAAAAAAAAGGGAACAGTTGGAGAGGCGTTGTCCTTCCTGGGAGGATGCACAGTCCCTTCAGGACACCATCAGTGCCGGCCACCCTGCTCTGGGGGCCCGGACCGCCACCTCATGGCTCCAGGCCGGTGGCTGCTCCCAGGCCTTGCCTTCCAGCGGGGCTGCCTCAGACTCTGAGCTGGGGTTTTTATATGGAAAGATCAAAAGTCTCCTGATGCCCCTCTTTTCTCCAAACAATGACCCAAGGACCCTGACTCAGCAGGGACTCCACTGCCACAATAAGAACTCCCAAGCACAGATTTTCAATGCAGGCGTAAGAGGCTCAAACCATAAACAGAAACCCCAAATAGTTGCCACCGCCTTAATCAAATTAGGAATCCTTTCTCTGAATGAGCTGAAACTAACCACTACCACCACCAGAGGGCACCACTCATGAGTGTCTATTGGAAGTCAACCTAGAAATTCTCTACAGCCTCCAACGATCAACGCAGAACATTGTCCCCCTCAACCTGCGTGACCAGATTGCTGTGCTTGGTTCCACCCTGCCCCTTGAGTGCCGCGTTTAGTCCATGATGAGAGACAAAGGGAGCTTCCAGGGGCAACTCGCCATCGGCTGAGACCGCGGGCCACGCTGGGTGGGATTTCCAGGGAAAGACTGTGCAGGAGTCTGCGGGCGGACAGATGGTCTGTCAGGCGGCCCTCGGGCACCCTCCTGGCCTCGAGGGCACAGCAGAGGGGCCACAGGACATACGCACGGCTGGCCTCACCGGGTCCCTGACCCCGTGTCCCAGGAAGGTCTCAGGAACCACAGATGGGCTTCTGGGCTCCACGTGCCTGGCAGAGTGAGACCTCGCGTGGCCCCTGCGAGCCTGTCTGGCTCTTCCGTGGCCGCCCGCTGTGACGCCCATGGCTCCGAATCGCCTGGCCACCAGAAGCTGGAAGACGGCTGCAGAACACACCAGCCAGGCTCCCTTTGGCCAGGGTGAAAACGGACCAAGAGAGTTTGTGTTGGAGATCGCCCAGAGCCCCTCTCCATGGGTCTCCCGACAGCGACAGGCGCACCCAGGCTCCCGAGCCCGGTTCAGGCCCCGGAGGGCCAATGGGGGCCACGCGAGGGCATGTAGGGGAGGGGAGACCCAGGGACACCACCCCCGGGCTCCGTCAGGCTTTTGGTCGGTGTCCGGTTTGTGCTGTCCAACCACAGCAACCCCCTGCCCCCCACCCCCCCGCCCACACTGCATGGCCCAAGGGCTTCTCCTGGGGCCCACAGGACAAGCAGACGTGGCGGGGAATTCCGCCCGAGCCATGGACCCAGCCTGGGCTGTCTCTCAAATTGGGTGAGAATCCTCAAAACAAGAGATTCGACAAAGGTCTTTTTTTTTTTTTTTCAGTTCTCTACTTTTTTTAAGTATATTATATTGGTGATGCTATTACAGCTGTCCCGATTTTCCCCTTTTGCCCCCCTCCACCCGATATCCCCTTCCCTCCCGTTCACGTCCACGGGTCGTGCATAAAGTCCTTTGGTCCTGTTCCCGCCTGTCCTCTTCGCCCGTGAGGCTCGCCAGTCAAAGCTCACAGCCCCCAGGCCCGACGAACAGAAGGTGAGGGGAAACCAGACGACGGCATCATTTGGAAAGGGGACGAGAGGAGGGGCGTCAGGAAGGGCACCTGCCGGAGAGGAGCCCCTGGACAGCATCCAGGCGGGAGCGAAGCCGACACCTCGGCCTGGGCGCTGGCGCCACGGCCGTCCTCCTCGGGGCCGGTTCAGATGGCCAGCCAGTGTTGCAACTGCGGGGGACATTCCAGGCCTTAGTGCCGGTGGTGGGGACAGGCGGGGACTGGGGGGCCCAGGGCCTGCTGCAAAGCACAGCGAGCGGACAACACCCCCTCCCTCCCAAGACCCGGAGGACACGCAGGCTCTGGGTTCCCTGATTGCTGCTGCGGCTCAAAGAGGGCAAAGGAGGCTTCCCGAAGTGGCATGGCAAGCCCAAAGCAAGGAGCTCACGGGGCCCCTCCCCGACCCCCTGCCATGGCTGTTTCTAAGGGAAACAAGTTGGGACTCTGGTCAACATATTACCGGTGTGCCCACAGAGCTTCCTTCAAGACAAGGGATCCTCAGTCTAGCTTGGCGATACTCCATGGTGACAACTCAGAGCAGGAGAATAGAGCTTAGCGAAGTTTGGGGACTTGGCATTTCCAGACCAAAGACCAGAGGGGCCAGCGGAAGCCGGCAGAAGGCAGGGGACACACCCACTCCTAACACCAGACCCTCGTGAGCTCCGGCCCACTGCGCAGGGGGCAGGGGGCCCGGCCTGGCACTCCCAGGGCCCAGCAGGGAGCAGCGAAGGTCCTCCCCAGGCCCCGGCCCCGAAAGTCGGCTGCACCCACCTGGAACTGCCTGACGTTCCTCTGGGCCACCAGGTGGTGCTCGTTCTCAGGTGTGATGCCATAGGCCAGTCTCTGTGGGAGGTGGGGGACCGGGGGAGGCCTCAGCTAGGCCCAGAGGCCCAGGCGGAGCCCCTGGATAAGGCCCCCCTGCTATTTGGGCCTGAAGTCCCACATGGACAGTGTACGAGGTCCATACAAGACACCCTACCATGGTCGGCTCACTGAGTCATTCGTCTGGGTGCTATGGGCAGTCACTGGGGGCCCAGAGCTGAGGAGACCCATGCAGCCCCCGCTTTGGCGGAGCGTGCGGCTCGTGGGAGGGGTGGGCATTGAAAAACTAAACACACGTGCAAGTGTAGCACCGCAATGGGAGTAAGTGCTGGGGAGGGCCGGCACAGAGCGCAGAGCCCAGAAGATGGGACCCGCCCTCCCGGGGCAGAGGGTAGGCCTCCCCAGGGTGGGGCTCGGGGACTGATCTCCAGGTGGCGGGGAGCCCGCTCCCAATGTGGGGAGAATAGAAAGCTGGAAGCAGGTCCAGGTTTCCATGTCTGGGATGAGCCCCCAGAATCTGGACCCTTCAGGTGACCCAGAAGCTCTTGGACTTCGAATTTCAGGGACGTGCCACAAGGAAGTGGGGGCGGCAGCCGCAGCCTTGCCTGCGACCCTCTGGCCTAAGTGCTTGTGCAGCTCCCTCACTCACGTCCTCAGTGGTTCGCCGGCCCCTCCCAGGAGAGTGAGCTCCAGGAAAGCCTGTCTGTGCTGGGCCGTGCAGACCCGCAGCCGTGCCGTGAAGGGAGGGGTGAAGCAATGGAGGGACGGGCTCTCTATCGTGCAAAGTAAGGACGTGAGGAAAAGGCCTTCTCCGCTATTCCTCAGAGACATGGCATTTCGATAACCCAAGAGCGGGAAAGATGTCATTCCAGGGTCGAGGCCACTACTTCCCAAACACTTGTCTGTATTGCACGTGCCCAGCAGCGCTCGTGGTAAGAGAAGAAAGCGTATCCCGCAGGTCCCTGGCTTAGGCGAGTCAGATTCGGGTCCAGGCTCAGGAAAGAGGCAGGAACAAGCCAAGATACTAGGCCATGGTGAGCTTGGACCCGGACGGCCAGGCCATCTGGGGACATGGCAAACCTTACAAAGGGACACGGCTTGGGGCGGGGGCGGTGGCCATTAAGGCCACATGTCTAACTTGTCCTTAGAGGACTAGAGAGCTGAGCGTCACCTTCTCCCATAAGCCCCAGTGGGAACAGCAGAAGGAGAATGTATGTCATTGTGCTCATGACATGCCACACAGTGGCCAGCAACACGTGTTGAATGTCTGCCACGTGCAGCTGCGGTGCAAAGCGTGCTCCTTTCATTTAAGATCCACATGACTGTCCCCAGGTTATAAGTATGGAAACCGAGGGTCATGGTGGGTCCGCCTGACCCTAGAGTCCCTGTCCTGTCTCCCCTCTCACTCCGACAGGAATGGCTCGGATGCCCCCTCCCCTAGCGCCCCCGCCCACCCCCCGCGGCCCGAGCTCACCTCCCACAGGGAACCCCGCGTCTTCAGGAACTTGTAGGCCACGTAGGCGGGCACCAGCGTCATGGAGGAGAGCGCGATGCCCCACCCGACCCAGTTAGCCCAGAGCGGGAAGATGTAGTCGTCGTAGGTGAGCTGCTTGAAGTTGATGATGCTCACCACCACCACGAACTGCGGGGAGGGCAGAGGGCAGGCAGAGGGGTGGGAGGGGGGACGCGGGGGGCGGGGCAGGAGCGGAGAAAACAGAGAAAGAAGAAAGAGTCCAAGAAGCGAATGATAACAAGGAGATCAAGACACGGGGAGCGAGAAAAGGAGAAGAATGGACCAGTGACCTTGGAGCTGGGCGGAGCACTGGCCCAGGCTGGAGACCCCGCTGGGGTGAGCGTCCAACACCGCGTCACCAGGCCTGAGCGTCCCCCGTGTCCTGTCCCCACAACCAGGACTCGCCATCCCAGAACCTCCTCCCCTACGAAGCCAACGTGCCCACCCCCCCACCCCAGGCAAGCCCCCAGACCCAGGGCGCCCGGCCCCACATACGCACCAGGAGGAAGGCGGGGCTGATAAACTTCCAGCACAGCCTCCAGTACAGGCCCGGCCTGAACCCCATCATCTGCTGGATGTCGTTGCTGAACCGGTCCACACCTGGGCACACATACAGGCCTGTCACCGCGGCCCTGCGGAGCCCGGGGCAGGGAGCAGGCGGTGAGGCAGGGCCCGGCACCCAGCACTCGTTCCTGGGGACGGGCCCTGGCGGGGGCAGAACAGGGAGAGGACACACTCACAGACAGGGTCACCGACCTGCCACCCGAATTCACTTTCCAGAGGGAGATGGAGCTCGGGGAGGGGAGGGGACTTGCCCAGGTCTCACTGCCAGGTCATCCTGACTCCAAAGCCTGGATCCCCCTCTTGTTCACACTCCTAAACCATGAGGCTGTGGACACTGCTTTCTGGGACTTTGGTCCGGCAGAAGGGCCCAGGCTCACACCAAAACCCCTTTCTGACTTGTGGGAAAGACTGAGAACAGGACTCACGCGGATATGACACGGGGTGGGGGCGGGGAGAAATCAACAGCGGCAACACACTTGACACTTGGTGACACCTTATACCTCCTCAGCTGCAGAAAAAGTTTGCCAGGCAAAACATAGGACTCCCGGTTACACGTGAACTTCAGACAGACAATGAAGCCGGTCTTAGTTTAAGTGTGTCCCGTGTGACATTTGGGAAAACAATTCCCAAGTGGGGAGCAACAGAAAACAATTATGCACAGCTTATCTGAAACGCAAGCGTAACAGGGCACCTTGTCTTCTCTCTGCTGAGTCTGGCCCCCGCTTTAGAGTGAATGACAGGCCTTGGGAGCGGCAGTTTCCTCAAGTCCCTCTTTAAAAGCTGATGCGGGGGGGCCTTTGGGCCCTTTGCAGCCCCAGCTTAAGGGGGTCCGGTTCCCCCAAAGATGAGCCGCGGGCTGGGGGAGCTGCTCCTGACAAGGAGCCGGCCAGACACAGAAGCCCCTTTGTGTTCCAGGGCAAAAGTGTCCAGGAACACGGGGTTCCTCGCACTCAGGGCCCAGCACGCACCGTAAAACCAGGAGACGCCGATGGCTTCCATGAGCACAGCGAAGAGGATGGAGGTGCCGGCCGCGAACGTGTCCAGCAGGGTCAGCACGTATATCCCACCCTGGGGCGCGAAGGGAGAGCGCTTGAGGCCATCTTGTTACATCCACCACAATGTGCCTGTCCCCTGCCGCCTGTCCCACGGGCTCAGAACCCAGTCTGAGAATGTGGGTGACAGGGTTTGGGGGCTACTGTACTGAGGTCGCCTGTGTGTGTTCTGACAAAGGCCTTCCAGAGTCCCAAGGTCTGAGGGCATCAAAGGGATTTTGCTCCCTCTCGCAACAGGGGTGTCTGGCGACCCAAGGCTCAGGGGTGACAGGTGACAACGGGGCATGTCCCTAGAGGATCAGGCTACAGGGGTAAGTAAGGATGTCCAGTTTGCCCCGAGCTCAGGGCCCTGCCCTGCCCAGTCCACGCCAGCTCCGAGGCTGGACATGTCTGATGGATTGAAAAGCATCCCCACAAACGGGAGGCGACCCCGGCCGCAGCCTCGCCTCACCTTGGTTATGCAAAACAGGGCCAGGAGGAAGGTGCTAAAGGTGACGCCAAACGTGAAGAGTTTCCGGTGTCGCTTCAGGACCTGGAAGTCATCAGCCAGGCCCGTGATGACCGCCTCCATGCCTCCCATCTGGGGGGAACCAGGCAGGGTGGGCGCAGGAAGCAGGGGCTCCCTGCGCCCCAGGCTCCGGCTCAGGCTCACCCCGACTCTCACCCGCCGGAGAAATCGGCCGGTACTGCCTGCCTCCCAGCCTCTTCCCCGACATCTGTCCCCTTCTCAACCAAAATCGGGACTCAGAAACCACACGGTGCAGGGTGAACAGGTTACTCCCCACCACCCCCTGATCAACAGGCACCTGTCTCCCACCCCCTCACTCAGCCCCAGTGGGTTCAGATGAGCTACAGGAGTGTGAAAGGCATAAAATGCCCAACGCCCAGGTAACGTAGCAGCATGTGAGCGGAATTTTCTGGAACCAGCCACAAAGGGGAGCTTCTAGTGCTGGACACAGGCAGCAGCTTCCGACGAGCATTACAGCTACTTTCCTCATTACCCAGAGTGTGAAGGGGTCGCAGAGCCCACGGCGCTGGGCTAGTTTACTCTTTATGGCCTCGTATGGGTCATCCTCAAGTGTTTGCTTACGTGACCCCTGAGCCTGGGACAGCAGACAAGTAGCATACGGGCCACCGCTCTCAGTCAGCCACGGGCATGACCCTTCCCTTGGCAGGCAACACTCAGCAAAATCAGGACCCCCTCCTAAGGGCCCAGAAGCAGCCTCAGGCCCCTTCCCGGCACCCTGCTCCTGGCAGCTCCACCCACTGAGGAGGCCGTGAGGGGAAACCTGTCTGCCAGCCCTACTCTAAGCCCTTGCAGACTTCCAGGCACTATGTGCTCAAGGTGGACAGAGAGATGGAGAGAGCCCGGGAAATCTCATCTTACAATGGGTCAGATAAAGGCCCTCAGACACGGATGAGGCTCCGAGGGCTTTGGCTGCTAGCTGGTGATAACAGGAACAGGGGAAGAGCGCCCGCTCCGCACCCTCTCCGATTTCAGTCCCCGTCCGCAAGAGGAGAGCGCTGGGCTGGCTGATCTGCAGTCCCTGTGGCGTGGATTCCCACGATGCAACTGGGTTTCTACTGGTTCCTGGCTGTGGCTTATGTCTTGCCTTTTTGAGTGAGGACTCACTTCCTTGTTTGCATTCAAATAGGGCCTTCTGGAAAGGACTACTAATCAGGGGTTTGAATGGTGGGAATTTGAGGCTGAGGTGTGCGTGGGGGTGGGGGGTTTCCTGAGCAGGGTCACTTACTGAGCTGTCAAATCCCAGAGCCAGGAGCATGATGAAGAACACCACAGCCCAGAAAGTGGACCCCGACAGTGTGGAGATGGCTTCTGGGTACAGGATGAACACCAGACCAGCTCCTGCAAGAAACATCAAGGGCTTCATCAACGCCTGGGACAGTGGGTCTGAGCTGCAGGTAGGACGAGGGCATGGTGAGGCTCCATCGGCCTCAGGCCGGCCCGCGGATCTTGGTCAGTCATGCGTGGGCAAGAAAATCCAAGGGTCTGAAGAGGACAGACGAGCCCAGCTCCAGCTTGCAGCTCACCCGTGTGCCAAGGAGGTAGACACCCGGCTGCCAGACCAGAAAGCGGCACCGCGCCCGGACAGCCACAGGCCACGTGCTGCGAGCCCGCCTCCTGCACCCCGCGAGGGATCCTCTACGCTCACAGGCTCCTCGGGGGCCATGAGAAGCAGCCCCTCCTCAGGGCTCAGCTTCTTTGTGGCCACGAGAATACCAGAAACAGTGGGGAAGGACACAGGCTCCACGGTCGGAGCAGTCAGCGGGGGGACCGCGGGCTACTGAGCCTGAGCCTCAGCATTCTCACGGCTAAAGCAGGCCCGCTCACACTCTCCCGCATGAGAACTCAGTGAAGGTGTGTCCGGAGCTCAGCCTGCGGCCTGGAGCAGAGCCGATGCTCCGCCGGACCCAGGAAGGCGCTGCTACATCGCAGGGCCCAGCACTGCCTGGAATTCCCACTGACGGCCCCAGAGTCCATCCCAGGGGCGATTTGCACACCTCCCCGTCGGGCACGCTCAGCCCCACCGCCAGTACAGGTCTGTGCGGCCTTGACTGAGGTGGGTTTCTCAGCCCCCTCGTCCTCCCTGGGCTCGGTCTGCTCACTCACCTTCAGTGGCAACATCCTCGATGTTGACCTTGTGTTCATGGGCCATGTAGCCGAGGATGGAGAAGATGGCAAAGCCGGAGATGAAGCTGGTGACACAGTTGATGGTGCTGGTGAGCAGGGCGTCCCTGGGGGAAAGAGTCACTGTTAGTTCAAGTCGCCAGAATTTCCCAGCCCCTGCTCATCGACCACTGGCCTCCTGGGGAATCCACAGCCTCGCACGCCTCCGGTCGCCTTGCTGCCCCGTGGACCCAGGGCCCTTCCATAACCGGGTGAGGGCCTGCAGGTGCAGGAAATAGGCGCTCAGCTTCTGGGTGCAACGCTCTGAGACCAGGGTCTGGTACCGAATCCTTGTCGGGGAACGGAGTCGCCAGCCTCCTTCCTCAACCCACTTCCCATGGCTCCCCACTGTCTCGCGGCTTCTCAGCAGGCCACCGAGAGCTCTGCTCAGATGCCTGAACCTCCCTTCCAGGCTCCCATCCAGTCAAACCAGGGGGGTAAGTGACCTCCCTGGTGTTGCTTAGGCTGTTCCCCCCCACGCCTGCCCCCCACGCGGTGTCTGCCTGTCACAGTCCTGACCGTCCTCCAAAGCCCACCTCCAACTCACATCCAGGCGGCTCCCCCTCCAGAGGGCCAATCGCCCCATCTCCTTAGTCTTCCTACGGCCCACCCCACTGGTTCACATCACCCTACTCTGTCTTGTGCCGGGGGGCTGTGGTCCTGCCTTTGGCCTTTGAGAGGGAGGGACGGACAGAGGCCCCGTCGGTGCCCATTGCAGACTCCGCTGCCCCCTGCAGACTTCTGCCTGCCCGCCCGTCCCTCACGACTCACGTGACCAGCCTGGAGATCCCATCCTCGCTGCCTGGGCACCGGATGGACAGACAGTGCTGCCTGCCTTGAAAGCCACACTGTGTCCCTCTGTCCAGCTACCCATCCCTTGTCCCAGACCAGAGCCTCTCTCCTGTCACTGCCAGGATTCGGTGCTGCCCAGCCTCCAGAAGGACCTTACCTGTAGCAGTTGTTGTCAAATTTGTTGTAACTGGCAAATGCAATCAAGACTCCAAATCCGGCCCCGAGGGAAAAAAATATCTGAGTTGCAGCATCAATCCATACCTGAGGTGGGCAGACAAAAGCCATCACGTTCGGCCACCCCAGGAAGGGGACTACCTCACCACTCCAGAAGGGCCGGGACACCCCAGGGATGCCCCGTGACCCGAGGGGATGAGGTCTGAACCGGAGGTGGCAGCAAGCCACCCCCCACCCCCCAAAGCCTGGGCAGAGAGCCCAGGGTCTCTCTAGCATCTCCAGGTGGTGGGTGGTCTTGAGGGAAACTTGCTGGCTCAATGGGATGTCCCGATTGTCAAAGGTAATAAACTAACAGTTCCAGGCCGTGTGGGTTGAGTGAGGGTTACGACGATCTCGGGAGTTATGGAGCCTGCATCTTCAGGAAGGAATAAGTTTCTAGCAGTTTCTACCAGCCACACAGCGGTGCCTCTTGGGGGCCAATGAGTTCACTTATTCCTCCATCTTTCGAGTGACGAAGGCACGTGACACGTAGCCTAGAGATCTGAGCTCTGGTCCGAGCCCCTGGCCGCCTGGTCCAGTCCAGGTCCTCTTTCTGGCCCTGCCTACCAGTTCCCCCACCTGCGTCGTGGGGATAATCACACAGAGCCCACCCTACTAAGAGCTGCCACTAGGACTGGTGAGATGCCTATCATTTCCCTACTCACGTGACTCTGGGCTGCCCCTACTTTGCCAGCACAAGGTGGAACGACAGAGGCAACTGTACAGAAAGGAGGACAGAGCTGCCCCCTGAGACAGCCCCCAGGTGCAGCTTCTACATGTCAGAAAGACTCGGCCTATTTAAACCCTCGCAGGGCAGATAGAAGTCTGACTGTTTCACAATTTACAAGGCTGATCCACGCCTTATGCTCTGCTCCCTTTGTGACAGTTACTAAGGAAATACTTTTTTTCTCTTGGTGTCTGGGCTATAACCCTGTGGTATGTGGCTACATCACAACTCTGGGGTGCATCGTGGGAGGGGTCCCTCCCAGTCCTGTGTGGCTGTGAGAATACTGCTGAAGGGTTGTCACTGAGGCGGGACTGAGGGAGGGGGCTGCGGGCCCCTCAGCCATGGTTTGAAGATGCTCGAGGCTTTGGTACCGCCAAGACTGTGTCTGCTCCCAGCCTCGCCCCACTACTTTGGGCCCCATTCCAAATTCACCCCTTCGTTGTCATCTGTGACTCTAGCCAGGACACAGAGCTGGAGGGGGTGACAGGAGAGGCAGCAGGTCCAGGTCTCCCTCTGGCTGACAAGGATGGCGGCTGAGACCAGCGCTGGGGACTGGAGTGGCCGGGGGAGGCCAGGCGCCACGGCCCAGGGCAGGATAAAAGGCCAGGGCAGAGCATTGCTCCCTTGGAAAAGAGGGGTCGACAGAGGCCACCAAAAGGAGCGACACAATTCCAGGCCATCAGAGCCAGATGGGCAAATCAAACCAGCATCGGTCAGGTGGAGGAGCTCAGCAGAGCTGGGGCCAGGTTTCCTACCACTGCATGCCCCGAGAGCCCTCCCCAGCCCGGGCGCTCGGGTGGGGGGTCCCCGGCACGGACCGTGGCCTCCTTCAGGCGGTAGAAGTCGATGTGCAAGTAGGCGCTGATGCCGCTGGAGGCGCCGGGCAGCGTGAGGCCGTGGACCAGGAGCACGAACAGCACGAAGTAAGGCAGCGTGGCTGTGATCCACACGACCTGCAGTGGACAAGCGCCCTGAGGGCCCGGCTCTGCCTGGGAGCACAGGCCCTCCCCCCTCCTCCCTTCACTCAGTGCACGGACTCCGGCTCTGCATGGACTCCGGCTCCGTCAGCAGGCCAGGTCCCGGCCCGACCCCAGGGCGAGCAGGCACCGGCTGCACCCCGGGGCTGCTCAGAGCCGAGTGGAGAGCCAGCCGCCCCGCAGCGCTGCCGCCAGGGCTGGGGCCTGGTGAGGGCAGAGACCAGGTTCTCGCAGCACCTGCTGCCTCCTCCTCTACAGGGCACCTGTCTCAAGGACCCTTTGAGCTGCGCAGGCCACCTTCCCAACCTCCTCCATCCTCCTCCCCCACCTCTACCCTCACTCAGGCACACCCTCCAGCAGTGCTCTGGCCTTCCTCCATTGGACTGGGCATGTCTCTGGGGCATAAAGCCCCAGAAACCCGGAAACGGAGGGTGCCCGCACACTGAACAGAGCCCCCCTCCCCTCCTGCCCCAGGTAGAGGAGCAGAGAAGAGAGGCGGGGACAAGGGAGGCTGTGTGGGCTTCCTCGCCGTTCCTCCTCACCCTTGCTGACACACTGAAATCCTTCGGGGGAAGCTGTAGATAAAAATGTCCCAGTGCACATCCCATTCTTGGAGTTTCTGGTTTAACTGGCGTAGGCTGGAGCCTGAGCTTCAGGAGCTTTAAGAGCTCCCCCTGCTGGTGTAAAGGTGCAGCCAAGGTTCAAGTCACTGCTCTACGCAGAGAGGGCTGGGGCAGACGCAGAAAGCACAGTGGGCGCCCAGCAGAACTTGTGCTCAGGGCAGGACAGCCTGGCCCAAGGAAGACTCCACTGAAGCACTGGAGGACACGTGACTTAAGAACCAGTTGGCTTCTCCTCTCAAAGCCCTGACATCAGGCAGCCCCGGGAATCTTTACACATCCGTAGGGAGAAAACAGAAGCCCCAAACCATGTCTGAGGGTGAAGTTCTTTGCCAGCCTGGAGAGGCATGGGCTTAAAATCCAAGATGTAGGAAATGAAGTCATATGCTTTCCATTAACTACGTTTAAGGGGAGGGGTCTAGCCTCCTCATCTGTCTTCCCCAACAGGTCATGAGCATGTCAGAAGCAAAACACCCATAGTTTTCAAGCTTGTATCCAGCACATGGCACACACAGATGCTTAAAAAAAATATCTGTTGGGTGGGTGGATGAAAGGTTGATAAATAGGTGGATTGACAGATGGACAGGTAGGTAAATGGATGGATGGAAGGCGGTGGATGGAGGGGTGATTATTGAATGGTTGGGTGGAAGGATGGATGGGTAGATGGATGATTGACTGGTTGATCATATAGTTGGGTGGATGGGTAAGTGGATGGATGGATGGTTGTGGATGGAGGGCTGATTATTGAATGGTTGGGTGGACGGATGGATGGTGGATGGATGACTGGATGGTTGGACATATAGTTGGGTGGATGGGTAAATGGATGGATGGGTAAGTGGATGGATGGATGGTGAGGTGAGTACCTGGTTGAGTGGGCAGATGGATGGATGAGTGGGTCAGTGATAAATCAGAAGGCTAGTGGATGATTAAGTTAGCCAAAGAATGAATGAAAGAATAAGTGTGCATCAGGGAGTAATGAAAGGTATCAGTGGCTGGTCATATCTTCTGAGGGAATCAACAGAGGAATCAGGTTCCTGTGTTTCACGTTAGCCAATTGTCCCTCCATCCCTCTCTGTTACATGGGGTGGGGGCAGGGCTGTGAAGACATGGGCTCTAGATTTCTGTTTTCTTCCAGGGGTGTAGGAACAAGGAGGACAAATTTCCAAAAACAAATGAGGCAGAAAATATGCCTTAGAAAGTGAAGTCATTGCCTCTGGATAGCCTCACATTAATCCTTGATTTATTTCCCCTAATTGGGACAAATGAGACTAATTCCTTAGTGACAGGCACAAGGAGGAGCCCTCAGACGTCCTTGTTAGGCCCTCGCTGCTGTGTTCCCTATAACTCATGTCACCAGCCGCGGGTCCACTACCCCACCCCGCACGGCGTCGAGCCCACCTCTCCACCCAGCAGGAAACAACATCCCTGGTCTGACTTCAGGACTCTCCCACGGGGTCTGGAGGCCCCCGCACGAGCCATGCCTGAGGCTCCAAAGTGGATTTGATTCCCCCAAGGACACAGCAGGGCACGGCGGAGCTGACCCTGACTGCAGTCAACCATCAAGAAGGGAGTTCGCTCTGTCCATGCACATGTGTTCAAAGTAAACCATCTGAGTCTTGTGGAAAGTTCTCAGAATTGAGGGCAGGAGTGAGTTCTGCGGCCGAAGACCTTGTGCCGAAGGGGAGGCGCTTGCGTCCCTGGCCAAGTGCTCGCTCATGCTCACTCGCGCCCCGCACGCACACTAGGCGAAGCGAAGGGCCCCCGGGCTGTGAGAGCCCCACCCCCGGCTTCTCTGCTCCCAGATTTTCAGCTTGTGGTGAATCTCCAGCCATGAGAAGCGAGGCTTGGTGTATCTCTGAGCATGAGATGAGAGGAACAATGTGGAGCCCGCTGGCTTTTGACAAGTGCCATCAGTCCCCAAAGGAAGACTCTGCTTCCTATCACCTCAAATCCAAATTCTGTGAGTCTGTGGGTACAGGTTAGAATTTGCATGGTTCCAGGGTGCCAAATGCAATGGCTGATAATCCCAAGGCAGAGGAGCTGGGCTTGAGCAAAGGGAGGGCCTTCCAATGAACAGAGCTCTCTAAAGAGGAAAGGAACTGTCCAGGGACATGGCGAGGCCGCTGCCCGTGTGCAAACTTTGCTAGGATCCGCGCACAAGGCAAAGCGCTAGGTCAAGGTGAGGCCATGGACCAGCAGCTTCGGCAGCACCTAGGAGCTTGTCAGAAGTGCAATGCTCACCCCGCCCCCAGAGTCACCTCTCAAGGAGGGACCCAGGAATCTGAGCTTTAACAAACCCTCCATGTGATTCTTATGAGCATCGAAGGCTGAGAAGCCCAGCTTAGGTCACCTCTAAGGCCTTGTCTCACTCAGGGAGGATAGAAACTGCCTTCATTTACCCTCCAGTGATTTATAATTTATAATTCTCTGAACTGGGTCTTAGGGACATTTGCACTAAAAATGAAGGCGTACTATGATATACAGGGTGAGGGCTATACACTCATGTTACTTAAGAAAATACTGAGCTATAAATAGTTTAGCCTATTCATCGTCCAAATGCAAATGATGCTGTACATTATAACTGAGTCCAACAGAGTCAGGACAGCAAGCCAGGACCATCTGTGTTGACATATTACAGATGAAAAGACGTGGCTAGACTTACGGCTTGAACGCAAAAGTTAACCAAAAGACGTTTCTATTAAGTATTCTGGACGTCAGGTGTACCTTGAATTGGTCCAGCTTTCTCTCTCCCTGACCCCACCAACTTCACGAGAATTTGAGAATGCGCTCTGTCTCGTCCCGTTTCCCAGACAGCTTGGAGCCTGGCCGTGAATGGGGCAGCGTGTGGTGGTTGACCCCGGCCAGCTCTCTTGTCCTGACTTATCTCCAGGCGTAAAGAGGTCCAAGGCTTCAGAGAGATTGGTTCAGCATGGAGACAGGGCCGTGGGGGCCTGGGCTGCCCCTTCCTTCCAGCCCCGCAGAAAGTCTGAAACCCACTGAGCACCAGCAGCAGTGCTAATGACGGACAAAGAGTGACAAGGGTCATTAAGTGAGCAATTTCCGTCCGCCAGCCCTGCACTGAGGACCTCTCACTCCACCCTCTGGGACAGCCCTGCAGGCTGGTGCCATCAATACTTGCTGTCACTTCACAGGTGAGAACACGAAAGCTTAGCGGGCACCGTTAATCCTGAGGTCACCCGTAGGACATGATGGTGCCTGGACTTTGACGCGGGTGGTCGGACCACTAGGCCACGAGCGTGATCACTCCCTCTGCTGTGTACTTGAGACCCAGGTTCAAGTCCTGGCCATGCTAAAGATTGTGGTGAAACCCTTCCCCTCTCTGGGCCCCAGTTTCCCCATTTCTACAAGCAGGTCGGAGTGGATGGCCCCTGAGTATCTCCCAGGTGCGCAGCAGGTGCCGGCTTCCTGGGCTTGTAGTTGCTAAGGGCCGGTTGAGCCAAGGGCTGGGAGTGGGGAGGCAGGCAGGGCTCCAGGACAACAACGGGATATGCACCCTCTTGCCAGGCTCCCCGCCCGCCCGCGAACTCCTGACTCAGACCTCCACCCTCTACCGTGGGGTGGTCATGGGTCCAGGTTACAGGATGTGGGTCTGGGGTAACCCCTTTCCCTGGTCCAGACTGCACGCCGCCGCCATCGTCCCAGCAGGCGGCAGTGGAGTGGCCACAGAGTGGCGGGGAAGTGCGAACTTTTGCGCTCCATTTCAGGCTGCTCTGTGGCCGTGGGGGCCGCTGGGGAAAGCCGCGGCCCTATTCCACATGCAATCTGGAAGAAATAAGCAGCGCTCTTGTTTTTCTCCTGAGCCAGTTTATAAAAACAATTAGAGACAGGGCACAAGAATGTCCTACGCGAAGTCCCTCCCTGTGGACTGGGGGACTTACGCAAATGTGGGCTGTGGATTCTGTTGACGTGTTTCCACCTGGGGGGCTTTTCTGGTGCCACATTCCTGCTCCGCCCTTCCAGTCTCTCCCCAGCGGAAGGGTGCCTTTGCCCAGAGGAGCTGCATGCTCAGCCCTTTCTCTCATTAACATCACTCTCCCTGCAGACAGTTCTTGCTCTACTCCAGCTCCGGCCCAGGGCTAAACTGGGCAGGCAGGCTCCACCCCTCTGGTGAGGGCTATGGGGAACTTAATCTCAGGGTGGAATGTTAGAAGCCTGCAGTGGTCCCACCCTCAGGCCAGTGGCAGCAGTTGGGCTCCTATATCTTCACTTCTCACACCCACAGAGGCCAGGAAGGCCCCGCCCCCTGTGCTGGGGAGCCCCGCCCCCTATGCCCGGGGGAAGCACCCGGAGGCTGGTCAGGACTTTGCACCTCTGTGCCTTTGCTCAGGCTCCTCCCCTGAAAACTCCTTTCTGCTATAGCCTATTTTATTTTTTTTAAAAACTGTGGAGACTGATGACATTGATTTAATGACAGTTCAGCAACCCACCGTTTGTGTCTGTGCTACAGTGCAACATGACTACCTGATGTGAAATTATCTCCAAGGTAAATTTAAATTCAAAAAAGCAAGATCTAGAATAGCGTGTGGCCATTAATTTTTATTTAATAATGTTTATTAATAGTTTGTGAGTATTTATGTTTATTTAAAGGGGGACACAACTGTGGCTCTGGATAGAGACTCCAGACACTAGTGTCATTAGTCGAGCCACCCGTCTCCAGTACACGTGGGCTCTAGAGCAACGGAAGGAGGAATCCATCTTATTTATTCTTGCATCGCTGGTACTAGTGTCAAGTCTGGTACATAGAAGGTGTCCATAAATGTTTAGTAAGTTGAACTGAATTCAACAGAACATTTAACAAAAGTCCCCAAACTTATTTACCCACCCTCTCTTCTTCCTTTCTTCCTACCTTCCCTCATTCACGCTTCGATAAGTATTCGCTGATGGCCTACCATGGGCCAGATGCTGGATGGTGGTGGTCCTCACCTGGTTTTGCTCCGCTCTGGAATTCCTCCCAGACTTGCATCCTATAGGGGTTCTTCCCTGGGACAGATACTGTGTCTCCAACATGCTGATAGGAAGCTCCACTTCAAACTCTTCCTGAGAGATTTCCCCTCCCCTGGCTATTGGCCCCCTGCCTCTATCTTTGCCTTCAATGGCATGACCAAGAATGCTAAGAGTGCCAGAGAGACCACTGATACACCCTGCTTTCCAAAATTGTCATCTCATGAAGTACCTCACAAAATCCTGTCTACCTGATTATGGCAGATGGTTGCCTTGTGACCCCCAGCAAGCCCACACCAATGCGGAGGCCCCTCCTACAAGACTTATCTTGGCCACGGGGGCAATACAAACAGGATGCAAGCAGAGACTGGAAGAGATACTTGCACATCAGGGCCCACCTGCTAGGAACATGCACTTGGAACTTGGCTGCCCTGGCCACAGGGAGAGGCTCTGTGGAAACAACCCAAGTTGTTCTGGTTGACAGGTCCAGTTGAGCCCCCAGCCAGTACCAACTGCCATCACGCGTGCACCATCTTGTACACTCCAGCCCAGCCGAGCCCCCAGTTCTGTAACCCAGGTAACATCACACAGAGCGGAAGAACCACCCAGCTGATCCCAGCTGACCCGCAGAATCAGGAGAGAGAACAGAATGGTTGATATTTTACATCACTACACCTTGGGGCGGTTTTGTTACCCAGCAATAACTAGCCAAAACATTGGAGAGAGCGGCCCCAGCTGCCTCCTCTTTAATGCAGTCAAGTTCCATGTGGAACCCATCGGGTCCAAATGGGTGGTGTGTTCCTCAGCCTAAGGATCAATAGGGGCCTGGTGTACTGCACCCTGCGGGGCTGGCTGTAGGGGGAGGTGACACTTAGGTTCAGAATGCTAACTCTGGCCAGGCCCTCTAAGGTCACCTGGCGCAGTGCTCCTCTCTCCAGAACACCGCGACCCTTGGGGCATGCAGCGCTGTGACAGAGGAAGCACGAGGCCCCAGGGCACAGAGATATCTTCTAGAGCATTCTCTTTTACTCAAAGATTCTGAAGGGGCAACGACTGGTTTCACAGTGAAGCAATGGTTAGGTTCCACGTAGGAGGGGACATTGGCATGAAGTTTTAAGCCAGAATTCAAAATACATCAAACCCATGTCAATAGGTTGCTCTTTGTGCCAGGGGACCAACTGGCTTTTTCCCAAGGCCCTTGGGGTGTCCCATTTCCAAGTCCCTTAAGGGAGCTTTGGCGGAAAAGCGTGAGTGCCCTGGTCCCCTTGTAACCCTGACCCTACTGTTGGGGAGCCTGGGCTTGGGGAAGGGAAGGGATTTGTCCCAGGTTTCGCAGGGAGACAGTGGCAGAGCTGGGAGCAAACCCAGGCTCCGTGCGTCCCGTCCCACCTTTGCTTGTCACCAACTAACAGTCCCAGCTAGAAAAATTAATTGTCTGAGGCCGACCTCCCAACGGAAAGAGGAACAAAGACACTACCTTTCCTGACGTCTTCACTCCCTTCCAGAGGCTGAAGAACAGGATGATGACAACGACCATGAGGCAGAGCAGGAGCTGCCACTGGGGCAGGCCGATGTCGTGGATCCCGCTGCTCTCGTGAAGGTGCAGGACGCCGCGCCTGCCAGGGGACGGGGGAGGCCGGGGAGCCGCCATCAGTCAGGGAGCACGGCCTGGGGCTTCACCGCGGGCCCATCCCCACAGGTACACGTGAGGGAGACAGGCCGCAGCCCTGCGTCACCTGGGGCTGCTCTGTGCATCGCGGCCCGTGCCCAGCACTGCCCTTCCCAGGGCCAGCAAGGCTCCTGGGAGAGACCCGCTCAGGGCTGCCTTTTCAGCAGGAACAAAAACCTCCCCGTGCCTCCCGCAGGCCTGGTCCTGGACAGTTAAGGACAGGGAGGATCCCGCCCTCATAGTCAGAACGGCGGGGCTCTCGAGGAGCGGCCGGGACACTTCACCCCCCAGGGGACATTGGAAAATTCGGCAATGTCTGGGATGTCTTCCCAGACAAGAACAACGTGGGGAGGGGGGTTGCTACTGGCATCTAGAGAATAGACTAGGGACATACTGCAATGGACAGGACAGCCGTGGACATCAAAGAATTATCTGGTCCAAAACCGCCATGTTGCTGAGGTTAGGGATCTCCGGTCCAGAGGCCGAGACAAGGGTCGACATTTCTCCCATCTGGAATATCTGCTGAAGCTGAAGGTGTGCGCCCATTGTGCCCTAACAAATCCCCTCCTGGGCGTTTACCCCACAGAAATGTGGACATATGGTCTCCAGAAAACACGTTCTAGAACGTTCATAGCAGCGTTATTCACAATCACCCCAATTGCCAAATACTCAAACATGCATCAACAGTAAAATGGATCAATTTCGATATAGTTGTAACATGGAGTATTATACAGCAACAGGCTCGGTGTGGGTGAATCCTCACACGCGCCTTCGCGCACACGGGATTCTATGAGAAAGACATCAGCGTGAAAAGAGCGCTTGCTTTCTGTACGGTCCCATTCAGGCAAAGTAGAGCAATCGGGCAAACTGACCTACGGAGTCAGAAGCCAGGAAAGGTGGACCCTGAATTGGGCTGGGGACCCTGACTGCGAGGGAGGCAGGGGGGCCTCTGGGACACTAGCCGGTTATGTTTCTCAGTCTGGGAGTTTGTTACGTGGCTGTGTTCAGCGTGTGACATTTGTTGAGGTGCCGCCTACTAATATTTACTTCTCTGTAATATGGTACCCTTCAATAAAAACAAACAGGATAAATACACGTGGGGTTCGAGAATATCAGGGCCCGCAGATAACCTACGATGAACAATGGTAAAGAGGGTGGCAGACAAAGCGACAACTGCTCATTAGAATCTACTGAAGTCTGTTAGGGTCCAGCCAAGGCCCCATAAAACCAATCCGTGAACTCGTAGGCCAGGTCCCACGGGAGGGAAGTTCCCCACCACAATCTACACTCTTGCAAGACAAAGAAAGCAGAGTTGTCTCCATGGGGACAGGGGGAGCCCCTCACACACGGTACCTACCTTGTGGAACTTCTGTCCTAGCACTGGAGGCAGCATTAAACCCACAATCACAGTGACACCTGCCAAGGGTTGGGACAATGCGTGGAGCTGCGTGGTACCCGGAACTGGCCTCTGCCCAGTCCTCCTCGGCACCTCACACCCAGAGGCCGCAGTCAGCACACGCTTCCCCACACCCTTCCAGGCCCAGCGCCAATGTCCCCTCCTCCGGGAGGCCTCCATGATCACTCCTGATACACTTCTGTCAACCCTTTCGGTTTGGTGGCTCTTGGCTCATGTCCCAAGCAGGGCCTGCTCCTGCAACGCTAGGGCTGCCTGTACCCACGGCTCTCCTGGGATGAGGAGAGAGATTTCTAGCAACCTTTCTTGCTGGAAGAAAACGAGCCCAGGCTCACCTCCAGGGGAACTGAGAAGGAAAGTGGGTCAGTTTTACACTCTTGTTCTCTTAGCAACCCCGCCCCCGACTTGTAAATCCCTCACCCTTCTGCCCAGTTGTCTCCTGCTGCCCAGGGTGACTGTCCATTCCCCTGCGCGAGTTTAGCTTCCTGAGCCTCACTCTACAGGGTCTGCCCTCAGCCAGGGGTCCTTTTAGATGGTGCCTGGTGAATCGATTCGCACCAGCGTTAAAGGCAACGCAGCTTAATAGTGAGTGCTTCCCTGGAGCACTGCTCTGACCCAAAGGACACATCGATGGCAGACTTTTACACCCTGCAACAGATAAGCTAGAGGAAAGCCATTCTCTCTCTCCCTCCACCCGCTTTCCTTCTCTTCTTTTTCCCCCATCTCCCCAAAGAGAAATACGAGGTCAGGAAAATGTCACCTTGGGGCTTAGCCACAAGAACAGAGTCATCGCTGAGGTTTTAAATAAATGACTGAGATCTGGGCCCCGCTGTCAACCAAGGAAATCAGAGCCCTAGGGAGCGGGGCCTGGGTACCAGCGTCCCCGAAATTCCCCGGGGGTCCTCCAGGCAGGCGGAGCTGAGACCCACCGATCGACAGGCCCACCCCAGTGGCCAGCGTTCTTTAGAGCAAACTGAAGGCTTCCAGGAACTGCCTTTACTTTCCTGACAAAATAGGATCGGCTTTCTGTTCCAGAGGGAAAAAAGGCTGTGAGAGGCTCATAAAATGCGGGCCTGAAATATTTCGGAAGCCTGGGTGCTGGATGAGCCCGCAGAATCCAAGGCGGATGGCCGCCCTCAGTGGAAGCCGTGCATCAGACCCTGGAAGATTCTAGACCTGGGAGGAAAACTTGCACTCGAGCCTGGAAACGTGGCCAGCACAGCCTTGGGCAGGAGTTCAGCTCCGCTCGGGGCAGACGGGGGATGGGGAGCCGCCCTGAGGCTGGGTATGATTCGCCCACGCAGTCACTCATCTGCTCACTCTTTCCAAATCAGTGCCTGCGATTCACGCGAACACAGGGATGTGGCGCAGGGGTGACAGCAGCCGTCAGGACTGCGTCCTGCCTTTCCAGAGCACCAGGCACCTGCCGAGGAGCGAAGGAGTGCCCAGAAAGCGCTGCCAGGGAGTCGCGGGCGGGCTCCATGGAGGAGGGGCCCTTCTCTGGCCTGGGGGAGGACAGGTGAGTTGAGAGGCGATGCGCAGGTGCGGGGGAGGGGGAGGTGGGCCTGCACGCAAGTCAGCAAGTGCGCAGTGCGCGAATGGGAGAGGAGAGCTGCAGGGGAGACCACGGCCCCCCCCCGCGAGGCCCTGCTCCTGGCCCACCTCCCCACGGTCCCCAGGCCAGGTGTCGCAGCTTTAAACGGCTCACCCTGCCTCGGTTTTCCCTGCAATGCGTCTCTGTGTCTGGCCCCTCCTATCCTATCCCTTGGTCAGCTTCCCGCCCTCATGGGCCTTGTCCCGGGCCACGCTCTCTCTTCCTCCGGGACTGTGTAGGAGCCCCGCCCTCCGCCTCCCCACGACTCCCGCCTCTATGTTCCAGTTGGCCCCTTACACCAGTCTGTGCCACTGGGGGAGCCCCTGACCGATCGGGGGCTCTGTTCTAACCTTGTCACCCTCCTGCCCCCAAATCCCTCAGAGGCCCCTCGCACTTAAACATTGGTTCTCACTGGAGGCATTGCTGGCTTGGCCTCCCAGGGACACATGGCACTGTCTGGAGGCACCTCTGCGGGGCGGGGGTGCTGTTGGCATCTAGTGGTCAGAGGCTGGGATGCTGCTGAACATCCAAAATGCACAGGACATGAAATTATCCAGCCCCAGATGTCAAGTCTCGAGATTGTGAAATCCTGGTCGAAAGCATGAAAACGTAAGCCTTCCCGAATCCGAAGCCTTTCACAATGGCCCTGTGAACCTCTGCCTCACCGCGCCCTGCCCCCGGCTCCTGGCAATGGCCTGCCACTTGTCATTCCGTAATCACAGGAAGCTCTCGTCACTTTGGGCCTTGGGACTTTATGTTTCTTTTCACCTAGAACACATTTCCCAGCTTGATTTTTCTGCCTGGCAAACTTATTCTGCTAGTCTCAAAAAAAATGATGTCCTGACTTTGGCCCCCTTTCCTGTCGGGGAAGAGAGAGAGGGAGGGAAGGGAGAGGGCGAGACAGGGAGAGAGGAAGGAGAAAAGGGAAGGGCAGGGAAAGAGGGGGGGAGGAGAGAGGGGAGAGTGGCAGGCGCTGAACATATCAAAAAAGACAGAGAACCAGAATCAGGTACCAAGCTCATCTACCTTAATTCGGCTTCTTCCCTTTGCTTTATGGGCTAAGTATGAATGCCTCTAGCATCCAATCGGAAGGCTGAAATGCCCCTAACAGGCCCAGGGAACCCCACAGGCAGGTGACGTCCGGCTTCAGGGCCGCAGTGGCTGTTGCGATGTTGTGTGGGTGAACCGGCTGACTCCCACCATAAGGAATGCACACGCGGCCTCCTCTCCCCAGCAGGCCCAAGCCTTGGGCTGGACACACATAGCTCGGGTTTGCTGGAGTTTCCCCAGCAACCTAATGAAAATGAATCCCGGTGACGCATACGGTCCAGGCTCTCCGAAGTCCACGGGCCAAATGGGCTCAGTTTTTCACTTGACATTTAAGTGCAGGGTGTCGGTGGTGGGGTGGAGGGGGAGTTCTCCTCCCGCCAGGATCAGGCAGGGGTAGAGGTTCTCTACGGCCGGGGCACGTTGACCAAGCGCGCCCTTGTACAGATACGGCTCCTGAGCATCGGGGTTGCTTTGAGCTGCTCGCTGTTCGGCGTCAGGCCTGGAGCCTGGAGAGAATAGCGGTTTTGTTCCCTTGAATGATACGTTCAATCCGTCAGCTTAAATGAGTACAAGATGGTAACAGAATTGGCCAGCAGGCTCTGAGGAAGGAGAAACCGCTAACCTCCTCAGTGTTGGCACTCGGAGTCCTACTTGCTGGGTCCCCAGACTGAGACAGGATGGCTTTTAAAGTACAAACATTTGGATAATGGGGCCATGTGCCTGCCATTAAAAGAAAAACTCAGAGGCAGCCCGTGACTCAGGGACTTCGGAGCTCATGAAAGCAGGTTCCAGGTGGGAACGTGGGGCTTGGGGTGGACTCCTGAACACCCGGACGGACTCCTGCACACCTGTCCCCAGGACACCCCAAGCAGATGTGGACAGGAAGAGGAGAAAGACGGGGGTGGGGGAGACCTGTGGGCGGGGGCGGGGGGGAGCGTCTCAACTCAGCAGCCAGGGTTCTGCTGCTGGCTCTGCCTCTTATCGGGACACTGAGCCTTCACGACCTTAGCTATAAAATGGGAGTGACCTCCACCGACGTGAACTGTGATGACTGTATGGGACTTGGATGGGAAGGGATACTTGGCGCCTGACTCCTGGTGACTATGAAGCTTAGGGGAGGAGCAGGGCTTAAAAAGAGAGCAGAGCGGAGGGGAGGGGCGGGAAAGGGAAAGGAGGGGAGGAGAGAGGAACGCGCTGCTACAATGAGCCTTGGGCTCTGCTCCCCACTCCCACTCCCAGCCCGTCAGCCCCGCGCATAAGGATGTCATCTTTTCCCACCACATTCTGCTCACAGCTGAGCCTGGAGGAAGTTTAGGGCTGTGATTAAAGTGTGTAAGCAGCGTCTGGAAACTCAGCTCGCCTCTCCCTCCTGCTGGGCGTCTGGGCTGGGGCGGACCTGCTGGCCCTTAAGACGGCAGAGGAGGAATCAAATAATAACTGGACTGGAGGCAAGGCTGTCCTTTTCCATTTCACTTGTAAGGACAAAGTTCGCCACGAGCAGAAAGGAGAAGTCGGGCTTTTCCCTTCACCAGGCAATGATAACAGGGCAAGCGTGGAATCAATCACACGTTATCAGCAGCCCCCTCTCCCCCTCGTCCAAACCACAGGAAGGCCTAAAACCTCTGCCCACATGCTCTCCAAAGGTTCTGGCATTTTCTGTGGCAATGCTCCTCCGGAGAGAGTGGAGGAGGCTGTAGATTTCCCATGACACGACACTGTGGGGCCGTCAGCCTGACCCCCGCAAGAATCTCATTTTGTCTGAGGTGGGACAGTGCAGGGGCCAAGCCAGGGGCTCCCAACCTTGGCTGGCTATTAGAATCTCAGAGGAACTCTTAACACAATCGCCCTGGCTGACTTCATCAGTTCTCAGGACACCTCCTCATAGAAGCCCTCCCTGACTCCCTTTACCCCCACAATCACTTGCTCCCACCTACCTGGTTTTTGTTCCTTAAGGGCACTTCCACTCCCCCGAATGCATTTTATTTCCTCAATGGCATGTCCACTCTCTAAAACATTCTTGCTTCTTTACCTGATCCCTCAGGTATTGTCTCTCCACGCCCCCTCTCCTGTGCCTGAACACACTCTCGTCCCGGTCCCTTGCCCACGGCTGAATCCTCAGCTCCAGCCCCGGGTCAGCACACCTTACAAGTGATGACTGGCATGGCTCCTGTGGCTCTCCTTAGCGCTTGGCTCAGGGCTGCCCAGCACAGGCCTCAGGGTGCCCGCGCGTCAGGACGGGGTGGAGGACTTACTCGTAGAACTCTGCTGCCGGTGTGAACTTGTACTTGGAGTACTTGGTGTGGTTGCCCAGCACGGAGGCGTTGAGGAGCTTGGGGTCCGTGCAGTTGGGGCTGTTCCAGGCGTGGCCACAGTTGGTCCAGGGCAGGGTGAAGGTGAACGAGGAGAAGAGGTAGTAGAGGGACCAGGCGATGATGACATTGTAGTAGAAGCCAACGTAGAGGGCGATGAGGATCACAGCGTAGCCGACTCCTGGGTGGGGGCAGAGGGGTGAAGCAGGGCTTCCCTGGGCCCAGCCCAGAGCCAGGTTTCTTCGGGGTGGGGGAGGTGCGGGTGGGTGGGGCGACTCCAACCACTGCACCACCCGACCGCACACCTCTCTTTTTCTGTAGCCAATTGCCAGAGCCCCCCCTGTGTCTCCTAGGCACCTGCCATGCCTTTGCCCAAGAGCTCTCCCTCGCCACTGCAGTCCCCCCTCTGCCCACACGTCGGGCAGGCCAGGTGAGCCACGACCTGAGTGTCCCCGGGGAGCAGCAGGGTCAGGCATTGGAGCACAAGTAGCCCAGCTCCCTCGCTTTGAGCAGGATGACAGTGAGCCGTGTTACCTCTCTCTGCCAGTGGCGCCGAGCCCCTGGCCCATGGGGGAGCTGGCTCGTTGGCTGCCTCCTCTTCCCTCTCCCCTACTGGTGTTTCCCGGGATCACCTGCCCCCCAAATAACTCCTTCCATTGAAATCCTTGTCTCAGAACCTGCTTCTGGGGAACCCCAAACAAGCCCGCCCTGCTCAGAACTTCCGCCCCGTGTTTCCTCAGGGTCCTATTTTCGAGCACCTGCTTCGTGTGCCAATCTCATCTTCCTGGCTGCATCAGAAGCTCCTTTAGGGCGAGTTCTACAGCTTTTGCCTGCAGTAGGCATATTTTTTGCCTGCTCAGCATGGCTTTAAGAGAGTGGCCTCACGTATTCTTACCACCTAAGTAAGGCTTGAATGAGGCTAATCCCTCACTTCCCTCATCTGCTGTAGGCACATGACTCAGGCTCAGCCAATCAGAGCTCTGCTTCCCCACAGCCACAGTGATTGGTTGATAAATAAGCATGTGTCTCAAGTCGAACCAATGAGAGTCCTTTCTGGGACCTTTAATGAAGCAGTGGTGATATAAGAGGTTTCTGTTTTATTTTGTCTTTGTTAAATTTGGTAGGATTTAATCTTGTTGCTGATGGCCAGATTTGCTAGCACCTGAAGAGACTGTACCTGAGACGGAAGCTGACGCTGACCAAAACAGGCTGGAGAAGGATGGCGAGAGTTTCCAAATAACATTTTTCAAGAACCTGGCTCAAGGGCCCTGGCCAGTTGGCTCAGTTGGTTAGAATATTGTCCTAATATGCCAACATCTCAGGTTTGATCCCTAGTCAGGGCACATTCAAGAATCAACCAATGAATGCCATCAATAAGCGAAACAAGAAATCCATGTTTCTCTCTTTCTCTCTGCCCCCTTCTTCTCTCTAAAAATCAATTTTAAGAAAAGAACATGTATCAAGCTGTACCTAAAGCTAGCAGGAAATTCCTGATCCTTGGACTTTATCATAGCATAGCCAATGAATTCTCTTTTATATTCAAGCCACTTTGAATGGGATTTCTGGAAATAAAAAAATAGTTCCTAGCTAATACACTGACACCTTACAGCCTCTTGTACCAGCTGGTAGCTACCGAAGGACTGGGCGCGTGGGAGGTGCTCAGGGGACACGTGCCAGCTGAGAAGAGGCTCAGCAGACTCACATAGGTGCTCAGTGTCCCCTGGGCCCAGCTCCCTAAACAGTGCTTGGGAGACACTAATTCTTACTCCACGTCCTTCTCACGGCTGTAAAGGGGCCAAGAAATGGCAGCTGCTCTGGCCAGTTCCTCCAGATGCGCCCTAAGCCCCAAATGCAAGCAGGCTTCCTCTCATATCCCAGCTGTGATCGATTAGTTGTGGCTCTTGTATTAAGGATTGTGAGGCAGCTTCCTGGCTGAGCCTGGACTGATCTATGATCTATTTATCATGCCTGCCATGGGAGCAAGAGGGGCGAGGGGTGGTACGGGCGCTGGGTACTTCTGACGCTCTGTATTCCCCACAGAAAACAGACACCCTCTGGGCACTCGGCTGTAGAGCCTGGACTGGAAAGTCGAGTTTCCAGACTTTCTAGGCTAAAGCGATTCGTGAAGCACCAAAGTCTCTCCATGTACCTTTGAGTAGGGGACTACCTCAGATGCCACCTTCGAAGCAGGTTCTCCAGGGGCCCATGGAAGTCTCTCTGGACAAACTTTGGCCCCCCAGGCCCATGCTTTACCTTTGAAGAACGGGCAGATCTTCCACACCGTGGCTGCCCCTTCCCGGTTGAACTGGCCCAGCGCCAGCTCCATGTAGAAGAGGGGCATCCCAGCGATAATGAGGAACAGCGTGTAGGGGATCAGGAAGGCACCTGGGGGACACAGAGGCAGAGTGTGACCCCCGGACCCCTGCCCAGCCTGGGCCTGCCCCGCACAGTGCTGGTGGGTCCAGGGGGACCAGAGCCACGAGGGTCCTCATTCCCCTGCTTGCCCCCTGCTTTGCAAGGGGTAGTTCAAGGCAGGTAAACAGAGTTACACAGAACAGTTACTACAAATAACCAGGACAGCCATAATGGTAGTAGTAGTAGTAATAATCATAATAACAAGGCTCTGTAATCAGTTTACTAAATCTGGGTCGATCAAAGCCACCTAGGTGTGGTTCTTGCAGGCTTCTCTTAGTCTTTGATACGCAAGCACACAAGGACAGTCACAGGTAAGTGTGTACTGAGGGTGTTTAAATACAGACCTTCCTTCCCTGAGTGCCCACTCTGGGAATGCCGAGCGCCCCAAGCCCCTCCTTTCACAGGTAAGAAAGCCGAGACCAGAGACGGAGAGAGAGTGCCCAAAGTGACGTTGGACCGAGTATCTCACTTTGCTCATATCTCTATCATTTTAAGGTCCCATGGGGCTTTCCCAAACACAGTCTCATCAGACTCTCCTCAGTCCCACAACATAATCAGTCAGACAGGGTCGTTATGTCCCCTCGCGGGAACCCGAGGGCAGAGACGGGGATCCAGTGGGTCCTGTTTGCACTGCTGGTACGTGACTGAAGCAGGAATCAAACCAGGGCAGTGGAAGGTGAATAGGTGCTGGAGCACAGAGGCCAGAGGCTCCCGACTCTGACCAGGGAAGGTGCCCACGCAGAGACTAGAGGGGTCCCCTGGCAACAGGCAGCAACCGATCCCTGAGGGAATTACTGGTGGAATGAGATCCATCTGCGATCGAGGCTGGGGTGAGCTTAGCGGGCTCTGACTCACTGGGTGACTCTCTGGGATATGGGATCGTCAGCCTGGGCTGCTGACATGACCACCGTAAGATGCTAACTCCTGCTCCTGACGTCGCGGGGAGGGCGTGGCCAGGCCAGACGCACACTCCTCGCACCGATGACCTTTGGCCGAGATGCTGTAACCTTGGAAACCAAACACCCTCTGCCCTGTCCACATCAGCAAAGTGCAGAAACTGGGAAATATTTAATGATGGCAACATTAGAACTATAACGTCTCCTACTGGGTTCCGGGCACTTTGCATGCGATGTCTCATTTAATCGTCACGGCAACCTTAAAATGGAAAAACTGTTACGACCTCCATTTTGTAGATGTGAAAAATGAGGCCCCAAGCTGGCAGAGAACCGTAGCCACCACAGAACACACAGGGTCAAACCCACTGTGCTCCTCAAACTCCAAGTTCTCCGCTTTTTTCCCAGGAAGCCCCGGTCCCTTGGGGACAAAGCCTGGAGCGCTCTGAGACCCAGGGCCTCCGGTGGCAGCAGACTCGCTGCGGGGTGGGCGGCGGGGGAGCGAGTATGCGCCAGGCAGGGCGCTGGCCTCTGGATATCTGCGCTCCCATTCGCCCCCCAGAAATCACCCGAGGGAGCAACCACTATACCCATTTTTCAGAGGAGGAAACTGAGGCTTGGGGAAGTTAAATGACATGACCGGCCTCACCCAAGTGGTAAGGGATGGGGCTGCGATTCAGACCCAGGTCTGCCAGAGCTTCAGAGCCATTCTCAATGGATTCTGCAGATTCCAGAACATTCCAGCCTAGATGAAGGACAGAGTCTTGGGGGGCAGGGGTGTTCTGAAACTGGGGATGTGGGTGGGCCCAGCTAAGCCACCTCATGTGGTGGTTGTAGGCTTGTCTAATGCTCCAGCCCGGACTCCTTTGAAACAGCCACATGCCAGTCTCTCTCTTCTTCTCCCCATTTCCTGCTTCCAATCTCCACCCTTGTCCCCCTCCCGCACAGACAGGGCTGCTCTGGCACCTGAACCCACGTCTGTCTGTTAGGTAGGATAGGCGGCAAGCCAAGGCAGGGAGGAGGAGGGAGACCCTCTGGACCCAGCAGTCCTGAGCCGGGGTCAGTAACATTGTAAGGCATTCCCAACAACGCAAGCAAAACTACGATAGTGCGGGTGTGTGGGGGGTGGGGAACCCTTGAAAGTCTGTGTGTATCTTCTCCGCTTCCTGGAAAGAGGAAAACCTTGAGACTGTGCATTCATCCCCAGGCCTGGAAGAGGGAAGGGGAGGGGTCCACAGTGCCCAAAGATACAGCCCATGAAACAACTATGGTTATTGCCTGCCTCCTGTTATGTTCACAAAATGAACACATGGAGTCTGGAGGGAGACAAGGATTCGGGCTGACAGCTACCGACCGACACACGCCTACATTGGTAGTCACGTCTCCGCAGGGCGGCGGGGCCGGGGGTGGGGGGCGGGGGGACTAGCACCATTTTTACCCCCATCCATGTGTAACTCCCTAGCCCCCATCCCCAAAACCATGTAAGTCTTTAGAACTAAGGCCTCGCTCTCTTGGGCCTCTGCCCCCCACCCTGCCCCAGCTCCGGCCACCCTTGCATCTGCTCTCCCATTAGAACTTACCACTAATAAACTTTGCTTGCACGCTCGGAAGCTTGCGGATCTGTAATTCTTTACTGCGTCCGCAAGAACCGAGTTTCTCCTGTAACATTAGTTGGTGCCGGGAGGGACTGTGCCTCTCAGATCTCACCCTTTTTGTCTCCAGCCCTTTGGAACGCAGTGAGTGCGGTCTCTCGCCTTTGAGGTAAGGGAGGTGCTGCGCTGTGGGGGTGCAGTATTCAAACGGGCTAGGCTTGTGATTGGAGGTAGAAATAAGGAAATCCGGAATGAGTGCTCGGGTTCCGCCCGGGGTCCGAAAACAAAAGAGGCACTTTCTCCCTCTGGCCCTGGGTCTCGGGGCCACCCTGAGTGAGCGGGCCCGGCGGAGGTGTTTGAGGTCCGTCCCTAAGCTGCGCAGGGGCCTTGTAGGGAGCTCCCATCACCCACCACATGGACTCCTTAGCCTTTTCTGCCTCGAAACTTGACCAAAAGAAAAGTCAGTTTAGATCATCGGCGTGTTGTAAGCTTGCAGTATCTCTCTCTCCCAGGTCGCCTCTTGCAGCATCTTCCACCCCTAGCTGGCTTCTTGCCACATCTCTCTTATCTAGCACTTCAATTCGCATCCAAATCCCTCTTGCAGTAGCTGCAAGGAGAGGCAATGTTCCCTTTACCAGGTGAATGTCTTGCTCTCTCCCTCTCGAGAAATTGCCTCACCCCACCCCATGGGCCCGGGTTGAGCATTAAAAGCCACAAGGGCACTTGCCCCAAAGACACTGTGAGAGGATAAGCTGGGATTGCGACCGGGACTGAACGCTAGGAAACCTGCCAGCCACAAGCAGAAGTCCACGCAGCAAGAGGCACACGGTAAAAGCACCCTCCCCTCCCTGCGGCGCATTCCCCACTTAGGGTTCGTTCTCGAGAGGAGGAACCAAGGTTTTAGCTTTCAGCGGGAAGTGCTGGCTTTTCCAGGTTCTTTTCTCTTATTTGTGCCTTTTCTTCACTTAAACTTGCTTCATTCATAAGTTTCCCTCTTTTTTATTTCATAATACACTCCTTAGGTCAAATGTTTGGCACGCTAATCAGGCTTAAGTTTGAGAAGGCTTGTGCTTGTTTTAGAATGTTGTGTATGTAAGATGCAGAAGGATGTGTGAGTTGCAGAAGGATGTGTGAGTTGTGGATGACCTGTGCCAGTTGAAGAGGGATTGTGAAGGCGGAAGGAACAGAAAAAGAAAGAATTAGGAACGTGAGGAGAAAGAAAGAATTAAAGTGAAGGATTGTGAAAGTGAAGGGTAAGAAGGAATAAAGGAAAGAAATTCATTATGGGAAGGAAGGACATTGCAATAGGTAACTCAAGAAGGAAAATGGAAGTGGAAAAAGAAATAAGAAGGAAAAATAAGCATACACGTCTTTGAAACACTGTAGATTCTAGACCTAGGAGCTACTAGGTCCTGGGAACAGTAGGTAATTAACCCGCTGCTCAAACTCACTACAGGCTGCAGGAACGGCAGCGTGCCTGCCTCTCCAACGCAGAGGGATAAGGGCGACACTTTAAAACTCAGGCCGGTTTTTCAGCCGCCATGTAAGGCCTGAGCCTGATATCTCAGTTGTGTGTTTTTTTTTTTCCTCTCCAGCCTCTTTCCTGAGCAGGGCAAGAGGAGGGGTCGGGGTACTGAAAGCCACTTTAAGGGTGGAACAAGCCACTTCCCAGCTCACTCCCAGGGAATGGCTGCCCCTGTTTAACCCCTCAGCTCCCCGCTAAGGCTTCTCAGCTCCCAGAAGGACGCAGGAACTACTAAGACTCTTTCTTACCCCCTAGAAGAGGGGTCGGCAGTCTAGTCTACCACCTGTGTTCCTTTGCCAGGCTTATGCCAAGAAACCGCAGCTTACAGCACTCTCCCCACTTTTCTAGATGGGGAATAAAGAGTCCATTCCTGCTGGTACCCCCTTAAGACATATCCTATCTAATGGGTCAAGCTTGATCCTCAAAACCTAAAGAAAGACCGACTGATCTTTTCTTGTAACACAGCTTGGCCCCAATATCAGCTAGGGGACGGGGAGGTTTGGCCACTCTATGGGACCCTAAACTATAACAGAATTCTACAACGCAATCTCTTTTGCAAACGCCTAGGCAGGTGGTCAGAAATCCCTAGATACAGGCATTTTTAGCCATCACACTAAGTTTTTACATAATTATTCACTTAAAACTACCCCTGAGAGATAATTACCATTAATCCCATTTCACAGACAAGAAAACTGAGGCTTAGAAAGGTCAAGTTGCTTGTCCAAATTATTAAGGATGCTGCTTGGCTTCAAACCTGGATCTCTCTGAGCCCTGCTCTGCCTGGTGGTACCCGTTACTCCCGTTGGGGGCTTGGGGCCAGGAAGTAGGGAAAATACATGTACTAAACTGTTTAATAGGCCCAGAGTTGGAAGTCAGTGGTTCCAGGGACTATGGGGAAGGAAAAGCCAAGGTCACGGCTCCAGCCTTGGCACTGTGGTTTGCCCCTGGCGATCCCTACAGCTCAGGGTAGCACTGCCAACAGGTTGTAAATGGCCCTGTTTAAACTCATCCCCTGCTGGGCGGGCTGGGAGTCCCAGAGAAGGGAGAGGGAGGGGGATGAGGGCACACCAGCCCGAGCTCTTCTCCCCGACAGGACGGCGCGTGGTGTGGGTCAGCTACAGCTTCAGGTGGCAACAGGCCGAGGACATGTGGGAATGGCGAAGAGGCTGAGTTTGAATGAAAGCCAGAAAGCTTCCAAGTGGCCGGTGCCTCCTTCTAAAAGAGGACACCGACCAGCAAGCTGGCCCACACCCCATTGCAGAAGGTGCTAGATAGAGGAAGCCAGGGCAGAGCTGAAGATGGATCAGCTGAGGAGGCCTCTCTTGAAAACAGCCCTGAAGCAGCTCCCAGGAAACTGAGGCTGGATTGCACACATTCTAGAAGGCACCGCCTTGCAAGGCCCGCAACTGTCACATTCCCACAGCCTGGCTACATCCCCATGTGGGGTGGTGCCCACAGCAGCCAGCCTCCCGCGGGGCCTGAGAGATGCAGTCCTGGCTGGGGAATGTTCTGGCTGTACAGGTGCTGGGGATGAGGAAAGCCCTAGAGAAACGCAGGCTCGGCCGCACCTCTGGAGGGTTTCAGCTCCTGGGAGTCTCTGACATGTAGACACAGCCACAGAGCATGCCTCTACCTATTCTTGCTAAGAGACATGTACCCTCTGCACACTGACACACTCACAGAGGCACGAGGAAAACACCTGACACTGTGCAAGGAACTCCGACCAGCTTGGGTGCATTTAGTAAGGGAAGCAGCTATCCGTCACCCCTAGCCCAGCATGTGCTGCCTGCGCCCCACTATTAGAGAGGAAGCCTGCTGGTCAATGAGGGGTTCTGGAATTCTCTGCAAACGCCAAGTCTCAGGAAGGAAAGGCCGGCAGCTGCCCAGTTCTGGGTGGGTGTGCTGGAGCAGAGCGGAGGCGGGTGAGGGGGTCCCCAGGAATGGGAGGGGATGTCCGCAGGGGGTGTATAGCAGGAGGGAGTGTGGCCCAAGCCGCTGGGGAGCTGAGGGCAGGAGGAGGGCGTGTGACCAGGGAGGGGTGGCAGGAAGGAGAGGACGGTCCCCTGAGACCTAGCTGGACCAGCTTGCCAGACCCTTGAGGGCCTGATTCCACAGCCAAATGGCAGCCACGCCCTGGTGCATTGAGGAGCAAACTCCCACAGAACTGTTCCGCGGTCACCAGAGCCCCAGCAAAACCTCGGTCAACGCCCAGGACGGCTGATTTGTCCCTCTTCCCCGGGCCTCCCCGGGGCACTGGCAACGTCAGGTGCAAGGGGAGTGAGACAACAGGAGAAGGCGGAGTGGCTCCCTCCAGCCCCCGGGCACCTGCGGGGCAAGGACAGTGGCCTGCGCGGAGATCGACAGTGCGCATGTCCGCAGATCTAAAGCAGTCACGTCAGGCTACAGCTGCTACAGACACGTTCTGTCTTCCTACCTGGGCAACCAAACCTTCCAGTCGCCTCGGTGCCCGTGGAGAATTCATGTTCGGAGCCCTCAGTGCTCTGTGCTCTGGGTGCTCTGCGCTGGAAAGTGGCGGCGTGGCGAGCCCTGCTGGCCCCGCTCCCCCTCCTTTGCCCCACCCCGAGCTCTATCCAGACGTGCCCTGCGTCTTAGGTCCGTGCACAGCCTCTGCGGAGAGTGGGCCCGGCCCCACCTTGGGCCTGGGGCTGAGCCCATGTCCAGCACAGCCCTTAGGACAGAGGAAGGGACCAAGGAAAAGGCCCACGCAGACCCGGAGGGGTTGGGGTGCCCGGCAGGGGGTGGGGGCTGGGAGGCAGCATCCTGGGTGGGTGGCCGCTCGGCCCTGATCCCCGTGAGGAGAGAAGGAGGGCGGAACGGGGCTCCCTGCAGCACAGGGCCCAGGGCAGACCCCCTGTGACGTAAAAGTAAATAGATACATATTTGGTCTCTGCTCTGTGTTTCTGACACAGAACTAAAACCCTTGTACTCTCCCGAGTGATGGGGTAAGAGCAGCGTCTTGCACAGGGTTCCTAAGTCCCTTGGCATTTTCTGGGTGATGGGAGTGTCATTTGTCCTAGCGTAGTGACTCGGTGGGCTCCTGGATGTTGGCTGGTCACCGGAAGGACCAACAATGATGAGAAGTTTGAAGCTTTCGGCCACTCCCCTTCTCTGGGGAGGGCAGGGGGCTGGCAACTGAGTTACTACTGACCACGCCTATGTGACAGAGCCACCACAGAGACCCCTGCGCTACAGAGTTTGGAGAACTTCCAGGTGGTGAACAGACCCCCGTGTCAGGAGGTGACGAACCCCAGCTCTGTGGGGACAGAAGCTCCTGTACTTTGGATCCGTCCAAACCTCACTCTGCGCACCCCTTTATCTGGCTGCTCCTCTATGTCCTATATAATAAACAGGTAAAGGTAAACAGGTGCTTCCCCGGTTCTATGAGCTGTTTGCACAAACGGTCAAACCTGAGACAGGAGGGCGGGAAGCCCTGACTTACAGCCGGTTAGTCAGGCGCACAGGTGACAACGGGGGACTTGCAACGGCATCTGAAGTGTGGGTGGTTTAGGAGGGTCTGCATTAACAGCAGGTAGACAGTGTCAGACATGAACTGTAGACCATCCAGCCCGTGTCTGGAGAGCAGGGAAATGGTCCGTGTGGGGGACACCCCCCCGCATTAGGGTCAGAAGAATATAAAGCGAGCCGATTTTCCTCTTACCCCCTCGCCTGGATCTCCTGACAGCTCTGGCCGCCTGGGCCTGTTATGTATGGCTGTGCGGCCTTGAGTAAAACTGCAACCTCTCTGAGCCCAAGTCTCCTCTTTGTCAGCAGAGATGGTAACACCTGCGTCGCTGGCTTGCTGTGATCATTAGAGACAAGAGAGGTCAAGGACCTGCACTTAGTAGGCGCTCTGTAAATGGGAATGACGTCCTGCTGTCACACGTGTGAGTGGGCGGGACACACCCAACTCTGTAGCCCGGCAGTCACAGCCGACTGAGGGTCGTCCTAGCGCATAGCCATGAACGCCTGCCGGGGGCCCGCAAGCGCAAAGGACCTGGAGGCAGTCTCTTGGGCTCTGCATGCCGCTGTCCCCAGGGAGGCTTGCACCCAGATATGCTGCTGACCACAAGCAAGTGCAGAGCCCAGGATTCCCCGGGGCCACCTCCACCCACCCCCTGGTCCAAAGGGGCCCCGCGGTGCCACCCGAGTGCCACCTTTAGGAATGAGGAGCTGTCCCCTCAGAGGGGACTGCTCAGGCCTCAGCTGAAGAAAGCCCCCTGAATCAAGGCCCGATCCCTTTCCCAGGGAAGCTGGCCTCCAGGGACCATCGACCCGGGACATACAGCCCCGCCCCTCACCCCAACTCAGGGCAAGTCTCGGGGGCCCTCATCGCCTCCGGGCCTGAGATCAGCGGAGGCCTTGCTGGACCTGGAAGCCCGACCACTCTGTCTGGCTTCCTCCCTCCCTCCGTCCTACCCCCTGCAGCCTCACCCCCTTTCGGCCCCGCGGAGCCATGACAACAAAACAAGTCAGTCTTTTCCCAAAGCGACCCTTTGCGGCTGGGCGCCAGGCACAAGGTCCCCCTCTGAGTCCTTGCCGGTTAGACAGCTGGCTCCCCGTGGCTTTTTCTGTCGGGAAACGCCCCAGTTCTTATACCAAACCAAGCCCAGATTGTTCAAGTTCGTCATTCCAGAGCCACGTGGTGCCAACTCATGTCCCCTCCTCCAGACCGATCTTCTCCTCGGGGCCTCCACAGCGACCGCGAGGCCTGACCGCTGGCCCCAGGGTCCCTACCACCTCAGCCCAGGGCGGGTCTCACATCGTGCACTCCTTCCCCGGGCCTGACGGGGACCGGCCGGGAGCCTCTGCCTCGTTCCTGCTGCTCCAGAGCAAGTGCCACACAGAGCGATGACAGCAGGCTGGTTGGGGCTCCACAAGGGGTCGCCCCCTTACCTTCACTTTGGGTCCTCCCAGCTGACCCCGGCCTTAGCTCTGAGACCTGGGACAGCCCTGGCGCAGGAACACTCACTCCCCAATGGCCTGACCCTTCCTCTAAGGAGGGGGACCGGGGGGCGGCCGGGAAGCGAGTGTTGGGGCTGCCCCTCTTCGTGCGACCACTCCGCCCACTGTCGGCCTGGCAGAGCCTGGGCTGGGTTTCTGTTGACAGCGGCCCAAAGGTTCTGCTCTCCCACCTGCTCCCTCCTGGTCTCTTTAAAAGGAACAAACGAGAGGGTGTGTGGGAGGCTCAGAGCGACAGGACAGACGGACTATAACCCGCAAAGCACAGAGCAGGGCCTCACCTCCCTCATTTAGGGTCTCACACGTCCCGTAACAGGGTCTGCGCTGACACCAGCTTCTACGTTTTCTGCAATAGGCCATGAGCGCCCTAAAGGCAGGGCTTGCCTTTTGCTCATCTCGATGTTCCGGGCATAGGATGGGCCTTTTGTAGGTGCTTTTTGGTTCAATAAATGGATGCCGGCAGCGACTTCCACGCAGCTAGTGGAAGCTCTGGGGACTTTGTCCACTCATGCTGTGACCTGGCCCTTACTTGGGCAGTTGGGTTTGGGACTGCAGGGCAGTATGTGACATTTATCCCCGTGAAATTCCATCTTGCTGGAAAAGGCCCCTTCTGGGGCCAGCTCAGAGCAAGGGACCAAATCGTGCAGGTGACTTCAGCCCCAGGTCTCTGCCCCAGCCCCCAGGGAGCGCCCACTCCTGCAAACTTGTCAACAGCAGGGCCACACCGACTGGCTGGCTCGTGGGCGCCTGAGCTGAGCCTGGCCCGGCAAGCGTGGGGTGCAGACAGCGCCCTCACAGCCGGGCTGGGTGTGGGGGCACCGGGTTTGCAGGCTCCTGCCCTTTGCACCAGCCACCCAGCCTCAGCAACCCAGCTATTTTGGCCCAGAGGGTTCCTAAAGGGCTGTGGGTAGCCGAGACCTGGAGCTTCCTTGGGGAACCCTATTTGGGACCCAGAACCACATGGGGCCCCATGAGCATGAGGAAAAGGTTGACCCCCATTCTCCGGGTGAGGAAACGACAGCAACACAAGGCTGGGCTGTCGGAATGGAGGGCCGCGCGGCTCTTCATTCTCGGTCCCAGGCACAAGGGTGACCATGTCCACCGATTTCCTCTTACAATCAGCTCTGCTCCCTCCAAAGTCAGTGCCCTGTGCTACGCCTGGGCCTAACCTGTGGTTAGAAACCATTGGGCAACACCCCTAATAGCGACAACTTCATCCGTTGGCCCCCCCTGATGTGCCGGGCTCTGCTTTGAGCTCTCTGCGTGCACACTCTCTGTGATGTTATACCATCCTGCAGGAAGGCACAATTACTCTCCTTTTCTGCTCAAGGAAACAGAGGTCCAGAGAGGACAAGTGACTTGTCCAAGGCCACGTTTTCTGGAAACGTCGGGCCTGGATTCAAACTCGGGTCTGTCGGGACCTAAAGAGCTGTCAGCATGACACGTCGCAGACAAAAGCATCTATTTGCAAAGGACAACTTGCAGGGGCCCCTTCCATGGCCAGGAGGCAGGTGTGGGGACCCAGTCGAGTGGCCCACTCCTCTTCAGGAGCCAGCACAGGCCAGGCTCAAGACCACAGGTGCAGAGGGACAATCCAGAAACCTGGAAACCTACTGGGCACTGCCTCCCTGGATGAGAAGGTTCTGCATAAAGCCAACCCTGGAATCTTCGAGAGTGGCGTTCCCCCCGGAAGCCCCCCACACTCATGCACCCCAGGATCTGCCTGCAGGAGGATAATCAGGGAGGCTGGTCTTTTCCAGCGAGTCATTCAGGAAATGTTAGCCAAGGGCCTACACTAGCAACATCTCTATTATTTCAAAACAGCCTCCAGCAGGAACGAGTAGACTTGGAGGTTACGGTGTTCATTCTGACACCAGAAGAACACATAGGCGGTTAGATAACTGGGTGGTGAGCCCTGGTTTGCGTGCAGCGCTGGGCCAGGACAGGGCCGGATTGTGGGGGTCCTCTGAGCTCACCTCCAGCTGCAGCGGGGAATTTGGGCTCAGAGAGAGGCTGCACCACGCCCAGGTTTAACAAGCTGGGATTCAAACTCAGATCTCTGGGCTGCTTCCTCAATTCCGGGATCCCCGCCTGCCAGCCCACTTGCCCACCTCTGGGGCAGGTTTCAGAATTACTAAGTGACAACTGATCCACAAGGAGCAACCGGGAGCTCTCAGCAGAGATTAAGCCCAGGAGGGGCCTGTTGAGCATCGCCTGAACAGGGTAGGGGTGGGGGGCGGGGAGGCATCAGCTACCGAAGGAGCTGCCCTGGACTCTGACCGGCGCCGCCCAGCTGTGGTGTGCCAACCGTGGGCCCCCCGGCCACAGATGGAAAGCCACTGCCAATACCTCCCCACCCTTAGCCTGGCGTTCAAGGTCTCCATGGCTGGGCCTCAACCTGTCTCTCCACCCTTATCTCTCTCAGCTTGCCCTTCAGCCTGCTCTCCTAGTCTGTGATGTGATCCCAGGCGCATTCCTGAACAACTAGAATATCTCCTTCCCCCGCCCCCCGACCCCAGGCCTGTCCGTGCCCCTCCCATCCCTGGGAGCTGAGCTCCGACCTCAGCCCCCCACCTCTGGTTTTTCCTAAGCCACGCTCACCACCCTGCCTCCGTTTCACAGCTCATCCTAACGATGCCAAGAAGGAGCAGCAGCCGCTGGCACGAAGGCCATCCTCCATGCCAGCCTCCCCATGGGCACACTTTGTCCTCACAGTGAGCCTCGGAGCTGAATGTCATTCTTTAAAGCCATTTGACAGATGAGGAAACTGAGGCTTGCAGAGTCACCCACAGTCCTGCTGCTGGAAGCTGGAATCCAGGCTCCTGCTCTCCAGGCTGCCAGCCCCAGCCCCACCCCCGGCCCTAGTTACCCCCAGGCGTCCTGCTGTGTCTGGTGAGGGACCAAGCCTTTGAGGGCTCTGGCCATTTCATGAATATATGCAGCCCTTAGAAGTTTGCCGGGCACCTTCTACCACATTCCTAGGATCTAGACCTTATCTTGAGCATTAGAAACACAGGCATGAAAAGCCACATTCCCGGCTCTCAAGGCGCCCCAGGCTGTTCAGGAGACAGACTCCCGAAGAGACACATGGGTCCAAACAGCCCAAGGTGGGCTCTGTGCAGGACTGGCAAGCTTAGGGGAGGGGGTTTCCAGGCAACTTCGCTTAAGAATTAGAACCTGTGCTAGGTTTGCTCCGTTTTGTGCCCCGGGCACCTGGGATGTCACCTGGCATACAGCACACACTCTGCCTGTGTTCGTGGCGAGGGCCAAGGGCATGTGGAGCCAGGGATACACCAAGATACCCATCTAGCTGATGTGTCTGATTGGCCACCTGGGGTGCTTTTAGTTTCAACACTTGCGACAATGGAAATGACTTGTTAGCAGCATGACTTAGGTGACTAAAACTCCTGGCAGGCAGATGGGGTGGTTAGTATGTCTAGATGACCCCGGCAGAGCCGCCATTGGGCCTCACACGGAGAAGAACCTGGTCAATAACACTGATCAATGAGCGGACCTTCCGCTGGCTATCGACAAGCAGCCTCGGTCAGTCACTGAGGACATGCTGGACGGCATGGCCTAGGGTCTTTCAGTCCATCTTTCATTCATCACCTCCCTGTTAAAATAACATCGAATCTGCATTGCCTCCCTTCTTGGGTCTGAAGGGCCATAATGCTCTGTCCTGACCAGAAGCCCTTGAGAAGCCGCAGCCGCCAAACACGGAGAAGTCGGACCTCTGTCTGGATCATGCAGCCCATTTCTCACCCAGAACGAGAAGCAAGTGTCCAGTGCGCACAGAGGAGCAAAGAGCTGGGTCCCAGGCCCTGACGCCCAGTTCCAAACCCACTCCCTGTCTGTCTCTGACCCCTGAGGTCCCGAGCCAAAGGCTCTGCCAGGCAGGATGGTCCAGGGGGTAGAGCGGTTTCCGGAGCTGGGCCCCCGCCCCTCCACCAACTTCTGCCTCTAGCTTATTCTTCGCTGGGCTCTCCACAGGGCACCCCTTAGCTCATCCCAGGAAAAGGGGCAGGACCGAGTGGTTTGGGCACCCAGGAGCAAAGGCCCTGGGGACGGAGCTAGGGCCTTAGAGCCCAGAATCCTGTCCCCTGGGCCACTTTGCCCGGGGCTCTGATGCTTGGTGGGGCTGTGGTTGGTCTCTGAAGCTCTTGTCCCAGGGCAGGTAGGGAATGTTACCCACCTGGAGAGGGGGGAGATAGCCTAATTGCTATTTCCAGGCCCCTGTCCCCCTCTACCCTGCCACGTGGCCAGGACCCCAGGAGGCGGAGGGTACGTCCCAATCACCCAGGCCCCCTACCTCCAGAACCAGGCCAGCTCTTGGGACCTGCTGACCAAGTCCACCCAGCTTGTGGGTTCTGGCCTCTCTGGCAAAACATCAGCTGGGAGTGGAGTTCCCTCTGACACCAGCTTCTCTTTGCCTGTCTCTGTCCCCGGAGCACAGGGCTTCCCAAGTGTCGTCAGCAAACCCAAGTCTTCTATCAAGTGTAGTGGTGCTGGATCTAGGGACACTGTGTGCCTGGTTGTCACCTCCTGTGCACTTCTGGCGCCCCTTCCTGAGCTCTCCAAATCTCCACCTCCCTTCCCGTGGACCATCAAAGGGCAGGGGTCCTCACCCACCCTGGTGCCGGTTTCCCCCTCACCCCTTCCACCCATGCGACCCTCACTGTCCAAGTTCATGCCTCGATTTTCCTCTTCCACCGTGGACGCCAATGCCATTTCCATGAGCCCTGTCCAGACCCTTCCTGCTCCCCAGACTTGCCCGTGGGCTTCCTCTTCTCCTCCGTGTGTACCCCATCTCCTCTCCCCGTCACTGCCGCGGACAGGTAGCCTCCCAAATCCAAACCCCCAGCTCATCCGGGGACTCACCGCCGCCGTTCTTGTAGCAGAGGTAAGGGAAGCGCCACACGTTGGCCAGGTCCACCGCGAAGCCGACCACTGAGAGCAGGAAGTCAATCTTTCTGCCCCAGGTCTCCCGGGGCTGCTCGTCCCTACCCCGGGGCGCCAGGAGGCACTGGACACCGTTGCGCTCCTTCACTACCAACAGCTCCGCAGCTTTGCGCGCCGGCAGGGGCTGCTCGGACTCGGAGTCCGTCCCGCTATTCTCCGGCTGCACCTGCCGGTTCATCCGTGCCAGAAGCATGGGTGCGGTTGGCGGGAGGGACGTCCGCGGTACTGGGAGCGCGCCGAGGCTCTGTTTGGATAGAAGGAAAAGATGTGGTCACTAGGCATTCCACCCTGGTTGCACCTCCAGAAGCCTCCCGAGAACGCCGGGGATACCTCGGTCAGCGCGCGCTGAGCGGACGCAGTCCTCAGAAAAGGGCGCGCGTCTGTTGGAACAATTTGGAAACAGAGGTAGTGGCGCGCTGGACTGTGACGGAACTTAGAGGCGGAGACCTCTCCTGCCCGCCCTGTAGGTCGGGCTTGGGACCTGGCAGCCCTTCCCTCATTTGGCCGCTCCCTCTCAGTCCCAAATGACGGGGTTTGGACACGCCAAGGCGGAGGCTTCCCAGGGCGGTGGCCAGCCCGGTGCAGCTGGCTGCCCTTTCCCCTCAACAGCCCCAGAAACCTCCCCGGACACGCACACCTCTGCACGTCATACTCGCTAGCACTCTAGCTCTGCGCGCCCCAGCCTGGGTCTTCCCGACCCATCCAGCCGGGTCCCACACGCAGGGCGCACTCACATGTCCCGCAGCAACGGGATCCCGGATGCCGTGCGCCCTGCAAGCCCGGAACCCGCCTCGCCTGGCTCGGCTGTGGGGCGCGGGCTGGGGCCAAGTTCCGTCGCGTGGCGTCCGGGCTCACCCCGAGGAGCGCTGGTGGCGCGGGGTGGCCCGCGGGGCACGGGCTGGTTGGTTCTGGCCGCGCCGGACCGGGGCCGGGCTGGTAATGTAGCCTGCGCCCCAGGTAACGCGCCGATTGCATTAACCCAGCGCCGGACCCGCTCCGTCTGGAGCCTGTTAGCACTAATGGAGAGTGACAGCGGCCGGGAATGGGCGGGGGCGGGGGCGGGGGCGCGGCGCGGGCTCGGGAGGCGGCGGGAGCCCAGCTCCCAACGACTCGCGGGACCCGGGTACGCATTCCCTTTCCAGCGCGAACGGAGGTACCAAACGAAACCCTTGGGGCACCAGATTCTGACCTCCGACCACCGCAAGAGAACGGGATTCCCAGAACTAGGGCCTGAGTCACCTCTGATAGGGGCCCAGGAAAAGACTGAACACAGCAAATGACCCGGTTCCATACAGGCTCTGTCACCCGTCGCAGGCGTCTTAAACTACCCTGCTAGAGTTTCTTTTTCAACAAACGGGAACGTTCTGCTCAGTTGGGCGACGCGCTGCTGGCAGGCGTCGGGTGGGTTTTGCTCTGCTGGCTGGGGTGGAAAGGGCACACAGCCCAGCCCTGACTCCTGCATCTCTGCTTGCAACGGGCAGGCTAGCCGGGCACTGCCGTTCCGGCCCCTGTTGCACGAGGCTGAGAACTATTATTCACGCCTGCTTCTCCCCCTGGCTCATTTGTCCCTGCCTCCCCCTGCTCCGTTCCAGGCACTGTTCTAGGCTCTGGGGACACAGGAGCGAACAGCTTACTCAAAAATGCCTGACACGATGGAGTGCACCTTCTGGAAGGGCAAGACAGCAGGGCGGGGGCGGCAGGGGGAGACACGATTCGTGATAAACGGTGAAGACATAGATGCACGATTTGCTCTGTGAGAAGGTGGCCTGTGTGGCAGGAGGGAAAGCCGAGCGTGGTTGGGGGATGGGGCAGGGCCATGCGCGGGGAGGGTGGGGTTGCTGTGGGGTCGGGGAATTGGAGAGGGCGGCCTTTAAATAGGTAAAGAAGGGAGCCACGAAGACCTGGCACTCGCTCATTCATTCACCCACGCACGCGCTTCTCCGTGGGTTCGTGGATTCGTTCGTCGGGCCGGTGCGGATCACCAGCTAGCTACCTGAGCAAACGGGCTGGCCAGCGCGGCCGTGGAAGCGCGAACAGTTCTGTGTGTAAAGAGTCAGTCATGACCCGGTGTGGTCAGGGTTGCTGTGGCCACAAGGGTATGGAAATTAGGTGGAGCTGAGTCAGCGAGCCAGGGGTGGGGTGGTAACCCAAGAAGGCTTCCCAGAGGTGGCCACACTCAGGTAGGACAGGCAGGAGTTTCCATAAGCCCAGGCCTGCCGACCTCTGACCTCTCAACGTTCCAAGCTCACAGCCACCCCAAGACCTTTATGCATGCTCTTCCCTCTGCCCGATCTCAAATACACCGCCACTCTCTGACACGTCACCCCGTTCTATTCCCTTCATTACCTCGCCATCCAAATGTAAGTTTGCTTGTTTAGTACATGTCTCCTCTCGGATGACATATGAGCTCCAGGACGGTGGGGACGTCATCCTACACGCTACTGAATTCCTAGCACGTCAGACACACTAGGGCATCAATTTATACACAAAATGAATGAATCAATGGACCTCCAGGGAGGGGAGGATTAGAGAATTTTTCCCCAGAGGGACCAGGGTGACTGATGTCCTCAGTGAAGGATCGGAGAGGAGAGGACAGCGAGGGGTCTGTCCTGGCCTCCTAGCGGCTGGTGATTGGAGGAGGCGGAAGGTCAGGGGAAGGAATGAGCAGAGGTCCCAGGAGAGCCTGGGGCCACAGGTTGTTATCGCCTCTGAGCCAGGGTTTACCTTGTCAAGCCTGCGAGCAAAGCAGGAATGCAATCATGTTTCATTTTTCAGATCTGAGGAGCCGAGGGAGCTGCCTGAAGTTCCACAGGTTGGAAGCGGCGACGCTGAGGTGAGAACTCAGGTCTCTGGGTTCCCAGCCCCCGCCCCCTCCACTGGGTGGGGAAGGGAACCCTCAGAAAGAAGCTCCCTAGCGATTGATCATGGATCGTGCGCTCCTCCTCTCCTCCGGCCCCCCGGCCCATCTGGTCGGCCCCCCTGCGACTCCCTCCTCTAGGCTCCCTGTGAGGCCCCGGGGCTCCCGCCGGGGGCTGCATCCCTCGCGCCCCTCGGAGGGCCCTGCCACCGTCCGTCCGTCTCTGGCTCATCGCCCTCAGCCAGTGCCGCTCCAGCCACTTGACGTGCACCAGCTGCCAGAGCTCTTTCTAAAACTCAAGTCTGATCACCTTACTCCTCTGCCTAAAACTCCTCTGAGAGACAGCAAGACATTGCGTGATTTAATTAAATTCTGACTTGAAGTAATTTTATTTTCTTCTTTACACTTCTTTACCTGCCAACTTTTTGACGATGAGCATCTGATGCGTAAGCAATCAGAAAAAGATAACCCCAAATTTCTTTGAACCCTCTAATCTTTCCAAGATAACATCTGAACACCTTCGACAATTCAGACAAGATTCTGCCTGTCTATTTAACCACATATCTGGCTATTTTAATCCCCTCCTCTTCTTTCTACAAACCCTCTATAATCTCCAAAATATGCTTTATTCTCTAGCAACAGGGGAGGTACTCAACTACTAATAGTTCCCTGGACATGTTGTGCCTTTTTGCACCTTTGGATTTTTTAACAGGCTATTTTTGTCTTTCTCTCGTCTGCCTGGAGAACTCCTATGCATCCTTCAAAACGTGAGATGTCACCGCCACTGTAAAGCCTTCCCTGATAGCCACCTCCCACAACAGAGTAAACTCCTTTATGCCACTTTGTGTATTTGTCCAACAGTTATCTGTGTGACTTCCCCACCGGCACACGGACAGTGCCCGTTACGTCCTGTTACACAGTTCAGTGCTCCAGAAATGTATACAAAACAGCCCTAGGAAAGCTCTCGGTTGTTGGTTGGCTTGGGTGTCTTTGGATGAGGGTGTGGATGTTGGATTCCTCCAGAAGCAGAACCTGAAACAAATTGAGTTTAAGACGTTTATTTAGGAGGTGGCCCCTGGTGGCCCTGGTGGATGGGTGGGGAGGTTTGGCAGGGAAGGCGGGGGAGGGGGAGGGAAACAGAAGAGGGGACCTCAAGGGGCAGTCCTCCTGGGGACCTCTGGGAGGCAACACGAACCGAGCGTCGGTTGTCCCATTCCCGGGCCAGAAAGCTGGGGTATTGGATCCTTAAGGCTGCTCCCGGGGTGCCTACCTGCCAGCACTCCCAGCCTGCCCGGTGTGCGGGTCCAGCACACCCCAGTCACTAGCAAGGGCTCCGAGCAGCGTGACGGGCAGTAGGACGCTGATGGGGCCGGGTCTTCACCGGCAGGAGCGGTGGGTGACCATGTGTAGGGCTGAGGGCAGGGCTGGAGGAGGGGCCCCCACCCTGCCCCATGACCCACACATGCACGCGTCAGAGGGCCAGTGAGCAGGTCCTGAGAGTCCCGCCTTGTCACTGCAGAGACTCCTGCGGCACTGCCGTGAGGACGCCCGGCTGGGGCTGGGCTCAGGGGAAGGTGTCCCTCTGCATCTCTGGTCTAAGAGCCGGGGGGCCATGTGGCTTCTCTCTGTGCCCGGCGCCCTGCCCCTCTCGGTGGCCTGAGGGCACGTGGGTGGGCAGGCGGCTGGAGCATTATCAGAGTTAATGTGATCTCTGGGGAGGCGTCACTTCCACTTACCATGGCACGTGGTGACACAGGCCATGGGCGCAAGGCGATGGCCGGCGCTCTCAGTCCAGCTCTGGCCCTCTCTCCGCAGATGCCAAGGCCCTGACACCCAAAGGCTGGGCTGGAGCCCTCTGGGAACCCAAGGGGCTGTGTTCTGGAAGGGTCCTGAGGGTACACAGACTCGGAGCCTGCACTGATCGGGGCCGCTAAGGCCAGAGAGGAGGAGAGGTTTGCTCGTAATTTGTTTGCTTCCTCTATTTTCTTTCTTTGTCTAGTTTTTGTCTGTTGCTTTGTTTTTTGGATCAGGGGACGATAGACCCCTATGTCCTTGCAGCTGCCCTGCCCTGGGGTCATTGGTCATTATTATAAATTATACCATATTTACAAAGAGCATGCAAGTCTCCTCAATACAGGACCCCCATAAGCTGAAATTAGCCTCCCTGGGCCACCTCCCACTAAAGCTCTCAGGGCTTCCAGCCCACTCGGGTGCGGCTCCGCCCTCCGCCCTCCGCTACTGGTCCCCTATGCCAACTGACTGCCCTCCCGTGAGGCCCCCAGGCTTGGCTGGGCTTGTGTCACATGTACTCCTTCCTCCCTATCAGCCACGAAGGGACTCCGGGTTTTATTCTCAATAAGATGGGGGCATTGGAGAGAGCGATGACCTTCTGAACTTGATTCCAGAAGGTCAGACACCGACACTGAAAGCTTCCGTCCATCCTCTGCCTGGATCCAACTGCAGACTGGACATCTCCGCCTGGTTCATAAAAGGCACCTGGGACTCAGCATGTCCCATGTAGATTTCCTGCCCTGCCCTCTGATCTGCCCACAGCCTGCTGCTCCTCCTCCCTTCTTCCAGATTATGGTGTCCCCCTTCCAGCTCCTCAGGAGAAAAACCTTGAGTCAGCCTCGATTCCTCTGTCTCACAAAAGGAGCAAAGGCGTCCTCATGAGGCCGCCCCGATGCAGGCCTAGACAAGCCTTGCGGGCCCCGTGGGATAGCGGACCAGGCAGGGACTGGGGCGAGGAGACCAGGAGTGGCGGGTCGGGTGACGGAAAGCTCACTGGGCTGGGAGCCTGCGCCCGGGGTCCTGACTCCTCTCTGCTGCTTCTGGCCTTTGACACGGGGCTACGGCCTTCAGTTAGATGGGGATGGACCATGGGAAGCAGAAAGGCAGGTGGAAGGTGTGTCAGGAGAGGGGCTGGGGGAGGAGAAGGAAAGGAGGTGCTCCAGGCAAAGGGCCTCGGGCCCCTGGAGAGGAATGCGGATACTCTCCCTCTCTGCATTGGCCTCCGAATGCATTCGTACATCCTGTGGCCTTCAGCGGGTCATGTGAGCGAGTTACGGGGACAGGGGCCCACACCTGGTTCACGTCTCTCTCCAGGAAAGAGTCTGGAGTATCTGAACAGGACTGGACCTCAGGAAGCTCCATGCCCCAGTGCACTCTGGGATCGGACCAAGCACTCCTTAGAGAATTGGATGAAATGGGGACCCTCCCAGAAATACGCACATACTCTCAGCACTTTAAAATGCAGGGTAAAATTTACCATACAGAAGAAAGAGTATATAAAACATGTTCGAACAGTATTCACACTATAAATGACATGGACATGCAAGAACCCCATCCCCAGAATAAGAAATAGAGCATTTCCAACCCCCCAGGCCACCCCGCATGCCCCCCCTCCGCTCATTCTGTCACCTTGTCCCCCACTGCACAGTAACCGCTATCCTGAGCGTAGCAAATTTTCATTGTTTTGCTTTCTTTACAGCATCAGCACCTAGGAATATATTCCTAACAAGAGCTTGTTTAGTTTTGTCCTTTGCACTATATATGAAAGAATCACACTAGTGATATTGTCCTCTGACTTCTCTGGCTCAATGTAACACCTTGGGGATTCATCCATGATGATGGAGTGAGCTGTAGTTCAAGTTTCCTTGCACAGTTGGGTTTGTTTCTGAGCTCTTCCTTCTGCTCCTTCGGTCTCTTGTCTGTGCCTGAGCAATCTCAGGCTGCCTTCGTTATTACTTTCGAGGCCAAATCGGGGCTCTGAGATGAGTCCGTTCTGGGAGCTAAGGCACAGCACGGCAACTATAGTTAACAGTGCTGTACTGTGTATTCAGAAGCTGCTAACGGAGCAGATTAAGTGTTATCACCACATACACAGGAAGGTAGCTGTGCGAGGTGACGGGTTAATTAACTCAATTATGGTCATTGTATCACAACGTATGTAGCAGGTAATTATCAAATCATCACATTGTACACTTTAAATATATACACTTTAATTAGTCAATTATTTCTTACTAAAGCTGGGAAAACAAACAAACATTGCCTGCTAATCTAGTAAGTTTTCCTATCGAATTGGGCAAGACGCTGTAGCTCTTTTTCTTTGGAAATGTCTTGGTAATGTTCTTTCCAAAGCAATTGTTTAATGTACAAATTTCAGAGTCAGCTCACTGGGTTCCATGAAAAACTCCCTTTGGAATTTCAACTGTGATTGCTTTGAATCTATCGATCAATTTGGGGAGAACTGACATTTTTACAGTATTCAGTCTTCCTCTCGTCCAAGGACGCAGTGCATCTCTCCATGCGTGTGTCTCCTTAAATGTGCACAGCATTGTAAACGCAGCGTATGAGGATTGGCAGATGCTTGCCTGGCATCTGTCTCAGAGTCCCCTAAAATGCCTGCCCACTAGTCTCTGAGCTCTTTCCTTCTTCCTCAAGAAGCGCTTTCCAGTGGCTTTGCCAGGAACACACATGAACCCCTGTGGTTCTTCCCGCTGCCTTGCCACCGACTTCCGGCATATCGCTCTATCCCGCTGATACTTCTTTCTAGGAAGCTGACCATGTCCAGGTTTTTCTGCAGCCCTGAGAGGCAGAATGCGGCGGGGCCAAACGCATGGCGTTAGGAGCCACTTTGCCTGAATTTTTATCCCGGTTCCGTCACTTACTAACTGTGAAATCTTGGCCACCTTCTCATACTTGGTTTCCTCGTCTGTAAAGTGGGAGGGATGATGAAGCTAACAGTGCCTATGTCACAGGCTCGTTGGGAGGATTAAGTGAATAAATACTTGTAAACCCCTTGGACGGTGGCAGGTGCAGTGCGTCTGTTACTTCTCTTCCTGTGGTTTCAAAAAGTTGGGTCTCTCTATGTCTGTGGAAGGCAGGAACTTCTCCAGAATTTCTACTTAGGTTTTGCTGACTTCAAATACCACGCCTGGGGTGAAATAGCCAGTATTGGTTGGCATGAGATTTAGGAGTGTGGCCTGAAGAGTTGAAAAAGAAAAAGTGGGTTCAAAGCCTGACTTCACCATTTGCCCGCCAGGTGGCCTTTGGCTCCTAAGCCTCGGTGTTCCCACCTGTGAAATGGGGATAGTATATGAGTTTAGCCAATCGGTGGGGAAGACTTTGGCGGCGCAGTGAGAAGGGTCCCATTTACCAACATTCCATGATGACAGTTAAAGTCATGTCCTCGACAGTCACTGCTTCTTCCTAGGGACCCTTTGCCTGTTCGCCTTTCCCAAACTCATGCTGTGCTAGCACATTGTGCAAGTTCAGCTTCCTGGGCCCCACCCCAGAAATGTGGATTCTGCGGATTTGCCATGAGAATCAGGAATCTGCATATTTGTGGCATATTTAATTCCTGTTTAGATAAAACAGCCCCAGTATCCTTGGCTGAAGTTTTCCCAACCACAGCCTCAGGGTCAGTGCAGCCAGGCCGGTTTGCCCTTGGTTTGCCCTTGGTTTTTGCAACCTGAGCGCCTTCTTTCCCAGGCCGGTATTTCTTCCCTTTGCTCCAACCAGCCTTAGCAGATGCTTAGCTAAAAGCGCAGCCGAGCTGTCCGTTCCCTGGGAGGTGTGAACGGCGCCCCCTAGGGCACAGAACGGGAAAAATCTGCCCTGCGCTCGCTGCCTAGGGGCCAGTCCTGGAGGCACCAGGAGCAGCCACAGAGCCCGCAGAGCAAGTACGCAGGGTGGGGAGGGGCCGGCGAGGGGAACTGCACCCTCCTCAGAGAGATCCTCAGGGGTCCTCAGGCCAGGCTGGCCCACGGTGACTCTGGAAGATGCTGCCCCCAGTCTGGGCTGGTCCCCAGGGCCCTGAGTCTGATGAGCTGCTTCGTGATGGAGGTGCAGGCTGTTGTCCTCACACGGGGACCACGCACAGAGTCACCTGCCTGAGACACATCCTCTGGAAGCCTGTCTCCTCCGGCTACCGCACCCTGGGCCCCCAAGATGGAAAGCTGAGTGTCTTAGGGGCCCTGCGGGCGGGGAACTAGGGAGCAGGGCTCAGGGCGGCGATCTTCCTCCCTCTGTGTGGTAAATGCCGTCACCCTCCCCTTCCAAGTCCTCAGGAGACCTGACCGCTTGGCTTCCCTAAGGAGATGAGCAGGCAGAGCGGCACTCAGCTTTCACGCTGGCTGCTTGGGGCTTCACCTCCTGGCCCTGCCCCGTACCAGCTGTGTCACCTTGGGCTGACGGGTGCCTCTGTTTTCTCTTCTGTATAATGGAGCGCATCGCAGCATTGGCCCCCGGGGCCGCTGTAAGGCTTCGATGCGCCCTGACTGTGAAGGGCTTCAGCAGCGTTTGGCACACACTACTAAGCACGCCATCGAGAGTTGCTACCTGTCCGCCGGTCCTCCCATTCATTGCGCATCTCCTGGTTCCAGGAACTGTGCTAAGTGTTATGCCATACAGAACTCGCTCTTCCTATCTTCATTTTACAGGTTTAAGAATGGCAGGATGGGTGAAAGGGATTCAATGTCTTGCCCAGGGTCACGTGGCTAGGGTGGGACAGAGGGTAGGATTTGAACCCAGATCGAGGCTGCTCCAGGGCGCGCATTGTTAACCACTGCTCTGCCCCAGTGGCTTGGTGGCTCCCTGTTTGGTCCCCACCCTCTGCATCTTCCTCAGGGTCCCCCTCTGCACTCTAGCTCCCCGTTCTCAGCAGAGCCCCTCGCTTTGGGGGGCTGGGAACCTGCAGGTTGCGGCTGAGGCATTTCTGGACCGCAGCACTGTCTGTGTGTAGCCAGGGTCCTGCCGGGCCTTTCTCCCCACCAGGGCTCGCGTGCTTCCCCTCGCAGGCTCATCTGCTCCCAGCCGGTCCCACGAGGCTTTCCGAATTATGCTAATATTGCTAATGACTTTGCTAATAGCAGTCCCTCCCCTTTTTTCTCCCTGTCTGCACCCCACTCCGAATAAGACCTCTCCCTGCCCTCCGAGCCACCTAGAAGCCGGGAAGGGACCTCGTTAGAGGGACCTCGCCTCCCTTTTCTGAGTGGAGCAGGAGAGCGGGTAGATGAGAGGGCTGGTCAGTGAAGACCGCACAGGCCCTGCTTTCAACGGCTTTGAGTCACACAGGGAGGAAGTACGGCCTCATTTCCACGTCCTTCCAGCCCTAGTTACTGAAGAAGTCTCGGTCAGTCTGCTCGAACGTGCCTGGAGTGCCTCTCTCGTTTACTGATCCCCATTTCAACAGAGGGAAGCCGGGCATGGGGGGCAGAGTCTTCTGCCCACGGCCCAAGTACATTTGAATAACAGTGTTTTCTTCTCATTGCATTTACTTGTACACTTACTGTCTATTTATGGCAGGTGATACTGGTTTTTGATTTACGGTAGTGACATAATGAAAGGCTTTTTCATTATTACTTTTAACTTTATGGTTTAACTATGAAATACTTCAGATGCATAAAAGTATAGACAAATCATCCAGCAAGAAACAAGCTGGCTTAAGACACAAACATCGGAAACACGGTTGATGTCCTTGTGTGTCTCTCCTCTGTTATGTTTTTCTCCCTCCCACTGCAGAAACCATCCTTAAATAGTGTTGACTATTGCCAAACGTGTATTTATGTTGTGTTCCTAAAATTGTCTTATATGTGGGCTTGTGTGTGCCTATGAGATGTAACACACACACAAGTGTGCGCTAGTTCTAAGTGCACTTTTTACCTAGTAAATACAATACAAGCACCATCAGGACGATTAAAAAGTGACCAGCGCCCCAGATGTCTCCCACGTACTCCCTCCCCCTCAAGGCCTCCCCCCTGCCCTGAAAGAAGCCACTGTCCTGACCTCTATGGCAGAGACTCATTTCGCCTGTCTAAACAATACAAAGCATCGTTTCGTGCCTATTTTAAAGTTTATACAAATGGTATCGTTCTGCATGGATCTTTCCGCAAATGTTCTTGAGATTTTTCCATGTTGATACTGGAGCTTCCTTTTTAAAACAAACGTATTTAACTAAGAAGAGTGCGTTGACTTAAAGGGACCATCGAGTGCAAACTAAGACAAGGAAAATTTAGGGGCCAGTGGATCGAGCTCACTACCTTCCTCTGTTACAGGTGTGAAAACTGAGGCCAGAGAGAGGAAGAGCCACACCTCCCAGTCACTTTGCACGTTGGTGGCACAATTGGGACTGGGGCTCCAGCCCCAAATGCCTGAGGCCAGAGACCCTTTCCACTGTGTCATATTGGCAAGAAAAGTCCCCCTCCGCCCCTCCCCAGAGCAACAGATGTCCACTCTGTTTCCTAGCCAGGGTGAGTCTTTAGCCTTGAACTGCAGAAAGTAAACTGTCCTCATTGAGTTGATTGTTGTAGAACGAAGCCCGGGGTTAGGGCGGGTGCTGTTGGGGGCACAAGACAGCTGTCCAGCTTTCAAAGTTATGACAAGTCTTCCACTTGGCAGCCCACCTCGGTGACCTATATTTTAATATGTGCTATTAGATTAGTGCTAATGAGACATCTTAGGGATAAAAGAATTATGCTTGCTGCCCGGGCTGTGGTAAAAGTACAATTGAATTAAGGGTTGAAATCGTTTAGGACTCAGCTAGACAACCTGGCCCCCAGGCTGGGCCTGAATGGAGATATTAAGCTTTGGAAATTACACAGAAAAAAAAGAAGTATAATTGATCTAAGGTAACTTCACTCGTCTAAATTAAATAATGTGATTGTTCCAGGCAGAAAAGATCGGACGAGGAGCCGGACGGAAAAGGCTCACTATCTGCAAACAAAGTTATAAGTGAAAGCCCTAGGGAATTGACTTTTCCCTGGTGAGCTGAGCACCCCCTGGCAGCTCTGAGGCCACTTGGACGTTAGCAGGGAATGGATCCCGTCTGGGCATCACAGAACCTGAGGCTCGGCAGGGGCCCTCGACCACCAATGTCACTCATTCCTCAAGCCGGCGCTGCTCAGCACCCCCAGTGTGGGGGGACCCCTGAGGCCGGCTGTCCGGTGCCTCCACGCTTGGTTAGAAGAGATTTCTCTGCGGGCGGCCGGCCGGCTGCTCCTGTGTCTGCCCGCAGGAGCCCAGCCCTCCGGACCGCTGAAGGTCGGCGCCGCCCCAGGTCCCTGGAACGGGCCTTCCCGGTCCCTGTCACCCCACCATACATCTGCGCCTCTTGTGTGCCAAGTGCCGACCTCAGGCTGCTTCTTGAGTCAACATGCCCCAGGGAATTCCAGGGCTGAAGGAGAGAAATGCTATCCCCTTCTCTGGCCTAAATATTTGCATTCCACCAACGCTTTGATTGCTTCTAGATGTCCTGGGGACAATGCTCATCCTAGTGCCGCTCCTAGGCTGCCATCCCGAGCCTCATGGGGCGGCTCCTGCACCTGCAGAGTCTCCCCTCCTCCACCTAGGCCACCAGCCCGCTGGCAGGTCCCTGCCCGCCCCCCCAGCTCCCATCTGTCCTACCCCTAGGTGACATAGCTGGCTGCGTGGAAGGTGAGGCTTGGGGGCTCCCCAACCCCCCACACGCCCCCAAACATTGCTGCTTCTGTTGTCTCAAAACCCCATAGCTAACCGCTTTGTTTTCATTGTTACCCTCTTTAGGCTAAAAACCAGCTAGAATATGTAAATACAAGAAGCTTCATTTGTCAGTTCTTTCTGTTTTTCTTTTCTTTCCCTTCCTCGCTCCCTCCCTTCCTTCCTTCCCACAAGTATTTCCTGAGCAAATATTATATGCCAGGAACAGTTCTATGGGGCAGGACTATAGTGGTAAACAAGACAGATGAAGCCCCTACCTAAACTCAAGTAGGAGGAAAAGTCTAGAAACAAACAAGCAAAAAACTAAGATCTCAAAGGATATGGGCAAGCCCTTGATGTCACCACCGGAGTGGTGGGTTCACTTAGAAAACCCTGAAGAAGCCCCCTCGGAGGTCTCCCAAGGTGAAAGGCTGCCCAGGAGGTGAGCCGGACTCAGCCCTGCAGAGAGCAGAGTGGGGAGGGTGGGGGGCAGCTCCGGCAGAGGTTTGTAGCGTTTGCAGTGTTTGTGGCGTTTGTGGTGGGGGCGGTGAAGCGATGGGCTGCTATCTGATTGTCAGGCACCTTCCGGCCACACTGGGAAGGACAGTGTTACTCTCAAGGCAGTGGGGAAGCCTCTGAAGGGTTTTAAAGTTGTATTTCAAGGGTCCCTCTGGCTGAGGGCAGAGTGGCGGGTAGGGGTGGAGCGGGGATGGGTCAGGAGGTTCCAGAAGCACCAGGAGGGGGCAGTGGGAAAGGGTGGAGACTTTCCCGCAGGCTGGAGGAGGGGGACTGGCAGGGAAGCAAGGGCTGGTTGTGACAAGGACTCTGAAAGAACAGTCTGGGGACCCTTTCTGACTCTGAAACCGTATAAAGAAATACTTAAAGAGTACATGGACATGCTCTCTCTAGCTCTTTACGCATACGAGCGCCGCCCGCCTTGCCCAATCCTGCCAGGCCCCCACTGTGGGGCCTCTCTGCCCTTCAAAGTCAGACAAACTGGATGAGCTTCCAAGGCTGCCGGCCCCAGAACCGCCTACGAGCGGACCTGTTCTCTGAATGGGTCTGCAAACACGGCAGAACACAGAATTTGATTGTTCTTATGGATGTCCCCAGACCTCACCCTGTCAACAAAAAGGTGACCTTTGATATGTAGGACAGGAGAAAGCTCTATTCCTCTGAAGCCATTTCCGGAGTTAAAGAGACTCCTGTCTTAAAGCCCGAGAAGTTGCGTTTTAAAAGCAGAAACTCTGACTTTAGCATGCGAACCTTCCCTGTTAGCTCACGGGACAACATGAACGGACTGTTGCACCCCTCAGCCCACCCTGTTGCACTCAGCACGGGATCCACTCTTGGGGCCTCGGCCTTCCCCTCTGTGTAATGGGCAGATGGGTTCCGAATGTTCACTTCTGTTCTGAGATTCTCTGTCCTCACCTGGGAGAGTAAGGGGCGGGTGGACGGCCCGGCACTGCAGCTGGGACTGTGGGAGACTGCTCTGAGCAAACGGGGAGCCCTCTGCCTGTCTGACTGCATCCGGGCTCGGGGCTGCCACTGGCCAGGCAGGGATCTGGTAAGAGGGGCAGGCCAGGGGCAGGAAGCTCTGGCCGCCACCAAAGACTCACATATCAGTGCATAATTACATTTTCCCGGCTTTTCTTGTTGTTTTGGTCACCTGTGGTCTTTGCAAAGCCTTCATTACTTTCCAATTGTCTGGGGGTTTTTTTTTTCCTCTTTTTTTCTCCTTTCTGCTTACCTTCAGACTTTGAAATTAGCTTGGTGACTCAGCCATTTGACTTTTTATCAATTCCAGGCTCTGGTGTCCTATCTGGGCATTCTCCTTCCTGTTTCTCAGAAGCCTCACTTGCACTTGAACTCTTCCAGGCAGCCGCAAACTAAGCCACTGCCAAGGACCCCCTGCCACCTTCACCTCCGAAGTACCAGGATTTGGGGGTACCTTCCACTTGGCATAGTTCCTGTGCTGAGAGCGCCAAGCCCCACTTCTGGAGCGGAAAGAGGATTCTGAAGTTTTGGTCTGTTTTCTAATAAAAAACCCACAAAACTAAGATCCCCGGTAAAGCAGATCAATAGGACACCATGAGCTGCGGCTAATAAGGTAAAACACCAGATTTCTAGGACTGAGGAGACTCCTGAGTTCATCCAAAGCAGACCTTCTCTACCCCCTTATCATTCCCAAACAGCAGCCATTTAATATGTGCTTGAATACCTCCCATGACGGCGAGCTCACTTCTTCCAAAGCCAGCCAACTCCACGTGCAGGCCTCTCTGACAGCAAGGAAGCCCCCTCCCCTTGGGCCAAGCTGTCTGCCTGCACCTTGCACCTGCTGGCCCTGGGCTTAGCCCTGGGAGCCGCAGAAAAGACATCGATTCCCTCCTCCTACAAAGCAGCCGTGCACCTATCGGAGCACAGGAAGAACAAGACCCCCTCCCACGCCAACGCTATGCCACTCACATTGGGTTTTCTCTTCTCTGGGCCAAGTGCACAGCCCCGATGCTTTTGATTTTGCCTAAAAAAACAGGTTCCAAATCAAAACTCCTGGAATTGCCTTTGGAATCCCACAGCTGCCAAGGAATCAAAGCTAATTGCTTAAGAGGCTGTGGGGACATATTTCTCTCCCCTCCACAGCCACTTTCATAGGTTTCCTTGATCCGGTTTGTATCAATTGCATCCTGGTGAAAAGTAAACGTTTGCGTGGCTCCACCACCCCCGCGAGACCTGCCTGCGTTCCCTCACACCCGGGACAGGGTATAGCCCTTCATGGTCACTCAGGAAGGTGCCTGAGCGTCACGAGGCTGCGGTGACGTCGCTCAGTCTGACACCAGGGTGGCCAGCAGAAGGGGTTACCTGTTCCAGGGGGTCACCAATCAATGCCTTGTGGGCCAGTTCCAGGCCCCCATGTTTTATGTGATCCACCTGCTGCTTTGCAAACCAGGAAATGTCACACAAAAATCTCGTAAAGCATTAGGAGCTCTCTCCCTCTGCTCTGCGTTTGGGAGAGGGCAGGGCTCTCCAGCTGACCCCAAACCCCTTCCTCACTTACCTCTCTGCCTACCTCTGTGACATTGGAGAGCTTGGGACCCCTGCCCCTGGCACTTCAGCCTCCTTGGCTGCCGCATTATCCCCCGTGGTGGCGGCGCCGTCTGGGGAAGCCTTATCACTTCGCCTCTGCGGGCACCTACGGCTTTCCACGCGCACCCACCTCCCCGGCCGTCGCTGGCCCTGCGCCTGAACTCCTACCTGTGTGAGTGTTGCCAGGTGCTTCCTGAACCGTCGAGTACCTTTGGCCCTCCTGCTCTTTGCACACGCCATGCGCCGGGTGGCAGGCACCCTCCCCATCCCCCGCCCCGTGTCTGCTAAACAAGCATGCGCCTTGCAATTAGCTTTGACTGGTATCCCTTTCTCTGAGGCAGAGTGCCCTGCAGACCTTCTCCTCTGGGCACCCTCAGCATCATCCAAAGGTGGGTGTACTTTTGTATTTTTCCCACTGGAGAAGTAAGAAAAGCGCAGCCTCTGCACTTAGTGGAACTTACCATCTACTCGGTGACCTCAGAGCCACGGGGGGTGAAAGAGAAGGAAGTATAACCTGGTCAAGTCCTTGTTGTTGTTGCCCCTTAAAGGACTTGAGAGCTTTGATGTGGGTTTGCCTTCATGATGTCCTTTGATGTCATCCAAATGTAAATGAGAGAGCAAATGCCAAAAAGTGAGATGCACTGGAACCAGCAACAGGATTTTGAGGCGACCTCCCTTGGGAGGGATGTTGCATATGCCAGGCTGAGCCTGGTATGTGGAGACGGTGGAGCCACACCAAGCTGACCCAGCTCAGCACCTCCTGGTTCCTGAAAATCCTGGCTCCGATGACCCTGCCCATATGGCACATTGTCCAAGGACCTGGCCCGGGATTGGGGGCCACCACGCTTTGGAGCCCAGAGTCACCTGGGAAATGAAGCCATTCCCAGGGCACCCAGACCAAACCCCGCGAGTTCTGAGCAACAGGTGATGCTTTTACAAGTGAGACCTGAGCCAGGGACTGCAGACAAACTCTAATCTGTGAGCAGCGTCTTTGTGCTACCAGAGGAGAAAGGCTATGTTGCCCAAGTGTGGCCTCCACCACCCCGGAGCCAGCAGCCGGTTCTGTGAGCCGAGGCTGCAGTGAGCTCTTCTTTCTGGGCCAAGCACCCTCTTCGCCCGAAGAAGGAGCACTTGGCCATTCTTAATCTTACAGCTGGAAAGCAAGTCCCCACCCGCGGCTGGGTGGGGTGTTACTGGTGTCTTGTTCACTTCTGCCAGATCCTCTGAGAAGCCCCTGTAAAAAAAGTGCCTCCCCGCACTTCCTCCCGCCAATGGAAGGCAGGACATTTGTCCAGCAGCCCCCAGCCCTGACTGGCTGGGGATCCCCTCCAAAGACAGCAACCTGCCTGTGTTTTTAGGCTATTTGCATGCCAGGAGGATGAGCAGGGAACAGGGAGCAGAGAGCAGAAAGGTGCACTGCGCCCCCTTGAGGTCATGCTTGGCCTGCAAAGGTGAGTCAGCCCACAAGACGGTGCCCGCGGAGCTGAGGCTGACATCAGAGGTGGGCTCAGTGGCGGTGATGCCAAGTTCCTTAAGTGTCTCTAGAGTTGGGCATAGTATACGGGGGGAGGGGGGGAGGGCAGCCTGGGAAGGGCCTGTCTTTCTCTGTCTCTGACCTCCTTTCTTTCTCTCCCCCTCTCTCGGGCACAGACATGATTAGTCTGAACTGACTCAGAAAATCCCAGTGACAGTGTGTAGATAAAGTGATGTCCCCATTTTACAGATGAGGACACTGAGTCTCAGGGAGGGCAAAGGATGTGCACTATGTTGGTGGGTGAACAGAGAGACGAGAACCTAAGCACCGCGACCCTGGCCTTCTTTTCCCTGCATTACGGACCCTTCTCAGAGGAAGCTGAACTGAGGCAAAAACGGAAGGCAGGGTGGGAGGGTCTGGAGCACTAGGAGGGGTGCCTCTGGGTGCTTCCCAGTGTGGCTCCGCTCTGCAGCTGCTTCTGCAAAGGGCAGAAATCCTCCCTGAGACCCGCCCCCTCCAAATGTGCACAGAAGCCCTGGCTCCACGCCCGGCTATCGAGCCCTCCAGGAATAAACAAGGCTTTTCCTTCGATCCCCAGGACAGTGCACCTCCCCGCCCTGTGCTGGCCTCAGCCTGGGGAGCTTGGCGTCACAGCTGCTACCGCGCGGGGGCTGGGCGACCTCCGCAGGAACATGTCCACAAACGCACAGACAATGGCTGAGGAAACGTAGGCTGTGGATGGCGTTCAAGGGCTGCCACGCGAGGGATCAGAGCAAAGCGGGGGTCTCCCTTCGAGGTCATATTTCCACTTGGACCCTATGTGAGTCCTGAGCCCCGTGTGGTAGACCAGTCAGCTCTCTCATCCATTGCTGATGGGAATGTCAATTGGAACAGGGACTTTGGGGAAAACATTTTGCAGTTCTTATAAAACTAAACCCCCAGCTAGTCAATGACCTAGCAATTCAACTCCTAGGCATTTGCTCAAGAGCAGTGAAAACTGGACAAATGTTACCTTGCATGGCAAAGGGGTGTGAACATAGCAGATGGAGCTGGAGTTGTTAATCAACTGACCTTCAAATAAAAAGATGACCCTGGACTGCCCCCTGCACCCTTTATAGTGGGAAAGGGAGGCAGAAAAGAAGGTCAGGATGATGTGTGATGTGAAAAAAAAATTCTGGCTTTGCTAGTTTTGATGTGGCTCAAGGAGCCCTCTCTCTGAGGGAGATAAGGGGTAGGAACCCAAGACGGTTGACAACCTCTAGAAGCTGCAAAGGGCGAGAAAACGGATTGTCCCCTAAAGCCCCTAGGAGCAAAGGCAGCCGTGCCAACACCTGGACTTCAGCCCAGAGAGACTCAGTGACGTCCAGGATAAAAGAACACATGTGAATTGTTTAAGCCACCGAGTTTGTGGTAACTTGTCACAGATGCAATAGGAAACAAAGACAGAATGAATTTAATTGCACACAAATATTTTCTAATATTAAACCATCTTTACATTCCTGGAACAGATTCACGTGATCACGAATTCTTTTAATGCATTGTTGGATTGGATTTGGTCATTGAATCTGTATCTATAAACGAAGCAGAGTAATTACTGATCATTCTCACATTGCCCTTATTTAATTTTGGTATCAAGGTTACTTTTCTCTATTAAATATGTATAATCTTGGGATTATCTATTTCTTGAATGTTTAAAGCTTATCTGTAATTCCATCTCGGGGTTCTTTTGGGGGGTTGATTTTAAATGACTAATTAAAAAAGGTATTCGGGATTTCTCTTCTTAAATTAGATTTATCAGTTTTCTTTAAAATATTCATTTGATCTAAACTTTCAAATATGTTTACAGATTTCATAGTCTTCTCTTATGATTTTAAAGTCCTTTCTCAATATATAGTTGTGCCACTTTCAGATTCCCAAAACTGTCTTCCTCTTACCTTCCCCAGAGGTTGCAAATCTACTGTACAACGTCACAACCAGATAAACACACTGGCACCAACTCATCTCTTCTCCACATCTGTAATTTGTCATTTTGCGAAAGTCACATAAATGAAATCATACAGTAGGTAACGTTTGGGGGATTGGTTCTTCTCACTCAGCAGCTTTCTCTGGAGACTCATCCAGGTCGCTGATCGTATCAAGACCTTTTCCTTTTCTCCCACAATGTGGATATACCACAGTGCACTGCACTCTCCACCCGCTGATGGACGTCCGGGTAATTTTCTGTTTTTTATTATAAGCAAAGTTGCCACACACGTTATTACAGGCCTTTGTGTGGACATTGCTTTCATTTCCCTGGGACATATGTCCAGGGGTGTAACTGCGAGGTCACGGAGTGTCACGCGCCTCTTTTTGTTAGAGACTGTCACACCCTTCCCACGGCAGCTGTACTGCTCTCTGTTCAGACCAGCAGTGTAGGCGTGGTCTAGTTTCTCCACATCCTTGCCGTTCTGATAGGTACATCGTGGGGTTTTGAGTTTATTGGGGTGATATTTGTTAACTAAACCGTATACATTTCAAGCATACAACTCAACAAAATATCATCTGCACACTGCGTTGTGCGCCTATCGCCCCAATAATCCCTTTCCGTCCCTGTTTATACCCCCTTTCCCTCTGGCTATCACCATACCGTTGCCTATGTATTTTGTGTGCATTGCTTAATCTCTTCACCTTTTTTTCACCCAACCTTCCAACCCCTCCCCTCTGACAGCTGTCAGCCTGTTCTCTGCATCTATGCTTTTGTTTCTATTTTGCTTGTTAAATTATTTTGTTCATTAGATTCCACACATAAGTGACATAATACGGTATTTGTCGTCTTCTGACTGGCTTTTTTCACTTAGCATGATACTCTCCAGGTCCACGCAGGCCGTGGCCAAGGGTCAGAGTTCCTTCTTTTTTATGGCTGAGTGGTATTCCGTTTGCATTTCCCTAATGAGATATAATGTTGAACATCTTTTCATGTACTTATGTACCATGTGTATATCCTCTGCAGTGAAAAGTCTGTCTGTTCGAGTCTTCTGCCCATATTCTAATTGGATTGTTTTATTTTTTTCCATTGGACTTTGGGAGTTCTTTATATATTCTAGATATTTCTTTGTTGGGTATGTGACTTGCAAGTATTTTCTCCCAATGGGTGGCCTGTCTTTTCACCTGTAGAGTTAAAAACCCCATATGACAACAGTACATCTGGAGACAGGGGCTCAAATGGAAACATATTGTTGGAAAGTTCCTGTTATAAGTAAAAAATATACTGTCATTTGAAAGTAGATTATATTAAATTAAAGAGGTATATTGTAAGTTCTAAAGCAACCATTAACACGAAGTATGGCTAGCTAATAAGCTAAACGAAAATATAAAATAATACAAAATGATTAATTCAAAATAAGTCAGGAAAGGAGGAAAAAAGATCAAAGGACAGATGGAACAAACAGAAAGCAAAAAGTAAGACGGTGGGCTCGAGTCCAATCATATCAATAATTACAGTAAATGGAAATGGATTAAATGCTCCAATGAAAAGACATAAATTGTCAGACAAGATAAATACGCAAGACAGAAATGGGCCATAAAATACTAATTTAAGTGAAGCCTGTGAAATATGAAGACATAGATAGGTTAAAAGAAAAAGGATGAAACAGATAAACCATGCAAGCACTCATACGCAAGGCGGCGTGGTTAGGGTGGCCATGTTAATCACAGGACAGGGGGTATTCCTGAAATTAAAAAAGAGTATTTACAATGATTAAAGGGCCAGTTCATCATGATGACATGACAGTCAAAAATGATTATGAACCTTACGGCAGAGCTTCAGACAAAATGACAGCTGATAAAATCAGAATTATAGTCGGGGATTTCAATGTCCTTCTCTCAATAATTAATAGAACAAGTAAACCAAAAAATCAGTAAGGGTAAAGGAGACAGTACTGTCACCTAACTCGATCTAACTGATATTTGTAAAATATTACGCCCAGCAATCGCAGAACACGTTCTTCTCAAGCACACAGGAGATGTTCATCCGCCAAGATGCACCACAGGCTGGCACATAAAATGAATCCTGAAACATTGAAAGGAATCGAAATTGTAAAAATAACCATAGGAATATTTTGTACCTCCACCTCAAACCCAGGCCAAGACCGAAAAATTTCCTCATGGTCTTCCTTTTCCAGAAGTGGGATTTTTCTAGTTCATTCTTTGACTGAGTGTGGTCCTTCAAATGTCTGTTTTTCTCTCCCAAGATCTCAGTTCCAAAGCTCCTTGTCTTAGGTCTCCCATAGCCACAAAAGACTAAGCCTCTTTTGTTACAGAGATTGACCAATGGCTGCAGGGCAACTGGAACTTTGACACCTGCACACAGTTCTGGTTTTAGCTCCTTTTTCCGTTTTTGGCTTTCACACGTTCAGCCATGATTTTCAAATATGTGTACGATGCTCTGTTTAGCATGCTAGGGGTTTTGCGGCCAGAGTGCTCAGATCATCCAGTTTCCATGTTTCTGGAATTTGAAGCCTGTCATGTAATTCTTGAGTTATTTTAGGGGTTCAAATTGCCTTGGTCTAATCAAAAGTGCCCACACTGAGAGCCAGACGGCCTGGGGTTTGCATTCCAGCCCCGCTACGCACCAGTGACCTGACTCTGAGCAAGTGAGGAAACCTCTCTGAGCCTTCGCTTCCGAAGGAGTTTTAGGGATCCTAATCCCAGATTTTCAGGTTTGCTGTCAAAATGATCTCTATTTTAATACGATGCAAGACACAGTAAGGGAAGGATGACATTATCATTATTTATTCTGTCATCAGATATTGTTTCCCGCCTATGTGTCAGGCCCAGCTAAGTGCTAGGAATAACAGGCGATGAACATATAAACCAATAATGTCACAGAAGCTTAAATGCAATAACAAAACATGTGACAGGACTGAGAGGCAAAGCGGGCTTTTTAAATTAGACGATGAGGGGTTCCTATATGACGACATGCCATTTAATTTAAAATCTGAATGAAGACAAAGATGAAAAAATTAGACGTGAAGGTTGGTTGCACAGCCCTCTGAAGATGCTAAAAGATCACTGAATTATACACTTGAAATGGATGAAATTACACGGTGTGCAAATCACATCTCGATGACGCGTTCATTGGAAGCCCAAATGAAGAAGAGAAAGCCAGGCAAACATCTTTGGGAAAGAGTGTTCCAGAGGCAACAGCAGCACAAAGACCCCGAGGCTGGAAGGGACTTCAGTCAGTTTGAGGGGAAGAAAGGCAGGTGGTGGGGGTTTTGTGAAGGGAGACTGAGGTGACTGAGGCCTAGGCAGGGCCTGGCCATGAAGGGCCTCGGGGATGATTGGGATTCTATCCAAGTGGCACTGGGTAGCCTTTGAAAATGGTCTGAATTGGCCCCTGCACTTTCCGTTCGGCAAGAGAAGTTACGGGAGGGTGGGGGAGCGGCGAGAGCACAGTGGGGAAGGAACAAAGGCCACGCTCCGTGACAGCAGAAGTTTGATGTCCAGAACCCACAAGCAGATGGCAGATGCTAAACCTGTAAGTTCGATAGATCAGGTAGCTGTGTTGCTTCATATAAATGATTAGAAGTATGGTCTTTGGAATCAGACAAAATTAGGTTTCATCCCAAGCTGTGCCACTTAATGAGTGACTTAGGGATGGTTTTACATTTTTGTTACTAAAACTTGGGGCAAATTACCCATGCTTGAGTGTGCGAGTGAGTTGAGGCCCGTGGTTCCATCAACACAACGTCTGATGCATAGGAAGCCCACCAAATTGGTAGCTAATATTACTCCTCTTATTATTCCTTATTGTAATAATTAGAAAGTCTGCTACTTTTACAAAGGGAAAAATATTTTTAAACACATAAGTTTACTTACCTTTAAGAGACATGGGCCTGTTAATCACTAAGAAGTTAAAATTACTATACTAGATGTAATCTAAGATAATATCAATTTTTTCCTGTAATTAAATGAGTTTGAAACAAATTTTAGGAATTATAAAATCTTCAGTGAATTTTTCATTTTGGAATTCAGAAAGTATAAATAAGTCCTTTGGCAAACTCTTTTTGTAATTATGAACTCCTACGGAGTATTGAGTTGGATATTTTTAATAGTCCCAAAATGAGACTCAAACTCACATGCTCAATATTGGAAGAATGATTACACATATTATGTTATAGCTACCTGAAGGAAGAGTAGTTACACTTTTTTAAAATTTACATTTACAGAGAACATTAATGACATTGGAAAATGTTATAGTGCAAGAGAAAGAATAGGATATAAAAATACCACATATATTGTTATCTTGAACATGTAAGAGCATCTAAAAAAAGGGTAAAATATGTCAAAAATTAGTAATACTGGATTTGGGATAATTAAAGTAAACATGATTTTCTTTTGTTTATTGTTTTCTCTGCTTTTTAGCTTTTCTAATATGTATAGATTATTTTATAAGAATGATTAGAAATGATAAGGTTAACAACATGTTAGAAAAAATATAACACAATGTAATTGAGACAGTCTGTTAGACCTTGCTGACTCTTAAACAGACACTTGAGAAGTTTGTCAGGAGAGAATAATTACCTAGAAAGAAGAGTTAATTAAATGTGGTAAAAAGACCAAAGTTCTTCAGGTTATTGCCCTATTTACCAAAGTGTGTGACATGCATATCGGGAACACATCAAGAGCTGACTGTGCCCTTCACTCTATTCAGCCACGACACGGCACTTACTTAATACTCTGCTATAATAATTCCTCCCCAAATTGAGAAAGTTCATCCAACTGAAGAGAAAAGAAAGAAAACATTGTACATGTGTCTGCTTTCCTCGAGGATTTCTCACTAGTATCTTTTTAACCTCTTCAGTGATTGCTATGAAAAAGCAAATACCCAAGGGCCTCTGGGGTAAGGAGCTCGCCTGTCCCAAAGCACTCAACGCCCCCACCTTGGAGCATCGCTCGGCCGTAGCCAGTGAAGCACCTGCACTAGCACCGGTCCCCGTCCAAAGGGGCGAGTTCCGGGTCTGGGGCCCAGGCACCTGCACTGCTAGTGGCTCCTGCGGAGAGCAGACCGCGTGTCTTCTACAAGGGAGGCGGTCTCTTTGAAACCCCCATTGTAGGTACCCTGGCCAGCCCTCACGCTCAGCCTCCCAGAACTCTAACGCACAGGCGGAGGAGAAGGAGGTAGATCACAGCACGCAAGCCACGTGGTCTGCAGCATTCAGGAAGTCGTTATCCCTCAACAGAACTCTTCTGATGGAAATGTCATGGGTTATAGGTCTCAGGATCTAGTGTTTTTCCTTTCAAAGAGTAACCTGCTTTTTTCAAACGATTACATAAAACCACAGTGCACTTAACTGATTTAATGAGCTGCAATTCCGTACTTTAGATCCTATGAGGAGAAATGCCTGTTTGAAAGAAATCTTGGTTAAATCAAGGTCTCGTCTGTAGTAATACTGAGGGTCACGGCTTGTGTTGTTCCACACCCCCCCACCAGTCAAAAGCCAACTCTTTTACGTTAAATACTAAGATTGCTACTTTGGCTAAAATTTGAGTTTTTCATTAGAGTGAAATCAAGGCTGATATTTCATAAAGCTTCGATGCAAACAAAAATGATTAATCATGTTCATAAATATGCACACAAACTCAAACCATGATATTAAAAGGTTATCTTGCATTTGAGACAAAATGACAAACCCAGAACTTTTTAATTACCAAGATTTGATGTAGCAATCCTGTTTGTTCAGTAACATGACAAAATAGGAACATTACATTAGCAGAAGTGGAATTTAAGACCATAAAATATTATTTGAAAACAGGAAGACAAGAGCCTCATAGGAAGCTTTTAATTTTCAATGCTATGTTCTCATGCCTAAGAGGATTACTACATGGCTTTTCTATGATAAAAATAATCACGGTGCCTGAGTATTATATACATTCATTTGTGGATGACAAACACTATTGTAAACATGTCCTTTCCTAGTTACTTCAGCAATTGTTTTCAGCTCATTCAATGCTTTGTCTAAATAGCTTTAAGACATATAAAAAGCAAACAATACTTTCATAAAGTTTTTAGTAAGCAATTATCCAAAAACGTATTTACTCATTACATTGGAACACTAAGTGCTGACTATGGACAGCTGGTTTGAAATCATGACTCCAACGCCTCTCTTATAAGACTTTCTAGGTCAAAAAATGGCCTTAAAAAACTAGTTTGGGGCTGAATTGCCATTATATTCAGAAACTGAGCCAAAGAGTTTAAATTCAAAGGTTAAACTCAGAATTTGAACCAACTACTTTCGTATATTAAAAAATTGGCCCTTTGGTCAAAATTTCAAACATAAATCATATTGATGATATGCATATGTGCACGACATCCCATAAAAATGGCACCACAGGGAAATTACTGATTAACCTAAAGGAAGAACGTCACTGTCAGATTCGTGCCTCGGGTTCAAGGTGGGGGACTGCTAGGATTTTGGATTCCCTAGCTTTTGGTGATGCATTGGAAGCTTTTGTGTGTTCCCTGCAGGTGTTTCAGACAAGTTCTGAATTCTAAAATTATATCAGCAGAGCAAATCTGATTCATTTACTGGGCAAGAGCTGCATTCTGAACTGTCCAACTCAAATTGAACTACACTCCCTGGCCAACAATTCATTTTCTTGGTAGATAATCAATGTTACCTTCAATAAGGCAATCCCCACATAGCCTTTGGCCACAGCTACTGTCTGTAAAAAAAGAGTTCTGAATCAGTAGATCATGCAGAAGGGCATGCGCTCCCTTAGCAGGCGGTGGAGGAAACCTACAATGGGGATGCATGCCGGAGAGGAGAGGGCTTTTTAATATGAGTCTCATCTAATTAACGGGGCTCTCCTTTCTAATCCGGCCATGGTCAGTGATCCAAGGAACTGAAATGGAAATGGAAAACAATGAATCTCTGAAGTTAAAGGTATAAAATTCTGCAGCGTTCCTCAGACTCTTCATGCTTATTCCCAGAATGGAAAGCAACTAGAGAGAACAAAATAGTACTTTTTTCCCCTTAGAAAACTCTTGAGCATGTTGATTAATGCTCATCGGTGCGTGGGAGCATTTCATTCATTTGGATGTGCAAATTAAACTGGAAAAATCCACAAAAACGTCTTTATCACCAGTAAACCAATCAGTATAACACAATATAACAGAAAAGAAGAATATCACAATCCTTGATCTACACATGTGAATAAAAGTATCTTAATAAAGTCTACCATTTTTATAAAAAAGCTTTCCACTTTACACATGATCATTACTCAATAAATCTTATTTACAATACTCTCGATAAATGCCTTCACCGTGTCGAGTTAAAGCCACTCTGTGTTTCTTACTGGGGACACTTGCTTTCAGTCCTCTTTCTTGTCTGAGGGACTCTCGTCGTCGTGGTTTTCAGGACTGACTTTATTGCTCGCATCGTGGGGAGGCGCCTGGTCTTCCTCGGGCAATGAAAACACATGGCTTGCCTGGAGTTCTAAGTACGTTGTAAATATCTTCGCATATTCCGGATGCTTTAGGGCAAAACTTTTAAATTCCTCTAGAAGAAGGGATGACACAAAATCCAATAAACTGTGGGGAATCTTCTTGTGACATGATACAGATTAACATATGACTTTAATATAATTATTGCAAAATCTTATTACTCAACCCTCGTAAATTTGTATTAACTACTTGGGAAGACAGTTGTTCCATGATCTAGTCAAATTGAAGACATGCATGTTCTGGGGCCCATTAATTCTATCCCAGAGTTGGGATTAATTCTATCCCAACGTAGAGAAATGGGTGTGTATCGTGTCCGGGGAGAATGTCCACGGCAACTTTAACCATGACAGGTAGAACATGGAAACAGCTCACGGGTTTGTCAGCAGTAGAAATGGATAAACAAATTTTAACATATCCGTGGAACATAATGCTATACGGCAATGAAAGTGAATGAACAGCTGCGTGCCCACAAAGTGGGTGAATCTTAAAGCCACCATATTGAAAGAACAAAGCCCGACACAAGCGAACACCTATCGTATGAGTCTATTACATAAACTCCAAAAGCTTAGAAAACTGAAATGTAATATTAAAGATGTGTCCTTTTGTGGTGAGATGTGAAAGGAGAGCAAGGTGGGGGCTCCTCTCCGAGTCAGCTCGGCAGAGTCTCCTGTGAGGGGGAAGAAGGGGGTGCAGCTGGAAAGGGTTTCTAGAGTCTTCGAAAAGCTCTATTTCTTGACCTGAGTGGTAGTTACACAAGTGGTCACTTTGTAAAACTTCATTATGTTCCATGTTTATGTTTTTTATTCAGTGTTCTGTATTTTTGTAATAAAAAGGTTTTCAAAATTCTATCACCCCCAGGACTTTCCATTACTGCCTTTTAAAACTATTTTAACCCTTAACTTGGGTACAGTGATATCACAGTCTACAAAAGCTAAGCCCTGACTTATAACCCATAAAAAACAAGTAAGAGTGTACAATACATAAAAATCATATCCCAAGCCCTTCGAGAAGCGGACCTCTTTTCATCTCAAGTGCCTTAGATTTAGGAACTGAAGTAGAGGCTTGGAAGGCTTAGTAAGTTAACCATCCGAGTTTGAACTGCAAGCCTCCAAGAACCTGGAGTTTCTGCAATACGATGCTGCTCTCGATCTTGACAATTTTCTATCCTCTTCTATTTGGGTGGAGAAAAGCAAAGGGAACCTGGTCTTTGAATCAGCTCACTATTTTGGTCTATAACAAAAGGATTTTAACCCAATGTCCTATTTCTGTGTGTTTTTTAAAAAATCCTCTGACAACCAAGAGCCTACTGCATAGCACATCAGATGGCCTGACAACTCTTAATGAGAAAACAGGCTTTTAGTGCTGAGGAAGTCACCAGATTGAGCCTGGATCATTCTTTGCAACTGCAACATGATTTTGCCTTCATAAGCCACTCTACAGTTCCAAAGCAGGCAAGCCATGAATTGTTATTTCTGAACATCCAAAAGAAAGGTTCGTCCTCATGAGTCTGCTTCAGTGACGGAGAGGCAGAGGACTCGGGTGACTTCTATGATAAGGGTGCATAAGAGTTGATCTGCTGAAACTGATCATTTCAGTTGATCTTGAAACTAATTTCAAGACTTATGATCTGTTCAAGAGTTCCAGGTCTCTCTTCTCTTTGGGGATGCCAGTGGCGTTAAAGAGTAACTCATTTCTACACAAAGTGCTGTGAACTAACTTTAAGTGGAATTTCAGCATTAATGTGGCTAAAGGAAACCCAAGAATGAAAACAATTTAAAAGGTCACGTTCATGATATAGTTCAATAGCTATTCTTTTATAAAATAATAAACTTAACTATTCCAAACATTCCTGCAAAAGACAAACAAACAAACCAAAAAAGAAAAAGAAAAAGAGAAAACCAAACAGTAGGCTGTATACTAATGGCAAAGGGGAGACATTCCTTATATTCTGAAAATTAAAAGGTTGAACTCCCCCAAGCAATGTAGGTTTCCCTAAAAATTTATTAAAACCAATAGGCAAAATCATGACTGCCTACAAATAATTTTTAGTATTAGCTTCCATTAAAAGTTATTCTAAATAGTTTCTCAAAATTTGGTTAATAGTAATAACAGAGTCTTAGTTATATAAGAAAAATGGTCAGAGAATGAGTACACAGGGGCTTTATGACTCATAAGTTTTATCACAGTATAAACTTCCCTATTCCCTCCTTCCCTCCCTCCTTTCTTCCCTCCCTCCCCTTCTCCCTCCCTCCCTTCCCCCACTTTTCCTATCTTTCTTGTTTTCTTAAATGAACTCAATAGACTAAGTGCCCTAGGCACTTAATTACCTAGATTAGAATAAAGGGCAGCCAAATCAACGGTAATTAAAAACAGAGAGCAGGAGAAGTATGTGATCTAATTGCCCCATCCCCTAAAAGTTAAGCTGAAACTCTTTGAACTCCATGAGGAAATAGACATTCAAGAGGAATCCTCTTCCAGCCCAAGGGAAGAGACCGGGAAAGTAAGCCGCCCTGACTTCTGTGACCACATCAAAGCTCAGGCAGGGAAACGGTCACTCCCGTCTCTCTGTGGTGGTGTGTTTCTCAATGACTGCCCTGAGACCTGTGGAAACTGAGGCGCCACCGTCAGCCCCATGGGAGGAGTTCTGCTGAGGGTCTTGAAGGCACTGGGAGAAAGGTCAGTCGCCGATGGATGAACCTGCCACTTGGCCGTAAGGTCTTCCTCCTCAATAGTCCCTCCCCCGCAGAGGTGCCACCGGCATGACGTGGGACAGTGACCGCGAAAGCTTATGTCAGCTGCTAACAGTAAACATCAATAGATGGCTTGGCTGCTCCTATTATGGCTGACCCCTCAGCCCCTTCTCTCTACTGTGGTTACCGCCCAGTGGGGGAACGTGCTCAGCGTTGCTTGTCCACACTGATGGCCGAAAGGAAAGGCTCCTCAAGGAGGGGCAGTGGGTCTGAGAGATGTGACAGGCACTCAGGTGTGGAGGTCAAGAGGGCGGGCTCTACAGCCAGACGGTCTTGGCTCTGGAATCCTGGTTCCAGCACCCTCTAGCTGGGTGACGTTTGGTAACTAACTGAAATTCTTTGCATCTCAGTAAAATAAGAATAATAAAGAGCACTGATTAAATACGCTTGCTGTAAGGAATAAATGAGTTAACACATATAAAATGTTTAGCGGAGCACTTAGCGTGTGGTAAGTCCTCAGTAGCGAGCTACTACCATGACACCACTACAGCTATTTTACAGTCAGCACCATCATCACGATTGTTGTTAACATAATTAGTGGAGGGCAACAATGGTCGCGTGTGAGAGCCAGCGCATCATCTGGACCCTCTGTCTTTGCAAACTGCGTCAGGAGCCACGCTTCCCACTCACCATAGGACACAGAATCCCCCTGGGCTATTTCCTTGAAGAGACCAGAGATGTCGAGGTCGGGCACCCCGAGGGAAGCCTGCAGAATGCTGGAAAACTCCCCCTCCGTTATGTAGCCGTCCTCGTCCACGTCAAAGAGCTGCAGGAAGCAAAACGAAAGGTCAGGCTTGGCTCCCGCAGAGCAGCACTGGCATGGGACAATCTCGGGAAATCAACTCTTTAACCACAGGAGCGTGCCCTGTGCCAGGGCCGGGGATAGTTCATGGAGAAAGCAGGGTGTCTGCTGCCCGCGCGGCACTTCGGGGTCAGTGGTGGAAAGAGACAGAGTAAAAATAGAGGCTACCACGGTGCAAAGGACAAAGGACACGGGAGTCCTGTGGAGGAGAGAAAGATGACTCCGACCCCAGGAGGTCAGGGAAGGCTGGACGGACGGCGGAGGTGACGTGTGAGTTGGGTCTTAGAACTTAAATTAGGGAGAGATTCCCAGAATATACAAGGACTGGCTGGTGGTTGCTCGGCGCCCAGGTCAGGGGGCAGAAGGACAAGCAGGCAGCAGACCATGGCGGAAAGAGGACGCCTCTCCCGGACCCAGGAGGATTACGGCGGCGGTTAGGGCCCTGGTGTGATCATGTGCGAACAGATGGGGCTCTTTGCGGCGGAGCATGGGGGAGGGGTTGGGGGCAGAAGGTTAACCAAGCTGGAGACGGGAAAACCTACTGCGGGTCTGGGGTGGAGAAGCAGGAGGGACGTGGGGAGGGAAGGCTTTATACGGAATCCAAGACGGGACGCGTATCAGTTAGAGGCCAGGAGTGATGGAATGGACGGGTGTTTTAAGCCCAGCTGCAGCACAGAAGAGCTCATGGATAATTAATATCCCGTATTCAAATCCTCTCCCTGGCATTACATTTTTTTTTAATAATAGAAGCACTTAGTCTGTGCAAGTCCTGATCAAAAGTATTCAGATCACTGCATATGCGTTGACTCATTAACCCTCACAATAGCCTTGGGTATGGTCAGTGCCGTCTTAGCCCCGTCTTCCAGGGGAGAAAGTCAGGTCACTCTCCCAAGGTCCCAGAAGCAGTATCCTGGCAGAGAGCATCTCAAGTTCCTGCTGTTACGATACCTACTTCTGACCAAACACGTGATCAAAAACTAGAAGAAACCCCAGCCACTAGGTAAGGTGTGGTAACCGTGAAATGAACAACCAGCAAATACAGGATAGTGTTGTAATTGTCCAGTAGGTGAGAGGAGAAAAATACCTCTGAAGTTGTGATTGGCTGCCTGCGGCTGAGGAAGCGCTCACTTCCACTCCCTTTTCCACAGCTCAGCCTCTACTGGGGGCGGAGATAGATGGACTAGGGAAGGGAATTAGCATTTGTTTTCCCAAACTGCAGCCCCAGGGCTCTTTCTGGGCCTGAGACTTGAGAGAGTGGCTGCCAGGTCCCGCCCCACGGCCGCTCCCCCTCCCCCGCCCCCCACAGGCTCTGGGCTTTGTTGAGGGTCTTCGTCCTGAGCGGTTCTCACCCGCTCCACACGGGGTCTTTGGTGGCTCTCACTTCCATATTAAGTTCCCTTCATGGGTCCGTGCGTCCCTGCCAGGGACTTCCACTTCCTCCCATCTGTCCTTCGTCACACTACCCCAGACGCTCCCGTCCCTGAAACACCCGATTTCCCTCAATTACTCATCACTCCCGACGGTTTCCCTGCTCCTCAGTCCCCAGATCTAATGGGCAGCCCAGGCTCTGGTGGAAAGTTTAACACCCAAGTTTCCGTTGGGGGAGTGACAGCTCCCTGTGCCCAGAACACTGTCAAATCCTGAATCAAAATCTTCCTCAGACACGGCCCAAGCCTGGCTGGGCCCGCCCGCCGTGGGAGCGAAGGGCAGAGCGGGCCTGGCCCCTCCTCGCCGGAGGGCCCGGGGAGAATGCAGAGTCGCTCCTGGAGGCCCCCTGTCGCCCTCACACGGGCCCTCAGCCGGAGCTGTGCCCGCGGCCACGACCGAGGAACTCGGACCGACATCCTACCTCTAGGGCCACTGTGAGGATGGAACGAGGTCAGAGATGGGGCGTTAACTGTGACGTGCTGCCCAAATCAAAGAATGTGACTGGATCACACACACACACACACACACACACACACGTATGTATACACACATATGTACACACATATATGTACACACATGTATGTACACACACATATGCGTGTGTGTGTGCATATGCAAATATAAAGCATGGCAGAATATTTTCAAACACATCCAAGAAGGCTAAAAAATAACCAATATAAAGCAGACCCTGCCTTCCTGAAAAAAGAGCTAATTATAGTTTTAGGCCCTCCTTTCCTCACTCTGTCCCCCAAACCAAGGTCCAGGCTACACAAAATCGCAAGACATCTTTAAAAACAGTCATTACTGTGATTAAGGGCCACATTTCCTAGCAGGTCTTTCATTGGTAAACCTGAAGTGCACATTTGCCCAACCAAACTTATAATTACGCATACAGCCCCCAAACAGAAACAGAAGTATCTGGGTCGGAACGAGTTAGCTACGGGTCTAATTTTAGGTTTTATGATGAATAAGGGCTGTGAGAGCCCAAAGTTTTCGACTTGGAAGACATTCTGGCCCTGGCCTTCTCGCCGTCCGCTAAGCATCAGCCGCGCAGGTTCTTCCCAGGCCTCGCCGTTAACTCGGTTTAAACCGACCTGACATAACAATGTAGACGTGGGGACTCCTGGGCCAAGGACAGACGGCACGAACATTCCTGCGGCTGTCCCTGCTGGTCCCTGCGGTGGGCAAAAGGGCTCTGAAAGCCAGTCTGTCTAGGGAGCAGCGGGAAAAACTTGTTGGGATCTCAAGGGCTTGTCTTCTCAGAGAAAATCAGGAAGGAACGAGAGGAGGAGGCGGGCGCGAGAAGGTCCTCCCGCTGCTGGGGCCGCAAAGCACAGAACCCAGCACATGCTCACTGAGCGGATCTGTAGCCACCGCGTGAGACAGGAGGGAGGTGGGGTTTCTGTTTTACTTGCGAGCAGGCCGTACATGGTTAGGATTCTGAAGGGAGCGTGCCATTTAAATACTAATGAGATGAAGCACCGTACAACCCAGAAAAACTCAAAACACACTTTGGGCATGTCTTCCCCGCCCTCTTTTTTGCACATGGGAGTGGTAAATGAAATCAGGCTCCTCATATTTCAAACCTCCATCCAGTTCTGCTGGGATGGGGGCCATGGTCTTATTCATCTGTCCCCTAACACTGCTGTGAAAATATATGCGATACCACAGGAAAACCTAGAGGGTGGGCGCTGGGGACATTTTTGATGGAGTTCACCTAACACCACCTCCAAAAAAATGAACTCCAATGGGAAAATACCTCCAAGATGACCTCGGACATAGAGAGCGTGGATGGACAGACAGATCAGAACTCTGTAGGATGACTGAGGATGCCTAGTGACAGGTGCCATTTATTTATAAACCTCACTTCAGGGCTTGGAACCCGGGAGGCAGGAAAGAGATAATTTTTTAAGCTGATTTGTGAAATCACCTGCTCTTGGATTTTGATGCGGTGGCCGCCTGGGCTGCTTCCAGAGACCTTTTCGCTTAAACGGATGCCTGTGTTTCCTTCCTCCTCAGCAGCGATTGTCTTAACCACATTACCCTCGTGTGCCTGTCACAGCGGATCTATAAACTCATGTAGTGGGTTCACTGCCTTTCAAATAATACACTTAGAGTCAACACTTGTTTATGAGGCAGGCCCCGACGTTCTCCGCAGGGCCAACGGTACCTTAAATGCCACCTGGATGATCTCCTCGGTGTTGGCGGGGTTGCACAAGACGGCCAGGCCAATCACGTACTCCCGGAAGTCGATGCTGCCATCGTGGTTCTGAGAGGGGATGGGAGACATCGATTAGCAGGGACACGAGTGGAACTGCTACTAAACACTCCCCCCGCCGCCTCTCCGCAAGGCAATGTTCAGGGATGCCATGCACCTCAACATCATCATGAGCTGAGCCTGTTTGGAAAAAAGTGAGGCAGGACAGCAAGCAGGTGGCCCCCCACTCCCGGTTCACAGGAAGAAAACGTTATTTCTGTTTAGCAACGAATGCAAACATCACTGAGGCTCATTTAGAGGGGCTCTGTGGCATCCAGAGCCCCTCTGGGAGGTAGGATCTAAGACTTGTATCCCAGGTGGGGCCGAAGTATTCCCTCCCCCATCGATGGTGGCCCTGCCACGATGGCCGACATCAACGAGTCACTAAAGGGTCACTAAGCAACCCTTTACCTGCAGAAAAAGAAAGAGAGAGGACAAGGGCAAGTTGAGGCAGCAGTCCCAGGGACGTCTGTCCTTCTTTCCAGGCTTAATCGGCAAGAAACCAGCAGCAAGGGAGCAAACCCGAGCAGCTCCAGCAGCCCCGTGGTGACTGACCCCGGGCCCCAGAAGATCCAGCATGTCTCAGCCTCCGCAAACTGAGCCTAACCACTACGACACCAGGACCCATACAGCCAGGAGGTATTTCATCAGGGCATGCAAGTCACCCCAACCCTGGCTGCCTCAGCACCACACTTTCCCACACGCGAACCACTCGCTGGGACAGGAACCGCGAGGAGACGGAGTGGCCAGAAGGCAGGGAGGGAGAAAGGAAGGAAGGGGCAAGGCAGGGAAGGAGGGAGGGTGAGGCTAGAAAGAAGGAAAGGAGGGAGGAGAAAGAAGAGAGATGGGGAGAGGACGGAAAGATGGCAAGGACGAAAGGGGAGGAGGAAGAGGAAAGAGAACCATAAACAGCATTGTGACTACAATCCCAGGTGTCAGGATCATTTTGGCAGCAACATCAGGCAAGTGATGAGTTCCCAGATAAGCAGCGAACTAGTAGCAACAGCATCGCTAGGGCGGGACCTCAGAGTTTAACAAATGCTTGGCATCAATAAGAGTGTGATTGTCACATAAATCAGACTCGGCTATGACTATGTGGCCAGAGAAGAAGACTGAGTCTTTGAAGATACTCTCGAGGTCCAAAGGAGTATTAGTGTTCAAATACAGTAAATTCTCAGTTACCCAAAAAAGTCAGGGAAGAGGTATTCTGAATATTCTGGATATTCCTTAAGAGGATATTTCTACCCATGTTGGTAATTATAGGTAATTACCAATTTCTAGGAATTATATTGTTTTATCCACTTAGCATTACAAGGAAATATTTGAAGTAAGTATTTCTAAGAGCATTTCAAGATCAACAGCCACATTCAAAAATATTTGTAAGGCCCCACTATGGATTAGTTGTGCTATACTACTTGATGAGATTTCTGACTGAGGTTGCTACATGACTCAACTTGTAAACATAGATGCACTGTTACCCTAAAAATATTTTGTTTTCTTTTTTTTTAAAGACAGAGTGGTAGGGAGAGTAGGGAGAGATAGAAACATCAATGAGAGAGGGAAGCGTCGATTGGTTGCCTCCTGTATGCGCCCTTCCGGGACCAGGGAATGTATGCGTCCACACCTGGGGTTGCATACACCCGGGCCTGGGCTAGGATCAAACCGCAACCCAGGCATGTGCCCTGACTGGGAATCGAACCTGCAACCTTTCAGTTATGGGACGACATCCAACCAACTGAGCCACAGTGGCTGGAGCAACTCCAAAAATATTTTAAAAGTGATTTTAAAATAATATACAAATGTTGAATATTTTTGGAGATGTGCTGTTCTTAGGTACACAGCTTATAGTACTTTTTCCTGCTAAAGGTTATAGAATTCAGTGTATGATATCAAGATGAAGGTGTTTTTCAAAATCATATGGGGTATTTTAACATTAAAAAATGTAGAGGCTGAAATTTCACAAAATTTTTTTATAAACAAATATAATTTTCACTGTACTATATTGATTGCAATATTTAATACTAGAAATTTTAAAATAATGGGAGGGAGTTACAGGAATCAAAGACCTTTACTTAAGCTACAGGTATTCATTCTCCCATGTTGAAATGTCAAAGTTAAAAAAAATATGTATCTGGTAAACACTCCCTCTTACATTGAAAAATGTGTCTTTAGACCATCAACTATTGGATGAAAACTAAGAAATTTCATTATTCATTCTAGGCCAAAGATTTGGTTACTTGGAAAAATCCAGAGTTTGGACTGAATGTTGTAGCATACGCTCTAGAGACTGAGGTTATTTGTTCAAGTTTTATACAACATTAATTTGTATCAAATGTGTTTGTATAAACATGCAAAATGTTCTGTTCTCTGAGGAGAACACAGGGAAGAAACCTGTGGGGGACTGCGGGACCCTTTGTGTGTGCGGGCGGAAAAGCGGTCACAAGAGCTGGGGGCCCTGAACTTGAGGAGCAAGAGAAATACCTCCTACCACCCGCAGTGGGAGGTCATTGTCTTAATGTTTATAAAATATTTAAAACGAAGTGAGGGAAAGAAGTGTGGCTACATCGCCCTTCCCACAACCACCGCGTGGAAAGGTTAAATTATAACTCGATATTCTGAGGCCCTAAAAGGCGCATTGGCAGCTTCCCCCTTTCCAGGCCACGTTCCCACACCCATGCCTAACGCAATTGGTAGGCACACCCTAAGATGCAGGTCCTGATGTTAATGTGTGGCTGCTGGAAGCAGCCTCACACCGACCCTGCCACACCTGGTCTGAGCAGCACACTAGGCCACGCTCAAGTCACCAAGCCCTTGAGCCCGGTGGAGGTGCCCCGTGTGCTTGGCTCAGTGCAGGATTATGTGCACGTGGTTTCATAAATATTATGTGATGGAGATGACGGTGACCACAGAGGCCAAAAAGTCACCTCCTTTTAATTCCCCTGGGGATTTCCCACCGGCAGCGGAGGGCGGTTAACAAACCAGTCACGCCACTTCCACAGCTACAACTTTCCTCTAAATGAGTCAAAAGAGAAGGGAAGAATTTATCTTCTAACTCAGGAGGAGCCTCCGAAGTAGCTGGCAGAGAGAGGAAATGGGCTGAAAACCAGGCAAGCAGGAGGGGTAACCGGTCGGGTACCAGGCCCGTGAGCTGAGCACCTGCAGACGGGGCCTCCCTGGCAGAGTCTCCGCGCACCAGATTGGATTCTGGATTCTTCTTGCCCAGCTCTCACCACCTGAATCAAAACGATAAAACCAAACCAAGGGCCACTTGCACAAGAAAGGCAGGACTACCCTGGCTTCGGGCTGTCAGCTTCCCAGCAGGCCTGTCTTCCTTCTCTGGACGCTGCCCTTACGGACTCCTCTGCCGGGGCTGTTCTGGGTGAGACGTTTGGAAAACGCTGTGAGACAGCCTTCCTTTAGAGCCGTGGCTGGCACCCCTGGCCCACGGAAGATTCTGCGATAACTCACTTGGAGAGGGGCTCCGCATCAGGACCCCTCAGCGTGAGTCTGAAGGCCAGCCAGGGCTGAGGATGCTGCAATAAAGAGCCTGCAATACTGACATATATTTCTCTATATTGTTTTATATACCACACAGGCCTGATGAGGATTTACGTTAAGTTGGTTTTTTTTTCTTTCTTTCATTGTTTACTTTTTCTCCTGCCTGGTTTTCAGAGAGAAGCAACAGCCACCACAAAGTATTCTTTGTTCCAAAATAAACTAATGAACAAAATAGAAACAGAGGCGTGGGTACAGGGAACAGACTGACAGCTGTCAGAGGGGCCGGGGAGGGGGAGGATGGATGAAAGGAGGGGAAGGGATTAGCCATAGAACACAGACAATGCCTGAGGGGAGGGGGCTGGGTGGGGGTGGGGGTGGGGGAGAAGGGTGGGGACAACTGTAATAGCATAAACAATAAAAAAAAAATAGTCCTTGTTCCAAGGCAGGCAAGACACCACAGGAGCAGGAGCGGGCTGAAAGCTGGGCGTGCCTGGCTGCGTCTGAAGTACATGCCGGAGTGATCAGCAATCGCTTCATCCTTAAAGCAGCCAGACATTCCCTGATGCCCTTGACTCGCTTTACAAATATCGAAACAAAAAAAATTGCTACGTGCTTTTTCTCCACCTAAAGAATTCTAGAATTTTAGATAGTTGCTCCACCATTTAAAAAAAAACAACAAAACTACCCTTATATAAAATGGCTTCATTCCACATTCCTGAACTTGTTTCTATACAGTTCAATAGGATTCCAGGAAAGCATTTTTCATTTTTCTTTTACATAATGGAAATACCAGCTGTAAAATTAAGAGGAAAAACAGATTTTGAACTTCCCCCCTCCTCACCTTTTAAAGGGAAAAAAATGCATCTCCTGAGTGTTTTCTTGATTTATTGCAATTTTTTTTTTTCAAAATTTCATTCTTAACAACAACACATGTCCTGCTCCTTGGGGGGAATTTGATCACCAAATGAGCAACAAGCCACTCAAATCCAGTCCCTCAGGGCTCCTCCCTGCACCCCATCACATCTAGGATCACCTCCCGCGTCTCAAACAGCAGCTGCCCACACCACTGACAACACTTCTCATGGCAAATCTGTTTTAATGAAGCAGTAAAAAGCGGCGCAAGTCCAGACGCAGGTAGGGGCGTGGGACAGGTGGCCGGGAAATGGCGGCTACGGGACGCGGCACGGCCTCCGGCCGTCCAGCCCTTGGCCTCCGGGGCGGGCCCGCCTTCTCGTGCCCCACTCAGGAGTACATGGTCAGCTGCAGCCACTCTTGGATGGACACCTGGATCAGCCCATCCGCATCTCTGTCCAGGGATTTGAAGGCTCGGAACATGGCATCCAGGCGGACCAGGCAGCAGATGAAGTTGTTAAAGTCCATGCTCCCGTCGTCGTCGGCGTACCGGCGGACGATCATCTGGTACAGCTGCTCGTTGAGCTGGAAGCCGGCTGCCTGCAGAGCCCCCCGCAGCTGAGAACTGCTCAGGGACCCAGAGTGGTCCTGGTCATACTGCTTGTACACACACTGCCATTTCTTCAGGTTGTTCCACAGATACTTAAATTCCTCAAAGCCCAGCTTCCCGTTCGTGTCATTGTCCATGACGGACACGATGCTTCGGCAGGTGTCGAGGCTAAAGCCGTCGGTCTTCAGATCCTTGTGCTTAGAAAGGATTTTGTTGAGAATGTTCATCAGATCGGTGGCACCCACCTCCATGTCCGGTCCCGCCAGCTGTGCAAATTGGTGCCGGAACCGCCTGACTTCCTCACTTTCGTGGGCCTCCACGTTGGTGAAATGCTGCTGGGTGGGGGGCGGCTCTGGGGTGTACTGAGCAGCTGCAGCCTCGCTGATAAAATTCACAATGCCTCCAACCAGCCCTCCAATATTTCCTCCTCCTCGCTGACCGCCGCCTCCAAGAAGGCCTCCAAAGGCTTCCCCAAGGCCCCTATCCGCTCCTTCCAAAAAAGCCTTTGCGAGAAACATGATTTCAGCTTCACAAGCTGCCGCAAGCCTTGGAGATAGATGAAGAGGGCTGAAATGGAGTCTGAGGAGCTCACGTGTGGAAGAACTGGCTTTTCTGTACCTGTTCCCGCTGAGCCACACCCTGCAGTGCGATGCCTCAGCTCCCACTGAAGCTGCCTGCATTCCATTAGGTCCTAGCACCTGCCATGTGTAAGGAGGGGGCGCTCAATAAAATACTGAGCTCTTCCAATCAATGCTCCTCATATAGCTAATAACTATTCATAAATTATAGTACGTCGGACAAATGAGAAGCAATCATATTTGTAAATGAATATGTAAACTACACATTTCTGTATGTCATTGCTCTTAGAGCTCTTTCTCAGCCCCAGCAAGATAACAGGCGTTTTCCTAACAGAAGGTGAATGATTCAAGGAAAGTGAGAAATTCTTTTCCAGCAGTAGAACTGAAGAATTCTTGGGCAACGGAAGCCTACTTACCTAACCCCCTTCCTTTAGCAAAGATTTCCAAAATCCAATGTTCTTATGAGAAACTTGGGCCCTGACCGGTGCGGCTCAGTAGGTTGGGCATCGTCCCGCAAACGGAAAGTTCGCCAGTTTGATTCCTGGTCAGGGCACATGCCTGGGTTGTGGGCCAGGTCCTGTGTTGGGGTGCGTGCGAGAGGCAACCACTGATGTTTTTCTCCCTCTCTTTCTCCTTCCTTCCCCTTGTTCAAAAAATAAATAAAATCTTTTTTTTGTTTGTTTTTAAAGAAAAACTTGGAAGAGGGATTTTTAAATGCAGAGGTTCTGATTCCGTAGTCTGCTGTGTGGTTCATGACCTGCATTACTGGGATCTTTCCTCAAGTGCGACGTTTATATAGAAAAACGTACAAACCACAGAGGTCTAGCTCACGCAACCCACACGGGCCGTGCACAGCCATGTGAAGAAACAGACTATCACCCGCCCCCTGGCAGCCTCTTCGGGCCTCTGTCCTAGACTGACAGACTCTCTTCTCTCAGGGGTTACCGCTCTCTGGGCATCTAACACCATCGGTTCATTTTTGTACCTGAAATCAATGGAATCATGCAGTAGGTCCTTTTCAGAGTCTTTTTAAAGTTCTTTTAAACTAAAAAAAAAAAAATTGTAATAAAACACATAACATAAAATTTACCATCTTAGCCATTTTTAAGCATACGGTCCAGTGGCGTTCAGCACATTCCCATGGCTGTGTAACCACCGCCACCATCCGTCCCCAGATAAATTGTTCATCCTGTGAAACCAGAGTTCTGTGCCCAGTAAAGAGTAACTTCTGTTCCTGCCTCTCGCTAGGTTCCAGCCACCACAGCTCCACTTTATGTCTGTACAAATTAAATTGCTCTAGGTACCTCCTCAAAGTTGAGCCAGACGGTTTGCCCTTCTGTGACGAGCTTGTTTCACTTAGTATAACGTCTTCAAGTTTCATCCGTGTTGTAGCATGTATCGGCATTTCCTTTTTCAAGCTAAATAACATTCCCTTTTTGGTATATAACATGTTTTGTTTACCCACTCATCCACCGGTGGATGCTTGGGTTGTTTCCACCTTTTGGATATTGTGAATAATGCTGCTATGACCATGGATGTACAAATATTTCTTCAAGTTCCTGCTTTCTTTTGGAGATACACCTAGAAGAATTATAGAATTGCTAGATCATATGGTAATTCTATTCTTAATTTTTTGAGGAGCCATTATACTTTTTTCCATAGTGGCCACACTGTTTTACATTCCCACCAACAGTGCATAAGGGTTCCAATTTCTCCATATCCTTGGCAACACTTATTTTCTTTTTTTTTTTAAACATAGCCATTCTCACATCATTTGATGTGAGTAGTTTTAATTTTCCTAATTATTGATATTGAGAACCTTTTCATAGACTGGTTGATCATTTGTATATCTTCTTTGGAGGAATGTCTATATAAGTTCTTTGCTATTTTTTAATTAAAAAAAATAATTGTTGAGTTGTTGGTCTTTATGTGCTTTGGATATTAACCCCTTACCAGGTATGTTATTTGTAAATATTTTAGTCCATCCATATAGGCTGCCTTTCCACTCTGTTGATAGTGTCTTTTGATGCACAAAAGTTTTTATTTGTAAATAGTCTCATTTATCTAATTTTTATATTGTTGCTTGTGCTTTTGGTGTCATGTCTAAGAAATCACTGAGAAATCTAATGTCACAAGGCTTTCCCCCTATGTTTTTGTCTAAAGCAAAACAACAGTTTTAGCTCTTTTTAATAATATTTTTAGCTCTTGTGTTTAGGTCTTTGATCCATTTTGAGTAAATTTTTATATGGTGTAAGGTTAGGGTCCACTTCATTCCTGTGCATGAGGTAATCCAGCTCTCCTAGCACCATGTATTGAAAAAAACTATTCTTTATCCACTGGGTGGTCTTGGCACCCTTGTCTGAAATCACAGGGTGTATTTTTGGGATTTCTATTCTATTCCATTGGTTTATATGGCTGTCTCTGTGCCAGTACACACTGTTTTGATTACTGCAGCTTTGTAGTACGTTTTGAAATCAGGAAGTGTAAGGCTTCCAACTTTGTTCTTAGTTTGCAGTATTGTTTTGGTTATTCAGGGTCTCTTGAAATTCCACAGGAATTTTAGGTGGGTTTTTCTATTTCTGAAAAAATATTGGGGGAATTTTTACAGGGACTGCACTGAACTTGTAGATCATTCTGGTAGTACTGACATCTTGACAATATTGCCTACCAATCCATGAACACAGGGTTAATTTCTATTTATTTGTGTCTTTCATTTCTTTCACCTATGCTTTACAGTTGTAAGTGTGCAAATCTTTCACTTCCTCAGTTAATTTCTAAGTGTTTTATTCTTTTTAATGCTATTGTATATAAAATTGTTTTCTTAATATTCTTCTCAGATTGTTTCTTGTCAGTATATGGAACACACCTGAATTTTGAGTGTTGAGTTTGTAACCTGCAGCTTTGCTGAATTAGTTTACTAGTTCTAACTGTGTGTGTGTGTGTAAACTGCAGGTCTTTTGTTTTTGTTTTTTTACATATAAGATCATGCCATCTGAGAGCAGAGTTCATTTTACTTCTTCCTTTCCAATTTGCATGTCTTTTATTTATTTTCTTGCATAACTGTTCTGGCGAGGACTCCCAGTATTATGATGAATAAAAATAGTGAAACTAGGCATCTTTTTCATGTTCCTGATCTTAGAAAAAAGGTTTCACTCTTTTATCATTAAGTATGATGCTGCCTGTGGGCTTTTCATATGTGACCTTCATTATGTTGAGGTACTTTCCTTCTCCTCATAGTTTGTTGCGTGTTTTCATCCAAAAAGGTGTTTATTTTGCCAAATGCTTTTTCTGCATCAACTAAGATGTTTTCTTCCTTTTCACTCTGTTAGTGTGGTATGTTACACTGACTGATTTTCGCATGTCGAACCACCTTTGCATTCCAGGAATAAATCCCACTTTGTCATGATGTGAAATCCTCCTATGAATTCTGTTCACTAGTGTTTTGTTCAGGAGTTTTGCACCAATATCCATAAGAGATATTGGTCTATAGTTTCCTTTTTATGTGATTATCTTTTTCTGACTTTGGTATCAGGATAATGTTGGCCTCATCGAATGAGTTAGGACCTATTCCCTCCTCTTCAACTTTTGGGCATTGTGTGAGAATTGCTGTTGATTTTTCTTTACATGTTTGGTATTATTCACTAGTGAAACTGTCTGATCCTGCGCTTTTCATCGTTGGGAGGTTTTGTTTTGTTTTTAAGATTTTAATTATTTATTTTTAGAGAGAGGGGCTGGGAGGGAGACAGAGAGGAAGAGAAACATCTATGTGTGAGGGAAACATCGATCAGTTGCCTCTTGCACATGCCCTGACCAGAGACTGAACCTGCAACCCAGGCGTGTGCCCTGACTGGGAATTGAACTTGCAACCTTTTGCTTTGCACGACGACACCCAACCAATGGAGCCACATCAGTCAGGATTTTTTTTTTTTAATTGATTCATTTCCTTCTAGTTATAGGCCTATTCAGGTTGTCTACTTCTTCATGATTCAGTCTTGGTAGGTTGTGTGTTTCTATAAATTTGTCCATTTCATCTAGGTTATCCCATTTGCTGTCATACGGTTGCTCATAGTCTGCTCGTAGAATACTTCTTATTTCTGAGAAAGTCATAATACTGTTCTCTCTTATAGATCTGGGGCTTTTTCCCTTCAAAATTACGTTTGTGAGATTTGATTTTATAGTTTTAATAAGTACCTTCACAAGTCAGTCTAGGCCAGGCAGTCCAAGATAACACTATGAGAAACCCTACCTTTGAGACCAAGTGTAGCCAGGACACAACACTCCAGAGGCCTCTGAAGTTCTGTTGACGAGCTTAGGGCAGGGTGGTCAGGGCATAATAACTAAATCATTATCCCACTTAGCATTCGGGGCCTCGGTTTCAAATTTAGGCAGAGCATCTACCCGGACTATTTCATAATTATTCAATCTCACTGACTATGCATCAGGACCAGGGCTCACTGTTTAGGATACAAAGATATCAGGACTGCCCATGCTCAAGAATCAAGCACCCCCACAGAACACTTGCTGGAATTACACTCTGAAGTCTCTGTCCATATTTCTGCTGTTGATCCTAAACTATTACATTTGTCTATCATATTCTTTGGTATTTAGGTTTCATGCAAGCCCTCTGAAAGATGCGAAAGGATTTGAGATAAGGAAAGAAAAACTCAGGGAAGGTACTCTTTGAAGGTCATACCGCTAATAACGCAGTCTACTGTATTATCAGACCATTCCGGGCACCCAAAAGCGAAGCAATGACTTCTGCTGAGGCAAAGGCGAGGACCGCATTTACCTACAGAAGAAGTCACGTGGAGGCCTCACGGCAGGCTGACGGTGGAGTGTAGAACTGGGCTGGAGAGGGTAACAGCCACCTCATAGGCCACTGCGGGAACCACAGACACCCCACGTGTGACATCAAAAAAAAAAAAGTCTAGCTATGAAATGACTTTGTAAACTGTGCAACCCTAGACTTGAATGATGACTATTCTAACTGTTATTAGGGAGAGAATAGTAGCGAAAGGACCTGAGAGCAATGTCGTCTTCTGCCTCCCCGAGGGGCTTGTGTTAAATGTCCCGACGACTGGTTTTATGGCGTATTGACCCCAGTGACTGGCCTCGGGGAACACCAAAGGCCACGTGTCTTCCTTAACCACAAAGCAGCAGCAACGTCAGAGAAGTATCTTCCTTTCAGGGGATCACCCGGGGCCATCTGGCCTCAGACAGACTTTAAACCCATTCATATAGGCTTCTCTCAGAGGAAATTCCCCAGGCTTTGTTTTTAGGGTATTAGAGATTAACTCCATGGCATCCACTGCCACATAAAATGTGCCCCCTTACATGCATCTGAAGTGCTTTTCACTGAGGTTTAAGTCCAATTCCTCTCATTTATTTCCTGTGAAGATGGAGGGTGTTAGGCTAACAATTTCCCATGGGTCAACGCAGAGTGCAAGACGCTTGTTAGATTAGCAAGCCCTTTCTCCTCTGGACTCTCAAGTTCCCTACGGCTCCTTATTAGAACATCACTCGCTACTCTGGCTGCTGTCTGTGCAGCGCTGTTGTCTCAATCTGGAGACAAAGGGTAGGGGAAGAGGCCACATCGGACAGAAAATTGATCCTCAGTTTCAGGGGGAAGAGTTATTGAACTTCAAAAGTACATAGTGACACATGAAATGACACATCAATGCCACCAGCAACGTTATTCAGAATTGCCCCAGAGTGGAAACAACCTAAATATCTACCAACTGGTGAGCGGACAGATAAGATGGGACATATCCATGCAGTGGAGCACTACATGGCATTAAAAGGGAACAAACTACTTCCTTTGCATGGGATGCTATGGCATCAAGGAGCCTCAGAAACATGATGCTAAGTGAAAGAAGCCAGACACAAGGGGTCATATACTGTATGATTCCATTTACATGAAGTGTCTAGAAAAGGCAAATCTATGGAGATAGAAAGCCTCTGTTGCAGAGCAGATCTAGAGTGACACAGAAGGACAACTGTATAGCGGCTGCCAAGGGTCGGGGGGGTAGGTGGGTGGCAGGAATTAGACGTTAAAGGCACAAAGAACCACACTGGGGTGGCAGCAATATTCCACAACTGCTTAAATTCACAACTTGGTGAATTTATGGAAACTGACCATTGACTGGTATGCTTAAAGTGGGGACATTATATGACAGGTGACATATGCCTCAAGAAAGTCGTTTTTAAAAAGTCAACAGCACAGCCTATTGTAAAAAGAAGATGGCACTAGAAGCTCCTGTCCGAGCGCTGCAACCAGCCGGCTGTGCGGCCACTTCCTCCCCAGGGCTGGAGGTCTCTGCAGAAGCAGGAAGACGGGCAACGGAGCACCGCCGGCCCCTTCCGCTCCACGAACCTGCGAGGCTAATCTTCACATTCCTAGAAGCCGTGACAGCAGCGGCACTCTTACCTGGCAGGCGTTCTCTTCTTGCCTTCTGGTGCCCGAGTCTTTGTACGCTATATACGAATTCAAGGCAACCTTTCTTTATCTTGGGTCTGGTTCCACAACAGGTAAAGACATGATTGCTTGCCTTTATCTCCACTTTGACATATTGTCTCGTTTTCGAAAATGCTTCCGATTGCAACCTTATCAAGTACATTGCACTGGCAGACCCATTCCAAGGTGGGGGGAACTGAACCGAGTCTGGCACGGCACAGAAGGGACACACAAGTCCCACTCCGAGGGCGGCCCTCCTCCCAGATGGGGCTTTCGCTGACTGCCACGTGGCCTGGACCAGGCCTTCCTAGTGCATCGATGAGACTGTCATGTTGGATGAAACCCAACACCTTTCTAGAGTCCATACAGATAATATCTGTTCCTTTTTTCTTCGACACCATGGACCGTCACGCTGTCACAGGAGGAAATTAAACTGCTCTGACACAATTTGCTGGTTACCAAGCCCTGCGCTTTACTTCCTTATGCTCTTGGGGGTGGGGGGCAGCAATTGCTCACTTGCTCAGGTTAGAAAGTTAAGCTTTAACTGCTGCAGTCTCCTTTCCGTTTCCTTTAAGCACCTCCTAGGTACGCGTGCATGAAGGAGCCAAGAAGCAGAGCAGAGAAGTCTCCCGCTTACGTGGGTATCTCTAGCGTACGACACCCAGTGGGAGGGAATACTGTCATGGACTCAGTGCGGGGCCGGGGTGGGGTGGAGAAGGGAGTGCTGAGACAGCCTGAAAACTGAAGACGGAAATGGTCAGACACATAGGACCACCACGCTTTCAGGACAGCTTGTACGACCAAATAAAAATGTTCATCCATCCCATTCATAAAGTTACAGCAATTTCTGTTCATTATATCATATACATTACAGAGCCGATGTTACAGAACAAATCCTGATCAACTGAGATGAAATAAATACTATGTTCCATACCCAACCTGAATTGGCAACGTAAAGGAGAGAAGACGTCATTGTCTTTTGCAACAACTCGTCTCTGCTACTGTAAGCAATAAAGCAGCTGCAGGAAATACCTAGCAGAATGGGCATGGTAGTGTCCTGATATCCTGATAAAACTTTATTAACAAAAGAAGTGTCACACCAGATTTGGCCCATGATTGTAATTTGCTGACCCCTGTGAAGCTGACGCTAACAAAGGCTGCCAGTGAGGTGTAAGGACCGGATGGAAGGGGTAGCGGTCGGGACTTGCAATGACCGCTGCTAGTTTGTAGGATGCCCCACAGCGGACTGAGAGGAGGCTACTCTGGATCCTTTTCCAGACTGCTCTTGTCAATATCTTCCCACAGTTCTAACGAGTGGAATATCACTCATATTTATAGGTGATGGAGACTGACCTCTAATTCCTAAGCTATGGTCTGGCATGAGCTCACTCTCTCCTTCCACCAAATACTATTATGCTCATAAGAGACCAGAGCCGCATAAAATGTAGATGGTTACTTTTTTCCATTCTGTAAAAAATCTGAAAACGGGCATGAGTTTTCCCATTCCTGCCTTCTACCTGGCACTGAGCTCTTCTGGCTTTACTAGGTACTTTGTTTAAATATTAGACAGGAAGAGTGGGAGTACACTTTAGCACTTTGACAATCCAGCATTTGTGGCTATTGTAAACTTCTGCGGATCTTTTATTACCGTTTCACATTGTGTGGAATGAATGCGTTTCTTTATCCCAGGTTCTTCCTGTCTGCCCTGTTCTTGGTCTTAGTTCAAGTGTTAAATCATGTGTACCAATAATAACAAGTATCCTTGCTTGTTCCTTCCTGTTAGAGAAGGTAGGCTGCTGGGATATGCAGGTTTTCTGCTCATGCCAAGCGGCAGGTGGGGCGCTTACTTGGCTTACGTGATTGGAAATAAACAGGGAAATTGTTCTGAGGGGCAATCACAAACTTTTTTTACTCAACTGCACAAGTTGTTCTGAAAGTTTGGGACCATATGTCCTGCAAAGTCAAAATTATTGACTATCTGGCTCTTTTACAGAAAGTGTCTGCTGGCACCTGAAATGTGACTTTGTCACCAGGGGAGACAAATATACGCATCAAATGGGACATTTAGCTGGATGCAGCATGAGATACAGGGTAAGAGAGACATAACTGGGCTACTTGTAAGTGGTAAGGAAGAGGCAGACTGCGGAGCTAGCAGCAAAGACGAGGGGTGCACTGCAGCCCTCGAGGACTTGGTCTCCCAGGTAAGTGAGACACTGTCGGCAGGACACACGTGGCTTTCTCAGTGACAGTGACGAAGAAGGGCAGAATGAGTGCTGACGCTGTGATGGGCATCACAAGATGCGGTTATCACTGAGAAGGCAACTGTCTTACAGACTGAACTATGAATCCAGAAAATGGGGAGAAGACACTGTTCTAAACTCGTGTCTCCACCCTCAGTGCCAGACATCCAGACATTTGACCAACCCCAAATCATTCTCTGACTCCAGGAAGTTCAGTATCCATTCATGAAAATAAAGACGCTAACTGAAACCTAACAATGAAAACGGTCTTTTTTCTCAAAGAGAGGGGACCTCTCCAAAGCAAAGCACATCCCAAAGCCATGACTGCACCCCGCTTTGGACCATGAAGGCTACCTTTCTCTTGGATTAAATATCTGCCATTAAATATCTGAGAATCTGAAAAAACAGGTCAGAATATCAGAAGGAGCTAAACAGACAGCATATTTTTTAGGGCAAATTAAGACAAAAGCCATTATGACGTTTTTGTAGACTCGCCAAGAATGGACGCGGGGAGAAGGAGTCGGGGCATGTGGAGAGATACTCAGGTCTGTTCTCTGCCCCCAAAACGGCAACCACAACTCCGTGAGATGTGGGGAAAACTGGAGCGGAAAATAAGAAGGGGGAAAGGGCAATAAAGTAGGAAGGAACACGGGAGGGGCTTCTGGGAGCCGTGGCACAAATTGATAGTGCCTGGGAGAGCAACAGGAACACCCCACCCTTTCTCTTTCCCACCCTTCCGCCCCCCCACCCCCCACCCCGCCCGGTCCCTCTTTAAGCATTGGGTTTAGCGAGATAAGCCACTGGGAGAGAAACAAACTATGAAGTTGCTGAACTTCCTCGTCTTTCCCATGGAGCGTTCCCCAGCGTGGAAGTGGGTATGGGGACAGGGTGTGGCAGCCAGTTGCATAACTGGACCTCTCAAAACAGAGCAAGTCTGCACAGGTGCAGACATGCAGGTATGTTAGCAACAGAAAAGGGGGGCAGGGAGAGAGAGAGAGTGAGAACAGAGACAGAGAGAGGAAAAAGGGAAGAAAGGAGGCAGGGAGGGGGTAAAGAAAAGACGGCCAAGCGCGTGCAACATTAATTCTCCGGACTATTTTCTCTACCTTCCAGTATGTTGGAGGTCAAAAGAAAAGTGCTATAAAGACCAGTTCGTGGTCTCTCTCTAAAGAAGCCAAGTGCCACCACACAAAGAAGGGAAGAGAAGTCACAGGTGTAACTGACACGCGCTGACATGTGGTCGGGCACGTCGGCTCCCGAGGCTCACCTGTCGCCTCTCCCCTGGAGGCTGTCAGGGTCTCGCGTTCAGAGTGAGTCAGTCTGGCTGACCGGGGTTATTTTAATCCTTGGTTCACACGCCCATCCCCACTCCCAAATCTCCCCACACTTAGGGCTACAGCAACGCCGAGGCTGGTGGCAGGTGTCATCCATCACCCTAAGACAGAAATGCTGTCACAGCGGTCCTGCAAATGCCAGTTATGACAGTTTGACACCTGAAAGAGAGGGCATCCTCTCTAGATGCTATTTTTAACTTTGATGAAAAATCCTGGTGAGCTCGAAGCCTAAACTTCCCCCTCAGTTCCTATTTTAGGTCACTTTCCACTTCCTTGTCTCCTGTCCTTATTTGTATGTCGCTTCTTCCTTCCTGTCACCAAGTTCACATTTATAGAAACTTTACTGAGAATTACTTGCATGGTTTCTAGAGCTATACTATGGAAGTCTCTCAGAAAGACCAGCCATAGTACAAGTGGAAAGTTCCTGTTTTCCCAGCTTGCACACTTACAGCCAATAATTTCCTTTTCTTTCCCTTAAATCTTCGTTACGCTTTAGAGAAGTACCACAGCATCAAGTACTGTGATGAAGAGTGGATATTGCAGGGACAAGGTAAGATTATTTGTATAATGCAAGCGAGTCCAGCAGAAAGGCCTGGGTACTCCCTATAGATAAATGTTTTTTTTTTTAAACATTGTATTTATTAATTTTTAGAGAGAGGGGAAAGGAGGGAGAAAGCAGGAGAGAAGCATCAATTGGTCGCCCCTCACACACCCCCAACTGGGGACCTGGCCTGCAACCCAGGCATGCGCCCTGACTGGGAATCAAACCAGCGACCTTTCGGTCCCCAGGACGGTGCTCAAGCCACTGAGCCACACCAGCCAGGGCAGAAGAAGCTTCTTAACTTCATGATATTAAAGAATAGTTCATTTATGAGATCACAGAGTAAGCCATCAGGAATATTAGGGTGCTCTGGGGAAAGAAAAGTAAAAGCCCTGTCCTGGTTTCTGTCCTCAAGCTACAGTTTCTTTGCAAAATATCTTTTTCCAGTGGCTACTAGAGGACTGGGGCTGCTGGCGCCAGAGGAGATGAAATGAGCCCAGGTTAGTCTACCTCTCCTTCTGATTATGATTAGAAACTCTGATCAGAACACAGAAACCAACGACCTGTGGACAACACGCCACAGCAGGAGGGCTGGTGAGCAAAGTCGAAACCCAAGGCACAGCCAGAGAGACAGGGAAGCTGGAGGTCTGAGACGGCCGGGCCACCCTTCATGGACCATTGAAAGGGAAGAGCTCTCAACTCCGTGTTCTTTACACAACAAAAAATGTCTTTCAGGAATGAGCGCAAAATAAAGTCATGCTCAGATTAGGGCAAAGAAAGAGGTCACAATCCTTGGTATCTACCTAAACCTCCGTTTGCACAAAAACATATGCGTGGATGCTTAGAGCGTCGATATGTGTAACTGCCCCAAACTGGAAACAAACCAAATGTTTCTCAGCTGAGAAACAGATAAACCAAGGAGGGTATGTCCACACAGTGGAATACTGCTCAGCAATAAAAGGGAATGGATTATTGATACATGAACAGCCTGGCTGAATCTCAGATGCATTACGCTAAGTGAAAGAAGCCAGACTCAAAAGGGTAGATCCTGTTGTCAGGGGTTAAAGGCGGGGGAAGGGCTTGACTACAAAAGAATAGCTTTTTGTAACTGTTGTGCAACTTGAATGTGGTGGTATTATATGCCTCTCTATGCGTTTGCTAGAACTTGTACAACTGTAACCCAAAGAGTGAATTTTATATAGTAAAAACAAATTAAAAAACAGAGAACTTGAAGTCTTGATACACTTTGCTAGGGAAACTTTTTGACAATTCAATTATTTAAGTTCATGTACTTACATATTCATAAGGAGAAAATTGTATCCCCAATATATTATGGCAAAGGGATGGCCATGCTTTCATTGAAACCTTTGTTATAAAATGTTATTTTAAAATAAGATCTATTTGGTTTGCACACATCTTGGGGAAAGTCCAAAACCTTCAGAATAGACTAGTACAACCCAGGTCACTGATGTATGAGTTTTGACATAAATTTATAAATTCTTGCCAGTTACATAAACCTTCCTGATTCTATATCACAAACATGATAACATTATCAGAATATTTATTTCTGGCCTGCTGTTTAAAATAAATAGACAATATCATAACCATTAAAAAACACATACACACACACATATTATTACTATTAAGGGGGAAAAAAAATCATGCAATTAAACCATGGGCTCAGACTAGCTTTTCCTAACACCAACCCAATGAGTCTTTGTTGCCTGCCATGTTGATTTACACTCCGCGGAGAACACAGAAACGTTTGCATGTTAGAGTTTAAATTTTAACATACCCTGTCGAAGAGTGCGAAAAGTTGTCTCAGCACATCAGAAACAGGAAGCTTCAGATACTCAGCAAATTCTTCAATTCCAATTCTTCCTCCTTTTGAGGAACTTGCAATAGCTGCATACTCGTCCAAATGCTTACGGACACTGTCCCAATTTAATCTAAGCAAAGAATTAGAAATACATGGTTTTAGCCCTTTCTGGTCCACTTGTGACATTTTTATGAAGACTGTTTTATTCACTTGTCTAAGGGAAACATTTTAGGTGTTGAATTTGAAAAGGAGAATAAAATGTGTATTTTAATGTACAAATTGAACATGTATCCAGGCTTTTAATTTTTTTTTTTTACAGGATATTAGCATAACTGGAATTTTCTCAAATATCTGAGGGAAAGAAGAGTAACTGAGAAGATCAATGTAGTAGAACAATAAATGACTCATGAGAAGAAAATAAGAAATCACATTTAAATCTAAACATTACTTAGCAAGTCAATTGTACTTACTGGGTTGTTAAAAAATACCTTTTTTTTTTTTTTATTTACAAGGAGCTTTTAGGCTGGTAAATTCATATTTCACAAAATGTTGGGCTAGGGAGAGTCATTGCACTATGCACACTTCCTCCAGTATTAGTTATAAAAAATCAGGATGATGCATACTGGAAAATACATGGTAGCTTAGATCACATTCTTTCTTTTTAATTTTATTTGGGTAACATTGGTTAATAGGATCATATTCGTTTCAAGTGCACAATTCTGTAACATATCACACACATGCTGCATTGTGCGCTCACCCCCCGAAGTTCACACTCTTTCCGTCACCATGTATTTATTTGACCGGTCACATCCTTCCTTTATATTATAAACAGGTGACGTAACACATACTTCTCCGGTATCCAATCTCGGCAACCATCTAAACTTTTCAAATTGTGAGTGTAATATCAAAACATTCTGTTATCTTAAAAATATAGATACTATTTGCTCTCTCAGTTATCAAAATATGATTTGTGAATATTGGGCTTTAATACAGTAGCTGGTGCTGCAGCGCCCTCCCGGAGGGCTGCCAGTGTCTATTAAATCAGTAAGTTCTACAAATCCCCACTAGGGATAAGAATGGAATGAAAGGTAGCAACAGAGGACTTGGGGGTTACGGCTTTCGTGCCAGAGAGTTCAAAAGGAATGTTCTAAATGGTTTAAATTAAAGCACAGAAACACAAAGGGGCGTTTTTTGCCCTTTTATAAAACATTAAGTACCCAGGAGAAAAAGGTCGATCTTGAGTAAGTATTTAAAATTCAGTAATGGTCGGAATTGCTACTCTACAAGTCAATTCCTGCTCCAGAAGAGAAGTCCTGGCCACCGCAAGCCACTGTCATCTCACGACGCTCGCCTCTGGGTGAAAGGGGGTGAGACTAACTAGCTGCTCAGCCGCGTCGGGATACGGAGGCGGGGCTCCCCCGCTTGCTGTCTCCTGCTCTCCTCTGACCGACTCGTGTATTTTTGAATTCACTGCTCTTGAAAAAACAAAACGAGGGGAACTAAAGGGAAGATGAGTTCACCGCCCTGGCTTCCCTGATAAACACCAGAGCTGAGCTTTATTGGAACTAGAAAAAATAAACATACAGGAATGTAGACCTCTTTTGGACACCTTTATGGAAGTCTAGCAATTTTAAAATATACTTACTTCAATTTCCGGCTAATTTTGGTAAACTCCACCAACCCGGTTTCCATAGGCAGCGTGAGCTGTCCCGCTGAAATCATCAGCCTGCAGTCTTCGTACGTGTGCTCAGTCATTGGAATTCCCAGCGCTCTGAAGGCATTCAAAGGCAAAGTGACATTCAACTTTTTTAAAAAAGCTAATGATTTTTCAGGAGGCCTGCATCGGCCCACAAACAGCAGTAAATGGAAAAGGAGTTCCTACTTTTTAAACCAGTCGCTTTGGCTAGCGTGAGGACCTTAAGGAGAAGACAGCCAAATCCTCAGAATTATATTAAATGTCATTTACTAATAATGTTCCCACTATCTACTAATTATAAGCACAGGCAGACACTTACTGGGCCATCAAATTCCGGACTCTACCAGCAAAAAGGACAGGGTCTCTTTTTTCTTCATCACTTGGTGCTTGGACAGGCAAAAACTGAAAGATAAAAACACCTTTTGAGAGGGACTGGTGGGACTCAGACATTAAATGCTAAAGTCATTCATTGATAGGTTACCCATCACCCCGTCGATTCTACCCTTCCAGCACATCAGCAACAGGGCGTAATGGGAGGAACCGAGAGCTTGGACTTGCGAGGTCTGCCTCCAAGCCCTGGGTCTTCCCGTGCATTAACCAGCATGCCCTTTAACTCTTCTGAACGGTTTCCCCAGCTCTACAAGGAGGGCTCTGATCCGCCCCTTCCCCGGCTGCGGTGAGGACGGATGAGCCGATGAGCCGCGTCTGGAATTCGGGAAGGTGGGAAGCTGTGGGTGCTGAGATCTTGTCAGGGTGGCATTTTCTACCACTCCCTCCCCTTTGCATGAGAATGTTATAATGATGATGATGATTTTTTCTTTTATAATTTATCTTCTCCATCCAGTCTCCAATCAGCCGTATTTTTACCATTTGATGGAACTGCCTGTTTAGTCATTCCATCTTTTTTATTTTAAACCTTAATTTTGGTTTTCTAGTTTTTCCTTAATGCCTTGTTTGGCTTTAGTATCATTGAAATTTTACTTTTTTCTCAGTTGACATTCTGTGATGCCTTGTTTATACTGTCCCTGTTTTTATTAATAGTTCTCTGACATTAACAAGGCTTCGGTGCCATTGTTAAGTCATGGCATATTTTTTGAGCACCTACTGTACACCAGGCAGGATCAACAGGACCCTATTCATGTTCTAAAGAAGAGAGATATTTTTATAGGATAGACCAACGCAGTATGTGCCAAGTGTCACTACCCTTATTACCCCAATCACAGAAAGCGCTGAAAAGCTTCATTAACTTATTGAAAGTCCTACAGGTCATGTGACCAGGATTCAGTCCAAGGTCTTCCAGATTCTAAAATCCTTAGTTTCCCTACTAAACCATCTTTCCTGGAGTAGGCGGGTAAAAGATAGGAAATGATTAATTTGGCCAGGAGTGGGCAGGGAAAAGCAGACACAGAGGCTTTACAGAGAGCTGATAGTTGACCTTGGCTTTTTAAGGATAAACATGATTTCACCAACAGCTACTGTTTATTGAATTATACCTACCAACCAGGTCCTGTGCTAGGTGCTTCATTTCATTGACCCTCCCGGTTTTAGTTATAAGGAATTGGGATTCACAAAGATCAAACAACTGGCTCGAGATCCCATGGATCACTACCACTCAATAAATATTGCTTAGGTGCCTACCATGTGCCAGGCCCCGCAGTCAACCCTGCAGACATGGCAATGAATTCCCTGCCCTCCAGGAGCTCCCCACAAACTGGGGTGGAAATTTATGACAACAAGCTAAGTCCATCCATGAAGGACCTACTGTGTGCTGAGTACTCTACGGTAGGGTCTTCATAAGATTGACTCTTTTAACAATCCCTTGAGGCACGTTCTACCATTTCCATTGGCTAGAAGGGGTTAAACAATACAGCTAAAGCTACACACAAGTGGCAGGGCCACGATTTGAAAGAACAAGAGAGATTTGTATAAATAACACCCCTTTTGGACTCACAAGGACCCGTTCTCAAATCTTGTTAGTCACGTTAAAAAGCCGATGGGCAATAGTGACTCTGAGGTGAGGCTGGAGCAAGGGAGCGACAGGACCAGGTCCAAGTTTTCGAGCAGCACTTTTGGTGGCCAGGAGTGGGTAAGCCAAAGAGGAAGAGGCCAGGAGCAGGGAGCACCTGCACGAGATGCTGAGGCCAAGAACAGAGGGTGTGAGGATGCAGAGGTCAGGGCGGGGGCAAGCGGGGCGTCCCAGAGAAAATGGCTCAGAATCAGACGATAATCTGCTATGTGTCATTCTACTCTCCACCTTTGTTCTAGTAACGTCCTCCTCCCCCAGGGGACAGCGGCTTGCTGCGGAATAGTGCTCGTGGCCTTGGCTCCGCTGCAGGATCCCAGAAGTCGTTTAGCCTGTGGGCCTCTGTTCCCTCCCCTGTTGAGTGAAAAGAGTAAGTGGATAATCTCCAAGGTCCTTCCAACTGCAGTTCTGGGTCTGGCATTCTGTTCGGTATCCAGTTTTATTTAAGGTGGAAAAATAAACTAAGCCACCAGGGGGCCCCACGACACTTATCTATCCAGAGCACCAAACTCTGCAAATAAATATTTCTAGAAATTCCCTCCAGCCTGTTCTAGTATAATAAAATCTCTTGTATTTGCTTAGTATGAAATGCAAGGGAGAAAACAGGGCATTAAAGTCAATGTTTGTAAAATCTCTAACAAAGTAGTACAATAAAGTTTTAAATTGACCTACAATTCATTTTTTTAAAGGCCAAATGACCATTTCTATATAATACCCTTGATTTGTAGCACATCCTGAACCCTGAAAAATAAGGTTGCAGCTCCACCGTTAACCAAGCACAATACAATGAGCTATGGGCTTGGTTCTTTGAGTAGAGATAATATTTTCCATAAAACAAGTTTTAATATCTCTTATATCGGCATGGCATTTTATTCATGAGGGGTAAAAGAAATCTAATGAGAGTAAAAAAAATAATTAGAAGTCTGGATGTGACGTATGTGGGCCGCCGGCCTGCTGAGAAGCAATTCAAAGGAAATGCTCACAAAAAGTTAGCTCTCTGTGGATAAGGCCTTGCCCTCTGTATCTCATTTCCATTTTGTGTGATGCCTCAAGGCTCACAGCATAAACATACCCTTTATTTGGGAAGGGAGATGCACCAAAAAGAGAGGAGCGTGATGGCCACTATCTATCACTGTCCCCTAAGACAGGCCTATGTGCTCCAGTGACTCCAGGGCCCTGAGTGGCCCTTTCCGTTCTCACGGCCTCTCCTCATCCCCAGTGACCACACAGATGGCCTATCCGACACCTGATTTCACAGCCTCTTCACCTGGTCGCAGACATTCTTCTCAAGCCTCTTTCAGCCACGGAAACGAACATACGACTGCATTCCCCTCCTCTGGCAAGCTCTTCAGCCAGGTTTCCCCCGTCACCTGTGAGCATTTGCTTCTCCCCTAACCTGGCCCTGCCTGGCGGTCCCTCTCTATCTGCCCCTCCTGTAAAACCTGCCTGTCAACCCTGGTCGTAGGCAGTGAGACAATTCCATGTGGCTCTTCCGTCACATAGAATCTCTCACTTTTACCACACACCCCCGGTGCCAGTGACAAACCCTCGGTCACCTCTCTTGGGTCCCACTGTCTCACTCCACTAGAGACCACGGAGAGATGCTAGCAAACACCCTACGGGCTGAGGCTACTACAAATCCACGCGAACGGCCACAGGCTCTTCACAGCTGCTTGGAAACTAAGCTGCTTTTCCCAAGGCGACCACACTGCCCAAAGTATAAACATCGTCCTTGGTTTGTTTTCTTTTTGCGGAAGATCTTCCTTTATCTTTGCAGGTGTGGCAAAACATGTTTTCTTAACACTGAGTCCATTTCCTTCCTGTCTTTGCGATGGGCGAGGATCGAGTCACTTGGGTCGCATCCCGCGGCTGCCTGGCAGCCCTTTACTGTCCCTTCCTGGTCTGCTGCTGCCACATGTTACTGTTCCGACACAGGCCACGCTTCTTGGGTTGCGATTCACTTTCGATCTCGATGGCATTTCACCTTCAGCTTCAGAGAGATAACGGTGAAGGAGGTCAGTCCGTGCCACCCTAAAATATGCCACTCGGGTCTGTTGATTGTTTTGAGCCAAAGTCACATGAGAAGTAGCAGATACAAGGAGAGGCTTTCTCTGAACCCCGTCATCTGCCGGAAAACAGATCCTCCAAAAGGAGCTCAATGTCATAAACCTGCTCCCATGCAGAGTCCTCAACAGGGAGGCTGACGGGAGCGCAGGCCAGAGGCCTACCTGACCTCATACCCGGACCAGCTTCATCCCCCGTCTCCTCGGCCCGTGTGTCTTTCCTGGAAGTTATTTATTCCCCACTAAGCAGCCAATAGCCTCCCTCCCCTTCCTCTGTGAAGATCGTTTATGAGCGCTCAAAAATCTCACCGCTTCGTTTTAGGTATTCAGTTTTTATTCCCTGTGGTGCCCCTGTGCACATATTAAAATGAATAACTTTGTATGCCTTTTCCCCTGTTAATCAACTTGTTGCCCGTTTATTTCATAGACTCAGTTACAGTTCTCAGGTGGGGAGGGACGTCTTCCACCCCTACAGCAGCCCATGGGGACTGGCATTTCCTTCCCTTCCCCTGGGATCGACTCCACAGCCCCGTCCCTGCTCCCTCCACCACCGGCCGGGCCCCACCTGCCGACTGGACTGCATCGCCCTGTCCCAGCAGAGGAGGAGGCTGATGGGTGAATGTGTTTCCCATACCGAGACCTCCTGTTTGCACCTTTGTTCCCAGAGCCTCCTCCCTTCTCCTGGGCCTCAGACTGCACGCAAGATACAGTCAGATCCCTCAGCCTGATTTAAGGCCATCTGTCATCCAGAGTCTTTATACGAACACTCAGGCCCAGCAGAACCGGTTTATTCATTGTTTCCTGACCACATCAAGCACATTCCCACCTCCTAAATATATGATTATGAGAAGGAGAGAGGCTGATGAGTGATGATACTACACAATCTTATCTTTTCCCAAGAAACAGAAAACTTTAACAGGTCAGTCTTAACACACGTGCAATGCTGGTTCTTCTCTTAAGTTTTCACGAAGAGAAAAATGCAAAACAAGGGAGGTACTTAGGAACGAAAAGTGCTGCTTCCTTTCTGAAAGAGCAGAAAACTCGACATGATAAGGGAAATAAAAGTTAATGCTTACTGAACCCAAGCCATATGCCAACACAGAAATAGCCTTATTAAATCCTAACAGCCCCATAAAATAATGTGTTAGCCTCATTTTACCAGTGACAACACAGGCTTAGAGAGGTAAAGTAATTCGCTCAAGCAGGTTGGTGGGTCATAGGAGCAATGAAATGAAAACCCCTGCTCACACCCTTCTTGAAACACCCCATTTCTCTACCGCTCCTACTTACCACCTGCAGAATTTGACCAAGTTCTGGAGGAAGGCAGCTTTGTTAGAACAAGTACATTTGTGGTGTGCGTGCGCGCGTGTACATATTTGTGTGTGAAAGTTTCTCCAGGAGGCCCATTTCAGATTCCAAACTACAAATCATTTTAGTGTATTTGGATATTGAAATAAACTACATAAATGTATCTGAAGCATCCCTAAGTAATTAGCTCTTTGGAGATTTCAAAAGTGGCATAAATAATGAGGGTTGATCCCTATACTCATTATTAATTGCCATCCTTTCCTAAATCAGACAACTTTTTTAAATGAAGCAAAAAAACCCTTTCTGTGATGCAAGACAACAACTCACTCACCATTGCAGGTCTACTGTTAGCTGCCAGAAGCTCATCATAAGCTCAGCAAAAAAATTTTCCTAAAGCAGAATCTGTCCGTATGTCTACAGACAAAACACCTTGCTGTATTTATAATACAATGGGTGGCTTTAAAGTTCACGTGCTTGGAATTCAAACTGAGATATGGCTTCCAAAGAAGAAGACTGTAGAAAACTACAGTCAATGGGAACGCCAGGCTCCCAGTCAGAAACCAGCTGCTGGCCACATAGTGTCCGACAGTCTGACTTTGCCTGTACCCTCTCTCATGAGATAAACTAGCAGGCTCTTAACTGATGTCCTATTTGGGAATGTGTCCTACCAGCATATTGCCCAGGCTCCTAAGCCAGATGCTTACTTAGTAAGGCACGCTCATGACAGAGCTGGCCAGCAAAGGGAGCCGTTGGGGACGTGGGGCACTGCCACCAGGCCACGTTCTCATTCAAAGAGTGACTTTCAGCAGAACCGTTCCGTAGACACCCGGGGCATCCTTCAGCAAGGAAGCCAGAAGGCCAGTTACACAAGGGGGGAGGTTTGCAGCTCATTGCACAGGAGCCAACAGAAGTAATGCCTGCTTGGGTGTCATTGCTAGGGTAATAATGGGGGCGTCGTAATCTATAGTTTTAATATGAACACTTCACCTAAAATATCACATGGTGTGCTTGCGTGTGATATTGCTAGGTTACAGAATTACATGCTTATGATTTTGTAATAAAAAGGGGCGTTACTTGTGCCAGACCTGTATTTTTAAGATCCGACAGTCAAGAAAATAACAAGCTTTTCGAAAACAAGCCTTTGTGTTGGAGAAGCAGAGAAGGAAGGAAAGAGGAGGCAAGGACATATTCCTCAATATTACATTCTCTAGGTATTCCGTGATGTCTGTAATTAACAAGTTTGGCAATCATCATTAATGAGGGAAGACCTGTGGAACTAATAAATAGAGGATTCAGCGTCCTGAAGATGACCTGTGACTCACAAGAGCCAAGTGTCTAAAAGGACACTTGAACAATCCACTCGAAGTTCATTTTAAGAACCATAAAACTAATGCCATGTTCTTGAAAGACACATCCTGCATTAGGTTTACCTGATTAATAGTCAAGGAGAAGTTCTAAAAACATCTGTTAAAAATAAGATGTAGGCCCTGGCCGAGTGGTTCAGTCGCGGGAGCGTCATCCCGTATACCAAAGGGTTGCGGGCTTGACTCCCAGCCAGGCCACACATCTAGGCTGCAAGTTGGGTCCCTGGCGCGGCGCGTATGGGACGCAACTGATCAATGCTTCTCTCTCAAATCAATAAACACGCTCAGATGAGGATTTTAAAAAAATAATAATGCATGGGATTTCCATCCATTTTAAAGGAAAAGGAGAGAGAAGGGTGTCTCTGAACAATCAAGACACCTGAAATTGGTGCAGCTACATGAACTGAGACTTCTAGCTAAGCTACGTGCGGGGCAGCGCAAGCTGGCACCTCAGAGAGAGGGTGAAGCCCTGGCCATCCTGAGCCAGCGCCTGGCGGGCATGCTTAGTGCCCGAAGGGCTGCTGAGACACAGCTACCTCTAAGCAGTGGGAAATAAAAACATTCAAAAGTCATAAAGTTGTTAGGAGGCGCCTGGATGAAAGGCAACATCATAAATCTAAAATACAAACAATTAAAGTAAGACGTCAACATTTGAAGTCCACAAATTCCCATCTCCTTGCCAGGTACTACAATGCAAATACATCGAATAAATCCCTACCAATTCAGGTATTTTTTTTTAACTGGTCAAAAGCCATTTTGTTTGTGCAGTTGTTGAACAAAGGACACATTCTTTTTTTTTTTCTTTGCTAGAAAATACTATCCAACACGTCTTAGAACTGATCAGAGAATGCAAACAGAGTGACTTGTAGAGGGAGGAGGAGGAGATGCAGGGCCAGGAAGGAGGAGGAAAAGAGAAGGAAGGAAGGAAGGAAGGAAGGAAGGGAGGGAGGGAGGGAAGGAAGAAAGGAAGGAAGGGAGGGAGGGAAGAAAGGAAGGAAGGGAGGAAGGAAGAAAGGAAGGAAGGGAGGAAGGAAGAAAGGAAGGAAGGGAGGAAGGAAGGAAGGAAGGAAGGAAGGAAGGAAGGAAGGAAGGAAGGAAGGGAGGAAGGAGGGAAGGGAGGGAGGAAGGAAGGAAAAAGAAAGCCAGCCATGACACAGAAAGGAAATGGAGTAATAGTGGTCAGGGTAAAAAAAATGAGCAATGTGTAAGCCTCTGTTGTAACCCAATTTGACCACGCGCACATGTGCTCTGAAGAAAGAACAGTTCCATGTGCCTCTCTACATGTTGCTAGATCTCATTTTAGCGGGAGAAGGGGTAAATTTAGAGGAAATTCAGATATGTAGGTGTATATATGTGACCCTCTCTCCTCACAGGCTACCCGAGAGTCTCTGAAACCAACCAGATTCTGAATTCAGGGGTCCATTCCATATCATTCCTAGAAACTAAGAATAGTTCTGGAAACAAGGCTGAGTCTTGAAAATGCGGCCAGAACGTCCAGAATGATCTCATTACTCCCCGACCCCCCGTCCGCCGCTGCAGCTCGAACCGGAAGACTGTCCTGTGAACGACGCGGCGGGCTGGTAGGCAGCCAGGGCCTCCTCGGGCTTCTGAGCCCCGCGCCTCCCCTGCCCCGGGCAGCACCTCTTGGCTCTCACGGAACCCACTAGTCCTCACGGAGCTGTGGGCTCCCAGCCTCTGCAGCTCCTGCTGTCGGGACGTGAAGGCACCTGGGCAGCGGTCAGCATTGGAAGGAATAAAAACGCAGAAATGGTGACGTCAATCTGAGCAGCCACGCGGGTTACATGCTGGAGATTCCCAGATGTTAGAGGAGTTTCCTGATACGATGCTAAGGGCTAGACCTGATCGCCTGGGTTTAGGTCCACGATTTGTAAACAGGGGTTATTTTAAAGAGGGTGCGTTTAACGTCCAGCCTTTGCACATCCCTCTAGACAAGGAATTCAGAATGAAAGGAAAGGCCAAATGGCAAGTCCCACAGCTACGTTTTGAATGACTTACCTCAACTTCGACTTTTGTGAAGGGCTGGCAGAAGGTGAGCACACAAAGCTGAAAGCTGAAGAGGAAGAAGAGAAGGTCCCCTTTACAAGATAATACAAGGATCATTTAATGTCACTTAGCAACCCCCTTCTCTACGCACAGCACCCCTGGTCCCATTTCATACATATTGTGGGTTTTAAATGCCACGCAGCGATTTCATCACTTCTTGGGCTCAGACAACTATTTTTGACATTCAAAAGTTCAGTCATGACATGCAATACCATACACGTGTGTGTGAGTCAGAGCCACAGCCCAGCAGACTAAACACTGGATCTGAAGTCTCCTGGACAGCTCAGACGCACAGGCCTCCGTCCCTAGAGAAACTACCCAAGGCCACATGTTAAGGGACATAAACGTGCTTCCAGGAGGACTCCTGAATAGAGCATTACATTACTAAGCTCTTTTCTGATACTTGAAAAACAATCTCAGTTGGCCTTTCTTAAAAGCAGAAACTTTATCACGAGGGTCTCAGTTACTAATAAATGTTTTCATTGTGGGGAAATTTTCTGAAACGTTTCAAATTTCATTGTAAAGCTAGGCCAAGGCTTTCATGGAACTGGTTATAATCAACCCTCTCAAAGATAACTTTTGGAATAGTTGCTCCATCCTGAAGCTTTTTCTTAAAAAAGATCTTTTTAATTTATTTTTAGAGAGAGGGAAAGGGAGGGAGAGAAATGTCAATGTGTGGTTGCCTCTTGTACGACCCCAGCTGGGGACCTGGCCTGCAACCCAGGCTTGTGCCCCGAATGGGAATCAAACCAGCGACTCTGGTTTGCAGGCAGGCACTCAATCCACTGAGCCACCCCAGCCAGGGCCTTCCTGAAGCTTCTAGTATATATTTAGACTCTCTGGATAAGATTTCTATGGGATTTTAATTTAACCTCACATAGAAATCTGGGTCAGAGTGGATTCAAGTACATGTTTATGAAAACAATCAACCAAGTTTTTTTTTGTTGTTGTTGCTATTAAGAAACTAAAATACTCCCTGACTGGTGTGGCTCAGTTAGTTGGGCCTCATCCCACAAGGTGAAGGTTCACTGGTTCAATTCCCGGTCAGGGCACATGCTTGGGTTGTGTGTTTGGTTCCCAGTTGGGACACTTGCGGGAGGCGACCGACCAATGTTTCTCTCTTACACTGATGTTTCTCTCCCTTTCTTTCTGCCTCCCTCCTCTCTCTAAAAATAAATAAATAAAATCTTTTTTTAAAAAAAAGAAACTAAAATATGATTTAACTGCAAAAAATTACTTGAAGGGACTTAGGATAAAAACTTTAGGAAGTTAAACAGGGAATTTAGTTAAAGAGGAAATTTAGGAAATAGATCTGCCAATTCCATAATTAATTACACATTTTTAATATAAGTATCAATTCTCAAACCTTCCATCTGCAAGGGAAAAAAACTTTTTTTCACTGCCTGCCAAGCAAACCAGGTCAATTCATATTATCTGCCATAAAGTGTATTATTCTTTAATTATTTGTGTTTTGGATGTTAGTGATTTGAGTAGAGCCTTCTGTTCTGAAAATTCTAAATGCTGCAGGAATAAAGAAATAAAACCACATGTAAGATCTCAGTACACCTGTGTCGTCCACGCCACACGCACACCACGCAGCACTTCTGGGAGGGACGCGAAGCGGGTTGCCCAGGGCTGCTCCCTCTCCGAGAGCGTCAGCCTCTCTCCCCCAGGGCGTCTGCTTCGGGCTAGAATCTCTTCCTCAGAATCCGAGGCCAGGGTGGCACCCGAGCAAAGCCGCGGAGGGATCTGCCCCAGCAGCGACAGTCGACAGTGGCAGCGCTGCCTGCTGGGGCGCAGGGCAGGAGGCCGAGGTGGGAAGGGGGGTTCCCAGGGCAAGGCGCAGTGTGGCATCTGGACAAAACCAAGCTGTGCCTTTCGAAGGGTTTGTCTTGGTTTCTAAGTCCTAAGAACTCTTCAACTCTGACCATGTGTTTTTCTTCTTGTCTGAATTCTCTCTCCTCTTTCCTCTCCCCCTTTATCACAACTTCCCAGGGTAGGAGGCTAACGGAACTGAAGTCCTCTATTTTCTAACCCTGGTCCCCCTTCCAGAAAAGCCTTCTCTTATTCGACCTTCAGATCTGCCCGGGGAGGAGAAGCCGTCCTGGCTGAGCAGTGAACCCAACGCCACCGTCTCCTCAAGGAACGCGACCTGCAAAGGCCCCAGAGATGGCTCTCGGGATGACACAAAGGCCGCAGGAAACACAAACACACCACCCCCCTGATTTGGAGGCCCTTTTTCTACAATGCCCTCACACTCCTTGTTTCCCCTCCTTTTTTCTTGTATAAAAACTGAAAACCAGTCATTCAAAACTAGTAGCGCCATGAAACACATATTCTAACCAAATGAATAAATAAATAAACTGATTTCCTGAGGAGTTAATGCAATGCCTCAACAGCCTTTACGATGTATGTCCTTTATTGTCGGTGTCGTCTACTTACCTTCAAGGACTGGAACCTAAGGGAACATAAGGATCCCACATGTTAACCGACAAGGACAGACGGAACTGGTTCATCGGCTGGCTACCTATTCTGACTCACATTTCTTATTGCAAAGTGATTCGCACACCCAAAATAGAGAAAGTAACTATTTAAAAAAATATGACTTTCAGAAGTTGTTTGGATTGTCTAAATTAAAGGTTAGTCTAAAGGAGCCCACAGTATTCTTTAAGGCAAACGATTCCCTTTCAAATATTTCCAAGCGGTTGTCACTTGTCCGCCAATAATGTTTCTTGAGTTCTATATATAACGTATCAGAAGGCATCGCTGGAAAAGCCCTGGGCACAGCCCTCAAATCCACGTGTTTTACGTGGTTCCCACCAAAACGCACACAGGCTGTGAACAGCGAGAGGGACTCCACATGCCCTGTTCTGTTTAAAGTCCTGTTTCACTTCAGCTTGCTTAATAGTGAAACTATATTCTTTTCCTGTCTGTGAAGGGTTTTTAGAAACTGCTGAGGCCTGTGTTTTTACCATCCCACACCAAAACTGAAAGCTTGGTTCGCTATTTTTTCAACTCACATTTCAGGTCGTATGACTAAACCACTCTTGGCCGCTTAAACCAGCAGTTAGGAAAATAACAATGAGGATGTTGGGTAATGCTAAATCTTCAATGAAAATGAAGCCACAAAATTAAAGCTAGATACTGGTCACTGGTTTGTTAGAATGTTTCTTAAAAGTTGGTAGATAAGGATTTAAGACCCGTTAGAATGGGACACGGCTTCACTCCCGTACCTGGGAGACGCGGTGGGGTTAAGGGGCAAGATGGTGACGCTCTGTACGGAGACGTACCAGTTGCAAGATTTAAGGATCTGATTAGAAATCTTTACTTTCATGGAGCAAGTCTTTTATAAAGATCTTTTTCTTCACTAGGATTTAAAATGTATATAAATAAGAGATAAGAACGACTTACAATGTATATCCTTGCCAAGTCCAAGTCACAGTATCCTAAAATAACAAAAGTATTTAAACTGTTAGTTCAGAGGATACCAAACGAAACAAAACCCTGGCTTTCACATTGGCGTTCATGTACTTTCTGAATGAAAGGCAATAGGTTGTAAAATAAAACAAGCGTGTTTGCAGTCTCGGATTACATATCTCCATAGCAAAGCTCCGTCTTCCTTATGTAACCACCTTTTCATGGAGCTAAGTTGCTCTGAATTTTTAAAAACCTAGCATGCATGCTTAGCTATTTTTCTCTGAATGTGAACATATCTGGATAATGAATTTGTTTACAAAACCCAAAATACATCAGTTTTCCAAAAAAGAGAGAGTAATTTGGGAGAAAAAGATTTAAGTAATGCAAAGTGAAGGAAGTTGAACAAATGGCAAATGCAAACCCACTGCCAGAAATACAATGAGTAAAAGTCTGATTGATTTTAAGTCTAACTACGGGTGTCCAGGGTTGAGAAACCAGCCACTGAACAGAAAGCTGTCTTGATCGAGAACTTTTAATCTGAAATAACATAGGTCATTAACAACTACATCTTGCCTTTTGATGGAAATTCCCTAGTAATTAAAGTTTCTCTTAGTACCAAAACACCCTCCAAAACCCTGTGCTTGGGGAACTGGCGAGATAATCAATGTCTAGAAGACAGCCAGCTGCCTCGCTGGAGCAGCGGGGACAATTTCCGGAGCCAGCTGGGGACTTCCTTGAGGGTTGTTGGTTCCTTCTAAATATTGTCTTGTTTACGTTGCTTGCCAGGACTCTCACAGCTAGTAAGTACCGAGCCAGTAATGAAACGTCAAGCCTATCCCAAATTTACCCTGCCTCTTCAATCCCTGTCTACCCGCAGTGACCAGTGAATCAGGAAAAATGTCCTTCTGTTAATGAAAATCACAAACTTTTGCACGTTTCCTACTGAGACTCCCAACCGGGGACTTCATCGTATCATTGTCGTGACAATAGGGCAGAAGCTAAGGGAGCGTCCTCCTGTGGCTCAGTCGCAGCAAAACCACAACGCAATACTGGCATCAGCAAATGCGGGCCTATCTTGCCAACGGTGAAAAACCGCACACGGCCAGGAGACGGAGTCTCCTTCCCATCCGCTTCCGCCATGGATCGGGTCGGGCCTTCCGTCACAGCGCGGACGGGGCCCGGGGGCTGCGAGCTGTCGGGAGTGCGGGGCCGTGCTCCCGCGGCGACCGTCGGGCCTTACCAGCTCGTTTGGGTATCGGAGGAGGACTGGCTGCACAGGGACTCCCGGGATGAAGGCTCCTATAACCACGACAGAGACTTTAGAGCGTGTTCTTTGCATGAGCACAAGCTTTACAATAGAGAAAAGAAAGTATACATATATATATATATATATAAAGACACACATACACTGCATGTTTTAAGAGTACACATGAAACAAAAAACTAGTGACTAAATGTTGGTAAATCCCTAGTGTTTACCAAAATGGGAGACTGGGGAAATTCAGAACTATGTACGCAAAATATGAAATGTTGTGCCAAGTCACTTAAGATACTCATTTATGTACATCTCCATTTTCCGAATACCTATTATGTGACAGGGTTTGTTTGCTGTTTGTTTGTTTGTTTATTAGGTAATGGCAGAGGAAAATAAGAACACCTAGACGAAACCAAATGCTCGAAGCAAGAACTGCCACAGTTGCTGGAAGTGAGTTCTAACTTTGGCTTTGAGCATTCTAGCAGCTGGTACAGACGCATTTCATAGGATTACAATGACTATAACATTACATATAAAATTACACATTACTATGAAATGCACGACTTGATAATATTTAAAAAAATGAAGTGAACCTTAGAAGGTATTATAATGATAATTGACATGTGTTTTCTACTCGATGGCACAGGGCCCCGCGTGTCTGTGACAGCCGCCTTGGAGGAAAAGAAAAATCGCCTGTGGTTCTGCTCACACACACACACTCACTCACTTTCCCCCCTTCCCCAAGGAAGAAGTGGCTGTGATACCAAAAGAGAAAGTAAAGAAGTGCGCTCTGTAGCTTCACAGCATTAAGAACTTTTTCTTGGAAAAGAAGAAAGGCTCAGAGAAAACCAGCGAGTTATTTTGTGTGTTAATTATCAAATCATTCAAGAGATCTCCCACACTATTTTGTCACAATACATAATTTAATTTCTCACCTGGTTTAAAAGTAATCAAACAGGAGCGATTAGTACAAGTACCTTCTGGGAAAACTAGTATCTTGGGAGAAAAGGAATAGATTTAATATTTCAGTCTAATTAATAGGTTAGCTTATCATTCACTTTCTGATTACTTCATAAATAGCTGCCAATTCTTATCAAGCAAAGCTGAAATTGAAGGCTAACCCTTGATTCCAATGCAAGCTAAAATGGGATGATAGGTTTTTGGTTTTCTTCTAAAAGAAGTGTAATCTGACCAGTAAGATAATTAGAAAATAGATTAAAGCTTTGAATGGAGTATACACTTAGCAAATGTTTCTTGATGATACCTAGGATCTGCACAGACTCAGAAGATGCAGACCTAAGTCATGGCCAAGTGTACATTTAGACAATATTACATTCTTTCTGCGGCTGCTATACATCCTTAACCAAGCCATTTCCTACTTCTTTGTTTCAGTTCTCTCAATAAATGATACTCACTCCCAACAACATGCAAGGAGGGAAAACTGCTTACAGTACATTTTATGCTTTTTCTTGAATTAGTTGACCTAAGAAACACAATTTAATATCTTTTTGAGGAAGTACTTTTAGCTTTTAACATATTCCCCTGTTTTCCATGTGAAAGATCGGCAGTAGCCAGTTTTCCATCAGCTGAATGAAATAACAACTTGATTTTCTGAAGTGTTTAGAATTTAGCAACGAACAAATTGCCAAGTACAATACATAAAACACAACAGAAAATGCCTGCTCCCCCAGCACCTAATAATGTGTATTTTATAGTAATTAGAGAAGGAAACATCATTAGGCTAAATTGCCACCATAAAAGGTCACTTGTAAAATTAAAGTTATGAATAGGTGCCGTTCCACCTTCCTATTAAAAAAAAAAAATCGGTTTCCTACAGCAATGGGATCCAACATGATTCATTCAGTGGCCATTCTATAGCCACACTATTAACAATGAATCGTGAAGTCTCCAAGCTGGAGCGGGCATGAGAAGTCCTCTGGCATTTCTAACGCTGGACTTCTTTCTGCAATATCCCTCACAAGTGGTTGCTCAACCAGTGCCTGAAAATTCCAGAAAAGGATTCCAAATCAGACGAATTTGCCTCTGGACAGGAAGTCCCTCGGGTGGAGCAAAATGAGCTGAAATCTTCCTCCGTGTTAACTTCCACCTACCAGGCCTAGATAGGTTTGTCGGATCCAAAGAGAAAAATGGAACCCTTCTTCCCAGTCGCTTCTTAGACCTTTCCTCACATGCCTTGGCTTCTACAACCTCCTGGCGGGTCACAGACTCTCTGGGCTCTAACAGCCACGCATCATCACGGACGGCCAGGTCACTGCGGGCCCCTCAGCTCTGCCGGGCGTCACTGGCTCTCCCCTGGGCAAAGGCAGAGGCACGCCTGCCAGTGTCGCCCACCGCGCTTCCTTTATCCCATTAATGCTGCCCCTCTCCCACCGCCAGGAGGCACCCATTCCAGGGGCAGGGGTTGCTGAGATGGTCAAGTTTGAAAGCTTCCACAGGTGACTCTGGTAGGCGCCCCCCGTCAAACTGCAGAGCACTGTCTCAGTGCAGCTCAGACAAGCGTGAGGATCTTCATGACCTTTTTAGTAAACCCACCGGACGGTTGAGTACGACTGAGCATTAGCATCTCCTCTGTTTCAAGGTAAATAAACTCAAGAGGCAGGGAATTACGTTTTATAACCCAAAGTAAAAATTGGCTCAAAGCATTTGGAAGATAAAAAAACAAAAAATGATACTTGTAAATCCATGGAGTATCTCATGGGGAGGAGGGCTTCTTAAGGCTCACTCGCCTATTCTGCTTCTGTTACGCTAAAGACGCCTAGCACAGGCGTCCCTGAGCTAATGCTGTCTGTGGAGCCAAGTGAACATGTTTACAAGTGCACGATAAATAGACTCTCAAGGTAGTCACGCTCACATCTGCCACGTTTTACCTGGGGCCACTCCCCTCCCGAGGTGGCTCGCCGGATTATTTCGTTTATTGTGTTCTTCCGGGAATCCGGATCTACGCGGGATACCAACACCGGCTGCAGCGCCCGTAACAGTCCTTTTCAACAAAACAGATTCACAATCAAGTCTTTTTTTTTTTTTTTTTTTTTTTTTTTAGCTAAAGCTACCAAAATAAGAACACAGGCGAAATCATGAAGAACTGTTATGAAAATGAAAATGAATAAGAAAAACAACTTTAAAAATACCCTCTGATTCAAAGTTTATTAGAACTTTGTTTCTGGTTTCAAAAGGAGGGGTGGATAGTCATACCTAAAAAAATAGTCCATTGATGTAACAGAAATGAGCAGCAGGAATATGAAAAAAAGGAGATGCAATTTACTCCCTAAAGGTCTTCTTCCTCAGCTGACACTAAAACTTCGAAATGTGCTACAAGGTCATCTGGTTTTATTTTAGGGACAGCCTGAAAACCAATTATATGACTTCATGGCACACAGGAGTCAGAAGCTATTATTCCTCATTTTACTAACATTTTCAGCACAGCAGTCTTCTAAGTACATAACTTCCTAGCACACGCAAAGTAAAACTGCATGTACCAAAAACCCATTGCTACATGATTTTTCAGGTAAAAGCCTTATTACATAAAGCGGGGGGGTTACGTTGAAAAAAAGCATCTTTCTTAGCTGAATGACAAAGCTGCAAGAATGACTATTATTTCTGCAGAGCTCCAGAGCAACATCACGCAAGCTTCACGCTCACTCTCTCATCGCCTGGCGCTTGCAGAGGCCTTGAAACACCAGGGGACAGTTACTTGGAAACTAATACCCCAGACAGAGAGACCCAAGCATCCAGTGGGAAAAGCATTTCCCTTGCTTTGTTATTTTTTTTATGACAGGAAGCACTATTGTTCCACATCGTAATTTTCAAAGAGTTACACACTGGTCCCTCATGGAGAAGTGGGGGAAATGAAGAAAGCAGAGTTTGGAGACAAACATAGTGTGTTCATCAGCCTAATGCCCCGAAGGGAAATTCATGAACTAGCGTGAGGTGGGTGGTTTCACAGATCCTGTGCTTCAATTCGCTCTCTCCCCCAAGAAAGAAAAATCATCAAGCATGTTTGGTATTTGAAACACTGGTCTTTTTTATGTAAGAACAGGAAGAGATGATGGTACAGTGATAAAAATCAGATTTTAAAAGATATATATGGGGACATATACAGGGAAGGCTAATGTTTTTTCATCAAGTCATTCCTTTAACATCGTATCTCATTAAAAGAAAGCAAGTATGTTTGAAATCGTTCATTATTTTAAAAGTTCCTGAAAAGTCTACCACTAAACTAAATATATTTTTTTTAAGTTTGAGGCATGAGCGCGAAAATGTTTTATCTCTGTCACCTTACAAGTACTTACTGCCAATCAGAGGGACCTGCACGTTCTCATTTCGAGAAACCAGGGAAGGTAACCCCGCTACGACGCAGGCGATCCCGTCGAAGAAGGATGAATGAGGGGCGGCGACCAAGATGGGCGCTTCCCCGGGGTCCGCGATCTTTCCTGTCACAGTCACTATAAATCCCATTGAGAAGAACATGGCACGGCCCAGAAACTTCAAAACTGGCTGAGTGAGTTTCCTTCGAATATACATAGAGAAAAGTCAGAATTAGCTTCGCTCATCGCTGGGCTCTGCTTTAAAACACAATGCAAAAACGAGAGCATAGACCAGAACACTTCATTTGGAAATATATGCTGAGAAGAAGAGCTCACACTTCCAACGGGGCACTACCTTCCAGGCACAAATAATATACGTGCTACATATATTAATTTCTTTAATCCTCAGCCCAACTTTATAAAATAGGTATTATTTATTATTGCCCCCCTTTTCCAGACAGCGAAACTGAGGCAACAGAGAAGTAATTTTACCAAGGACCTATGGCTAGTAAGTGGCTCCATTCTCCTTGGACTCTAAAGTGAAAAGAATGAGTTTGAATTGATGACACACGTCCCTCTGAGAAATTCAAATCAGTAATGCCCTTCAAAGCAGCCACCTTGGGGATCTGTCTGTGTAGTAACAAAAGTGCCGCTCTCTCCCCAAACACTTTTAGAATTTTTTGCTGAAACTGTCCTCAGAGTGATTTTAAGAATAATTTTTTTTAAAAAGTTAGCTTTCACAGACATCATCATGGATCTTAAGAAAATTCACTTTCTCACTTCCTTGGAACCAAGATGCACTGAAACAATTCCAGAAATCTCATAGCTGCCTTTTCCAAAAGAATCTGTCCTTAAAGATTAATTCGTTCATCAAACTGTGTTGGGAACTGTGTGGACCCACATGACAAGTAAGGCCCAGTCGCTGTCCTTGATGAGCTCAGATGAGTAGAGAAACAAAAATATATTCCTGGAAATGCAAACACAGGGTGGACATCTCAGCATGCAAGTAAGCATACAGCTCTTCATGAAAAACAGAAACGCTGTGCATACCCTGCCCTCAGGCCACGAATGAGAGCTTTAAAAAAATGGACTTCCTATCTAGTTTTCTCAACCATCTTGTGATATTATAGTGAGGAACTATTAAGCAACGAGCTACTGAGGAAGTTGCCCTGGCTTTTATTTCGCAGTGAGAAGTGAGACATAGACCAACCATTCCAGAGAGCACAAAGGACTGTCTCTCCCCTTCTTGACCTTTCGTTTAGAGTTAAGATCTCTATTTATGTCAGGATAAAAAGCTCACCCTTTCATGATTTCTGACTGACAGAGATGCAGCTTCCGACAACTACGTTCCAAAGTATCCCGTATTCCAAGTCGTGAGACACTTCTACTTATAATGTTTTTTAAAAATGGCTAAAAGTCTAGTGCTGCATGATAACTCCAATGTTACCTGTTTGAGAGGTGGTGGGGATACTGGCTTAACTGACAAAAGTAGGACTGTCCTTCCCAACACTTATCTGATCTGTTTTCTGGATATTTAGCCTACTCCTTCCTTCATCACAGGTTTCTATAAGCCATTAACAACAGCAACCGAGGAAATAATTGAAAGGAATGAGCAAGTAGTGAAACATATCACTCACAGTACATTTTCAGTGACTACAACCTTGGGCTATAAAACACAGAGGTGTGATTTGCAAGGACTGAAGTGGGGCTTATTTCTCCTGAGGCATCGCCAGCCATGGAGCTGGGTCCACTTCCAGCCAGCCTTGTGGCTCCTGTTGACATTTGTTCACTAAAACATGAATTGAACAGCGAGTTGCGTATTTCTGAAAAAGTTCCTTAAACAGCATTTCTCAAAATTTTGGAAGGACAGACATATTCTCATTTGAGATTTGGAGGAAAGGAACAGACCCTAGTGTAAAAAAAAAAAAAAAAAAAAAAAAAAAAGGGCACAACCTCCGAGAGTCTAACAATGCCCTAAAACTTATGTATGGATTTCTAGCATATCCAGGGACTGCACGCGAAGAACCTTCGCTTTCAGGACATAGCAGAGATGGCAACAAGTGGACTCTGCCCGATGGGAATGAACCTTTACTAGTAACTTTAACTTATCATCCGTCTGGTCTCAAACAATGTGAATTACATAATGCTTGCAAAGCAGTGCCGGGGGCCTCGACGCCTCAACGCTAATGCTTAATAAAGCCAGGCTCTGCTGAGCCATAGTTAAATGGTCGTTAATAATAATCACTGAAGTAATGCATGAATATACTGTAACTGACCCACTTGATAATAGCACTTAATAAAGTATATAGTTTTTTAGAGAGGAGAAAAAGCAAACATAAAAAAAAAAAGCCAGGTATTTTTCAACTTGAATGGTTTAGTTATATTAATGGGGTCTTTGAGAATCAGGGATCTATCACTTTTTGGCAGTCATTCAGAAAACAAAATATTTTACTATTAGGACATGATGACTTCAACAGAAGATCATCTGTTCTTGGGCAGTAATTTGTACATATGATAAAGTAAGAACGGTTTCATCTGAGAAACAGAAATAAGTAATTAAAATTGAGTAGGTAGCAGCAGTTAGATCAATCTATTGATCACTAAACTATGATAAACCCTTCTTTATCTTGATTTATCTAGTATGTAGACACAACTATTTCTTACCTCCTCCAACCGGTGACTGGGTGGGTTGGCTTTTCAGGACGGCACAGGGTTGCAATTGCAGCAAACGGCCATGCCAGTATCAAAACTATTGCAACGAATAAGGCACGAATGGGAAGCAGGAAAATTCCAAGGCAGAAAGTCTGAAAGCCAAAATTTAATCAAAATAAATAAATAAATAAATAAATAAGTGGCTGGATCATTATAAAATGTCACTGGCCATGTATGAGAATGTCAGCCATAGTACATCCTGACCAGCCTTTGGTGTTGAGAGTCTTTTTAAAATATTGATTTTATTAAGATATCATTTACATAAAATAAAATGCACCTGTTTTAAGTGTAGGGGTTATGAGTTTTTTTAATGTATATTGCTACATAAACACCACCAAAACCAACACATAGAACATCTCTGTCACCCCACAAAGGTCCACTGTGCCTCTCTGCAG